>NC_091989.1:96985833-97637273 GCF_044704955.1 Pristiophorus japonicus | reverse complement strand
CTCTCTCTCTCTGTTCTCTTCCCCCCTCTCTCTCTCTGTTCTCTTCCCCTCTCTCTCTCTCTGTTCTCTTCCCCCCTCTCTCTCTCTGTTCTCTTCCCCTCTCTCTCTCTCTCTCTCTTCCCCTCTCTCTCTCTCTGTTCTCTTCCCCTCTCTCTCTCTCTGTTCTCTTCCCCTCTCTCTCTCTCTGTTCTCTTCCCCTCTCTCTCTCTCTCTTCTTTTCCCCTCTCTCTCTCCCTCTTCTTTTCCCCTCTCTCTCTCTCTGTTCTCTTCCCTCTCTCTCTCTCTCTGTCCTCTCTCTCTGTTCTCTCTCTGTTCTCTCTCTGTTCTCTCTCTGTTCTCTCTCTGTTCTCTCTCTGTTCTCTCTCTGTTCTCTCTCTGTTCTCTCTCCTTTTTCTCTCTCTCTTCTCTTCTCTCCTCTCTCTGTTCTCTCTCTGTTCTCTCTCTCTCTGTTCTCCTTTTCTCTCCTGTCTTCTCTCTCTCTCTCTCTCTGTTCTCTCTCTCTCTCTCTGTTCTCTCGCTCTCTCTGTTCTCTCGCTCGCTCTCTCTGTTCTCTCGCTCGCTCGCTCTCTCTGTTCTCTCGCTCGCTCTCTCTGTTCTCTCGCTCGCTCTCTCTCTCTCTCTCTGTTCTCTCTCGCTCGCTCTCTGTTCTCTCTCGCTCTGTCTCTCGCTCTCTTCCCCTTTCTCTCTCTCTCGCCCTCCCTGCACACAAATCACTGACTCCACACGGTCTGGTTTTGATCTAACTGCTGTGACCTTAGTCCTTTATTGAACCGCTCCAGAGTGCCCCACAGGTGTGGTGGGCAGCCTTTTATACTGCCTCGTGCTGGTACGTTCAGGTCTCCCACCACAGCGCCCTCTGTGGTGCACCATTGTACTTATCATACATTTAATGTACCAGAGCAATACACAACATCACTGCCCAGCCCCACCCCCCCCGGTTCAAAAAGGCATTGCTGGAATCCCCCAAATCGAAAGACGCATTAGCCCATTGGTAATGTTGGTCACTGATCCACGTCCCAGAATTTAAACACAGTGACCATTCAGCATTGAAATATGAACTCTTGTCGTAATTCACAATTCATGTCCATTATTAAAAGATTATTTCCTGTCATAAATCCATCATCCTACATTCACATAGCACACTTAGACTCACTCTAGCCTTACAAAAGTCTTTATGTGAGGCCCTTTTAAGACTCCCGGGAGCATTTCCCTTTTAAGACGCCATCTTGTGGCTCCCACGAGGCTTCTGTTGGGCGCCGCCATCTTAGGTGTTCTGCTGGCCTAGAAAGGAGAAGAAGAAACAAGGGAGAAAGGGAAGTTTGTGTAAGTGTTTGTGATTGTGGAATTGTCGGGAAGAGGAAAAGGGAATTTTGCAGTGTTTTTAGGAAGGTTTCAGGCACCTGATGCCAGAATCGATTAGTTCCAGATCCATGGCACAAAGTTCTCTCCATTTGTCCAGCTGCTGTTGCCGCCCGACTAAACCGAAAGAGGAACAAGAACATCAGCATCAGGGCCGGTTTGCTTGCTGCCGCTCCCGTCGCCGCCGCAGCCTCCGCTCCCACCATGGCTGCTACCATCGCTGCCGCCGCCTGACTACTCCGCTGCGTGGGCCCCCCTGATCCGCCGGCCGTCGATGGACCTCCCGCTTCTCTCCCGCAGCGCCCCGCCGGCCCACACCCCAGCAATGGGCCCGCACCTGTGACTTTGAGTGGAGGCTGAGGCTGCAGGATTGCTTGGGACCAGGAGTTCTGGGCTGCTGCTGCAGCTCCAGCTCGGTTGGCGCTGCTCTTTGGAAACCCGGGGAGCAGCAGTCTGTGGGGGAGTGAAGAAGTCTTCCCAGCTCCCACGGACCTTTCCCATCCATCTTCTGCCGAGGAGCGTCGGCCCATCGCCTGCAATGACCCATAAAGGTAAACCGTGCGTCTCGCCACCGTGAGATACCTGCACATCCGCTCTGCCGAGAACAGGTATCAGTTCCTTGGTGTAAGTATGCAGCTTTGCTGTGACCGGGACCAGCTTGGGTCATGCGGCCGGGTTACCCCACAGTTTATCAAAAGTTCTCTGACTCATCAACGACGGATCCGATCCCGTGTCCACTTCCATACTCACTGGGACTCCGTTAGTTTTTACTTCCATTATCACTGGGGGTGAATCGTCGGTGCACGTATACAGTCCCAACCCCTCATCTTCTTCTGCCTGCTCCTCGCTGAACAGTGGATCATCCACCATCTCCTCAGCCACATGGTGAGTCCGATTTCTTTTACACATACGCTGAAGGTGGCCTTTAACGTGGCAGGTATTGCACGTGTACTCAGCAAACCTGCACCGGTGAGCCCCATGGCTTCCTCCGCAGCGCTAGCATGGTGCTGCTTGATTGGCCCCCCTCAGCGGACTCTGAGTTCCAGGACCCTGAGGTCCGTGCTCTCTGCCCCGTGCAGAGCCACATTCTGCAGTTTTGTCCATGGTGGGCGCTATCCTGAGGACAGTGCCTGCCGGGTTTGAGACTGTGTGGATAATTTGCTTGGTGCTGCAAGTCGAGGTCATATATGCCCGGCTGATGGTGATGTCAGGGTGACTGTGGGTTCCATGGCTAGCAGCTTGTGAAGGAGGCCCTCACGGCCGATCCCCATGACGAAAACGTCCCGCAACGCCTCGTCAAGGTGTGCGCCAAAATCACACGGCGCCGCGAGTCTCCTGAGGTCCACAGCATATTTGGTGACATCCTGGCCCTCGGGTCTGGAGCTATGATAAAATTTGTATCTGGTCGTGAGGATGCTCTCCTTCGATTTCAACTGTCACGAATGAGTGCGATCAGCTCCTCATATGACTTGTCCCTGGCGCTCCCGGGTGCCAGCAAATCCCTGACGAGACAGTAAACCTCATCTCCACAACTGGAAAGCAATATCGCCTTACGCTTATCTCTCAATGCGTCCGTGTCCTCCGTCAGGTCGTTTGCTGTGAAGTAGTACTCGAGCCTTTCTGTAAAGGCCTCCCAATCATTGCCCATGGTAAAATCCTTTAGCGAGCCCAGAGTATCCATGGTTGCGTGGAGTTCGTCCGTTTCCTCGTTGCCAATGTAGTGTATGTGGCACACAAATCACTGACTCCACACGGTCTGGTGTTGATCTAACTGCTGTGACCTTGGTCCTTTATTGTTCAGCTCCAGAGTGCTCCACAGGTGTGGTGGGCAGCCTTTTATACTGCCTCGTGCAGGTACTTTCAGGTCTCCCACCACAGCGCCCTCTGTGGTGCACCATTGTACTTATTATACATTTAATGTACCAGAGCAATACACAACACTCCCCCTCTGGGCCCTGCCCCTCTCGGCCCTCCCTCTCTCTCGCTCCCTTTCTTTCTCTCTCCTCCTCTCTCTCGCTCCCTTTCTTTCTCTCTTCTCTCTTTCTCTCGCTCCCGTTCTTTCTCTCTCTCCTCTCGCTCGCTCGCTCCCTTTCTTTCTCTCTCTCTCTCTCTCTCTCTCTCTCTCTCTCTCTCTCTCTCTCTCTCTCTCTCTCTCTCTCTCGCTCCCTTTCTTTCTCTCTCTCTCTCTCTCTCTCTCTCGCTCCATTTCTCTATCTCTCTCTCTCTCTCTCGCGCTCCATTTCGTATCTCTTCAGAAGGAAAGAAAAAATTGAGCGAGTAATATAATCGAACATTAGTGGGAGTGCCAGAGTAGATGTGATCAGCAAGACTAACTGCACGTGTAAAGGGAAAGCCGACGATCTCGTGAGAATTTTCAGCCATGGTACGAGAAAGTTTGCTGTGTAAAATCAGAAATCTCGAGCGAAGCATCTGTAACAGTCTGTGGTTTCACTGCAGATCTCCAGCGTGATACAGCTCTTCAGTAGAAAAGTCAAAATTATCCTCATTTCTTACACGCACATTTATCGCTTTCATAGGGAGAAAGCAGGGAAGCTAATTGGAGTTGTCATGTCAAAGCTAGCCAGTGTGAGGAAACGTGTTTCACCAGACATCCTGCAGGTAGAAGGTGATGATTTCGCAATAATGGAACTGAAATGTCATTTCTGTCAGGTTTTTTTTCCAGTGTTTATTGGATTTTCTGCTTTACACATACAGGCACTACGTCAGTGAGTGTACAATGCTCTGTGTCTTCACACACACATTAAAACCATTATATTTGTTTTTTTTCTTGTATGGGGGTGAAAGAATGCAGCATATCAAGAGCGAGGGGTGGGGTAGGTGGTGAAATAGAAAGAAAGACTTGGATTTCCATAGCGCCTTTCACGACCACCAAATGTCTCAAAGTGCTTTACAGCCAATGAAGTACTTTTGGAGTGTAGTCACTGTTGTATTGTGGGAAAAACAGCAGTTGTGATGGCGCTATATAAATCCAAGCCTTTATTTATTTTCTTCCAGCATCCTGAGCAGTTAACCCTCTTCCCCTCTCTCTTTGCGTGGGGGGGGGGGGGCGGCGAGCGAGGAGGGTGTGTGTGGCCGGTGGGGAGGCGGGAGGTGGCCATCTGCTCCTACTGGTTCTCAGAGTGTGAGCTGTGCTCTGTGATTCTATCGCTACACCTGCAGATCCCTTGTTGTCAGCATCAGGTTGTAGATCAGCCTGGGATTCATATGTAAACACAAAGTGAAAGGTCATTAGAGCTTGATTAGTTGAGCAATCCAGTAGCTGTGGCCAAATGTAATATGTAGTCGGGTCACAGGTTCGGGTTCCTGTCCCAGTCCCAGTCTCTGCCAGTGAATCTCACTCGGGCCAGTGCTATGATTGACCTCAGCACCCCTCAAAAGCAAGAAAGCATTTCCATTTATATAGCGCCTTTTCATGAACTCAGGATTTCCCAAAACGCTTCATAGCAAATGAAGTACTTTTAAAGTGTAATCACTGTTGCAGCCAATTTGCACACAGCAAGCTCCCACAGACAGCAATGGGGTAATGCCCAAGTAATCTGTCTTTTTTTTTATGATGATTGAGGGATAAATATTGACCATTACACCGGGGAGAACTCACCTGCTCTTCAAAATAGTGCCATGATGTCCAACTGAGAGGGCAGACAGGACCTTGGTTTAAAGTCTCATCTGAAAGACAGCACCTCCAACAGTGCAGCATCACCTCAGCACTGCACTGGAGTATCAGCCTGGAATGGGACTTGAACCCACGACCTTCGGACTCTGAGGAGAGAGTGCTACCAAGTTAAGGAGAGGGTAAAGAATCAGCCAGGTTCCCATAGCTGATCGTTAACCAGTGACCAATGCTGGAAAGTGTACATGTGTGAGCGGCATTCGAGAACGGGGTTGGTCTCTGCTGCAAATAGACCAGCTACATTTACTGTTTAGGCCCCAAGTATAAGAACATAAGAAATAAGAGCAGGATTAGGCCATTTGGCCCCTCGAGCCTGCTCCACCTTTCAATAGGATCATGGCTGATCTGATCATGGATTCCGCTTCACTTCCCTGCCCGCTCCCCATAACTCTTTAGTCCCTTATCGCTCAAAAATCTGTGTATCTCCGCCTTAAATATATTCAATGACCCAGCCTCCACAGCTCTCTGGGGCAGAGAATTCCATAGATTTACAACCCTCCGAGAGAAGAAATTCCTCCTCATCTCAGTTTTAAATGGTCAGCCCCTTATTCTGAGACTATGTCCCCTAGTTTTAGTTTCCCCTATGAGTGGAAATATCCACTCTGCATCCACCTTGTCGAGCCCCTTCATTATCTTATAAGTTTCAATAAGATTACACAGAGGTTGTTGGACTAGAGGGCTGGCAATGCCCATGGAACCATGTCCCAGCGACTTCAGGATAGGAGGGTTAAAGCTCAAACAGTCAGTGACTGGTTGCTGACTATTACCAAGTGACAACAGCTCTGCCTAAGGGATGCAAAGTGTCGCAAATTGTCACCAGGTTGGCGCTGCTGTGCTGCATTGCCCTTTGGGGGCGATTCTATTGGCAAGCTGTTAACTAGGCAGTTCTATCCCAATAGCTTCAATACATAAATGAATAAACCGAGCATTGTAAAATAAGTGCTTGCAATTATGATCACTTTTTAATTTTTTTTTCCAAAGACGGTGGCTGTCTCGTTGGGTAGTGCAAATCGGGGTAGTTTGTTCACAAATTCCAGGCTGGTAATGATAAATTCCAGAGTGTAAGTATTCTGCCCCATTAAATCTGTGTAACACACCAAGTACAATTTTGTACTGGGGGTGGGAAAGGAAAGAACTGCAATGAAGGTTTATCGTTGAGGCTGCATGCACAGTCTACTGACTTGTGTTAAAGTAATTACAGCATTTGGTACAAAGCAGCGGTGTACAACCATGGAGTCTGCTTGTAGTGTTGTGGCTGTATTGTATCTATAAACACTCGGTCATTATCTAATGCAGTGTTAGAATCCTAGAATTTTACAGCACAAAAGGAGGCCATTCGGCCCATTGTGTCTGTGCCAAGTTGTTCAATTAGTTCCACTCTCCCGCTCTTTCCCAGTAGCCCTGTAAAGTTTTCCTTTTCAAGTATATATTCAACAGAAATCACTAACTAGCCACAAGTGTGGCTATGGCAATACTGTTTTAGCCACATGTAGAAAATGCCTTGCAGGACTCTCAAAAAACAGAGAAACATACTTCACGTGTATATTTACTTAAACATCTAGCACTAACCGAGGAAGAAAACACTTGCACATTCTGCGTTTCGCCTTACCATTTTACCAAACAAACACAAGATTAAAGTACCCGTGCCTACACCATGTGAATGAGTACAAGTATTGAGATCACATGCCCAGCGACACTGTTACACATTTTATTTGCTAATCAGAAATGCAGTTTAACCACATCTGGATTCCCAATTGGCCATATGCGACTAGTGGCTGCTGCATTGGACAACACCGAGCTGGGTAATTGAGGCTGGGAGGAATGCAGAGGAGGACGAGAGCTCAGAGCATATGGCAAAGAAAGATGTGACAGTGAATGGCATGCATGATATTTGAGCTGCTTTGATCAGAGCCTGTCCTGCATCATATGCCTTACACTGCTGATTTCCTGATTTTTTGGCTGAGTCTTGGGGTGGAGGTGTTGAATAGAAACTCAATAATTCCACTCTTGAGCGAGGACGAAAGTGGAAAGTATCCCCGGCAAATCGCCTCCTTGACAGAGGGAGGGGGAAATGCAGGTTTGAAAAACAAAAGCTAAAGCATGTCTCTTCCTAAAACAAGATGCTAACTCTGGAGTTAAATGGACCAGCGAATTCCGAGGTTCCTATCCGCAGTTGGTGCTGAGTGAGCGGTTAGCCTGGGCAGCAACATGAGAGCTGACAATAGGCTGCCCTTGGGTTTGGGAAAAGGAGAATTAGCTAGCATTGAGCACAGTTGGATAACACTCTGTCAGACGTGAACAGTAACCACAACAGCAAAATGTTGCCCGTGGAGCTATACCTCGCTGAGGAGTCAACTCTTTTTCAGGAGAGGAGGAGATGGGAGAAAATTGGGGCGAATGAACTTGATGTGCAATTGTGGAAGATGCTTCCATTTTGAAGGGAAAGAGATGCATTATTGAATTGACTGATATTAGCAGCGCTTATTGAAGTGCCTGTATATATGTAAAATGGCAGCTTCAGTATCAAAGACAAGAGGTATACCGTAATCTTGACTTGCATCTTTAGGTTACGCCGCTGAGCTAAAAAGACGAAGCCAGACAAAATCAAGGTGCGTGATTTCCAATTTGTCAGTGCAGTTGGAGCAAAGTGACGGGACACAGGAAACCTGTTTGCAACATTATGAAGAGAATGTCATCTGATTTATGTACTACAGGCATGTGTGAATCAAGGGTTAAATGTAAAATAATCCAGTCCATTTTTAGTACTTGTGTCACGGTAAACCTGTTATTCATACTGAACGTATGAGTGGATTTCCTGTTGTATACTTTTAGTTATAATGAAATATGGTTTTGGAATGTGGATGTTGTATTGTTTGGTTATTTCCAGCTCTCCGGTAGGTTTGTGCATTCTTGCAGTGAGAGTGCTATACTGCCTCACACCAAAGCTGCAGCATCACTCTATCACTGGGGAGTGACAGGCACACTATTCTTTTGATCAGTGTAATCTATTTTGATCCATGTCCCTCCCAAGTTTTACTCTTGTGAATCATAAATCTTGCATTGTGATTTCATGGCTGTTGGTTTGTGAATGATTCAGTTAGAGAATGTGAAAGGTGTAGATCAAAACTATTCGTTCCCCTTTTAATGTAAAAATTTGAATATTAAGACATAGACCTTATGCAGGCAACAACAACTTGTATTTATATAGTGCCTTTAACGTACTACAATGTCCCCAGACGTTTTACAGGAGTGTTATGACAAAAAAAAAAATTTGACACTGAGCCAAATTATGGCAGATGCCCAAAAGCTTGGTCAAAGAAGTCGGTTTCAAGGAGCGACTTAAAGGAGGAGCAAGAGGTAAGAGGTTTAGGTGAGGAATCCCAGAGCTTAACGCCGAGGCAGCTGAAGGCACAGCCACCAATGGTGGAACAAATAAAATGCGTAAGAGGCCTTTATATGCAAGCAAGTTATATGTCTATACACTTACTATAATAGTCCGACACCGCCTTCAGTGTGCCAATGCAGCCTTAGGCCGCCTGAGGAAAAGAGTGTTCGAAGATCAGGATCTTAAACCGGCACCAAGCTCATGGTCTACAGAGCAGTGGTGATACCCGCTCTCTTGTATGCCTCAGAGACATGGACTATGCACAGTAGGCATCTCAAAGCACTGGAGAAGTACCACCAACGCTGCCTCTGCAAAATTGTGTAAATTCATTACTGGATAGGCGCACCAACGTTGGCGTTCTCTCTTATCGCGGCATTGACCACGTTTGATCAACTCCGGTGGGCTGGCCACAATGTCCGCATGCCCAATGCTAGACTCCTGAAACAAGCGCTTTGCTCCGATCTACGTCATGGCAGGCGAGCACCAGGAGGGCAGAGAAAATGCTTCCAGGACGCCCTCAAAGTTACAATACAGAAGTAGGCCATTTGGCCTGTCGAAACCATGACATAATCTAGAAAGATTTTCTAGTGCTGGATTAAAAAAATAATGTACAGGATTCTGGTTAAATGCAAAAAATAAATGTTTGTTAAACATTTGTACAGTACAGTTGTACTTGGCTTAACTTAACTTTTCACTTTGATAACTTTAATAAATTTTGTATCAAACTTTTCAATGAAGAAACAAACAAACAAGCTCTCCTCCCCCTTCACACTGTGCACTGCCCCTGTTGCTGCCTCTACCCCTGCCCCTGCCTGTTTTTGCAGGCTTATGCTTCCTTGTCCCTTGCCCCGACCCTAAGGTTTTTTCTGTTTTCTTTCCGACGGCACGTTTGTTGTTGGTGGGTTGCGACAGGGACAGAGCTAGCAGACATCATTGTGGAAGGCGCGGGTTGCTCTTTGGACTTTTCTTCAGCCTGTGGATCAACCCCTGACTTTGGTCTGGGGGTTAGAATGGTAGTGGCAGCAATGACAGCCTGGGTGTGCCCCCTTATTGTTGCTCCTACCTCTGACATCCCCTCCCTCGTCTGTCCTGACAGTGTTTGTTATGTCTGTAATGCACTTATGAATGCCTTGAGGAGTCAAGACTGTTGTACTCAAAACTGTAGTGACCTTGGTCTTTTATTCGTAACTCCAGAGTGAGGCACAAGCATGCTGAGCAGCCTCTGCCACAGGGGCAGGAAACCCCAATCTCCACCAGTTGAACCCTCTAGTGATGCCAGCATAGTATATACATAGTGTAAACCTTATTGATAGTACATCAGGTAACAAGTCTTCATCTTATGCAACTATACAGTGACTACACAGAGTATATCTATAGTCTGCATATATAACAGTGTTGCCACCTATAATGACAGTCCCGCAATTTCTCCCCTCACCTCATCCATTCCTCCAGCCGGTGTTGCTATTTCAAGTGTCAGTCCCGCTAATTCTACCCTCACCCCACCCAAGGCTTCCAGGAGCAATCTTGTTAGTTGGATGCTCTCCCCACTCATCCCCATGAGCTGTCCTCTGTTCCCTGCATTCTGTGTTTCAGGTTCAGCTCTCCCTCCCACCCTCCTCTGCTGTCTCGCAGGTGTGGCTTGCTGCAACACACTGGGACCCGCAGCCTCAGACGGTACACCTTGAAATGTCGCGTCGGTTGATTCGTTCAGGAGAGGGCTTGGAATCCTCGAAGAGTTCACCAGCTCCAATTCCAATGTAACCATCTCGGTATCGGGGTCTTCCTGCTGCCCTTCATTCTCCTGATGTAGATTGAACAATATCTGGACTGACAGCTTTCTGATCATGCTCTTCTTCTACTTCAGGTGCACCTTTTGTCTCTTCCTGATGCGCAACATCTGCAAAACATAAGGGATGCTTGGTTAGCAGCAAGGGAGGAAGGGGAAGCATAGCCAGCACATGCAGCACTTAACATTTAGCCAACCCAGACTATGCAATTTGCAAGGCTTACCCTCTCTCGGTAACCTGGGCCCAGCGTCCACATTGGTGGTTGATCTTCTCCTGTGAGATTTAATCATATCAGCGATCCTCTGTTCCATGGCTGTTAGTTGCAGCCTACTTGCCGGACTTCCTCCAGTTTTTGACCTTTCTCGGTTGATCTGTGACACTATCTTCTGCAAAGATGAAAATATAAATTTTTAAGAAAGGGTCCTTTTCATCATCATCAGCAGTCCGTCGAATCGAGGATGACTTGCTTCCACGTCAAGAAGTTCACAGATGTTTCAATGAAGGACCTAAAATTCCAGGTCCCGACCTAAATCTTGAAGGGTGGAAGATGCCTGTGCGTGGATTTTTTTTTTTTAACGTGTGGTGGCCGTTGCACACCAGCCACCACACGGGTTTCACAGAGCTAGGTCTTGGTCCAGTGACAAGGATTAACCAAGATGACTGGAGACCTGCTCTGCTGCACGCACCTAGTGTCCTTTTACACATGCTTACACACACACACACACACACACACACACACACACACGTTATTGCAGTGCATAAATATAAATTTAAATGCAAATATTACTTAGTCACTGCTTGTCCGAAGTCCTGCCACTTCTCTTTGAGCTGTGCACCGGTTCTCGGATTAATGGACAATGCATTAAACTCTACTGCAACTTGGTCCCAAACTTTTGCGAGTACAGAGGGTTTAAGTTTTTTTTGGCCGATTCTCCCTTTTGTTTTCAAGCACATCCCATCTCCTCTCAATTATATCTACCAGGAGCTCAATTTCTTCTGCAAGAAATCTCTTGGCCCTTACAGCTTCCCCTTCCCCTTCCCCTTCCCCTTTTGCCTTTTCTGACCCTTTCCCTTGCATCCATCTCTTGTTTGAAGCTGTATTTTCTCTGTTACCAGTGGGTTCTCACTGGTGATCCAGACCAGGCAGACCCATCACGTGCAGAAAGTGATTTTTTTTCTAACAGCGCATGCGCAGTGATTTTTCGGCGCACACTATATGCTCCGCCACCCCCCCCCCAGAAATGGACTCTGGTAGCGCAGCACTAAAACTAACTTGTATTCGTGCAAAGTGCCGGGGTTTTTTGCCACGGGTGGGGGGGGGATCAAAAACATAACTTAATGGGCGCCAGAAATCTTTATTGTGGAAAATAGGGTACTATGTGACTCCACTTCAAAAAAACTATTCGCTGTCTGTGAAGTGTCTTGGGATGTTTGAGATATGATAAGGCATTATACGACTCTTAAGTTTTATCTTTCTATAAATATCTGCTGTGACACACCTAGCCAACAGAGATAAGTTGTCCGATTCTGCATTGTTGCGTGACGAGGACGTTCAAAATCTCAAGGTCCTGAACTAGTCTAAAGTTAATGTGTCTCCCTTTGCCAGTGGAAGTGCTGATAGTTTATTAGTGTAACTTGTGTGACATGTTTACAAGTCGGCTAGTGTCAGTCTTGTACATGATGACTTGCCCCAACCTATATAATATACCTCAACATGCAAGGGGTGGGGGCAATGAAATTTGAAGGAATTCTGTCTCCTTTGCTTCCCTGCTCTGCGAAGAGCAGCTGAACAAGGAGGCTGCCGAGGCACTGATGGTGCTGAGCTACTCGCCCACCTCATCGTCGAGCCCGGTCCCTCCCGTCCCGCTGCCAAGCCTGCCTCTCCGTCCTGGTTATCCGACAGCCGCACGTCGACCGTGGCCACAGGGTCCTCCAGCCGCCTCGCCCGCCGTCAGGAGGCCGCTCCGAGCCCCATTCCCGCAACTGTGTCCACATTGGATGCCGCCGGCCAGCCCGCTATACTCCGCACGGAGGGGGCCGGGGGGCCAACCCGCTCGACCCGTAGCAAAGCTGCAACGGAAACAGCTGCCACAAGCGGGCCAATACCTTTCACCACCTGAAGCGGGGTGGGTGGGGGGAAGAAGTTCCACCTGCTGAAAGGTGTCTGCTCCTTCACGCTGCACGGCACCGTGCTCAACCCGATGTCACCTCGCCTGCCAAGCTTCACCTTCTCTGTCTCCCTGAACCTCGGCCAGCTGGGCTCCATTTCCTTGCCTCTGGGTCCATGGCACTGAGGGGTATTGGGCCGGGCAAGGCTCCCTCCCCCTCCCCCGACTGCACGTCAGCTTTCATGGGATGCCACCGCTCGCTCTCCTGATCTCCTCGTGGGGCTGGGGTTCGAGCAGGTAAATCCGGAATGGGACGGCGAGGGTCGATGGTCGCGTGTTAACCGAGGCTCAATAACGTCCTCGCGAGAGGCGACCAGATCAGACTCTGCCGCTCACATTGTGGAACCAGCCATGTCTTTTGAAGTGTTTAAGAATTTTTTTAAAAACCCCCTCACTCAAGAGAATGAACCTGCCTTGTCAGCTGTGGCTCAGTGGGTAGCACGCTCGCTTCTGAGTCAGAAGGTTGTGGGTTCAAGTCCCACTCCAGGGACCTGAACACATGCATCTAGGCTGACACTCCAGTGCAGCGCTGAGGGAGCGCCGCACTGTCGGAGGGGCTGTTTTTTGGATGAGACGTTAAACCGAGGCCCCGTCTGCCCCCTCGGGTGGAGGTAAAAGATCCCAGGGGACTATTTTGAAGAAAAGCAAGGGGGAGTTATCCCCAGTGTCCTGGGGCCAATATTTATCCCTCAATCAATGTAACAAAAACAGCTTATCTAGTCATTATCTCGTTACTGTTTGTGGGAGCTTGCTGTGCGCAAGTTGGCTGCTGCGATTCCTACATTACAACAGTGACTACACGCCAAAAGTACTTCATTGGCTGTAAAGTGCTTTAAGACATCCGGTGGTCGTGAAAGGTGCTATATAATGCATGTCTTTCTTACTTTTTTCTTGGATAAATGTGTGGCAAACCTGTTTTTCAAGCCTTTGTTTGCAAATACAAATTGTAATGACCGCTCAGTGGAGATCTTGCTCTACGGGAGTCTGCTGTGCCCCTATAATGAAGCAACTGCCCGAGTTTCTGTCACGAATGCATGCCCCTTGACTGCACGTTGTAACCTGTACAATGAGGAGGGAATGGAGAGCAGTCAGCCAAAGGCCCCAAAGGATTACATAGGATATTCAACACAGAATGGGCCCAACCAGTCCATGCCGGTGTTTATGCTCCACTCGAGCCTCTCGCCATCTAGCATTTGAAAGTATTTAGGTGGAGGGGTTACAGAGGTAGAGACTGGTTGATGTTCAGCCTGCTACCAGGCCCCCCCCCCCCCAGCCCCATGGGCGCAGACCTTGTGGGAGCCAGGGATCAGGCCATAGCATCAGTTTTCAACAAATATCCCTATGCTGGGTGCTCAATGGTCAAATATACAGGAAAGTGAGGCATGAGGCTGGAACAGTCCCTCCATCTCATTAAAATAATCATGCAGGGCCTGCATCTGGTACAGGTATCGGCCCAGTTGCATAGTGGGAGAGCCCCAGGAAATTCTGGGGTTGGAGATATTTTATAACCAATCTCTGCCCTGTGTCTGGGCAATACTGGTACCCCAGAGACAGGGCAGAAGCAAATCTGCATTCTGGTTGTGTTGAGAGAAACCCATTAATTATGACTTCATT
Source organism: Pristiophorus japonicus (assembly GCF_044704955.1). Classification (NCBI taxonomy): domain Eukaryota; kingdom Metazoa; phylum Chordata; class Chondrichthyes; family Pristiophoridae; genus Pristiophorus; species Pristiophorus japonicus. The sequence goes on along the minus strand of NC_091989.1, from coordinate 97,623,269 downwards.
GTGCTGAAAGTGGTATTTAATCTCTCCACCTCGCCAAAGACTGGAATAGTTTCTCATGAAAGTGGTGCCTCCTTTTAATGAACAATTTTGTAGCTCAAGAAAACCTATTGAAACCAGATTGCAGTATTGTAACCTGTTCAGACATTTCCTATGCACCACACCAATGTGTTTTTTATGTATTGAAACCCGCCAGAATACAGTTGAAAGGGGAGGAGTGTAAGCTGTACCAATACATTTTCAGTGACACCAAGACAACGACAACACATTCAGGAGGGGATATAATGTAGGGTTGGGCCAGATTTCAAAGATGGAGTGGGGTAAAGTCATGGAGGGGACAAGGACAAGGATTTTGAATTTAGTTCATTGGGGAATGGGGGCCAATGTAGATCAGTGAAGGCTGAAATGATGGGTGACCAGGACTTTGTTCAGGACAGGTTGGGTGCAACAGAGTATTGGACAAGTTGAACTTGTTGGAGTATGAGAGACCAGCAAGAAGAACATTGGAATAATGGAGTCTGGAAATTACAGAGGCATGTCTGAGGATTTCCAGGTTGAAACGGGCAATGTTGTGGAGGTATAGTATAGTAGGATGAATAGGAGAATGAGAGGTGATCTTATCGAAATGTATAAGATTATGAAAGGGCTTGACAAGGTGGATGCAGAGAGGATGTTTCCACTAATGGGGGAGACTAGAACTAGGGGGTATAATCTTGGAATAAGGGGCCACCCATTTAAAACTGAGATGAGGAGGAATTTCTTCTGAGGGTTGTAAATCTGTACCGCAGAGAGCTGTGGAAGCCAGGAGATTGAATAAATTTAAGACCGAGATAGACAGCTTCTTAACTGATAAAGGAATAAGGAGTTATGGGGAGCGGGCAGGGAAGTGGACCTGAGTCCATGATCGGATCAGCCATGATTGTATTAAATGGCGGAGCAGGCTCGAGGGGCTGTATGGCCTACACATGCTCCTATTTCTTATGTTCTTATATGGGTTCTAAAATTCAGCTCGGGATTGAGCAGGAGGCTAAAATTGCAGAGGGTCTACTTCACCGAGAGTGGCTGGTGAGGGGGATGGAGTCAGTGGCAAATGAGCAGAGTTTCTGGTGAGGTTGCAGACCGGCACTGGAGGATTGACAGGTAATCGCAGGTAGTCTGATAAGGCGGCAGTTGAGGGGTTGAGACTGAGGTCAAGCTGCCCATCAACGTATGTATGAAATCTGAATGTGACTGAGGAACAGAATGAAGAGAAGGGAGCCAGTGAAAGATTCTTTAGTGACAGTGGAGATGATGCAATCGGAGGAGGAAATTATTGATTGGAGTGCACTAGATGTGTTGGGATAGATAAAATATATCCAGCCTGAAAGATCCTGCAATGTCCTCTTTCTGGCATTCACCTGTTCTATAAATAATAACATTTTATTTCTTCCAATACTCTATCTGGAGTCCGTTTCATGTGTTGACCACATTGAGGGTGCTCTATAAATGCAAGTTGTTGAGTTTAAAAAAGATTCTTGCCGTCTGTTCTAAATTTGTCTTTTACTACTTTAGGCCTGTATCCCCATGTCCTACTTTAATGTTTTAATTTAATTTGAAGTACTTTTTGCAAAATCACCTCTCGCTCACCCCTTTTCAAGACATCAGAGCCCAGGTTTCTTGAAAGAAAAAAGGAAGACTTGCATTTATATAGTGTCTTTCATGACCACCGGACGTCCCAAAGCGCTTTGCAGCCAATGAAGTACTTTTTGAAGTGTAGTCACTGTTGTAATGTAGGAAACACGGCAGCCAATTTGTGCACAGCAAGCTCCCAAAAATAACAATGCGATGATGACCAAATAATCGGTTTGTGATGTTGGTTGAGGGATTAATATCGGCCAGGACACGAGGGAAAACTCCCCTGCTCCTCTTCAAAGTAATGCCATGGGATCTTTTATGTCCACCTGAGAGAACAGATGGAGCCTCGTCCGAAAGATGGCAGTACTGCACTGGAGTATCAGCTTGGATTTTTGTGCTAAAGTCTCTGGATTGAGACTTGACCCACAACCTTCTGAGCAGAGGCGAGAGTGCTATCCACCGAGTCACAGCTGACACTTCTTGGGTCTTTCTTTATACCGTGACTCTCTGAACTGCCTCCAGTACTTGAATGGCTCCCTTGTATCTCAGCACAAGAACAGGGCAATCATGTGTGTGACCTGACCAGACCATTGTACAGGTTGAACATGACTTCCTATGCCCTGTGTTCTACTGTTGGGCTATATAATTTAACATTTCACTTGCTCTGTTGTTTGCTGCTCGGCAGTGGTTGGACATGTTGAGTGCCAAGTTTCATCTTCACTTTTTGCCAATTTGACCCCTTTAGTGGAGTATGTCTGTTACTCATTTTCTTCCTCCTACGTGCAGTACTTTATACTTGCCCATATTAAATATCACCTGTCGGTGTTCTTCCCATTTATAATATCCAACTCAATTTGTACTTCCTGAGCCACTGCCTCCTCTGAACCCATCCGAGTTTGGTATCTCTGCTGAATTCAAATTGTTGATCTAAATTAGGAAAGATAGTTGTCCCGACCCTGATGTAATCTGCTTCCTGCCCTTCAGCCAATTTCTTGTGCATTGACGAGGTTTACTCTGCATTCCCACTACTAGCTTAACTTGAGGCCTTTTGTGCAGAACAATGTCAAATGTTCTTTTGTAATCACAGAAAACTTGCATTTTGATAGAGCCTTTCCCGACCTTGGGATGTCTCACAGGCACTGAAGTCCTTTTTTTTTTTAAGTGTAATCACTGTTGTGATGTAGGGAAGCATGCCAGCCAAATTGTGCTCCGCAAAGGCTCACACAGCATTGTTAGAATGACTGACTAGATCATCTTCTTTTGTGATGTTGCTTGAGGGATAAATATTCCTGCTGCTCTTCAAACATCTTTTATGTTCACCTGAGAGGGAAGATGGGACCTTGGTTTAACATCTCATCTGAAAGATGGCACCTCCAGCAGTGCAGCATTCCCTCAGTACCGCACTGGAGTGTCGGCCTAGATTTTGTTCTAGAGTCTCTGGAGTTAAACCACGACTTTTGGACACAGCTGACACTACATCATGGGGCTTTCCACAATTCACTTGGGATGCCACTTCCTCATGTCGGGGAGATTGGTCTGGTGGGACTTGGGAATAGATGCTTTTCTTTGGAGTCAGAGCTTTCTATCCAAAGTCAAAGTTCCCAGTTCCACCAAGCTGCGCTAAGCAGAACTTCCTGAGGATATTTAGAACCTAGAAATTTCAGAAAGTGTTACTTTTTCTGCAGTTTCTTTTTCATTTTGAGATACATTTGCACCCTTTTCTGCAGGAAACCGCATTCCATGCCTCCAGCTCTTGTTGGCCATGTGCCTAGCACAATATTTAAAAGAAAGACTGACTTGGATTTATATAGTGCCTTTCATGGACTCTGGATGTCCCAAAGTGCTTTACAGCCAATGAAGTACCTTTTGACATATAGTCACTGTTGTAATGTAGGAAACACGGCAGCCAATTTGCACACAGCAAGCTCCCACAAACAGCAATGTGACAATGACCAGATAATCTGTTTTTGTGATGTTGATTGAGGGATAAATATTGGCCAGGACACCGGGGATAACTCCCCTGCTCTCGAAATAGTGCCTTGTGATCTTTTACGTCCACTGGAGAGAGCAGATGGGGCTTCGGTTTAATGTCTCATTCAAAAGACTGCACCTCCGACATTGCAGCACTCCCACTGCACTGGAGTGTCAGCCGAGATTTTTTTTTTGTGCTCTAGTCTCTGGGGTGGGACTTGAACCTACGACCTTCTGATTCGGAGGCAATAGTGCTAACAACTGAGCCACAGCTGACGCAGGTCTTTTTCACTGTGTGTTTTGTTATGTTCATTTGAGTGTCTGGTGGTGGCTGTACTTGTGTAGCCTCCTGTGGGAGGGGTGTCTTGTTTGCATGAATGATGGGCATGGCCCCTGTTTTGCCCTGAGAGAATTCTATGCAATAAATTTGACACTTCAGTGATTTTTCTCAGTGTTTAATGTTAAAACACCAATAACCCAGTGCCCTTAGTCATGAGATATAAGGCTTCATCAATCATTTTTTTTCCCCCAGTTTTTCTGGCTTACCCTTCCTTTCCTGAATACAGCAACCCATGTGGTGATAGAGCTCCATGGTATCCCTCCAGTACTTTGCCCAATTGGCATTTCTTCACGTGTGTGTTTGGACAGTGAGCATTGGATAATGACCTTCCTACTCTCTGGGAGGGGGGGGGCCATCTCGAGCAATCCTGATCCTCAGCAGATCAGCAGAGGTGTTTGGATAGCAACCCAGAATGGAAGCTGCAGCTGTACTATACAGTTCTATCCGCACCGCTCCTCAAATCCAGAGAAGTTGAAATCAAGTGTTGTCGACCCACCACCAGCCAGCAGTGCCCATTGGTCAAGGGCAGGTATGATGCTTTGAGGTCATGGCTCCAGAGGAGTCTCTTTGGGATTTTCGTTAAGAATGCGTAGGAGTGAACAGCAGATGGTTGGAGAGTAAAAGGTGGAAGAACAGTTCTTGTTGGCCGCACTAAATTTCTCAAGGAGCTTTGGTTCAGTGCCAATAACTAAATAGGGTACAGTCTATTCCATGTTACTCCGGGGTATTTTCCTCTATAATTAGTTACAATCCTCGCATCTGTTTTAAACTTGTATCCTTTTGAGATCCTCTTGGGCGCTGATTCAGTGTACCGTTTCTCATCATAGGCGGTCGCTCGAAGCGAGGACGACTTGCTTCCACACCAAAAAGGGATGAGTTCACAAGTGTTTCGACGAAGGACCTAAAATTCCGGATCCTGAACTACATCCTGAAGGATGGAAGATGCCTGTGTGTAGATTTTTTAAACGTGTGGTGGCTGTTGCACACCAGCCACCACACGGACTTGACAGAGCTAGGTCTTGGTCCAGTGGCAAGGATTAACCAGGACGACTGGAGACCAACTTGCTGCACGGACCCAGCACGCACACATATCGCAGTGTGGGCTGACCCGTGCTGCCCCTGGGCCCTCGCCTCCTCTGTGCCCCAAACTCACGCCTCTCCTGTGCCGTGGTCACTTCCTTCTACAAACTCTTGCCGCTCCTTCGCCCCTCCTGCTCTGCCTGCCCACACTGCAATCAGCGTCCTTGGCTTTACAGCCATTGCCCTCCTGCAGCAGCACGTGCTGCTCCCTGCAGTGGCATGTCACCGCACGCTGCTCCCTCCAAAGGCCCCGGCCTGCTGATGGTCTTGCAGCATTTCCAGGCCGGGCCGCCGCACGCTGATCCCTGTTTCTAAATGAACGATGTAGCTCATGTCCCTGCACTGCCTCAGCTGAGAGCTGTGTTTTTTTTAAAAGAGTGCAGGAAGTGCTGGGTGTTGATAGAAGCCAGTTTTCAGACTCGATTTTAATACTTTGCATTTTTAATATATATCTGTAACCAAAGGCTTCAGTTTGAAAGTCAACTCTCTACTTTCACTTTCTCAAACTAAATCTTACCTCAACCACGGCCTTAATTATTTTCTTCAAATCTATTCAGCCATGTGATTCAGTGCATTGGATCTTGGCTATTGAGGTTTTATCAGTTTTATGATGATTATTTGGTAAGTTTTGTGCTCATCAGGGCAAGATAGTTCAGGCCAAGAATTTGAAATTCAAATTCTAAAAATATTGTCTTTTTCTGTCTTTCTTTCTCCCTCTCCTCTTTTTCTTTCTTTCTCTCTCTCTCTCTCTCTCTCTCTCTCTCTCTCTCTCTCTCTTTCTTCCCCCCCCCCCTCTTTTGTTTCTCGTTATCTAATTCACCTTAATTCCTTCTCTGTCATTCGCTGTGTTTCTTTTTCTTAAATTTATAAAATTGGATTGGAATTTGCATTTTCTGGTGGCTTTTATTTTTGTGTTGCCGGGAAGAGAGCAATGTGATGCTCGGTGATAGAGGAAAGGTAAGGAGTGTGGGACTGTTGGTGAATGGGGAGGTATGGTTGAGGTTACTGCTATCGCTCATTAATTATTTCATCACGTAGAGCCTGGGTAAAAACAGGAATGTCTAAGTTATAGCTGCCATTCCTCTTTCCTTCCTTTTCCTCTTCCTTCACTTCCTGTAGCACTTCCTGCTCTTCTGCTCCTCCCCTCACAGATGGTGGCAATGGCTATTCCCTCATAATGGTGAGGTTGTGCAACATGCAGCATACTACCACAAATCTTGGTACCTGCTCAGCTGAGTACTGCAGGGCTCCTTCAGAACAGTCGAGGCATCAGAAGCATTGCTTGAGGATACCGATGGTGTGCTTTAATGTTCCTTGTGGCAGCATGACTCTCGCTGTAGACCCGCTGTGCCAATGTGCATGGGTTTCGGACTGGAGTCATGAGCCATGTCATGAGTTGGTAACCCATGTTACCCAGTAGCCAGCCTGTGACTTGCCATAGCCGGCCAAATACAGGTGGCACAGAGGACTGCCGCAGAATGAAGGAATAGTGAGTGTTGCCAGGGTAACGGGCATTCACCTGCCTAATGCGCCGCCTGTGGTCACACAGGTGAACATTGAGGGAGTGAAATCCCTTTCCGTTCATGATGAGGCTCACGCAAGGCAATACGGGCGCAGCCAATAGCACCCTGCGATCCGTGCAAAACCTCGAGCTCACTCCACCTGCTTGTCTCTGGTGAGAGAGAATGAGATTAAACTGTTTCTGTGCATAGAGAGCCTCAGTGACGTGCCTAATGCAGCAGTGTGCTGTAATCTGCGAGATGTTGCCTATACCTCCAGCAGCCTGGAAGGAGCCAGACACACACAAGTTATGAGCCATGTCATCTTGACAGCCGCAGGCAATGTTGTCCTTGCCCTGCTTTGAGGTTCCAGTTGTGGCTGCAGCAGTTGGCAGATTCTGGCATTGGAGGCTGTTCAGAGAAGGTTCACTCGATTGATTCCGGAGATGAGGGAGTTGACTTATGAAGATAGGTTGGGTCTATGCACGTTGGAGTTCAGAAGAATGAGAGGTGATCTTATCGAAACATATAAAATAATGAGGGGGCTCGACAAACTGTATGTAGAGAGAATATTTCCCCTCATAGGGGAAACTAAAACTAGGGGACATAGTCTCAAAATAAGGGGCCGCCCATTTAAAATGGAGATGAGGAGGAATTTCTTCTCAGAGGGTTGTAACTCTATGGAATTCTCTGTCCCAGAGAGCTGTGGAGGCTGGATCATTGAATATATTTAAGGCGGAGATGGACAGATTTTTGAGCGAAAAGGGAATAAAGGGTTATGGGGAGTGGGCAGGGAAGTGGAGTTGATTCCAGGATCAGATCATGATTTTATTAAATGGCAGAGCAGGCTCGAGGGGCCAGGTGACCCTACTACTCCTCTTTGTTATGTTCTTATGACCTCTTTTGTAAAGCGAAGACGTCTCGTGCATTGACCTTCGTTGAAGTTGAGGTCAGAGAATTGCTCTCGAAAGACCCTCGGTGGATAAGGTCTCCTGTTGAGAGCCCCTCTCCCCCTCCTCCTTCACCCTCTTCCAGCAGCTTGTCCTGCTCTGCAGGGCCTCTCTTCATTCTCCCAGTCCTGCTCAATTCCCAGAGGAAACACTATCAGGCCTCCCATGTCTGGAAGCAACTTGTAGCACAAGCTTTTAAATGATTAGAATAATACTTCAGCACCAGTCAAACCACTCTCTGTAGACTATTCAAACTTTGGGCAAGCATAGGAAGCTCGAAAAACACGTACAATTGCACCAGCAACCAGTAGAAATACTCCAGCAACTAATCTGTAAGCAATCCACGCAGCTGTCTGGAGGTTCGGTGCGGGTCACTCACTGGCTTTTCAATGGGAGATTTTACGGATGCGCAAAATTTTGAATAGGCCACACAGCACGTTAAAGGGACCGCATCCCCCCCCCCCCCCAAAAAAAAATTAAGGGGAGCCTGTAAGTAGTTCATGACCCCTTTAAAATAGGGGAAGTGGGGGGGGGGGCCATTATTCAGTTGAATGTCGTGTTCAGCTGTATGAAGTTAAGACTGGAGTGAGTGTGCAGTGGAAAATGGCAGTGCTGGCATCAACACTGATTCACGTCATGGTCTGCCTGCTCTGCATGCTGCCGGCGGTGGTTAGGTGCACGCGTACAAGTCCCTTTACCATCGAGCACTTCCCGTCAGAAGTATGTGCGTGCGTCTCAGGCTGCATAGTGCCTAAAACGGGTGCTACACTGCCCAATGTAGCCCCCGTTGTATCTATTTCTGTGAAATCTCCTGTTGCACTCTTCCATCCCTAGCACTTTCTAGGGCTCTGTGATGCCGGAGTTGTTAAATTTCTTGTCTCATAATTTACCCCTCTCAATCTTTCCTGTGGGCTGGTTCATGGCTGCTGCTCATCCACCTGATAAACTCATTGAGCCATCTCATTTATTTTTGTGGGAACTATCACCATTATTATTTGCAGATCAAGGTGAGGAATGTAGGAATGTTAGTGCTGGGAACTTTCAGGGACTTGACTTCAGCATCTCTCACTCCCAAGTCAAGCGCAGTACAACAACAACTTGTCCTTACATCATGCCCTTAATGCAGTAAAATGTCCCAAGGTGCTTCACAGCAGCGTTATCAAATTTGTCACCGAGCCATATAAAAAGATATATTAGGGCAGATGCCAAAAGCTTGGTCAAAGAGGTAGGTTTTAAGGAGCGGTCAGATATAGAGTACAACTTTTTCGCCTCGACCCCAAACTCAAGACCATTTCATACTACACCCAGTCTAGGCCACCCTGCAAACTCCTCCTCACTAGCATCTGTGGACTTGTGCCAAAATTGAGAGAGCTATCCCACAGACTAGTCAAGCAACAGCCTGACATAGTCATACTCACAGAATCATACCTTTCAGTCAATGTTGCAGACTGCTCCATCACCATCCCATGGTATGTCCTGTCATACCGGCAGGACAGATCCACCAGAGGTGGCAGCACAGTAGTACACAGTTGGGGGGTGGGAGGGGGTGATTGGCCCTGGGAGTCCTCAACATTGACTCTGGACCCCATGAAGTCTCATGGCTTCAGATCAAACATGGGCAAGGAAACGTCCTGCTGATTATCACCTACTGCCCTCCCTCAGCTGATGAAGAAGCACTGAGTGCACTCTGAGTAAGGGACTTCAATGTCATCACCAAGAGTGGTTCGGTAGCGTCACTACTGACCGAGCTGCCAGACTGGGCCTGTGGCAGGTCGTACTTCACCTCGTCCTCACCAATCTACCTGTCACAGATGCATCTGTCCATGACGCCACTGCGCAGTCATTGTGGAGACGAAGTCCGTCTTCACTCTGAAGATACCCTCCATCGTGTTGTGTGGCACTACCACCGTGCTGAATGAGATAGATTCAGATCAGATCTAACAACTGAAAATTGGGCATCCATGAGGCGCTGTGGGCCATCAGCAGCAGCAGAATTGTATTCAATCACAATCTAACCCCATGGCCCGACATATCCCTCACTCTACCATTACCATCAAGCCCGGGGACTAACCCTGGTTCAAGGAGGAGTGCAGATGAACATGCCAGGAGCAGCACCAGACGTACCTAAAAATGAGATGCCAACCTGGGGAAGCTGCAACACAGGACTACATGCATGCTAAACAGTGGAAACAGCATGCAATAGACAGAGCTAAGTGATCCCACAATCAACCGATCAAATCAAAGCTTTGCAGTCCTGCTACATCCAGTCATGAATGGTGGTGGACTATTAAACAACTAATGGGAGGAGGGGACTCCAAGAATATCCCCATCCTCAATGATGGTGGAGCCCAGCACATGAGTGCAAAAGACAAGGCTGAAGCGTTGGCCTCTTCCTGAAGTCCCCACCATCACAGAAGCCAGCCTTCAGCCAATTCGATTCACTCCACAAGATGTCAAGAAACAGCAGAGCGCATTGGATACAGCAAAGCCTATGGTCCCTGAGAACATTCCGGCTGTCATGCTCCAGAACTAGCACGCATCTAGCCAAGCTGTTCCATTACGGCTATAACACTGCCATCTATCCGACAATGTGGAAAATTGTCCAGGTATGTCCTGTCCACAAAAGCAGGACAAATCCAATCCACCCATCAATCTACTCTCCAACGGCAAAGTAATGGAAGATGTCATCAGCAGTACTATCAAGCGACACTTACTCACCAATGCCCAGTACCGCCAGGACCACTCGGCTCCAGATCTCGTTACAGCCTTAGTCCAAACATGAACAAAAGAGCTGAATTCCAGAGGTGAGGTGAGAGTGACTGCCCTTGACATCAAGACAGCATTTGACCGAGTGTGGTATCAAGGAGCCCTAGTAAAACTGAAGTCAATGGGAATCGGGGAAAACTCTCCACTGGCTGGAGTCATACCTAGTACAAAGGAAGATGGTTGTGGTTGTTGGAGCTCAATCATCTCAGCCCCAGGACATCGCTGCAGGAGTTCCTCAGGGCAATGTCCTAGGCACAACCATCTTCAGCTGCTTCATCCATAAACTTCCCTCCATCATTAGGACTGAAGTGGGAATGTTCGTTGATGGTTACAGTGTTTAGTTCCATTTGCAACTCCTCAGATAAAGAAGCAGTCTGTGGTGGCATGCAGGCTTGGGCTGATATTGGCAAGTAATATTCGCACCACACAAGTGTCAGGCAATGACTATCTCCAACAAGCAAGAGTCTAACCACCGCCTCTTGACATTCAACGGCATTACCATCGCCGAATCCCTCACCATCAACATCCTGCGGGTCACCATTGACCAGAAACTTAACTGGACCAGACACATAAATACTGTGGCAACAAGAGCTGGTCAGAGGCTGGGTATTCACCTCCTGACTCCCCAAAGTCTATCCTCCATCTACAAGGCACAAGTCAGGAATACTCTCCACTTGCCTGGATGAGTGCAGCTCCAACAACACTCAGGAAGCTCGACATCATCCAGGACAAAGCAGCCCGCTTGATTGGCACACCTTAAACATTCACTCTCTCTACTACTGGGGCACCGTGGCTGCAGTGTGTACCATCTACAAGATGCACTGTGGGAACTCGCCAAGGCTTCTTGGGTAGCACCTCCCAAACTCTACTACCTAGAAGGACAAGGACAGCAGGCGCATGCGAACACCACCACCAAGTTCCCCAAGTTACACATCATCCTGACTTGGAAATATATCGCCGTTCCTTCACCGCCGCTGCTTCAAAATCCTGGAGCTCCCTCCCTAACAGCACTGTGGGAGTACCTTCACCACACGGACTGCAGCAGTTCAAAAAGGCGGCTCACCCCCCACCTTCTCGAGGGCAGATAGGGATGGTCAATAAATGCTGGCCTTGCCGGCAATACCCACATCCCATGAAGGAATAAACAAAAAATTACACTTTTTCCCCCATTTGCCACACCAGTCATCCTGTGAATACAACAGCACATGGGATTTAAAATACGCTGGCTTGAAGTTGATGAAAAATGTTGACAGCTGAGCCGATTTTATAGTGCACCTGTATAACGCCTTCAATGGTTCTTTTTGTACTTGCGTGACCCACTGCTCGAAGACCGGAAGATACGTGAATCAGACAGGTCAATGATTATTTTCTGGCTGTATTTCTTTTTTAATTAATTCTCAGGCTGTGGGCAATATTGGTAAGGGAGGCATTTATTGCCCATCCTAGTTGCCCTGAGACAGCAGTGGTAGACATTCTTGAACAGCTGCAGTCCTTGAGGCACAGGGTCTTCCATGATGGTGATAGATGGGGAATTTTAAGGAATTTGACCTGGGGGCAATGAAGGGTGGTGCATGTCCAAGTCAGGCTGATGTGTAACTTGCGATCTTCTTGAAAGTGGTGCTGTCAGTCTGACACCTGCTCCTGCCCTGAACCTCAGGTGCTGGTCTCCTAACCTAAAGCTAAATGATTGCAGAGATAGTAAATCCTACCAGGTAATGACATTCAGCGGAGAGTTACTTACCCTGTACAATCGGAACCTGGAGTTCGCGACAAATCAGTTCAAATACCATGTCAAATGCTGCTGTGATTCCAGCTAGTCTGCCAATTTCCACAATAATTCAGAGAGCAGATCATCATTGTAGGCAGTCCCCCGGAGTCAAAGATGACTTGCATCCACTTTAAAAGTGAGTTCTCTGGTGACTGACGAGTCCAATGCCGGACCGACAGTCTCTGTCACAGGTGGGGCAGACAATGGTTGAAGGAAAGGGTGGGTGGGGAGTCTGGGTTGACACACGCTCCTTCCGCTATCTGCGCTTGATTTCTGTTTGTTTTCGGCGACGAGTCTCGAGGCGCTCAGTGCCCTCTCTGATGCCCTTCCACCACTTTGGGAAGTTGTGGGCCAGGGATTCCCAGGTGTCGGTGGGGATGTTGCACTTTATCAAGGAGGCTTTGAGGGCGCCCTTGAAGCGTCTCCTCTGCTCACCTGGGGCTCGCTTGTCGAAGTTCCACGTAGAGCGCTTGCTTTGGGAGTTTTGTGTCGGGCATGCGGAAGATGTGGCCCACCCAACGGAGCTGATTGAGCATGGTCAGCGCTTCGATGTTGGGGATGTTGGCCTGAGCGATAACGTTGACGGTGGTGCGTCTATCCTGCCAATGGATTTACAGGATCTGGCGGAGTCAGCGTTGGTGATATAGTCCACGTCTCTGAGCCATATAGGAGGGCAGGTGTCACTACTGCCCTGTAGACCATAAGCTTGGTGCCGGATTTGAGGTCCTGGTCTTCAAACACTCTTCCTCAGGTGACCGAAGGCTGCACTGGGGCACTGAAGGCGGTGTTGGACCTCGTCGTCAGTGTCTGCTCTTGCTGACCATAGGCTCCCGAGGTATGGAAAATGGTCCACGTTGTCCAAGGCCTCGAAGTGGATTTTGATAATCGGTAAGGGCGGTGCTGTGTGGTGGGGTCAGCTTGCTGGAGGACCTTAGTGTAAGGTCCATGCTTTCGTACACCTCGGTGAAGCTGTTGACGATGGCTTGGATTTCGGCCTCCGAGTGTGTGCAGACGCAAGTGTCGTCTGCGTACTGTAGTTCGATGATGGAGGATGGTACGACCTTGGATGTGGCCTGGAGGCAGTGGAGGTTGAACAGATTCCCATTTGTTCTATAATTTAGCTCCACTCCAGCGGGGAGCTTGCTAAGGGTGAGATTGAGCATTGCAGCAAAGAAGATCATAAAGAGCGTTGGTGCGATGATGCAGCCTTGCTTGACCCCGTTCTGGACGTGGATTGGGTCTATGGTGGATCCGTTGGTCAGGATCGTGGCTTGCACGTTATCATAGAGCAGACGGAGGATGGTGACAAACCTTTGAGGGCAGCCGAAACTGAGGAGGACGCTCCATAATCCCTCACAGTTGACTGTGTCAAAGGCCTTTGTGAAGTCAAAGAATGCCATGTACAAGGGCTGATGCTGCTCCCTACATTTCTCTTGTAGTTGTCGCACGGTGAAGATCATGTCTGTTGTACTCCTCAGTGGACGGAATCCACATTGTGACTCTGGGAGGAGCTCTTCAGCCACACGGGGAAGACGATTGAGAAGGATTCTTGCAATGACTTTCCCTGTAGCCGATAGCGGGAAGATTCGTCTGCAGTTACCGCAGTCGGACTTGTCCCCACGATAAACATGGCCCCCAGGGTGGCAGCTCCCCAGCGAGCACCTCTGCTGAACAATTTTATCCCTGGCCATCTGTTGCCATCACACACCCTTCCCTCCCCCCCTCCACTGTTTATGCTTCCCCCAGCCCTAATCGTGGGTGAATTTCTTACCCCTAAAGTACAAACCCATGCTGCAAGGGTAGCTACCTGAGTCCACTACCCATCCAGCCCCAACCATGCCTGCTCTTCAGAGAGCAGATAACCAAAGCTCCGCTATATCTGTGTGGTTACAGAGGTCCTTTAATAACCCCTGTCTTTATGCTGCAGCATTGCTACTTGAACCCAGTCTGCAAGCAACCCTGTAATTGCTCCCCAATTACATCATCAGTACGATGGTCCATTGTGGCGGGATTTCCCCATTCCTAATGCCACTCCCAGGCTGTTAGCTATCAATGTAGCAAGGAGTAAGTGAGCGATACCAGTACATTTAAAAGTATGTGATCATTCAGTAGAATTCATGTCAATTTGGATTTGGTTCTCTTACCCCACCTTGCTCTGTAACTCCAATATTGCCCCCTTCCTCCCCACCTGTGATCTGTCATTTAAAGGGGCAGCGCAGGATCTTCAAAATACTGCGCATGGCGGTTGTTACATTGCAGTGCCGGCATATGATTTATTTTTTCCCTTTTTCTCTTTGCAGTTTCTCTCCAGAATCAGAAGACCAGGAACATGCAGCAGTCGCCTTTAATTAGCAGTGACTCGGCCAGTGCCCCCACACACCTGCCACTGGTTCCGGTCACAGATGTCCCAGAGGGAGACTTCCTGCTACAGGTGAGTCGAGAGCTTGACTGCTCTTGCCTTGGGCTCAAACGGTCAGAATTCGAAATGAACCAAACTGCATCATAGCTTAAAAACAGAGAATGCTGGCAATCTCAGCGGGTCAGACAGCATCTGCGGAGAGAAAACAGAGTTAATGTTTCGGGTCGGTGACCCTTCATCAGAACTGCCGAATGTTCGAAAAGAACACATTCTTAAGCACTGAAAGGGGGAGGGGAAGAAAGAACAAAAGGGAAGGTCTGTGATAGGGTGGAAGGCAGAGATTAGAGAGACAAAAGGGATGATGGCCAAATTAAAATGGTAATCACAAGTCAGAAAAAGGTTAATCTGGACAGGGTGTGAATGGTGTAGTAATGACCAGCTGCCATTATAGACAAAGAGAAGAAAAAAAACATAAGATGAGTGGGGAGGGGGGGAGGGAAAGGGACCCAAAGATGGGCAGAGGTTATGCTCTGAAATTGTTGAACTCTATGTTGAGTCCGGAAGGCTGTAAAGATGAGGTGCTGTTCCTCGAGCTTACATTGTGTCATTGGAACAGTGCAGGAGGCTGAGGATGGAGATATCAGAGTGGGAATGGAGTGGAATATTAAAGTGACAAGCAACTGGAAGCTCAGGGTCACGCTTGCGGACTGAACGGAGGTGTTCTGCAAAGCGGTCACCCAATCTACACTTGGTCTCGCCATTGTAGAAGAGACCACATCGTGAGCAACCAATACAGTATACTAAATTGAAAGAAGTACAAGTAAATCACTGTTTCACCTGGAAGGAGTATTTGGGGCCCTGGATAGTGGGAGGGGAGGAGGTAAAAGGGCAGGTGTTGCATCTCCTGCGCTTGCAGGGGAATGTGCCATGGGAAGGGGAGGGGGCGCTGGGGGTGACTGCGGAATGGACCACGGTATCGCGGAGGGAGTGGTCCCTTCGGAACGCTGAGAGGGGAGGGGAAGGGAAGATGTGATTGGTGAGGTGCGTAGTTTTGGTTGGTCCAGTAGATTTTAATGGTTTACACTGTAATAGAAATGTGGAGATTACTTTTTACCCGCAATTCTTTTTCTTTACCCGATCTTTTCCTGAAGGCACTGAATTATTGCTGGGATATGGTTCCATCATTAGCCTCCTGTACCACACCCAAATGCCCATAATTCCCCAGTGACCTGGGCATGGTGTGAGGGATGGGTGGGAATCGGTCAGCCTCTTCATAGCCCAGGAACCCCCATTTTTAAATTTTATTTCATGGAACATGTGGAAATGGGGTACGTACAGGGAAGACGCTGCGCATGGTCTATTAGCCTGCCAGCACGAGTTCATACATGGATGATAACCAGTCGGGTGGGCTACCAGAGGGGATCAGCATGTGTAGAATCGCATCCCCAGCTAAGTCACTACTCAAAGAACTGGGGAAATGAGAGGGTCTAAGAGTTCCAGATATGGCAGGCAGAGGTAGATGGCAATAAAACAGACTGCCCGACAGCCATATGCTGCATTTCTCAAGTTTGTGGTGTACGTGAGTGTGTTGGCTGGACTGAGGCCAATTAACATAAAACTGCCTTCAGAATTTGGCTCTGATCCCAGTAACACTCGGCACGCTACAATCATGCCTTTCCTTTTGCTATCAATCTTTCGCCAGGTGGAAGTGACTTCCAGACTGACAACATATTTCTACAAATGACCCATTTCTGCTGCCAATTCCCTTCAGGGTTGCTTACAGTTCACGGCTAATGAATGTTAAAAATCTGATTTAAAATAAAAGATAAAGGCTGGAAATGCGCAACAGGTTCGTCCACATCTGAAAGAGAAAAGATAGGTTTGTGTTTCAGGTGGGGCCCATTGTCCGAGCATCTCGACTAGCTGATCCGCTGTGCATTCCTGGCATTTTCTCTCTTTCTGTCATGTTCTCAAATTGCTGGTTCACTGAAACTGGCTACAAGTTTCCTTTTTGTTCAAGTAGAATCGCACAGCGCAGAAGGAAGCCATTCGGCCCATTGTGTCTGTGTCGGCTCTTTGAAAAAGCTATCCAATTAGTCTCACGCCCCATAGCCCTGCAAATTGCTCCTTTTCAGGTAGATATTCAATTTCCTTTTTAAAAGTTACTGTTGAATCTGCTTCCACTGCCCTTTCAGTCAGTGCATTCTTGACCACCTTAACCTGCTGAGTAAAGACATTCTCCATCTCTCCTCTGATTCTTTTGCCAATGACCTTAAATCTGTGTCCTCTGGTTACTGACCCTCCTGCCAGCAGAAGCCTTTTCTCACTATCCGCTCTATCGGAACTCCTCATAATTTTGAAGTAGGAAACACTTATATGAGGAACTAAATGGCAGTGAGTGACTTGGACTGCCCAGTGGACCATAACCGACCAGGGAAGTCCAAAGGTCGATCCTCTGCCTGCGTTAGCTGGTCTCAGACCAGGAGGTAGGGTGCTACAATTGGTCTCGGTTATTGCCAAGGTAGGAAGGAGAAACAAAGAATCATCAGCCAGCCGTTCATACTCCTGATTCCCTGGGTAGAGAATTCCGCTGGGAAGTGTGTATTTATTGATAATTGTATGAGACATGTGCTGTAATACCTCCTGCACCTACCTATCCCAGTGCATACATGAAGAGTGGCCACTTAAGCAAAGTGCCAGAAGATGGCCAGCACCCATGGAACCATAACCTAGCATGAATCATCGGCTGTATAGGGGGAAAGAATTGGGGGTGGGGAAGGGGAAAGAAGATAATGTTTGTACAATGTTTATTGTTGCCTCCCCTCCATATTAACAAAAAAAAACTAAAACACAGCAGTGACACAGACTAGCACAGATCAACATTCTGCTTTTATTTGTTTTATACTTGGGATAAATTTCAGCATGCTGAGTAGTTTGTCTTTTCACACTGGGTACCGTTTCTTACACCTGGCACTGATGGGAGATGGATTTTTCCCAATCGGCACTGCTGTTGGGAAGTGCTCAGTGGGCATCAGACCCTTCCCATTAGAACATAAGAAATAGGAGCAGGAGTAGCCCACCTGGCCCCTCGAGCCCGCTCCGCCTTTTAATAAGATCATGGCTGATCTGATCATGGACTCAGCTCCACTTCCCAGCCCGCTCCCCATAACCCTTTACTCCCTTATTGCTCAAAAATCTGTCTATCTCCGCCTTAAATATATTTAATGACCCAACCTCCACAGCTCTCTGGGTCAGAGAATTCCATAGATTTACAACCCTCTGAGAGAAGAAATTCCTCCTTATCTCAGTTTTAAATGTGCGATCCCTTATTCTGAAACTATACCCCCTAGTTTTAGTTTCCCCTATGAGTGGAAATATCCTCTCTGCATCCACCTTGTCGAGACCCCTCTATCTTATATGTTTCGATAAGATCACCTCTTATCCTTCTGAGCTCTAATGAGTATAGGCCCAACCTACTCAACCTATCTTCATAAGGGAGGAAACAAATGAAAGATTGGAGAGACGGTCTTCATTAAGCCATGCTCAGACATGCAATAGGTGCGACAGACACATCAATGTGCAGAAAATTACCAAGTGACAGTGCTAGAGGTTTGGGAGTAGGTTGGCCAAAAAGAAGAAAATACATTTCAGCTTGTTTAGGCTGCAGCGACTGTTGATATCTATTCTGTGGGGCAGCACTAGTCCATTGATGGGGTCTTGTATCACTTTCTGAGCTATAGGCTGGCAGACCTGCCCTTGGTCTTCTGCATGTATATGTTATTGGTGACTAAGTGGTGATTTTTAAAAAGAATGTAAGGCTCCATGTGCATTTCTTCTCCGCAGGCACTGAATGGCTTTGTACTTGTGGTAACACCAGATGGGATCATTTTCTACTCTTCGCCAACGATTCAGGATTACCTGGGCTTCCGTCAGGTATGTTTGCCTCTTGAACTGTTACAGACTGTAGATACACTCTGTAGAATAACCAGCCCAGTGTTTTGATGTGGTGCGGAGCCATCCACACCAATTGGGTCCCAGGTTCGATCCCGGAGTTTGCTGATTTTAGGGTTGGTAACGGTAGCGTTTCTACAGTTGGCCACTTGGTCCCTAACTAGCATAAATCGACCAAAGTTCCTGCTCCTGGTTGCAATCCAGTGATCCCTGATGAAAATACATGTTTATGGATATTAGATAAGAAGATTAGGCTGTCAGTAATGGCCCTCTCCTAAAACTAATTGTGTAGGCTCGCGCCTAAATATTAGCCACTTTATAAAGTTATAGGCACCTGTGGAACTATATCTGAATATGAATCCCTGTCCATTGAGTGTCCGTGCTACCAAATAAGCCAAACTGTTTCCTCTTGAGTCAGAAGGTTGAAACTTGACGCCGTAATCCAGTGCAATAAGTGGAGTGCTGCATTGTTGGAGGTGCTGTCGTTTGGCTGAGATGTTGAACCCAGGCTGTTCGTGATTCAAGGGAGACATTAAAGGTGCCGTGGTGCATTTTGAAGAAGAGTAGGGAGTTTTCCTAGAGTCCTGAGCAATGTTTTCCCCTCAGTAACACCATCAAAACCGATTCTCTTGTCATTTACTGTAATGTATTTGCTTCATGGATTCTTTGCTTAAGAATTCATAGCAGCACGTTGCTATTCAGAATGAGTTGGTTTATTAGGAAAAGTTTAGCAATCACACTACACATTAGCAGTTCATCCAGCAGGCTCGCAACCACCTGCCTCATTGTGGATCCCCCTGAACCCAACTGGCTGGGGTTTTATTGAGTATTGTGACTATCATATGACTGGCTAAACCACTCACAATTCAACAGCTCTGCAAACCTGTGAGCATACTCACAGGTGCATAACATTACATTTGCTTCATTTCTGTTTGGAAGATATTACTGCATGCAAAATAGCTGCCATATTACCTAAATAATCGCTGTTGCACTTCAAATTGCACTCAGCCCTTTTTGAGAAGCTGCTGAGAGGTGTGAAAGGGGGTGTATAAATACAAACCTTTCATTTCTTTGTGAAAAAAATTGAATACCTTGCTAATGAACACAATGGTTGGTTGAAGACTGGCCTACTTAACCCAACTTTCGTAATGGCCACGGTGCGTGATCCTCCGGAGAGAACGGATCCTTTCACAGTTCAGACCCTGGCAGTGTAATGAGGACAGTGTCCATAGAAATATAGAAAATAGGTGCAAGTGTAGGCCATTCGGCCCCTCGAGCCTGCACCACCATTCAATAAGATCATGGTTGATCATTCCCTCAGTACCCCTTTCCTGCTTTCTCTCCATACCCCCTGATCCCTTTAGCCGTAAGGGCCACATCTAACTCCCTCTTGAATATATCTAATGAACTAGCCTCAACAGCTCTCTGTGGTAGAGAATTCCACAGGTTAACAACTCTCTGAGTGAAGAAGTTTCTCCTCATCTCGGTCTAAATGGCTTACCCCTTATCCTTAGACTGTGACCCCTGGTTCTGGACTTCTCCAACATCGGGAACATTCTTCCTGCATCTAACCTGTCCAGTCCCATCAGAATTTTATATGTTTCTATGAGATCCCCTCACATCCTTCTAAACAAGTATAATGACAGCCTAGTTCCCTGGATGCTGCGTCTCCTTCTGAACCAAGTATGTTTTTTGTCCTGTGGAATTTAACGTTTTCCTTGTTGTTTAATTTCAGTCGGATATCATCGCTCAGAGTGTGTTTGAGCTGATCCACACACAGGACCGTGAAGGGTTCCGCCGACAGCTTCACTGGGCTTTCAGCCCACCTTTGCCCAGCACAGAAGGAGGGGCGAAGGTGAAAGGTAGGAATGTGCTGAGGCCCACCAGGTCGCCCTGTTCAGTGTCACGTCAAAAACCCTCACGTTCTGTTGTCATTGCACCGCCACGGGGGGGAGGGGGGATTTAGTCCCTGCATTAAATGTAGCAAAGGCATGAACATGTTCGTCATAAGCGAAATTTTGATTTTGTTGCACGTAACACGTGGGGGAATTCCAGCCACACATTGACGTTACTCTGCGGATATTGACAGCAGTTGTGATGCCTAGTGATCTTATTGAAACGTATAAGATTATGAGGGGGCTGGACAGGGTGGATGTAGAGAGGATGTTTCCACTGATAGGGGAGACTAGAACTAGGGGGCATAGTTTCAGAATAAGGGATCGACCATTTAAAATGGAAATGACGAGGAATTTCTTTTCTGAGGGTCATGAATCTTTGGAATTCTCTACCCCAGAGAGTTTTGGAGGCCGGGTCATTGAATATATTTAAGGTGGAGATAGATTTTTGAACGATAAGGGAGTCCAGGGATATGGGGAGCGGGCGGGGCAGTGGAGTTGAGTCCAAGATCAGATCAGCCATGATCTTATTGAATGGCGGAGCAGGCTCGAGGGGCCGTATGGCCTACTCCTGCTCCTATTTTTGTTTTAAAAAGGAGCATCAAGCAATTGCCTGTTTTCTCTTTAACCTGTCACTAAGGAAAGTTTGTATGAGTGAGTTGCAGTAACGCCATGAGCACTGTATGTCATTTTCAGCTTTCAAAATCTGCATTTCCCACTATCTGTAGATACTGTTGTCCATCACTATCTAATGTTGAAGATTGGAAACTGTTCGTAACCCATTTCATTATTATTGATAAAATACGTAGATTCTTTAACTTCCTCTCCTGTCCCCTTCCCCTGGGCAGAGTGTGGTTCCCAGCCAGGAGGGTGGATAAGCAGCCTACTGCAGGACCTCTGCCGACTGCACTCGGTAACCACTCTCTCACGCCTCAATTGGACCTGTCCTCTAATTGGAGGATTGTAGACCCAGTTAGGACAGGGAGATACCAGGTGGTGAGTCATGGATGCAAACCGGTGCCTCCTTGACCTATGTCGAGGTTCTGTGCTTCACGGCAGCATTCTTTGGGGGGGATTGTCGATGGGGAGAGTGGGAGATGAGGTTAATTTTCAAAGGGGCTAATTTTTTTTACGGTAATTGGCTTAAAAACCAGGGGTGAAATGCGTAGGTTATTGTTTATGCAGTGAGTTATGATGATCTGGAATGCATGGCCTGAAAGGCTGGTGAAAGTAGATTCAATATTAACTTTCAAAAAGGAATTGAATAAATGCTTGAAGAGGAAAGATTTGCAGGGCTATAGGGAAAATGCGGGGGTGTGGGACTAATTGGCAGCCTTTTGAGCTGTATCATTCTATGCTATCTGAATCTTGGTTTGGAAAATTCTATCTGCACAAAGGAGTCAACTTTGTGATACAAAGGGCAAGTCTTTAGCCGAATCATTTGTAACTCAACTGACCCGCTCAGGCGTCGTCTTGATAATTTCCGTTATTATAATTTTGCTGCGAACACAAAGGGAGGATAAAGATTGCCCTATATTTCACCTCTTATCGCCAGACTACAGTGGGGATCTATTTCAGGTTTGGTTACATTACAACTCTATCCAATAAGCTGAGTGGGTAAATGCACTGTCTGTTGTGGAACCAAGTCACACAGCCCGAAAAGGTCCCAGTTCAGATACCTTCTCTGTACTGAGTTAACTGATCTCCATTTCCACTGCACTGAGTAAGTTACATTTGAATTCACTAACTGGAAATGGGGTGGGTTTGTGTGTGGGCAGCATCCAGTTGTGATTACCCTCACAGCCAAAGAGCCTGCGAACAAGACGAGAGGTATTGGAGGGCTATTGCCACTGTTGAGCCATACTGCAAATTGAGGCAGTGTCTTCAGGAGAGGAGTGATACGGTAAGACTATGTGAGGGGGATTCCTGATTTGGTAGAATTACTTGATGCGAGGAGCAAATGGACTCTGAACTAAAATAAAACCTACTCTCTCTTAGTGAAAGAGAATTTAGGGAGGGGAGGAGAGCCATGGGGCAGTTCTAGTACAGTGATGTGATGTACAAGTGACTCAGTGGCACATTTTGAAGGGATTCTACTTCGTGAGCGATACCGATCAGGGAGGCCATTTGGCACATCCTAACTTATCTATCCAGAAAGAACCTGCTGGTTTTCTCCCTGCTCCTCAAGCACAGCGTCCAACTGTTTTTTTGAAAGATTGCCTTTGCTATCCTCCCTGTGACATCTTCTGTTGTTAATCTCTCTGTGTGAAGACCGTCCTGATATCAATACTTGGCCTTTGGGCAGTTTGAGCCCGAGCTCCTTTTTGCTGCTGTTGTGGTTTAATTTGAAGCCGAGTCCTCAGCTTCCCTTTTCCATACAGTTTGCTATCTTACAATAACGTGCATTGGTGGGGGGGAGTGTATTGGCAGTCACTATGTATGAGGACACTGGCCCTCCCACATGTGACATAAAGTGGCTGTCTCTTATCTTTGTTTCCGCAGATGAATCTGTTCTCGGCTTAATGCTGACTTCAGCACTTTTGAAGGAAAATGTGAAAAATTACAATTCAGCTCCCTCTGCTGTTTTTAGCCTTGGATCCGCCTGTAATTACCTGTCTTAGGCAAATACCACTGCAAACAATGGGAGAGGCTGCACAGAACGTTCCTCCTAGTCATGTAGCTTGTAGAATTGGGCCGTCCTTTTCCACACAACTGGAGTTTTGTCTTCATTAATCTTCATACATTTCAAAGGCGACCCGAGGCAGGTGATGGGAGGTTGCATAAAAGTAAAGAAAGATATAGCACCTTTCACAACCAGAGGACGTCCCAAAGCATTTTACAGGCAATTAAGTGTTTTTAAAGTGTACTCACTGTTATAATGCAGGATACATGGCAGCCAATTTGCGCATACACAGTAATGTCTCGCAAACAGTAATGAGTAAATGACTAGAGAGCCTGTTTTTTAAAAAAATGTGATGTTGGCTGAGGAATAACTAGCGGCCAGGACAGACCAGAAACCTCCAGCTCCTCTTCGAAATAGTTCACATTCACCTGAGATGGCAGACGGGGCCTCGGTTTAACACCTCAGTGAAAAGCCGGCACCTCCGACAGTGCAGCGCTCCCACAGTACTGCACTGAGAGTGTCAGCCTAGATTTTATGCTCACGTCTCAGGAGTGGGATTTGAACCCACAACCTTCTGACTCGGGCAAGAGTGCTACCCACTGAGCCGAGGCTGACAACGCTATTCTGTTTTTTGTTTTCTATCTATCGTGTGCTCGGTTGCTCAAATAGACATCCTTTCCTGTCTGCCGCTAACACCATTTCAGCTGGTAAAGTACCCAACGCCATCAGCAGAATCCTGGTGGTTACCTCCCCCAGTGTAGGGGGTCTGAGCTGAATGTCTGCAAGACTGCCTGCCCCCTGCGGGACAGCAGTTCCTGTGGATTTGGTAACTTTCTAAGTATCGGTGTCAAGTGACTGAACTGAAGCATGGTTGATTTGTTTGTTTATTGCAGTGTCGATCTTTAAATGAGCACAGGTCTAACGTTTCTTTGTTGCTTGTAGGTGCAGGCTGTTCAAGCGGAGGGGAGACTTTGTGCCAACCCGATCACCTGCCGCCAGAGAACTCTGAATTCCTGAACCGCAGCTTCGAGTGTCGCTTCCGCTGTCTGCTCAACAACACAACGGGATTCCTGGTACAGTTATCTGGAAGATACCTCTCTGGTTTTTATTTGCTATTACCCCTCTAGTGTGATTTTCAGGCTGGAATCTAATCGAGGGGCTCAGATGGTTTATATATAGGGCTAGAAATTAGTTTTTTGGCAAACGGTATGTTTTCGCCAAAAATACCGTTTTCGCTTCACTACCACTACGAGGCCTAAAATTCAGGCTTCAATTTGCACAGCGGTAAAAATCGGCGTTGCACGAGGATTCGTGGCGCAAACCGGGAATGTTCTGCAACTTTACTCCGAGGCCGATACCGCTGCAAGTTGGGCCTTGGGAGGGGGAAAGCACCCCCCAAAAAATGTAAAAAAATAAAAAATCCCGAAGCATTCACAAGACACATAACTATCGAATCGCTGACAAAGAATTAAAAGATAAAACCTTTAACTTACCTTTTTTTTGCAGGTCTTCATACTGCTGCTCCAAGGGCTACAACGCAGCTTTTTACCTGCTGATATTTTTCGCCCTAAATACAGGTCCGCGCTAAGCCAAATTTTTGGTGAAAGCGATATGTCGAGTCTTAAAAACCGCCGTCGCAAGACTTCTCTCAATTTCCCGCCGACCAGTTTTTCACAAAAAATGGCGAAATAGCGACAAAAAAAACGGTCACGAGGTCGGCGAATTTTTAGCCCAATAATGAATACCTGGGAGTGAGTTACAGGCTGGAATCTAATCGAAGGATTTATAGTAGCACCCATTATGGCCCTGTGGGTGATGGAGCCTATATCACCCACACACCCTACATTATGCAGCCTGCAATTCCTAATATAGCCCATGTAATACAGCCTGTATAACCCAACACAACCTGCGCCATGTGGTCTGCGAATGATTTGAATATGAATATTACATGGGCATGACTGCTAGTAAAGTGGATACAGGCAGAGTTTTAGGCAATAAATTGTATGTAAATTCCGAACTGCATTTTGCTGGTGCACACATTTCTCGGGAGTCTGGGGACGTCGGTGAGGCTTGGCTGTAAAGACCACGACCGTCCAATAGCCCGGCAACACTTGCCGGGCTTGCATAAAGAAAAGTCACTTGTGGGACTGTACCCCAACATTAGTCAGTGCCTTCGGGAGAGAGGAGAGAATTTGGGAAAGAGGAAAAAGAACTTGTGAAAAGGCGGCTTATAATCTTTATAAAGCTAGATTTTTTCTTTAACACTGATGATGGATTAATAGTTTGTAGAACTTGTAATCTAAAATCTCTGTGCAGGGGCTGGCCTTGTACCCTGAACTGGCAAGACTATGTACAGCAAAGGAAACCTCAACAGGTCTGTGTTGTTCCTGCCTCATTCATTGTCCGAACACAGTGAGAAGGCAGGGAGCCCTCATCCCTAACCCTCTGCCGGTCCCATGTCCTAACCAGCGACAAGGAGATGGGTGAGGACAGTGCAGAATAACTGATCTGCCATTTACTTATTATTTTAGTTTCAAAACAAATTCTCTCCACTCGTGTTGTAAACATGGCACAAAACAGCACACTGTTCCAATGTCCGGCTACTCCGTTGTTTTCCTAACTTTCTTTTTGCATCCTTGCATCCTTTGCGACTTATCGAACAAACTTCAGTTTTCTAAGCCTGGCCTCCTCTGCTGCCAAAACTGCCAATGTCGCCCTCTATAGTCCACTGCCAGGAAGTGCCAGGGCCACTTTAGCATGATTCTCCCTGCCATTCTTCCCTTCCCTCCCAGCCCCCAGGGAGCCACTCGGGAGTTCAGTGTAATTTCTCCAACTTGGTGCCACGATGCCAGCTGCTGCATTTTAAAGTGTAAGTTGTTTTCTCTCCACAAGGAGGTTTGCTCGCGCTGGACTACAGTTCCAGCACTGAGAAAGCAATTCTTCATGGAGAGTTGATGCTGGTCGATTCTCAAGGGCATTGTGGGGAGGCAAGGATCGAACTGCTTGATGCAGTCCTGACCTGATATCCCCACACAGTGCACTTTCCATCAGGGCTTACTGGACGGAGGTCAGGAACTAGAACCCTGACTAATTTATCCCTCTTCCCTGGAGGCTCCGAAGCCAATTGTAGCACCTTAGATGACATCGGCTTATTCAACATAGAGTGGGGGATTGACTCTCGGGGCTCAGTTCCACACAGAACAGTGCCGTTAACAATTGGGCACCTGGGGGACCATGTGGAGTAATGTACCTTTTAATGCACGAATGAATTGGACACTGGGGAAGGAGGAGGCGCTGTGTATAATTATAACTTCTGCCTCAGTATATCGAGCACAGGTCAGGCATTGGATATGGAATCTTCTGCTTTGTGTGGGTGGCCATTAGACATGGACAGTGTCTTCACCCACTAAGCCACTGAGAAAGCCAAGTACTAGGGTTATTGGTGAAAATTAGAAAGAAAGACAGACTTGTATTTAATAGCGCCTTTCACGACCATCGGACGTCTCAAAGCACTTTACAGCCAATGAACGTCCCTATTTAAAAAAGGGGCAGACAAAAAGCAGGAAACTATCGACCAGTTAGCCTAACAGCTGTGGTTGGAGTCCATTATTAAAGAAGCAGTAGCAGGACATTTGGTAAAGCAAAATTCGGTCAGGCAGAGTCAGCATGAATTTATGAAGGGAAAGTCATGTTTGACAAATTTGCTGGAGTTCTTTTGAGGATGTAACAAACAGGGTGTATAAAGGGGAACCAGTGGATGTGGTGTATGTTGACAAGGTGCCACATAAAAGGTTACTGCACAAGATAAAAAGACACCTGGGGTTGGGGGTAATATATTAGCATGGATAGAGGATTGGCTAACTAACCGAACAGAGAGTCGGGATAAATGGTTCATTCTCGGGTTGGCAACCAGTAATTAGTGGGGTGCCACAGGGATCAGTGCTGGGTCCCCAACTATTTACAATCTATATTAACTACTTGGAAGAAGGGACTGAGTGTAACGTAGCCAAGTTTGCTGATGATACAAAGATGGGAAGAAAAGCAATGTGTGAGGAGGATACAGAAAATCTGCAAAAGGACCTAGGCAGGCTAAGTGAGGGGCAGAAATTTGGCAGATGGAGTATAATGTGAGGTCATGCACTTTGGCAGAAAAAAATCAAAGAGCAAGTTATTATTTAAATGGAGAAAGATTGCAAAGTGCCGCAGTACAGCGGGACCTGGGGGTACTTGTGTATGAAGCACAAAAGGATAGTATGCAGGTACAGCAAGTGATCAGGAAGGCCAATGGTATCTTGGCCTTTATTGTAAAGGGGATGGAGTATAAAAGCAGGGAAGTCTTACTACAGCTATATAAGATATAGGTGAGGCCACACCTGGATACTGCGTGCAGTTTTGGTTTCCATATTTACGAAAGGATATATTTGCTTTGGAGGCAGTTCAGAGAAGGTTCATTAGGTTGATTCCGAGGGTGAGGGGGTTGACTTATGAGGAAAGGTTGAGTAGGTTGGGCCTCTACTCATTGGAATTCAGAAGACTGAGAGGTGATCTTATCAAAACGTATACGATTATGAGGGAGCTTGACAAGGTGGATGCAGAGAGGATGTTTCCACTGATGGGGGAGACTAGAACTAGAGGGTATGATCTTAGAATAAGGGGCCGCCCATTTAAAACTGAGATGAGGAGAAATTTCTTCTCCTGAGGTTTGTTAATCTGTGGAATTTGCTGCCTCAGAGAGGTGTGGAAGCTGGGACATTGAATAAATTTAAGACAGAAATAGACAGTTTCTTAAACGATAAGGGGATAAGGGGTTATGCGGAGCGGGTGGTGAAGTGGAGCTGAGTCCCGTGATCAGATCAGCTATGATCTTATTAAATGGCAGAGCAGGCTTGAGAGGCCGTATGGCATACTCCTGTTCCTATTTCTTATGTTCTTATGAGGTACTTTTGGAGTCCGGTCACTGATGTAGGAAACGCAGCAGCCAAATTGCGCAAAGCAAACTCCCACAAACAGCAATGTGATAATGAGCAGATAATCTCTTTTTTTGTTATGTTGATTGAGGAATAAATATTGGCCAGGACACCAGGGATAACTCCCCTGCTCTTCTTCAAAATAGTGCCATGGGATCTTTTACATCCACTTGAGAGAGCAGATGGGGCCTCAGTTTAACGTCTTATCCGAAGGACGGCACCTTCCACAGTGCAGTACTCCCTCAGCACTGCACTGGAGTGTCAGCTTAGATTTTTTTCGTGCTCAAGTCCCTGGAGTGGGATTTGAATCCACAACCTTCTGACTCGGAGACGAGAGTGCTGCCCACATCAGGTCTACATCACCTTATTTGGTTAATATATCTGTAATAGAATGACTTACTTCAGAGTATGGGCAAAGCCCTATAAAATTAATTCTTTGGTAATTTTCTTTCCTTGTAGAGGTCTACAAACGGCTAATCCATTCCATTTAATTCCACCAGGCCTTGCACATCCACGGGAAGCTGAAATTCCTGCACGGACAGAAAAAGTGTGTAAACGGAACCTTGCTGCCACCCCAGTTGGCTCTGTTTGCCGTCGCTATCCCGGTTCAGCTGCCAATGGTGATGGAGATCCGAACAACGAGCCTGATCTTCAGGACCAAGCACAAACTCGACTTCACACCCCTCTCGTGTGATGCAAAGTGAGTTTCACTGTGTTTGTCCTTTTTCCTCTCAGGCTCCAAAGTAATTTTATTAAAAAAAAAAACTTTTTTTTTTTGCTGCTTCATATATTTAAGCAACTAATCCCCCACAACTTTGTATATAGATGTGTACATCTTGTCCTTCTCTTCTGCTTTTCAGTTGGTTAATTTACGATAAAATCTGAGTGATAAAAGTATAGCGGGAGCCTCACGAACTCTAGGCTGCAGGCTTGCTTCCAGTATGTACTGTTAGCTGATCTGAGCTGGGGAGGTGATGAAAGAGGTACAATTCATCTCAGTAACCTGAAGTTAAGGAGGGGAAAAGAAGTATGGGTTCTCACATTACTGTCTAGTGTTGTGTGCCCCTCAGGCAAGATCAGGGCGAGGTCAGACCATGGTATTGCCTACCATGGCCAAATAATAATCGATGAAGAATAGTCACCTGGATGAGGTATCAGAGGGTGATCAAGGCCCATGGAACTGTATCCGAACAGGATCCGGCACCTTCAGGAGAAAAGGATGGGAAAATGGGAGAGGAAATTGGTGCAAAAAAAATACAAAGGGAGAGATGTCGGGGAATATATCTCTAACCAAACACATATCTGCAGCATAACTAAAGTCGCCTATTTCCACTTCCGTAGCATTGCCCGTCTCCGTTGTTGCCTCATGGAAGCCCTCATCCGTGCCTTTGTTACCTCCAGATTTGACTATTCCAATGCACTCCTGGCTGGCCTCCCCTGTTCTACCCTACGTAAACTAGAGGTGATCCAAAACTCAGCCGCCCATGTCCTAACTCGCACCAAGTCCTGTTCACCCATCAGCCCTGTGCTCGCTGACCTACATTGGCTTCTGGTTAAGCAATGCCTCAATTTCAAAATTCTCATCCTTGTTTTCAAATCCCTGCATGGCCTCGCCCCTCCCTATCTCTGTAATCTACTCCAGCCCCACAACCCCCCCCCCCCCCCCGAGATATCTGTGCTCCTCTAATTCTGCCCTCTTGAGCATCGCTGATTATAATCGCTCAACCATTGGTGGCCGTGCCTTTTGTTGCCTCAGCCCTAAACTCTGGAACTCCCTGCCTAAACCTCTCCGCCTCTCTACCTCTCTTTCCTCCCTTAAGACGCTCCTTAAAACCTACCTCTTTGATCAAGCTTTTGGTCACCTCCTTATGTGGCTTGGTGTCATTTTTCTTATAATATTCCTGTGAAGCGCCTTAAGACATTTTACTACAGTAAAGGTGTTTTAAAAATGCAAGTTGTTGTTGTTATAACATGCCTAATAAGCTGAAACAACCTTTGCTAGGTGGTCATTTTTCAATATTTGGTTAAGATGGTGAATATCAACAAGCAATTGAATCGTGGATAGTATCACACCAATTATAATTCTAATTCTAATCTCACTCGACAGGTTTTTTTGGCAGAATGAATTTATGACTATTTGGAAATAACAACTTGCATTTATATAGCACCTTTAGTGCAATAAAATGTCCCACAGCGCAAACCAAAAAAAATGACACCGAGCCAAAGAAGTGGACATTAGGACAGATGACGTGGTTCAAGAGGTAGATTTTAAGGTGCGTCTTAAAGGAGGAGAGAGAGAGGTAGAGAGGCAGAGGGGTTTGGGGAAGGAATTTCAGAGCTGATCTTGAGTCACCCGCTTAAAGAAAAGGAGTTTGGAGGGGAAAATGGGAAGTTTCATCCTATTGTGATGCACATTCCAACAGAATTGTATTTCCTTCATCGAATCCATTCATAAACTAAGCATCTGTTCTCCATATCTGCAATATGCAACAAAAGGCATTGAGCTTTCTGGACACTGGAGCTCCTGAACTCCACCAAAGCTGCCAGTGGGAGAGTGGCCCTTTGGCACAGCATCTTGATACTCAAGCAAGGTGTGCCACACGTTTTGGGGTGTAGCTTTGCACCTGCAATTCTAATCCATGCAGGGAAGAATTCTGCTGTTTGCTGTTAATCGTGAAATTGTAAACACTTGGTGGGTTCATAATCTTAATTGTCACTAAGTGGTCTCTCGGGTTTGGCAGCAAGTGTGAGGAGTCGGTCATCAACAATTTGGACTGGCCAAAGATGCCATTTGTGTTGGTCAACGCTCTGTCCAAATGCCAGCTGTCTGCTCATTGTCACTCTCCCATTCAGGGTTTCCTGTGCACAGTCCAACCAACTGAGCTTTCTAGGTTAAGGTGGTGAATATCAACAAGCAACTTTCATCATCATCATAGGCAGCCCCTCGAATGAGGATGACTTGCTTCCACACCAAAAGTGATGAGTTCACAGATGTTTCAATGAAGGACCCGATATTCCAGGGGTGAAAGATGCCTGTGTGTGGATTTTGTTTTAAAGAGTGTGGTGGCCGTTGCACATCAGCCACCACATGGGCTCGACAGAGCTTGGCCTTTATCCAGTGGCAAGGGTTAACCAGGATGACTGGAGACCCGTTCTGCTGCACGGGCCTAGTACGCACACATATCGCAATGTGGGCAGGTCTGTGCTACCCCTGGGCCCTCACCTCTTCTGGGCTAAAGCCCAGTATAGTATTATCGACATAGTATTATCTCAGTTAGAGCCTGTTCATTCACTTTCAGTCTAAAGCCCATATGACCCATGACCTGTCCATAGACAACTTCTCATTGCAGACACAGACCACTCCTTCTCACAACTTCAGTGTCTGATCACTCTGCCCACGATTCTCTGCATTGAACATAAGCATATAAGAAAATAAATAGGAGCAGGAGTAGACCATAAGGCCCCTCGAGCCTGCTCCGCCATTCAATAAGATCATGGCTGATCTTCGACCTCAACTCCACTTTCCTCCACTATCCCTGTATCCCTTGATTCTCCGAGAGTCCCAGAATATGTCTATCTCAGCTTTGAATATACTCAATGATTCAGCATCCACAGCCCTCTGGGGCAGAGAATTCCAAAGATTCACAACCCTCTGAGTGAAGAAATTCCTCCTCATCTGAGTCTTAAATGGCCTACCCCTCATCCTGAGACTGCCCCTAGTTCTAGACTCTACAGTCAGGGGAAACAACCTCTCCGCATCTACCCTTTCAATCCCTCTCAGAATCTTGCATCTTTCAATGTGATCACCTCTCCAGAGAGTATAAACCCAATCTACTCAATCACCCTTCATAGGATAACTCCCTCATCCCAGGAATCAATCTAATGAACCTTTGTTGCACTGCCCCGAAGACAAGAATATCCTTCCTTGGATAAGGATGCAAAAGCATCCAGCCTCTGAAGGGCCCTGCTCTCTGGCACAGAGAGATGTGGGGGACATGTTTTATATTCTTTTAATATGCCTTTTGTCCCCCAGTTCTTTCCATAGTCTGGAAGGAGGACTGAATAACAAATTACTGCAGAGCAGAAAAATCGTTCTTCTAAAGCCCCCGAACAGCAGAGCAGACTAACTTGAATGCACATGTGCAAGAGGCAGCCTGTGTACATCAGGGATTAACACGTTGAGAGTGCAGTCTGACGATACAGGGAACTGATGTACTTGATGCTGTGCCACCAGGGGGCAGAGCGTGCATTTACATTTGTGGTTCCCTCATACAGTCTTGGCTGGGACAGAGTAAGGTGGTTGTGGTCACGGCATTGTGTGCAGCACAAGGGAGAGAATATAAAGAAGGAAGATATTTCCAATAAAAATGAGCAATAAATATACATGGAGAAGCACACGATGATACAATTCGAATGGCAAAAGGTATTAATTTAAAATAAAAGTATTAATTTCCTGTCGCATTACTCAAAATTGATTCTAAAAATCCCCTCCCCTCCCCTCCCTCTTTCTTTGTCTGTCTGTGTCTCTCTCTCTCTCTCCCTCTCTCCCTCCCTCCCTCCGTTTTTCTATTCCTCTCTCTCTCCCTCCCTCCCTCTTTGTTTCTTTCTCTCTCTCTCCCTCCCTCCCTCTTTCTGTTTCTTTCTCTCTCTCTCTCTCTATCTCTCTCTCGCGCTCCCTCGCTCCCCCCACCCCGTACACTTTCTCTTGTCAGTTCTGTATCTGTGTTGTGTCCGACTCCAGCAGTGAACCCGCACCCTGACTGGTGCAAGTAATGCTGACTCACTGCTGGTATTATTGACCCAAGTATTCCCTGTTGGCAGACTCCGTTTCAATGCAAGTTGAACAAAACTGTGAGGCGTGGGTTCATGTTAGTGATTGCCCCATTTGGTGAAGCCCTGTGTGACCTACTCTGGCCCACGGGAGAGGTGAGGAGGGCTTTTCCTTCCCCCTCCTGCCCACTTTATCATCAGTGGGTGCGCACTGTGCGATGTGAACCTGCCGACCATTCCTTCAGCACACTGAGCACCTCTCGTGTATCAGAGCTCACTGGAATGTTGTTTCCTTTGTTTCACCACAGACCTTGGTGTAATTGAAGAATCTTGCTCTGCTCATATTACTGAAAGTGTACAATCTGACCCGAGAAAGGCAATTAGTAAGGCGGGCAGGCTGACCACATTTAATTGTGTATGTGGCGGGAGGGCGAACATCTCAGGCTAGAACTAGACAGTGAATGAAAGAGAACGACTTTCATTTAAATAGCGCCTTTCACGACCTCTGAATGTCCCGAAACATTTTACAGCCACTGAAGTAGTTTTGAAAGGTCATCACAACAATAAAACTGCCTTAATTTTCTACCTTTGCCTGTTACATGACCAGAAATGGAGAGTTCCTGAATATGCCCTATACCACTCTTAGACACCTGATAGAATGCATAAGAAAATAAGAAATCGGAGTAAGAGTAGGCCATTCAGCCCTTGGAGCCTGCTCCACCATTCAATGAGATCATCGCTGATCTACCACCTAAACAACACTTTTCTGCACTATCCCCATATCCCTTGGTTCCCTTAATATCCAAAATTCTCTTAATATCTTCCATGTTTGTTCTCGACATCGCTGGCACGGCCGGATTCATTGTCTGTCCCATGTTACCCTGAGAAAGTGGTGCTGGCCCTTGTTCTTGAACTGCTGCACTCCATGGATTTGGTCGCGGTATGATTTTCCTTCCGATAGCCTTGTCTCGCACTCACACTCTTAGCTTTGGTTTTCGCCAAGTTCTCTCCAAGATCACGCGGACTGAGATCATAAGAACGTAAGCTTCCTTGTATGGAGCATGAGCTCCCTTTGCCCTGACGCGCACCCCCCACTTACCCAAGTACAGAAAACTTAGCTTGACGTGAGCCTGTGCTTCGGGTCCTCCCAGTGTGCGCAGAGTACTGCCGGAGTTGAACCAATTAAACCTTGGTGCCAGGGCAGCACAGAGCACTGCTTGTCCATTGAGGACCACCCTCCCAGTTACAGCATTGGCTTGCAGAGTAAGAGTGAATTGAGTTGAAAGAATCCCACCTGTCAGTAAGGGGTTCGACCCTCCGGGCTCCAGCAGTGAGCCATTCCCTACAGTCTTGTGAACCAGGTGGTTCCAAGAATCAGCTGTTGTCCAACGTCTCACCTCGGAGCTAATGTCAGTGTGCGCCACCAGATTATTAGATCACGGGAAGGTTCACAAAGGGACCATGACCCCGGCCGCAGCTTCAACACTCTCCCAGCTGGTGTCACCAGACACTGATCAGAAGCCGAGGCCCTTACTGAGCTTCTGTCCCCTCACCAGCCCACCAATAATATCTGCAGCTACAAAAGTAATACTACAATTGTCTTTATCTTGGTCGCTCCGATATCTCGGTTTATTTTTGTTCTGTATGCAATAAAGGTACAAACTGAGTACTGTTTAACTGAACAAGGTACACCCTTGGCTCTGCTTTATTATGGCCCAAAGTGCCTGACTCTCAAAATGGCTGGCCTTTTATACCAGAGCAGCACCACGTGCGTGCTGCTCAGTGGTCTCCAACAATGACACCATCTGGTGGCTACAAGCAGCATGTATATACATGACAAATTTTATGTTCAATATGCTGTGGACAAGGAAAATTGGACAAAATTGTGCAATTCAATCTCTTAAAACATCGGTAAAACTCCCAGAACCCGCTGGGGCTTCATGTGTTGGGTCACCGTAGACAGTGCAGCCTGGGGACAAGTGGTCGTGGGTGCCACCTGCAATTCTCCAGTCTGGCCTCACTGGGGCCCCTGTGCCTGTCCCAGCCTGCTGCTCACACCGCTGCTGTCGTTCCCTTCTGATCGGATAAAGGAACTTCACCGAATGGAAATAAGCACTTCAGTAGCACAGGGAATCAATTTAAAGTTTGTTAAATTGCTCTCGGCACTGAGTGTGTTCTTGGCAAATTATGTTAACTTTTTTAACTCCCCAAGAGCTCTATCATTCCAGACCAATAGTGTAGTACAGCGGAATCGAGCTTCATAGAGCGGGGTTCAGATCAGAATGTGCCAGAGAATTAAACTCACTTCAGTCAGAAAGAATCAGCAACCACTTCAGCTTCGTAATCTATTTTGTGTTTCTCCCATTCGCTCCCATGTGCGCTCTTGCTCTCATTCCCGCCCCTCCCACCTCTTCACAAATACCGCCAGGTCACCCTGTTCTTGCACCCCCTTTAAAATTTACTGTGTGTGGCTTCTTATTCATCCGCCAAAATGTATCACCTAGCACTACTCTGCATTAAATTTCATCCCCCCGCCTTCTCCCCCCCCCCCCGCCTTCTCCACCCCCCCCCCGCCTTCTCCACCCCCCCCCCGCCTTCTCCACCCCCCCCGCCTTCTCCACACCCCCCCCCGCCTTCTCCACCCCCCCCCCCGCCTTCTCCTCCCCCCCCGCCTTCTCCTCCCCCCCCGCCTTCTCCCCCCCCCCCGCCTTCTCCCCCCCCCGCCTTCTCCCCCCCCCCCGCCTTCTCCCCCCCCCCCGCCTTCTCCCCCCCCCCGCCTTCTCCCCCCCCCCCCGCCTTCTCCCCCCCCCCTGCCTTCTTCCCCCCCCCCGCCTTCTCCCCCCCCCCCGCCTTCTCCCCCCCCCCCGCCTTCTCCCCCCCCCCCGCCTTCTCCCCCCCCCCGCCTTCTCCCCCCCCCCCGCCTTCTCCCCCCCCCGCCTTCTCCCCCCCCCGCCTTCTCCCCCCCCCGCCTTCTCCCCCCCCCCGCCTTCTCCCCCCCCCCGCCTTCTCCCCCCCCCCGCCTTCTCCCCCCCCCCGCCTTCTCCCCCCCCCCGCCTTCTCCCCCCCCCCCGCCTTCTCCCCCCCCCCCGCCTTCTCCCCCCCCCCGCCTTCTCCCCCCCCCCGCCTTCTCTCCCCCCCCCGCCTTCTCCCCCCCCCCGCCTTCTCCCCCCCCCCCCCGCCTTCTCCCCCCCCCCCGCCTTCTCCCCCCCCCCCGCCTTCTCCCCCCCCCCCCGCCTTCTCCCCCCCCCCCGCCTTCTCCCCCCCCCCCCGCCTTCTCCCCCCCCCCCCCGCCTTCTCCCCCCCCCGCCTTCTCCCCCCCCCCCGCCTTCTCCCCCCCCCGCCTTCTCCCCCCCCCCGCCTTCTCCCCCCCCCCCCGCCTTCTCCCCCCCCCGCCTCTCTTACCCCCTCCACTCGCGCCCTCTGTCTCTCACCCTGCCAACTGAACCCTCCACAGTGCACTGCATTATTGAACCATCCTCTAGATTGTGCTCCATTTCTCACCATTAGCTTCAATTAAATTAATCACAACAATTTCTTGGGCCAGACCCATTGATGCACCGTGGACTGAAATAATCCTTTTTCAGTGAGTACTTGCGCTGTGGACCAGACAGAATTAGGAGGTGAGCTGGACTTGGCCACCCCAGTGGCGAGGGTATAAAACCCTTCCTGGTTGTCACTGACCTGTGGAGATAATTATTCAGGCTGTTCCCATGTACAGAGTTGATGACTGGTGTGTACACTCGCATATGAGGATTCAGTCACTTCCTGTGACATTGGAACAGTCGGAGCAACCTACAGTGTATTATTAAAATATACATTCGCGTCTGTTGCAGCTCAACTTGTTTATGTTCCTAGGGATCCAACTCCATTGTGTTTGTCCCCAGTCTCTCTGGCTTGTGTATCATCAATGACCCCAGGTGGAGGAATGACCTGTTGGCAGCACTGTCAGTGCTACTATGAGCCGTGCATGTCCCTGCGCACTTGTCACCCACCCCCTTGGTTTCCCACTGCACTAAAGCCTCAACAGACCACAGTGTGCATTTTTAATTTATGCACAAAAACAATGCTGAAGTTTCCTTTTAAAGGTTCACGGGGTAAATACATTACCCAATACAGTACTGAGCCACGCAAACAGCAGAGTCCTGGATTCAATCCCTGGTCTGGGCCGAGGTTGCTGATCTCGGCTTGGGGTGGCAGCAGTGGCTCCACAGTCTTGGTGCCCTTGGGCTAGGAAGGGCAATAATCGGCCACAGCACCTGCTCCTATCCAGGGACTGCTGTTTCAGGTCCACACCTGTGGACATCAGCTTAGGATGGATGCCTTACACAGCCGAGTAGTTGCTCATTATTGACTCAAGTGACGAGCAAACTCTTGGGTAAGGTACCACCTGTGGGGCCACATGCCAGCCGTCATTTCGGTGCAAACATGGAAGAATTTCTTCTGCCTGGGGAGTGCATAATCATGTGAGGATCATTATAAAAGAGACTGGGAGATTCCCAAGAATTGAAAGGAGTAGGTTTTCAAATGGCACTTTTACACCACTAAGAGTGTTGTCCAAGCACACAAGCCTTCAGATTCTGTGCTTGCTCCACGCACCTGTATAAATGAGCAGCGCCTGTTCCATCGCACTTGTCTGTCCACACTGTGACATGCAGTCATGTAGCATGATGCGCGCAAACTCAGGCTTGAGTTTTATTTGTTAATTTGTCGGTTCTAGTGCTCCTTTAATAAGGGGACACTTGATTTATAGGTTCAACAAAATAGTTGCAGGCAGGCATAATCCAGGATCTCCATTTAGAAACTGGCCTCCAGCAAGAGCAGTGACTGATTGCAAGGCAGTCCAGAGGAATAGGCACCCCGAGGTCGGGGGTGTCTGCTGGTACTCTTCTCCCAGGATCTGCAATGTAACACAAAATGCCTGAATTTACTGTGCTTTTGATCTTATTTATGTAACTATACCGAATATGCTGACTGATGTGTCATTGCTGCAGAGATGTGCATTGTAGAATCCTGTAGGCAGCACAAATTGAAGTGCAGGGTAACCCTCTGGGAAAGGAGCTTTGAAATACAAGTATATTGGCAAATGTGACTGCTTGAAGTGCAATCCCTCCGATGTTAATGACGTGTGCATCTAAACATCGGAGAAAACACCAGGAATTTGTGAAACCGACAGGAAAGCCAAATTTTGAAATTAATGGCAGAAAGGTCAGCACTTGGACTGGGCTCAGTCCCATTAGGATGAGGGCATGAGATGTAAACTAGTCTATACCATCAGAAAATGAATTCATGTTGAGGGCCCTGATCTCGCCTATAGTTCAGAGATGGGCAGGACACTGGATCATTCAACAACAATGTGTGTAGGAAGAATGTTCCCGATATTGGGAAAGTCCAGAACCAGGGGTCACAGTTTAAGGGTAAGGGGTAAGCCATTTAGGACCGAGATGAGGAGAAACTTCTTCACTCAGAGAACTGTGAACCTGTGGAATTTTCTACCACAGAAAGTTGTTGAGGCCAGTTCATTGGATATATTCAAAAGGGAGTTAGATGTGGCCCTTACGGCTAAAGGGATCAAGGGGTATGGAGAGAAAGCAGGAATGGGTACTAAAGTTGCAAAATTGATCAGCCATGATCATATTGAATGGTGGTGCAGGCTCGAAGGGCCGAATGGCCCACTCCTGTACCTATTTTCTATGTGCACGCGTGCGCTGTGGGGGAACAAATACAGTCGTGCGTGCTCGCCTGAGGTTGTGGCTGGAGCAGAGTAGTTAGTCTTGCTCTGTATCTAATCATGGGACTGCTTGATACTGTTACTACACTGGTGTATGATGCATTAATACAACTGTCCACCATCTCCAGAACAGTTTTACCAAAATACTGTAACGTATAAAAGAAGACATTTCTCAACGTGTATCGCAGTAATTTTGTTTTGATAAGTCATCTGAAATGAATCTTTTACAGCCTGTTTTAAGGGTACATGGTGCAGCTCGAGTAGTATTTACACACCGTTTAAACAATAACTTGAATGTTAGTGGTGAGAGATATGATGTCATTACTTTTTGAAATGAATGTTCAACTTGTACGGAGTTATGCTAATTGGTTTTAATTTGTTTTATTCAGAGAAATGAATCCATGCATATATTTTGTTGAGTTACAGTACAGTTTGCCATACAGAACTTCATAGAATCATAGAATAGTACAGCACAGAAGGAGGCCATTCGGCCCATTGAGTCTGTGCCGGCTCTGTCGAAGAGCAATCCAGTTAGTCCCACTCCCCGCTCTTTCCCCATACCCCTGCAATTTTTCTCCTTCAATTATTTATCCAATTCCCTTTTGAAGGCCACTATTGAAACTATATCCACCGCCCTCTCGGGCAAATCCTAACCACTCTACGGGCCCAAGTTTCCACATGATTTGCGCCTGATTTTTAGGAGCAATTGGTGGAGAACGGACTATCTTAGAAATCGCAATTCTCCACATTTTTTTTTCTGCAGTTCTAGTCAGGTAGAACAGTTCCACTTTGGAACAGAATTTTTTCTTCAAAAGGGGGCGTGTCCGGCCACTGACGCCTGATTTGAAAGTTTCCAGAGTGAAAACGTACTCCAAACTAACTTAGAATGGAGCAAGTGAAGATTTTTGTAGAACTGAAAAAATCTGTTCTACACATTAAAAAAATCAGGCGCAGGTTACAAATTAGGCGTCCAGAACGATGTGGAGGGGGGGGGGGGGGGGGAGGGAAGGAAAGTCATTAAATTCTATAATAAATCCTTATTTATACTTGTACAATATTATACATAAATCCAACCTGAATAAACATTTATAAGCAAAGAAAAGATTAAATAAACCATCTTCCTACCTGTGTGAGAGTGCTTCAGGAAGTCTCGGGCCGGCCCCGTCCCCAGCACCAGATTTACAGATAGGTGGCGTTGGGTCGGGTCGGGGAGGTTCGGTTCGGGGGGGAGGTTCGTGGGGAAGAGAGAGAGAGAGAGAGAGATCGGGGAAGGTCAGGTCGGATCCAGGCGGGGGGGGCGGGGAGCGGGAGCAGGAGGTGGGGAGGGGGGGGGACGGAGCGGGAGTCGGAGCGCGGGTCGGGTCCAGTTGGGGGGGGGGGGGGCGAGCGGGAGCAGGAGCGCGGGTCGGGTTGGGGGGGGGAGCGGGAATCGGGTCGGGTCCGGAGGCAGGGGGGAGTGGGAGTGGGAATCGGGTCCAGTCGGGGGTGGGGGGGGGGGGGGGGGGAGCGGGAGTCGGATCGGGTCGGGTCCAGTCCGGGGGGTGGGGGGGGAAGCAGGTGTCGGGTCCGGTCCGGAGGCAGGGGTGGGGGAGAGCGGGTGTCGGGTCTGGTCGGGGTGTGGAGGGGGGGGAAGCAGGAGCTGGCCGTGGGAGGAGCCTTATTCACGCAGCCCCAGTGAGGCCATTCGGCCAGGGCTAGCCGCTGCGTGCTTCGGGCCCCTCCCACACAGTTTTGGGCGCCTGGAGCTTACTGCACTTGCGTGCCCACTGTAGCGCATGTGCAGAGGTCCCGGCACTGTTTTCAGCGCAGGGACCTGGCTCCGTCTCCCCACAGCTCATGCTGCGCTGCGCCGAGGGCCAGAGGACCTGCAGGGAGGTGGAGAATACGGAGGATTTTTTTAGGCGCACTTTGTGACGTGAAAAACGGGCATCCAGGTCGGGACTGCGCCGTTCTAGCCGCGTGTGGAAACTTGGGCCCAATGTGTTAAAGAAAAGTTTCCCCTCATGTTGCCTCTGGTTCTTTTGCCAATTGTCTTAATTCTGTGCCCTCGCGTTATCGACTCTTCAACTAGTTTCTCTTAATTTACTCTATCTAAATCCTTCATGATTTTAACCACCTCTATCAAATCTCCTCTTCGCCTTCTCTGCTCCAAGGAGAACAACCCCAGCTTCTCCAGTCTACCCACGTAACTGTAATCCCTCATCCCTGGAATCGTTCTAGTAAACCTCTTCTGCACTCTCTCTAAGGCCTTCACATCCTTCCTAAAGTGCGGCGCCTAGAATTGGACACAATACTCCAGCTGGGGCTGAACTAGTGTTTTATAGGGTTTGGCATAACTTCCTGGCTTTTATATTCTACGCCTCTGTTTATAAAGATCAGGATCCCATATGCTTCATTAATTGCTTTGTTAACCTGTCTTGCAACCTTCAAAGATTTGTGAACAAACACCCCAGGTCCCTCTGTTCTTGCAACCCCTTTGACATTGTACCATTTAATGTGTGTGGTTTCTCCTCACTCATCCTACCAAAATGTATCACCTCGCACTTCTCTGCATTGAATTTCATCTGCCACGTATCCGCTCATTCCACCAGCCCGTCTGTTTTCTTGAAGTCGATCACTACCTTCCTCACTGTTTGCTGCACTTCCAAGTTTTGTGTCGCCTGCAAATTTTGAAATTGTGCCCTGTACCACCAAGTCCAAGTCATTAATGTATATCAAAAACAGCAGTGGTCCTCGAACTGAACCTTGGTGAACGCAATTGTATACCTCCATCCAGTCCAAAAAAAACAGCCATTCACCACAACTCTCTGTTTTCTATCCCTTAGCCAGTTTTGTATTCATGCTACTGATCCTCTTTTCAGTGTTTCTAACAAGCCTTGTATGAGAATACACTGGCACATTGGGGTTGTTGGTACAGCTGAGCACACACTGCGAACAATATGCTTTTGGGGGTTGGGATAATTTGGTGGTGATCTGTGGTTTGGCCGAGCCAGGGCTGATATCAAGGAGCATGCCTACACAATGTGGCTCATTGCCCATTCAGGAGTCCAATCAAATTAAAGTACATTCTTATGTTATGCTAAATTCATTACCTTCTCTCTTCCTGCCCGCCTCCCCCTCCCCCCCCCCCCCCCCCCCCCAAAAAGAATATCACATCAGGGCATAAGCTAATTATGCTCAACAATTCTTCAGGTGTGATGAACTTTGCTTCAAATTAACTCTCTCAGAAAGCTGTATAGGCTCGGTCAATTGAAAATGTCAAGACTCAGAGGGCCCGAACTTGGTGGAAGCCAAGGGCCGCCCAAAGGACTGTCGAGATACCTGACGGTACTTTGGGTGGGAGTTTTGTATATAAAAAAAAGTCCTTGAAAGACCTCCCGGTGGCAAAAAAGGGATTTACGCCGTGAATCTGGGCGTTAGCGGGCGGGAGCTCTCAATCTCATCGGCAAATGCAATCCTCGGCAAAGTACCATCGAGAATTGAGTCGGGCCCAGGGAGGGGAGGGGAGCACATAAAAATAAAAATTTACACAAAAAAAAACACACTACAAGACCTTCAGGGGACCCCGTCCACAAAAATCGCTGAAAAATAAATAAATAGAAGTGGACTAACCTTTTTTTGCAGGTCTTCATACTTGCCGCTGGGGTTAGACCTGCCTCCACGTGGCGGTCCTTACCCCTGCTGCCGCCGACTCCCGCCCGGACCAAACTGGCAGCTCGGCGGGCGGGAGAATATTTCCGCGCTGGTGGCCATCAGCGGGTGGTTCCCAGCAGTCCTCCCCTCCCGCCGGCGGGAGGCCTAGAGGAAACTGGCACTGAGGGGAGACCGCTCAAAAAAACTCGGCAGCAACCGGCGGTGAGTGCACCACGTTCAGGCCCAGAGATCGCTAGATTTTTGTTAGGCAAGGTTATTAAGAGATATGGAACCAAGGCAGGTAAATGGAGCTGTGATACAGATCAGCCATGATTTAATTAAATGGCGGAACAGGTTCGAGGGGCTGAATGGCCTTCTCTTGTTCCTAAGTTAGGTCAGTTTGATTGGGTGCTGGGATCCTATGATTCATTTCTATGATTTTCATCTTGGTCCTCCCTTTCCCTCAACTCCTCCTCCCAGTACTTGGTCTCTACTCAGCAACTCCCGTCAACAGCAGCTCTGAGACTGCGAACTTGAGGCAAGACCGACACCTTGCTGCTCCATAGGTCACCTTGACATGTTCGACATTGCAGTGTGCCTGAGAAACGTTGTCCTGATTTCCATACTCATTCAATTAAGCTCACACTTGCATGAAGGGAGTTCTTTGGATACTGAAGTACAGCTTTATGCTGTGCACACTGGGTTTGCCGAATCCAAGCATGTCTTTGAATCCTATGCAAGCTGCTTTTCATTGATTAACTTTCATCTTCTTGGATTAATTTTTATAACAGCCTTTCAAGAAATTTCTCTCTCATTTTGTTAGGCAAAAAATTAATTGTTCATAACTTACCCCAAAATTTGAAAAGAAAGAAAGACTTGCATTTATATAGTGCTTTTCGCAACCAACAGATGTCTCAAAGCACTTTACAACCAATGAAGTACTTTTTGGAGTGCAGTCACTGTTGTAACTTGTGTGCCACAAGCTCCCACAAACAGCAATATGATAATGACCAGATAATCTGTTTTTGTTATGTTGTTTTTGAGGGATAAATATTGGCCAGAACATCGGGGATAACTCCCCTGCTCTTCTTCGAAATAGTGCCATGGGATCTTTTACATCCACCCGAGAGAGCACACGGGGCCTCAATTTAACATCTCATCTGAAAGCCAGCACTTCCAACAGTGCAACACTCCCTCAGCACTGCACTGGAGTGTCAGCCTAGATTTATGTGCTCCAGTTCCTGGAGTGGGACTTGAACCCACAACCTTTTGACTCAGAGACGAGAGTGCTACCCACTGTGCCACAGCGGACCAGGGTAAGAACTGCCCTGTCATTTTTATTTATTGCTGAGTTTGAATTATTCTGCAATGAAAATATTACAACTTAAATTTCAACTTACCAGCGTGTAGAGGTATTGATTCATTGGTTGCTAGCGGTTCCCCGTTTTAGTGCACTGAAGTGATTTATTCTCCAGTACCTGTCTGTCGTTGGTATGAGAGGTGAATCGGGAGCATTTGTGCTTGGTACAGAGTCTTGTTTCATTAATCATCCTGTGTGCCCGCAGACCGTGTGTAGTCTGTTGCTCTTACCACGCAGATGATCTTGTTGCATTCACGTGAAATCTGATTGTGACACTAAACTGTGGTCAGGGCATTGTTAAACTTGGATGTCTCCTATATCCAGATTGCAT
Source organism: Pristiophorus japonicus (assembly GCF_044704955.1). Lineage (NCBI taxonomy): Eukaryota > Metazoa > Chordata > Chondrichthyes > Pristiophoridae > Pristiophorus > Pristiophorus japonicus. Next base: position 97,579,667 of record NC_091989.1, on the reverse strand, counting down.
CCGATACAGACCGAATGTTCATGATTAAAAGTGCCCTAAAAATCGGGGAAATAAAAAGGCCTCTCTAAAATAATGCGTGCAATAGGTAGTTGTAGACTATGTCAAAACCACAGTAGTTTACTTAGAAGCAGCACTGCCCAGAATGCTGCTGAGCCACACAAACCAGGTATGTCCCGTCTGCAATCTCAACAAAGGAACAATGTCCTGAGCTAGGAGGGGAACATTAACCAGGGTTCCCAGTCCGGATCGCAATCCAGAAAGTGTCTGTGCACTGAGGCCAAGTGACCACAAGACCAGGCTTGCTCCCCATTGTCAGATGTCCCACCGACATTCACTCTTCCAGCTCGCACATTCTGGGCTTGTCCCAAATTCTTGAGGTGTCCGAGCGTTGCGAGCATCTGTCGAGACATGGCCCAGCATGAATCAGCATCTTTGGGAGAGTTAGGGGCAACATTAGGAGGAAGCAGGTCTTCACCTCTGTTCACTGGGAGAAGTCCCAGTGTGCTGAAGTCATTTGGGATTGTGTTGGGGGGGACGGGCAGGGGAAGAGACTGGGCGGGTTGGCTAGGTTCCCCCCCCCTTCCCCCCCCAGCCTCACTGATGAACCTCCTTCATGCCACTCAAACATTGTGTAATGTGCCCATTTCAGTAGAAGTGATGCACAGAATTTGTTGTGCAGAAAATGCACTGATTAAATTCAAAGATCCTATTCCTTTGCAGAGCTAACCTAGTGCTGGGCTGGACAGAGGCAGAGCTGCGGATGCATTCTGGTTACCAGTTCATTCACTTTGAAGACATGCCCTACTGCGCTGAGAACCACTTAAAAAGTAAGTGGTGAAATTAAATTCTGCTTTCTCGTTTTCAATTTATTGTCGCCCTTACAGTAACTCACTGAGATATCGGAAAAGGCTGATTAGCACCGTAATTGAAGTTCCTAATTGTTTGACGTCTTCCAAGGTCTTAATGGAAAGTGAAAGATTCTAGTGTCCTAGTCGTGGCATTCGCAAGGAGCAGGAATAACAGTCCCCGGGGTATGTCTCTCGAAATGGAGAGATAAAACTTGCCTACTGATAGTACTGTGGAAAAACAACAGAGCTCTTTATTTTTTACCCAGAGAGGGACGGGGGGGGGGGCAGCGGAGGAAGTTGATCTTCTTGTATTGAAAACTAAATATTAGAATTTGGTCCTAGGTAAAATAAACTAGTTTTTCCAGAAAAATCCGGTCTGGTCTTCACTCTTCAAGCGAATTCAAAATCTCTGTGGTGACGTCTGTCAATGCTTTGGCCTTGGCTGACAGGAAGTGGGTTTTTAACTTTTTTTTTAAAATAGTGTTTCCAAAAATACCTTTTGTAAGAGCAGACAACAATTGTCAGCTTTTATTAAAATAAACATGGGATTGACTGGGGAAAAATACAATCACATTCCCGTTCCTTCAAACTCAAGTTAGGGAGCGCCATGCTTATTTACCCTGTTAGGCTCAGAGGGTGAGCCCTCGTGCAGCGACGTACCAAACACGGCTGCTAGCTGCTGCATTGCAGCACAGAGCCACGGGTCTTGAAGAAAGAACCTGTTTACCAGGTAAAAAAACATCGGCAGACGGCTCGGCGAGTTTGTCCGGTGAGAAGCTGAGCTCGGGAAGATTGCAGGTTTGATTCCTGGTTCGTGCTGCGTTAGCCGGTCTCCGCCAGGGCAGGACGGGCTTGGGTTGGGGGCTGTGGAGGTCGATATACTGGAATGTGCCTACCTGGATTAGTGTGGGTGGAGTGGGTGGGCGGGGGGTGGCAGGGTGGCGGGTGGAGAATCAGCTGGCAATTCCCACACATTATCCAGCCATACCTACTGGAAAGTGCATGTGTGTGGACGTCTGGTGCAATGCCCCCTGTGGTAAAATCGCCTGCCAAAACTCTCCGGCTGGCAGAAAAAGAATGACAAACTTGGCCAAGATGCCGGCATAAGGATTTGGTGCCTCATGGGCTCTATTGAAATTAAAGCAATTTGTGCAATAATATCTATTAAAACAGAATATATTTGGGGCCTAACAATTGTGTATATATGTGGCCTTACTCAAAGTTGTGCAAAAGTGAGACCCTGGATAACTGGAACCAAGCAGCTTACAGGCATGACTCTGAGGGAAGGGGGGGAGGGAGGGGGTGGCCATATCAAATCCAGCAAGGCATTAAAGTGATGTGGCCAACCCCATTACTCAGCAATTGGATCCCGCGCTGCTTTGGTGTCTTGGGTAAAACAAAAATGAATGGATACTAAAATGGCAAAAGCAGTCTGCTTTTGGTCACCTCGCCCACCTTTCCCACCCACTCTCCTATTTTGTCCTGCTCCCATTCTAACCTAGAGGCAGCGACTGGGCCGTCGTTCTGCAACCACGACTCCGCTCCCTCACGCAAGTTCCTCTTCCACCAGCCTAGGCAGTGATTCCCAGTAGCTATTCAATCTGGGAGGAGTCCTCTTTCCAGCAGGGGCGACCAGAAAGCAATTGGAAGCAGATGCAATAGTTCTTGCTCTTTTTCCTTATCCCAACCCAAAGGATGATGAAAGCAAAGTGCTTGCATTGTCCCACACACCTGCACCATAAGATTGTACTGTCAGGTTCCAAGTGTACGCTGGCGATACGCAGACTTACCGCTGCACCACCTCTCTCAACCCCTCTACTGCCTCTGTGTTGTCAGACTGACATCCAGCCTTGGATGAGCTGAAATGTCCTCGAATTAAATATTGGGAAGACTGAAGCTATTGTCTTTGGTACATGTCACGTTCCGTGTTCTCGAGCCACCGATTTCATCTCCCTCCCTGGCCATTGTCCCCGGGTAAATCAGACTGTGTTCACAACTTCAGCATTCTATTTGACCTGGAGCTGATCTTCCAACCCCATATCCTCTCCATCACCAATACCTCTGTGGCTCAGTGGGTAGCACACTTGCCACTCCAGGGACTTGAGCACATAATCAAAGCTGACACTCCAGTGCAGTGCTGAAGGAGTGCTGCAGTGTCGGAGGTGCCGTCTTTCGGATGAGACATTAAACCGAGGCCCCGTCTGCACTCTCAGGTGGACGTAAAAGATCCCATGGCACTATTTTGAAGAAGAGCAGTGGAGTTATCCCCAGTTTCTTGGCCAATATTTTCCCTCAATCAACATAACAAAAACAGATTATCTGGTCATTATCACATTGCTGTTTATGGGAGCTTGCTGTGTGCAAATTGGCTGCCGCATTTTCCACACTGCAACAGTGACTACACGCCAAAGTACTTAATTGGCTCTAAAGCACTTTGAGACGCCTGGTAGTCGTGAAAGGCGCTATATAAATCCAAGTCTTTTCTTTTCTGTAATATCGACCATCTTTGCCCGTGCCTCAGCTCATCTACTGCTGAAACCCTCATCCATGCTTTTGTTATTTCCAAACTCGACTATTCCAACGCATTCCTGGCTAGCCTCCCACATTCTAACCTACGTAAACTGGAGGTCATCCAAAACCCGGCTGCCTGTATCCTAACTCGCACCAAGTCCCAGTTGCCCATCACCCCTGTGCTCACTGACCTACATTGGCTCCCGGTCCACCAATGCTTCAATTTTAAAATTCTCATCCTCATTTTCAAATCCTACCATGGCCTCGCCCCTTCCAATATCTGTAACCTCCTTCAGCCCTACAACCTTCTGAGAACTCTGCGTTCCTCCAAATCTGGCCTCCTATGCATCCCCCACTTTCTTTGCCCCACCATTGGCAGCCATGTCTTTAACTGTCTCAGCCCTAAGATCTGGAAATCCCTCTCTAATCCCCTCCACCCCTCCTCCTTTAAGATGTTCCTTAGAATCTGCTGCTTTGACCAATTGTTTGGTCACCTGCCCTAATGTCTCCTCCTTTGGCTAGGTGTCAATTTTTGTCTGGTTAAGCACCTTGGGACATTTTACTATGTTAAAGGCGCTATATAAATGCAAGTTGTTGTCTCACACACCAGCAGCAGGAGATTGAACCTATGGCTGGCTTGGCCTGTATAGGCCAGCACCTTGGGATAGTGTGTCTAACGAATGACTAATAAAGAAACTTACTCATAAAACGATTTCACGGAACAAACTGAATTGATCGTTGGGAGGAACTAGGGAATACAGAAAGTTACCCAGTCGAAACGTCACTAACTCGTGAGTCCGTGCATGCAGTGCAATGATTGCGGAGTACTTTCTGAAGTACTTTGGCAGAGTGGCTTGCAGTCAAGAAACAGCACCAAACCAATTAATGGAATCAAAGTGAATTCCCCACACAGAAATTAGGAGAATCCTTTAAAAAATAAAATATTTAAAACCAGCCCTATTCCTAAACCCTCTTACCCTTTCCTTTGTCTCCAAATGTTGCCCCACCAACATTGTGAGCTTTACTATTCAATTGGGTGTGTGGGCTTGGCTCAGTGGGTTGGACAGAGGCCTCTGACTCAGAAGACTCATTGCAGAGACTTGAGCACATAATCTAGGCTAACATTTCAGTGCCGTACTGAGGGATTACTGCACTGTCGTGGTGCCATTTTTTGGATGAGATGTTAAACATCGTCCCGGGTACATGTAACAGTTCCCATGGCACTATTTGAAGAAGGCTAGGGGTGTGTTCTCTGGACCAAGGTTTATCCCTCAACCAACATCACGAAAACCGATTATCTGGATCATTAACAGAAATCTTGCGTGATCGTGGTACCCTTGTTGACTTTGTCTTCTGTATTCAACATAATTATTTAAATCTGGGTGTACCAGAGATAGCTTGGTCTTGAGACCTCTTTTCATCATGAGTTCAGCAGGCGAGATCCCTGTGAGTATGTGGGGCCTTGTCCTATAACTCAGCAGTATGCAGGACAAGCGGGTCTGCAGTGACCCTTGGGTTACTCTCCTCAGGCTTTGCTTGATAATTTGTACTGCACGTTCAGCTTGCCCGTTGGACGCAGGCTTGAATGGTGCTGACCTTGCATGTTTGATGCCATTAAGTTTCACAAACTCCTGAAACTCCTGACTGGTGAAGTAGACCCATTGTCACTCACCACTATGACATTGAGATTCTCTATAGTTGCCGTGGACGTGCTAGATGACATAATTCTACATTCTATCCACTTCGAATAATCATTCATCACCATTAAACATCTTGCCCAGGAAGGGACCTGCAAAATCTACACGGATCCTGGACCAAGGTTTGGATGGCCACGACCACAGATTCAGCTGCGATTCCGCTGGTGCTTTGCTGAGCTGCATGCAAGTGTTGCACTGATGCACGCATGCTTTCAGCTCAGAATCAATTCCTGGCCATCATACATGGGACCTGGCGATGGCCTTCATCATCACTATACCAGGATATGTGCTGTGTAGCTCACGCACAAACTTCTCTCTCCCTTTCTTGGGCATTACAACTCTATTGCCCCACAATATGCAATCTGCTTGAATAGACAGTTCGTCCTTGCGACGAATGTATGGTTTGGCCTCCTCACACATTTGCTTAGGTATGGCAGACCAATCCCCTTTGAGGATGAAATCCTTTACCACCGATTAAAATCAGTTCCTGGCTGGTTCAGGTCTTAACTTGTTGAGCCGTGACAGGGGTTCCTTCACTCAAGCATCCATGATTAACATTAGATCCGCCGGTTGTGGCATTTCTACCTCCGGTGTGGGCAATGGCAACCGGCTCGAGCATCGGCACAATTCTCTGTGCCAGGTCTGTGGCGAATGACATAATCATAGGCAGATAATGTCAGCGCCCACCTTTGGATGTGGGATGAAGCGTTGGTATTGATACCTTTGCTCTCGGAAAACAATGAAATGAGCGGCTTGTGATCGGTCTCTAATTTGAACCTCAGATCGATCAGGTATCGATGCATCTGTTTAACACTGTACACATATGCAAAAGCTGCTTTTTCTACCATGCTGTAAGCTCTTTCTGCTTTAGATAAACTTTTGGATGCATACGCGACAGGTTGAAGTTTCCCCGACTCATTGGCTTGTTGGAGTACACAACCAATTCCATATGACGATGCGTCACAGGCCAAAACTAAACATGGGTCATAATGTACCAGCAGCTTGATCGAGCAAAGCACCTTGGTGGCTTTCTCGAAAGCTCTGCTTGCGATGCGCCCCACACCCAGTTGTTGCCTTTTCTTAATAGCATGTGCAGTGGTTCTGGTAAGGTACTCAATTTAAGGTAGGAAGTTACCAAAGTAGTTGAGTAGACCCAGGAACGAATGCAGCTTGGGTGCATTCTTGATGGCCTTGGTTTTCACTTCAGTAGGTCTGATCCCATCTGTGGCGATTTTCCTCCAGAGGAATTCGATCTCCGGTGCCATGAAGATGCACTTTGAGCGTTTCAGTCTGAGTCCCACTCTATCCAAACACAGTAGAACCTCTTCCAGGTTGTTCAGATGTTCCTTGGAGTCACGAACGGTGATCAGGATGTCATATTGGAACATGACGGTTCTGGGAACGGACTTCAGTAGATTTTCCATATTCATCTGGAATATTGCTGCCGACGAGCGAATTCTGAAAGGGCACCTGTGTTAAATAAACAGTCCTTTGTGCGTGTTAATGCACGTAAGTTTCTTCAATGTCTCGACCAACTATTGTATCATAGGTCGACATCAAGCCCAGTTTTGTGAACGACTTTCCTCCGGCTAGCGTCGCAAACAAGTCACCAGCCTTTGGTAACTGGTACTAATCTTGTTTCGAAACCTTGTTGATTGTAGTTCTCCACAGATTCTAACTGTGCCATCACTTTTAAGCACAGGAACAATGGGGCTGGCCCATTCATTAAATTCGACCGGTGATCTGATCCCTTCACGCTGGAGTCTGTCCAGTTCAATTTCGACCTTCTCCCTCATCATATATGGCACTGCCCGAGTCCACTGGATGGGTCTTGCATCTGAGTCCACGTGGATCTGCACCTTGGCTCCCATGAAGTTGCCGATACCCAGTTCGAACAGCGAGGGGAACTTGCTCAATATTTGGGCACATGTATCTTCCTCCGATGACGACGCTTTTATGTCGTTCCAGTCGCATCTGATTTTCTCCAACCAGCTCCTGCCGAGCAGCGTTGGGCCATTGCCTGGAACAATCCACAGTGGTAACTCATGAACCGCACCGTTATGCGACACATTAATTTGTGCACTGCCAATCACCTTTATCAGTTCTTTGGTGTACATGCGCAACTTGGCATTAACGGGGCTCAGCCTGAGCCTCACGGTTTTAGTATCCCACAGCTTATTAAATGCCCCCTCGTTCATGATCGATTGACTCGCCCCCATGTCCAGTTCCATCGATACCGGTATCCCGTTAAACTTCACATTAATCAAAATTGGTTTATTCTTGGTTATGAAGGAGTACAGTCCATAAGCTTCCCCCTCTGGCATCTCGGATTGCGTATCCGGATCCGCACTAGTCTGGCTCTCATCCTCCACGTGGTGTGTCGCAGCACGCTTGCTCATCTGATGACACTTGCTCTGGAGATGCCCCACTCTCAGACAGCCTTTGCCACTATATTGCTTAAATCGGCACTGCAGGTGCCGATGATTTCCCCCACAACGCCAACACGGAGAAATTGGATAGATTCCCGCTGGAGGACTTTGGGCAGCCACAGGTTTCGCGAACGCAGCCAGATAGGCCGTGCCATGTGCCGCTCTGCCAAATGCCGAATCAATTGCATTTACAGTACTTGCCGAGGTTTTGTTCTTCACCGCTATTTGCTTTAGACACCTGTCCGTTGTCATACATGATTAAGCGATCTGGATGGCACTTTTTAAATCCAACTCCTCCACCGCCAGAAGTTTGCACAGGATCACCTCGTGGTTGATATCGATAACAAAGAAGGCCCGCAGCATGTCTGCCAACACCGTCCCAAACTTGCACCGTCCTGCTGGACGTCTCAGGTCGGCAACGAATTCTGCCGCGCTCTGGCCCTCCACTCAAAGATGTGTATAAAACCTGTATCTCGATGATGATGATGATGCCGTCGTCTGGCTTGAAGTGCTTCCGTATCAATGTACACCACTCCTCATACATTTTCTCTGCTGGATTACTAGACATGAGTAGATTCTTTATCAGATCATAGATCTTTGAACCGCACACAGTGAGGAACACGGCCCGGCGCCGATCTGCATCGTCGACCCCCTTCATTTTGTTGGCCACGAAGTACTGGTTCAAACAGCTCACAAAGTCTGCCCAATCTTCTCCCTCCACGAATTGCTCTAAAAATCCAATCGTACTCATTTTGCAAACAAAGGTTCTTGTATACTCGTCACCAAATGTTATGTATGCAATAAAGTTCAAACTGAGTACTCTTTAACTAAGCAAGGTACGACCTTGGCTCTGCTTTATTTAGGCCCAAAATGTCTGACTCTCAAAATAGCTGGCCTTTTATACCTGAGCAGCACCATGTGCGTGCTGCTCAATGACACCATCTGGTGGCTACAAACAGAATGTACATACATGACATTGACCAATGACCATTTGACAAGAAATTTAACTGGATCAGTCACACACATACTGTGGCAATGAGCAGGTGAGAGGCAAGTGTCTCACTTCCTGACCCTCCCAAAGCCTTTCCATCATATACAAGGCGCAAGTCAGGAGTGTGATGGAATACTCTCCACTTGCCTGGATGAGTGCAGCTCCAACAACACAAGCTCAACACCATCCAGGACAAAGCAGTCCACATGATTGGTACCCCATCCACCACCTTAAACATTCATTTCCTCCACCACCAGCGTACCGTGGCTGCAGTACATTCCATCTATGAGATGCACTGCAGCAACGCGCGAAGGCTTCTTTTGCAGCACCTCTCAAACCTGCGACCTCAACCACCTAGAAACACAAGTGCAGGTGCATGGGAACACCTCCACCTGCAAGTTTCCCTCCAAGTCACACACCCGCGTGACTTGGAAATATATCTCCATTTATTCATTGTCGCTGGGTCAAAATCCTGGAACTCCCTAACAGCTTCACCACTCGGACGGCAGCGATTCAAGGCAGTGGCTCACCACCACCTTCTCGAGAGCAGTTAGGGATGGGCAATAAATGCTGGCCTTGCCAGCGACGCCCACATTCTAGGAATGAATTTTTAAAAAAGCTAAATTAGACTTTTTACAAATTGCCAGGTTGAGGCACACTGCTCCTTCCAACCTTGCTGTGTTATCGTGCCGCGTTAGAACTGGGTTTCCGCACTTCCTCTCCCAAGCACTTGGCTCCAACACCACAGCTGCCACTTCCTTGGGACAACAGAACAAACAGGATGTTGAGCACAGACTGGAGCTAAAAATAAACCAGGCGGCTTCCCACCACTCAGTTACCCTGATGTCGGCTGCTTAATGCAGCCCGATACACGACATACCACCACTGCCCTGACTGAGGAGAGAGTGTGCGTTGCAACACTTAAAGAAAAAAAATAAATCGACTCCAGCACAGAATGCGAGGTAGTGACACTCCCGTCAGATTCAGATATATATATATATAATATATATATAGGCTGTGGTGTAACCTACAAAACAACCCTTGTATCTTGCCAATTGCTCCCCACCTCTCCTGATTCTTGCTACAGATAATGCAACAGCAGGCCTTCCAGTGCCTCTCTCAGTACCTCGTCAAGGAGGGTATAAATTATGTGTGGGCCTAGGCAGTGAATGTTGGCAGCGTATTTGACCATAGTGAGGCATCACAGCTGAACCCAAACCTGCCTTCTGCTGACATGCTCTTCCAGCAGAGGTTGCATGATAGTGATTATAGAATCATAGTAGTCTATGGCATAGAAGGCATCATTTCGGCCCACCATGTTTGTGCCAGTTCTTTGCAATAGAAATCCTACTGTTCTACCTTCTCTCCATAGACCCCATAATTTGCAGTATTTGCAGTAATAGTATGGCAGCCGAGTTAATGGAATGTATACAAGATAGTTTTCTAAATCAGTATGTTGAGGAGCCAGCTAGGGAACAGGCTATTTTAGATCTAGCATTGTGCAACGACTAAGGGTTAATTAATAATCTTGTTGTAAAATGACCATAATATGATAGAATTTTATCTTGAGTTTGAAAGTGATTTAGTTAAATCTGAAACTAGCATCTTAAATCTAAACAAAGCAACGTGGGTATGAGGGACGAGTTGGCTAAGATAGATTGGGAAACTACATTAAAATGTATGATGGTAGACAAGCAATGGTTAGCATTTCAGGAATTCATACATAATTTACAACAAATATACATTCTTTTAAGGCACAAAATCCCCACAGGAAAGTCCAACCGTAGCTAACAAAAGAAGTTAAAGATAGCATTAGACCAAAGGAAAAAGCTTATAATGTTGCCAAAAAGAACAGTAATCCTGAGGATTGGGAGGATTTTAGAATTCAGCAAAGGAGGACCAAGAAATTGATAAGTGAAGAGAAAAAAGAATGAGAGTAAATTAGCAAGAGACACAAAAACAGATTGTAAACGTGTATATTGGTATGTAAATAGGAAGAGATTGGTGAAAGTAAACATGGGCCCATTAGAGGCAGAGAGAGGAGAAATTATAGTGGGCAATCAGGAAATGGCAGCGACATTAAACAAATACTTTGTGTCTGCCTTCACGGAAGAAGATGCAAAAAAACCTCCCGGAAATACTGGAGAACCAAGGGTCTAGTGAGAATGAAGAACTGAAAGAAATTAATACTGAAGAAATTAATGGGACTGAAAGCTGATAAATACTCTGGTCTTGATGGCCTATATCCTAAGAGTATGAAAGAGGTGGCTATAGAGATAGTGGATGCATTGGTTGTCATATTCCATTCTAGAATGGTTCCCGCGGATTGGAAAGTAGGAAATGTACACCCATTATTTAAGAAAGGAGGGAGAGAAAAAACAGGAACTACAGACCAGTTAGCCTCAACAGTCGCAGGGAAAATGCTAGAATCTATTATTAAGGACGTGGTAGCAGGGCACTTAGAAAATAATAATAGGATTGGGCAGAGTCAACATGGATTTATGAAAGGGAAATCATGTTTGACAAATCTGTTCGAGTTTTTTGAGGTTGTAAGTAGCAGAATAGATGTGGTGTATTTGGGATTTTCAGAAGGCATTTGACAAGGGGCCACACAGCTTATTAAACAAAATTAGGGCTCATGGGATTGGGGGTAATATATTAGCATCGATTGAGGATTGGTTAACGGACAGAAAACAGAGAGTAGGAATAAACGGATCATTTTTGGGTTGGGAGGCTGTAACTAGTGGGGTGCCACAAGGATCGGTGCTTGGGCCCCAGTTATTCACAATCTATATCAATGATTTTGATGAGGGGACCAAATGTAATATATCCAAGTGTGCTGATGATACAAAGCTAGGTGGGAATGTAAGTTGTGAGGAGGATGCAAAGAGGCTTCAAGGGGATATAGACAGGCTAAGTGAATGGGCAAGAACATGGCAAATGGAATATAATGTGGAGAAATGTGAAGTTATCCACTTTGGTAGGAAAACATAGAAAAGCAGAGTATTTTTTAAATGGTGAGAGATTGGGAAATGTTGGTGTTCAGAGGGACCTGGTGTCCTTGTACACTGATCACTGAAAGTTAACATACAGGTACAGCAAGCAATTAAGAAAGCAAATGGTATGTTGGCCTTTATTACAAGAGGATTTGTGTATAAAAGTAAAGATGTCTTACTGCACTTATATAGGGCCCTGGTGAGACCACACCTGGAATATTGTATGCAGTTTTGGTCTCCATACCTAAGGAAGGATATACTTGCCATAGAAGGAGTGCAACAAAGGTTCACCAGACTGATTCCTGGGATGGGGGGATTGTCCTAGAAGGAGAGATTGAGCAGACTGGGCCTATATTCTCAAGTTTAGAAGAATGAGAGGTGACTTCATTGAAACATACAAAATTCTTACAGGGCTTGTCAGGGTAGATACAGGGAGAGTGTTTCCACTGGCTGGGGAGTCTAGAACCAGGGGTCACAGTCTCAGAGTAAGAGGTCGGTCATTTAGGACTGAGTTGAGGAGAAATGTCTTCACTCAGAGGGTGGTGAATTTCTGTAATTCTCTACCCCAGAGGGCTGTGGAGGCTCAGTCGTTGAGTATATTCAAGGCCGAGATCGATAGATTTTTGGATATTAAGGGAATCGAGGGATATGGGGATAGTGCAGGAAAGTGGAGGTAGAAAATCAGACATAACCTTATTGAATGGCGGAACAGGCTCGAGGTGCCGAATGGCCTAATCCAGTTCCTATTTCTTATGTTTTTCTGAGGGAAATGCCAGATGAGGCGAGATTGAGTAGACCAGGCTATATTCCTTAGCATTTAGAAGGATGAGAGGTGATCTAACTGAAACATATAAAATTCTTTTATATGGGTTAATGCTGAGAAAATGCTTCTCCTGCCTGTGGAATCTAGAACAAGGAGTCACAGTCGCAGAATAAGGGGTCGGCCAGTTAGGACTGAGATGAGGAGAAATTTCTTCACTAAAAGGGTTGTGAATTTTTAGAATTCTCTACCCCAGAGAGCTGTGGATGCTCAGTCTTTGAGTATATTCATGACGGAGGTCGATAAATTTTTGGGAACTAAGGGAAATGGGGGTAATGCAGGAAGGTGTAGTTGAGGTAGAAGGTTAGCCATGATCTTATTGAATGGCAGAGTAGGCCCAAAGGGCCAAATGGCCGAATCCAGCTCCTAGTTCTTCTGTTCTTGTATAACTTCCTCTGCTTGCCTTAAATATGCAGAGGTGTCTGTTCCAACTTCTCCCCTTGCCCCTCAACCTCCACGGCTCCAGTCCCTGCCCCCACCCCGAGTCCCTCTGCCTCCACGACACTTCCTCCGCCTCCAGTCCCTCTGCCCCAACCACTTCCCCCGTCAAAGCATCCAATGCTTCAACAATCCTGTGGTGGATAAGTTTCACCTAACTACTGCTTTCACTCTCAAGTGCCATTATTGATCATCACTTTGGATGTACTGGTTTGAAGGAGTGATTGAGCGTGCTGCTTGAAGGAACTGGTAGTCTCTGATGTAACAGTGCATTGTGCACTGAATTTCAGAAATGGATCCACAGTGTGATAGCATACAACTTTTCTGTGCTTTCCAAAAAAACTCCTGTATAAACTACAATTTGGTATAGAATGTGCTCTTTTCAAACATTCTGCAATTCTGACGAAGGGTCATCGACCCGAAACATTAACTCTGTTTCTCTCTCCACAGATGCTGCCTGACCCGCTGAGATTTCCAGCATTTTCTGTTTTTATTTATAATTTTTGTATAGGGTTAGCACATTGAATGTGTGACTAGAGCTGGTTATTGGTATTTATAATATACAAGGCAATGAGAGGTTTTGAATGTTTAGTATTCCAAAAACTACAACAAATATCACCAGCACAATTAACTTAAAGTGCAGGAATATATATATTTTTTAATGTGCAGCATCTAGAGGGGACTATGAAACTTAGATACCAAACTTTCACCTCAGTTCAAATTCAGCCCAAACTATCTGTTGTTTAAGAGTCTTAAATGAAGTACATTTGGGCTGCCTTAGCTCAATTCCAAAGGACCATGACAATATGGCTTTATATCGGCACTTTAATTCGGAGAGCTCAGAAAATGGTTGGGGTGGTGGAAAATACTGCACCCATGGAGCTGTTCTGAGGTTGGAGCTTAGGCATATTATTGAGATAGAATACAGGGAGCTTGACAATGCATCTGCCATGCTACACCTCCCAAGTTGCTGCCTCTAGATACCTGAAATGTAGAGTATCCTCTTCCTCAGCATTTACATCTCTCATGTCAAGCACAGAAATCCAAAGAAAGGTTATTTAACAAAAGAATTGTTCTTGCAATGTTTCTAATCTCATTCCATTCCTGTGGTTTCAGTGATGAAGACTGGGGACAGTGGACTGACCACCTTCAGAATTATCTGCAAAGATAATCGCTGGCAGTGGATACAAGCCGTCGCCCGGATGGTGTACAAGGATGGGCAGCCAGATTACATCATATCCAGTCAGCATCCTTTAACGTGAGCACTATAGGCCTGTAGAGAGAGGGGTAGCATTGCTCGTGAGAAAGCGAGATGGGTTTGCCAACTTCAAACCATCTCTCGGCAGCCTTTTAGCTTTATTGCCAGGCTCTTGGCACTGCTATTTTCTGATCTGCCGACCAAATTTTCTATCACTTGCTCCATAAGAGCAGTGTTTGGGGTAGGGGATGGAGAGAACTTTATTACTGCTTGATGTTTCCGTCCTTCCCTCCCTCCCTTTAGTGGGAAGGATGCAGGTAATTATCGAGTTCAAGTCTTTTCTTCTATTTGAGAGTGTCTTCAGCATTTCCTGCACTTGCTCATACCTTGCCCAGCCAGCACCTCCTCGTTCTGTTGTGTGTCAAGGGTAGTGAGAGCCACATACTCGTGCTCCTTGAGCTAATGTTATAAAGTTATAGGATGCCATGACTTAGTTATTTAATATGGTGATACGTCACTCTAATTGCTGAGATGTAGCTCTAAGATGAGATTGAGAGAAAGTAGGTGATCTAACATCCCAAGCACAGACCGAGTTCAGTTGCTTTGAACTGAAGGCTAGTCAGGAACCATCGCTCCGAGATGGATTTGAACCCAAGTGAAAGAACAGTTTGTAACCACAAGTGGATCTAGTCGGCTTAATCTTGAGAATATTGCAAACTGGAGCTGGTCAGTGGTGACTGGAGGAAGAAGATGATGATTATTTCTCGGTACATTACCATTATCCTTAAGTGAGCCAATCTGTGAATAGCAAAGAGATTATACCTTAAATACAATGGCTATGTTCTTCGTCAAGAGCAACAAAGTAGTTTGCAGAGCATTTGTCAAAATACATATAGGGGCCGAAATTGCGCCAGAAACGAGGCGCACCTGCCATTTTAGATGTGTTCTGGCCGCTCCATGCATTGGGGCTGCCCAGCCGTCAAAATTCACCATTTCGGGGATTTTTTTTAAGAGCGGTGCGGAAGTGTCATCATGATGGGGGGGGGGGGGGGAGCGGCGTATCCGAGGCTGTCTGTCATCAGCGCGCGCTGGTGACATCATCGCGCTGGCGTGTCATAACGTCCAGCCCTTTCAGTTAAAGGGGAGAGCCGCTGCGAACTCTGCAGCCGCTTTAGTGGCAAACACTGGGCCACCAGGGACCTGGCACCCAAGAGGGGGCGCCAGGCTGCCTGTTGGCGGCCCAGCCGAAACCGCGGCCATGGCACAGAGAGTACCGACAGCAAAAGCTGTTGGAGGCACCGACCGGTGGCGGGGCTGCTCCCGCGGGGCACTACCGGGAAAGGGGCCATTTCGCGAGGGGGTCCCCGCCGGTCAGTAAAGAGTCGGTGCGTGCACGGTGCGCCGGGAAAACGAGCGGAGTGGTCCCGGGCACCGCTCCAAAACTCACAAAGGGCAGTTCCCAAAATGGAGGCCCCTCCACGGAGAGTCAACGGCTATTCCGTGCCGACCCGTGGCCGCTGCTTTCAGGCAACCAGAGGCCTTATCGGAAGGGGCAAGTTCGGCCCCGTGAGCCCTTGAGTTGAAATCTAATGTTGCTTTGTTATGTCGCACAGTTTAGCTCGATATGTTCTCTGTGATACTTGGCCATTGTCACTATAGCCTGTTGACTTTTTTTTGTTTTCCTGGTATAGAGATGCTGAAGGTGAAGAGCACTTTCAGAAAAGGACAAGCCGAACCACAAGATTCACACTGTCTGAAGCCAGTTCACTCTACGAATCTTACAGCTGTATTCCTCCTCAAGTCCAGCTTCAAATTGTCAAAACAGAACGCAACAAATTCCAAGGACAGCATGCCTCAAAGGCTGTGGAAGATGCAAACCAAAGTCTTGGTGGACCTGAATGTGGACCTTCAGAAATGCTCACACACCCGCCTTTCAGGAACACTGTTGAGGGGAGCAAATTACCAGCTGGATTCTGTGGAGAACCATTAGCTGGAAGTCACACTGAAGCGGCTGGTGAGTCGGTTGGTTCTCGGAGGAGTGGGAAAACGTACCCGCTCAATACTTCCCCGGATGTTTCTCTGGAGGGCTTGGAGGAGATGTTGCAAAGTTATGATTTGACACCAGAAGACTTGGAACTGATTCACCAAGATGAACTGATTAAGCATATTGAGTTTGACCACTTGAACAGCGAGTTGAATGCCAGTTCTATTCCTAATGACATTCTATCTGAGGTTGAATCTTTATCAAAAAACATCAACTCCTACATTGACAACAGCTTCTTGCCACCAGCAAGTGATGATTGGCACAGTTTTCAGTCTAGCTCACTGTGCTCTTCAATCCACAGCACCAGCAGGACGATGGCACATGTGGTGTCCCCAAGCAGTCAACGATATTCACCTGAGCAGCCTCAAGGGTATCACCATTGCTGGCTGTCATCTCCAGGCCCCGACATCTCCAACCTACAAATCAAGTCTACAGATTACATACCTAATGTGACTTGTTTTGTATCACAGTCAACTTTGCAATTAAACAGTGCAGTTGAAAAGGAGAGTCAGTTATATTTCCAAATTCCCACTCAGAACCTGCCCACTGTCAAAGTGGAGAACCCATTCGCTCAGCAAAATATTTTTAATGGGCAATCTAATTGCTTCAACCAGCCAGGTCTCTTGAATCCAACATGGCCCTTGTATGACGGAGATACACAGGATGCTGACATGGTCACTTCGACAGGATTCCTTCCCAAAGGAGTGATGAATTTCATTGCCCCAGCTAGCACCCAAGGTGTGCTGTCCAGAGGTCTATCCTGGGGCAACGTGCAATGAAATAACAAATATTCAAGCTCATTCGGTCATTTTATCTCCATCTTCTTCAGGTTTTGTTTTTTTTTTTGATCCCCAGACTTTTGCTGGTCTGTTAGAGGCAATGATCACAGATGAAAACTTGTAAAGCTTGGCATAACAACAGTTAATGTGAAGGCTGCGGGTCCACAGAGGTCCAAGACTAATACGTTCACAAAGAACAGGTGTACTACAGAACAAGCCACCTTAAAGAGCTTGGCCTACCAAAGGATCGTATGAGGCAATCCTTCATCTAGGAAATGGGAGGCATAATCACAACTATACCATTCTTAAAACTGCAAAATGGCTTTTAAATGTTAAAAAAAATTAAAGATGGTGGAATGCAATGTTCGCAAAGTCAATCAATTAAAAATGATTTATTGGAGCTTCGTTAGGATGCCATTCTTTCTTTTTAATCATTCCTTCACCATCTTGAAGAACCCATTTTCTGGATTTGTACAACCAACTGTCAATAGCCTTCCAATCTGTAGGATACAATGTTTATTTTTTTTGCGTGTGTGGCTAATGGAAGCTTTGGTTAATTATCACTCTGGTATATCATTGTTTAGAAGCCGATCTGTACTTTCCTCAAAGTTTAATTTCAATACCTACAATGCAGTGCAAAGGATCGAACTTGTGAAACCTTTGAGCATCGATTCCTGTCTTTGTTCTCTTCCTGTAGAACTGGCAGCTGGAGGCATTGACGTTGGCATTGAGCCTCCTGCAGCAAATTGGCTGAGCTCCGCTCCAGTTGCACCAAAGGCTCTTCAGCGCATCACTAGAGAGCTGAGCAGACCACTTTTAACTGGTACAGCCTAACAGGCATTTTAATGTTGGGATCAAAGCCTCTGGATGGGAGTGGATTTTAGGGTCAGACCTGAACATTGTCAGTCTGTACGTGGGTACTTGCAGTTGTTACCCTGAAACTACTGATAAAATACTTACTGAAAAAGGAGTACAATTACCTCTGTCTAAAATGGGATTACTGTTCGGAAATCTGAGATGAAAGCACAAGCAAATTTTTTTACCAGACCATAATCAAGAAAACATTATAATTGTTTCATAGGGTTTGGATGCACTGACTGAGTGAATGAACCCTTTGTCTTTTTTGGCCAAATGTAATTCCCATCAGTGGAAGAAGACACATACTGCTTCAGCTACGGCACAACAAATAAAGCATGGAATTTATTTTTTACTATGCAAAGCAACTCTCAGTAGAAAACAAGTGTTAATTAATAAGTGCTTCACTGATGAAGGAGGAGGAATCTTAATTCTATAGTGCCTGGCACATGATACAACGTCCTATTTCTCTATAAGCTTAGTTTCCTTGAGTACTGTCTCCAAGACACACAGAAGAAAGGCAATCTTAGAGTGGCACAGGATAGTTACAGAAATGGAAAAGGTAAATGCAAAAAATTACTTTTAATTATATTGCAAGAGTAGAATAAGAGGACGACAGTTTGAGTTACTCCAGAGCACATGTAGTTCGGATCGTGCGGGGGTTGGGGGGGGGGGATTGTGTGGTGGGGTGGAGAGAGAGAGAGATGGGCAGGATGAGCAGGGAGATTGTGAGGGGGGGGGGGAGAGTGGGGGGATTGTGGGAGGGGGAAAGGTGGGGAGAGAGAGATGGGCGGGGGAGCGGGGGGATCATGGGGGGGAGCGGAGGAGAGGGAGAGGGAGAGGGAGTGAGAGCTGGGCGGGGAGATCATGGGGGGGGGAGCGAGGGAGAGGGAGTGAGAGCTGGGCGGGGAGATCATGGGGAGTGGGGGGGGGGGAAGAGAGGGAGAGAGATGGGCGGGGAGATCATGGAGAGAGGGGGAGATCGTGGGGGGGAGGTGGGAAGCGGGAGAGAGAGATGGGCGGGGGGAGCAAGGAGACGGTGGGGTGAGGAGATCATGGGGGTGGGGGGGGGAAGGTGGGGGGGGAGAGAGAGATGGGGGAAGGTGGGGGGGAGAGAGAGATGGGCGGGGACAGCGGAGAGATTGTGGGGGGGTAAGGTGGGGAGAGATCGGGAGAGAGAGATGGGCGGGTGCAGCGGAGAGATTGCGGAGGGGGAGGGAGAGTGAAGCAGGGAAATTACCGGTGAGTGGGGAGATTGGTGGGGATGTGGAGATTGCCGGCAGAGGGGGGGGGGGGGGGGGGGGGCGGTGGTGAAGGGGGAGTCGGGAGATTACTGTCGGACAAATCCCGAGGGTAGGGTGGGGTGGTGGTAGTTTTACAGAGACTCTTGGGTGTGAAAGAAACGGAAACCCTCCTGCTCCTCCTGACCCGCAGTCAGTGCTATAAATGTACTCGCCTGATGCACCCGGGCGGACTCCAGTTTGAAAACCTGAGATCCAGTCCCATTAATAGTGGGGGAAAAAATTTGCCATGGTTGATGATAAAATGTCCTCGCTGGCTGCACGAATTGAGTAATGAGCAGTGAAAGCATCCACATCCATTAATCCGGGAGACGGAGTCCTGATAACATGCTGAACAATACCAAAGATTTAGAAGATGTCTCATGTTTTTGAATTATGTGAAAATTGTGTAACAATGCTGGTTTTCAGTTTTGTGGGATCAGTTCCTGATCTATTAATTGTGCTTTGTCATTTTGTTACCTTTCCTGATTTTTTTTTTTAAGTATTTTGTGGAATAAACTTTAACCTGTGCAAATCGGTAATTTTCTGCAAATCTTAACCCGCACCCTGCTTTCTCACTTTCCTCCCCTGAAGGGGAAACTCTTGCTCAGTGTAATGTATTTGCTTCGTGGGTTATTTGCTTAAGAATTGTTAAGAACCAGTTGGTTTATTAGCAAAAGGTTTAACAATCACACTACACATTACCAGTTCATCCACCAGGCTCACAATCACCTACCTCATCGTGGATCCCCTGAACCCAACTGGCTGGGGTTTTATTGAGTCTTGTGAACATCACATGACTGGCTAAGCCACTCCCAACTCAAAAGCTCTTCAACTATTTTGGTGGAAACTGTAAATTAAGTGCCGGGGGCACTAAAACTGACAAATTTAAACAAATTAAACTTTAGACTTTAGGATCAAATTAAGGGTGATGATGCACTCCAGTCCCTCCGGCGCCCACCTCTCGCGGAAGGCCGCGAGCATACCGGTGGACACGGCATGCTCGATCTTCAGGCACACGCTGGCTTGGATGTAACCGCGGAAGAGAGGTAGGCAGTCGGGTTGAACGCAGTCCTACGGGGAGGCCTTCGGACCTGCCCGCTCCCCTCGCACAGGGTGCCCAAAGATCAGCAGTGTGGGACTGAAGTGCAACCCGAATTTGTGGAGCACCCCTTCAAATAATGGAAGAGGGGCTGCAACCTCGCACATTCCATAAAAACGTGGAACACGGACTCTTCCAGACCGCAGAAATTGCAAGCAGTCTGGGAGCCCGTGAACCGACTTAAAAACTTATTGCACAGGACTGCTCCGTGCACCACCCTCCAGGCCAAGTCCCTAATGTATAGAGGAAGGACTCCCACGTAGAGAGCACTCCAATGGGGTCCCTGCCTCCTCCGGACAGCAAGATGGTACACCATGGCGTGTCCGGACGGCAGACGAGGATGGCAAGGTGGAGAGTGTGCAGGAGCAGCCCGTACAGGAAACACCTCTGCGCAGAACTGAAAGGCACAGAGGGGATTTCCCTGAGGAGGCTCAAGTTGTGAGGTGCTGGCTCCCGAGGGAGGTTTCAGGGTTTGGCGCCGATGAAGAATACTGTCTGGATGGGAATCAGTTCTGAGGGGATCTCCCCACGTGCTTGAACCTCCTCGACACACACAACGGAGTCAGGGCCCAGCGCTGTTTTTAGCGACTCAATGGCACTGGCCGCGCGCCGGACATCGGCCCAGGATAGGCGCTGTGCCAGGATGTCTGGCACCATGCAGCCCACTCCTCAGCCATCGATCAGATTACTGACCCTGGTCACCTCGCCAGCAACAGGCTTCTCGTCCGCCTGCCACCTAAAACCGCGGTCATGGAGGTATGGATTCCTGAGCAGCGGCTCCTGCAGGACAGCCGTCACTCCAGACGGTGGAAAGCTGCGCTTGGTGGCAACTCTGTTCCAGACCCTGATGAGTTCCTAGTAAAAGACAGGCAGCCCCTGCATGGAGGTCCTGACCCCCCCGCCCCCCCCCAGGCTCACAAACAGGAGCTGCATGTCATAATTGAGGCTGTACTGCTGACGGAAGAAATACGTCGCTAGCACACGCCACCTAGGAGGGGGCGCGACGTAGAGGTATCGCTGCAGGGGCTGAAGACAGAAAGTTGCATGCTGGGTGCTGACGCACACCAACACCTGACCGCCCTCCTGTGATATATTCACAGAGCACAGCACACACAGCTTCCAACATGGCAGGCAGCTCTCTCGGAAGCCTCTGGAATCTGCCTGGTTCTGTTTATTATTAACTCTGCAGTTGCAGTATACAATACGTCCACATCCACAGTGTGGAGCTACAAACATTACAAGCTTACAGACATTACACTTCTCCCTCCTTAATGAAGAAGTTATTATAACAAACATCATACATAACTTTCATGTTTATACATAGCACAGGATATAAACTTATTTTTTTTCCATATTTACAAACTTAACTTTACCACTCGTTTTCTGTTTCGAAGAGGATACCTTCGCTCTCGAACAGAACCTTCCAAATATGGTGTCGATTTCACACTCATTCGAGTCTCATCCTGAGGAACGTTTTCCTCCACGGAATTTCCTTGATTTTCATTTCAACTCACTCTAACTTCAGGCACTTTGTTTTCCTGACTCGGACTCAGACTTTCATTCTGATTCTCTCCTGGATTTGTTTCCAGTACATTGGATTTAGGATTTGCTACTGGTGTATCAAAACTATCTGATGAGTCAGAAATAATTGAATCATTCCCACCTTCAACTCCTTCCATGTCTGTAGTTAAAATATGATCAGTATGAACAAACCAAACCTGTCCATTATCAAACATCTTTACCAAATATGTGCGAGGATCACATATCTTCACCACTCTTCCTAGTAACCACTTTAACCATTTATGGTGATGGTTCTTCACTCTCACCTTCTGGTTTAATTTCACACTTCTCTCTTTTACTCTACCTCTATCATGATTCTCTTTCTGTCTTAATTGTGTCTCTTCTATGGACTGTGCCAAATTTGGCTTTAACAACGAGAATCTGGTTCATGGCTGTTGTTTGAGAAACAACTCTGCTGGTGTTCTACCAGTAGTTGTATGAGGAGTATTTCGATATGTAATCAAAAAATTAGCCAATTTGTGATCCAATGACAACTGTCGTTTCCTTGGATTTGGATCTAACATTTGTTTTATGAGGGCACGTTTTACAATTTGTACCATTCGAAGCAGGATGGTATGGTGGAACCTTGGTATGTTTCAAACCATTTTTGCTCGTGAATTGTGCACATTTTTCTGAACGAAATTGTGGTCCATTATCTGAAACAATTTCTTCAGGGAGGCCAAATGAAGAAAATCATTTTTGTAAAATGTCTAATATTTTACTTGTTATTTTCCAGATTGGAAACACCTCAACCCACTTTGAATGGCTATCAATCACAATGAACAATTGTTGTCCTGCTAACTCAGCAAAATCAATATGTAGCCTTTGCCACACCTGGGAGGCCATTTCCATGGCTGTAATGGTACTGGTGGTGGTTGCTTGCTTCCGATTGACATGTTGTATACTGACTCACGATGTACTCAATATCTTTATCAAGACCTGGCCACCATAAATAACTGCATGCAAAACTCTTGGGGTCAAGCACATTCCCAGGTGCTGGTCATGGAGGTCTCCTAATAATTTGGACCTGAATTTCTTTGGTATAACCACTTTGCAACCCACATGATCCAATCTTTATCGACTGATAATTCATTCCTACAAATGAAGAATGGATGTGTATCTTTGTCTGTTACCTGGTTTGGCCATCCAGTTGCAATATACTCATACACCTTTGACATCACTGGGTCATGTTTGGTTGCTCAACCAATCTCTTCAGCTGTGACTGGCAGTTCATCAATGTATGAAAAATTAAACACTTCTTCCCTATTGGGTGTAACTTGTGATGGGGAAGGCAATCTAGACATTGCATCAGCATTACTGTGATCAGCTGATCGTCTGTATTCAATATCATATGTATATGCTGACAAAATAAAAACCCATCTCTGCATTCGGGCTGCAGCTAATGTTGAAACTGTGGACTTTGGATGGAGGATTGCTGTTAGGGGCATATGGTCCGTAACGATGGTAAACTTATGACCATACAAGTATTTGTGAAACTTCTTGACCCCAAAAATTAATGCCAAAGCTTCCCTTTCAATTTGCGCATAATTACTCTCACTGGCACTGAGAGTGCGTGAAGCAAAAGCAATTGGTCTCTCTTCCCCACTACATGCTACATGAGAGATCACTGCCCCAACTCCATACGGAGAGGCATCACATGCTAGCTAAATCTCCTTAGATATGTCATAGTGAACTAACATGTGCTCTCGACCAATTTGCTTTTACACTCCTTGAATGCTGTATCACATTCTTTTGACCACTTCCAATGGACCTGTTTTTTTTACAAGTTCATTCATTAATACTGTAGCCAAATTTGGTAAGAACTTCCCATAATAGTTCAAAAGTCCCAAGAATGAACGAAGTTCAGTAACATTCCTGGGAGTGGGTGCATTTCTAATTGCATCCAATTTTTCCATGGTTGGATGTAAACCATCTTTGTCTACTCTGCCCTAAGTACTCCACTGAGTTTTTAAATAAGTCACACTTACGAACAGTCACTCGTACTCTGTGCTTCTCTAGCTGTTTGAGGGCTTCATTCAATATGTTATGAATTTGCCTATTTGGTGCTGAAATTAGTATGTCATCCAAATAACATACAACCCCTTCAATACCTTGCAAAATCTGGTTCATCACCCCTTGGAATATGGCAGGGGCGGAAGACACTCCAAACGGTAGCCTATTAAATTGACATAGGCCTAGGTGAGTATTTATAGTCAAACATGACTTGGACTCCTCATTTAATTCAAGCTGTACGTAGGCATTCATAAAATCCAGTTTTGAGAAGATCTCTCCACCTGTCAGTGTTGTGAACAAATCTTCTATATTCAGCAATGTATTAGGGACATTACCCTCTAGAACTTAGTTTATGGTTACTTTATAATCACCACACAATCTTACCTTACCATCGGACTTAGGTACACCAACAATGGGTGTAGCCCAATTACATCGATCTATCTTACAAATAATGTTCTCAGTCTCTGGACTTTTAAGTTCTTGCTCAACTTTCTCCTTGAGTGCATATGGTACGGAATGTGGCTTGTAGTAAACCGATCGAGTATCCTTCTGTACCCTGACACTTGCCTTGAAGCCTTCGATCGGACTGCCCATTTCACAGAACACCTTCGGATACTTCTTGATAACCTCATCCATTGATGAAAATCTCACTTCCACACAGAAAATCTTACTCCAATCCAGCTTCAGTGAGCTCAACCAATTTCTTCCTAGTAAGGCAGACTTGTCTCCTTTCACTACTATTAGAGGCAAGTTCTGAAATTGATCATTATATTTCACCAGCATGGTGATACATCCTACCACAGGAATTTTCTCTCCCGAGTAGCCTCGCAGTTCTATCTTGGATTTCTCCAGTTGGAAATCACGCAATTTGTCGAGGTACAGCGACTCCGATACTACACTCACGGATGCACCCGTGTCAATTTTCATTGGTATCTTGAATTCTGCAACATCTATGTGGGTTTTGATGCTTTCCAAATCGCTGTCCATTAACCTCGTGCTCCTGATGACGTGTAATTCTAACATCGCCTCATCCATGCTATGTAGTCTCTTTGGATTTCTACTCATAGCTTTGAATGCTGGACTCATAGCTTTTAAAGCTGGTTTACCCTTCAGTCGACATGCCTTCACAAGATGCCCAGTCTTCCTCCAGAAGAAACACTCTGCCTTCATGTATGGACAACCTTGAGCAATGTGTTGTCCCAGGCACCTATCGCACGACTTCGACGCTCTGGTAGAATTTCCAGTTTTTGAGACTTTGAGCCGCCACCATCTTTTACTTTGAACCTGCAGGTGATTTACCTCGGTTAACTGATGACCGTAATTATTATTTAATTCTCGGGAATATTGTTCGGGCATGTCCATCGACCTCGCTGTCTGACAAGCAATCTCAAAAGTCAAGTCATCCGTCGTCAATAACTTCCTTCTGATCGCATCATTTTTCACCCGACAAACAAAACAATCCCATAAAGCTCGGGTTTGGAAGTTTCCAAAATTACAGAGCATCGATAGCTTTTTTAATGCTACGATGTAATCACTGATACTTTCATCTGTCTTTTGATTCCGAATCCCAAAACGATAGTTTTCAGCAATTTTAACAGTTTGGGGTTATAGTGCTGCTCCAGCTTCGTTAAAATCTCTTTAAGCGTTGTGTCCTTTGGCTCGTTAGGCACAAGCAGATTTAGAAGGGTTTTGTATAATGCCAGATCGCCACCAATAAGAAGATCGCTTTCTTACGTTCCAACACAGCCCGGTTCTGGACTGCATTGTCTGGAACTTCGATTATGTTATTTGCAGTGAAATACATTTCTAGCTGATCCACATATGCTTTAAAACGTTTCCGGTCGTATCTATATTTCCCCAAATGTCCGATTACACCTGCCATTTTAATCTCTAGCTGTTCACACCGTGTGCTGTATTTTACCTCGGATTGTGTAGCTTTTTTCCAAAGACAGAAACTTCCAAAGTCTCTCTGTCGACTGGCTGGATCCTTCACCAACAAAATTTTAGCTTTAAATCATCCGAAAAATCCCATCTCATTGCCAAATGTGATATATTCACACAGCACAGCACACACAGTTTCCTACATGGCAGGCAGCTCTCTCTGAAGCCTCCAGAATCTGCCTAGTTCTGTTTATTATTAACCCTGCAGTTGCAGTACACAATACGTCCACATCCACAGTGTGGCGCTACAAACATTACAAGGTTGCAGACATTACACCTCCCTAAGCGGGAGACTCAAAACCGCAGCAGAGACCCAGTGCTTCCTGTTGTTCCAGAAGAAGTCCACCAGCTTCTTCTGTATCTTGGTGACAAATGCAGGGGGAGGGGTCAAAGTGACCAGCTGGTACCACAGCATAGCGGCCACCAGCTGGTTTATGACTACCGCTCGATCCCTGTAGGACAGCACTCGGAGCAGTCCTGTCCAACACCCTAGGCGAGCAGCGACCTTGGCCTCCAGCTCTTGCCAGTTCGCCGGCCAGGCTTCCTCGCCAGGCCGAAGGTACACTCCCAGATAGAGGAAAATGGGTCGTGCTCCAGGCAAAAGGCCTGAGCTCCTCCAGCAGGGTGTCCACCCGCCACTAACCTACCAGGAGTTCGGAACATTTCTCCCAGTTGATCCTGGTGGAGAATGCGGCCGAGTAAATCTCCTGGCACTCACGCATCCTCTGCAGGTCAACGGGAGGAGCACATCATCAGCGTAAGCCGAGAGGATGACCTCCATGCCCGGCCCTTGCAGAGCCAGTCCTGTCAACCTCGTCCGCAAGAGGCGCAGGAAAGGCTCCAAGCATAAGGCATGTAACTGGCCGGACATGGGGCATCCCTGGCACACCACTCTCTCAAAGTGAAGGGGCGCCATCAAAGACCCATTAACCTTAATCAGACACTCCGCGGCGGTATACAAAAGTCGGATCCGGGCAACGAAATGCATCCTGAGCCCAAAAGCACGCAGAGTTCCGAACAAATACTCGTGATCCACTCTGTCGAAAGCCGCCTTCTGGTCTAGGGAAAGGAAGGCGACCGACAGACCAGCCTCCTGGGAGTGATGGATGAGGTCCCGGACCAGATGGATGTTGTCGTGGATTGTCCGGTCCGGGACCGTGTAGGACTGGTCAGGGTGGATCATGTGGTCCAGCACGGCGCCATGGCCTGCAGACATCACTCTGGCAAAGATTTTGTGCTGAGGAGGGAGTCCGGGTGCCAGTTCTTAAGTAGGTGGAGATTGTCTTTCTTAGGCAGCAGGACGATGACTGCCCTGCGCCAAGAGAGGGGCATCTCCCCGGTCACCAGACTTTACCCCAGGACCCGCACATAGTCGCCCCCCCCCCCAAGATGTCCCAGAACGCCCTGTGGAACTCCACGGTCAGCCCGTCCAGCCCCGGGGACTTTCCCCTCAAGAGCTGGTTGAGGGCACTGATCAGCTCTGCCAGGCTTAGCGGAGCTTCCACATTTTCGGCGCCCTCCGGGTCAACCTTTAGCAGATCCTCCCACAAAACTCTAGCGCTTCCTCGCTGGACGGATCCAGAGAGAACAGAGCCCCGTAGTAGTGTCGAGCCCAGTTGCTGATGCCCCGTTGGATCAGAGACCAGAGATACGTCCAGAAATGATGGAACGAGTCCTGGAACCGCTCGTCCTCCAGCCGCAGGTTGTTAAAATGCCAGTACATGGACCATACTTGTATGGTCGTAAGTTTACCATCATTACAGACCATAAGCTCCTAACAGCAATCCTCCATCCAAAGTCCCCAGTTTCAACATTAGCTGCAGCCCGAATGCAGAGATGGGCTTTGATTTTGTCAGCATATACATATGATATTGAATACAGATAATCAGCTGATCACAGTAATGCTGATGCAATGTCTAGATTGCCTTCTCCATCACAGGGTACACCTGATAGGGAAGAAGTGTTTTATTTTTCATACATTGATGAACTGCCAGTCACAGCTGAAGAGATTGGTTGAGCAACCAAACGTGACCCAGTGATGTCAAAGGTGTATGAGTATATTGCAACTGGATGGCCAAACCAGGTAACAGACGAAGATACACATCCATTCTTCATTCGTAAGAATGAATTATCAGTAGATAAAGATTGGATCATGTGGGGTGCAAGAGTGGTTATACCAAAGAAATTCAGGTCCAAATTATTAGGAGACCTCCATGACCAGCACCTGGGAATGTGCTTGACCAAGAGTTTTGCACGCAGTTATTTATGGTGGCCAGGACTTGATAAAGATATAGAGTACATTGTGAGTCAGTGTACGACATGTCAATCGGTAAGCAAGCAACCACCATCAGTACCAGTACAGCCATGGAAATGGCCTCCCAGAGTGTGGCAAAGGCTACATATTGATTTTGCTGAGTTAAATGGACAACAATTGTTCATTGTAATTGATAGCCATTCAAAGTGGGTTGAGATGTTTCCAATGTGGAAAATAACAAGTAAAACATTGGACATTTTACGAAAATTATTTTCTGCATTTGGCCTCCCTGAAGAAATTGTTTCGGATAATGGACCACAATTTTGTTCAGAGGTATTTGTACAATTTACGAGCAAAAATGGTGTGAAACACACCAAGGTTCCACCATACCACCCTGCTTCGAATGGTACAGCAGAGCGCACTGTACAAATTGTCAAATGTGTCCTCATAAAACAAATGTTAGATCCAAATCCAAGAAAAGGACAGTTGTCATTGGATCATAAATTGGCTAATTTTTTGATTACATATCGAAATACTCCTCAAACAACTACTGGTAGAATGCCAGCGGAGTTGTTTCTCAAACGACAGCCACGAACCAGATTCTCATTGTTAAAGCCAAATTTGGCACAGTCTGTAGAAGAAACACAATTAAGACAAAAAGAGAATCATGATAAAGGGAGACTAAAAGAGAGAAGAGTGAAATTAAACCAGAAGATGAGAGTGAAGAACCATCACCATAAATGGTTAAAGTGGTTAGCAGGAAGAGCGGTGAAGATATGTGGTCCTCGCACATATTTGGTAAAGATGTTTGATAATGGACAGGTTAGGTTTGTTCATACTGATCATATTTTACCTACAGACATGGAAGGAGTTGAAGGTGGGAATGATTCAATTATTTCTGACTCATCAGATAGTTTTGATACACCAGTAGCAGATCCAGGAGAGAATCAGAATGAAAGTCTGAGTCCAAGTCAGGGAAACAAAGAGCCTGAAGTTCGATTGAGTGCAAATGAAAATCAAGGAAATTCCATGGAGGAAAATGTTCCTCAGGATGAGCCTCAATTGAGTGTGAAATTAACACCATGTTTGGAAGGTTCTATTCGAGAGCGAAGGTTTCCTCTTCGAAACAGAAAACAAGTGGTAAAGTTACATTTGTAAATATGTATAAAAATGAAGTTATTTATGATGTTTGTTATGATGGTTTTTTCATTAAGAGGGGAGAAGTGTGATGTCTATAAGTGCTGTAAGCTTATAATGCTTGTAGCTCCATACTGTGGATTTGGACGTATTGTGTACTGCAGCTGCAGAGTTATAATAAACAGACAGGCAGCTTCCGGTAGCTTCCGGACCAAGCAGCCTCCATGTTAGGAGCTGTGTGTGTGTGCCCTGTGAAGATGTCACAGCAGCAAATGGCGTGGCAAGGCTCCTCGACCCCCAAGATCTCCGGCTGAAAATGTGGGGCCAGCAAGATGGCCACCCCACAAGAAGTGGCAGTGAGGTGGCTCATGTGGACCTCTCCTTGACATTCCAGGAGCCACATGGCCTCGTCTCCTAGAATGGTGTGGGTTTCTTGCAGGAAGCACACTGCATATTTCCCCTCCCATTGGAGCGAAAAATTGTTAAATCTACGGCGTGCCCCTCTGCCGCCGTTGATGTTGAGGCTGGCTATGGTTATCTTCATGACAAAAGCATAGTGCAACCTCTACCTAACCTATTGTGGGGGGGGAGTGGAGTTGTTTGTTGACCTCCCTCAGCAACCCAGCGAGGAACGTTCTGAGCCGGCGCAGCTCAAGGGCGTCTGGTTTTAATAGGGTCCTGTCCCCGCCCATGGTTTTGAAGGTGGCACGGACGGACCTGATGAGCAGCGCCGGCTTGGACCATTTTTCCAGGGCCAGATGGGCTCGGTTGCGGTGACCCTGGCACTGGACCATAAAGTCCCGGAGATCCTTTGCAGGAATGAGGGGGGACTCAGCGGCGGGCACGAGGAGATCCACCACCTCACTGGCGATGGACTCCAGATCTTCTCCCGCGTCCTCCACTGGGTCCCCGTCCCCCTCCGGGAGGTTGCCGCCGGCAGCCGGTCCGTTGACCGCACGAGGTACGGCAAACGGCCCGGCCGCTCCATCCGGCCCTGGCTCTGCCCCGTTCCCACCCCCAGGATCGACGGCAGAGGAGTCCCCACTGGGCTCCCCACTGGGATGCCGGGTCGGGAAGTGGCAGCAGACGGGGGTCTCCCTCCGTCCCAGGCACCGGGGAGCATGGAGAGACCTGGCCGAAAAACAGCTCCAGGTCCTCCAAGTCCCCCGGCTCCAACGTCAGGGACGACGATTGGGGTTCCACACTCTTGCCCGCAACCACCCCCTGGCCCAGCGGGTAGATGTTCATGAAGTACATTAAAATTTTGTTCTTTTTCCGTCAGGTGGAGTAGATCCCGGGGGATGTCAATAATTGGCTGGGCGGGCGTGGACTCGGTCTTATTGGCCTCGCCCGCCTCAGTCCCCGGAACGCTCGACCCGGCGGCGACATTTTCTTTTCACGGCTCCGCACCCCCCCTGCAAGTGGCAGTTCTTGTTCCCCATCCCCGGGAGGCTCAGGCTGGGCAGCCTTGTACGTCTCGTCCTCCCGAGTGAAAGACTCCCCCCCCCCCCCCCCCCACCTTCGGCGCGCAGTGAGAGCGCTGGTGGGGGACGTGGGACACGCACTGGGCACCAACTCCTCCACGGAGGGACCTTGGTCATCCTCCGCTTCCTTGGAGTGGTGCCTCCTTTTTTTTTTCCGGAGGAACGCGGAGGCAGGGAGCTCACCATGACTCCTGGCGCTCCCGCCTCTGCTCCCTCCTTCCGATTATCTTGCCCGCGCCTGGGACCGACCACGGTGGCAAACTCCCCGCAGAGGCGGGTGCGGTCAGGGGCTCGGGCCCGGGCTCAGAATGCACTGCGCTTACCGGCGATAGTGGTGGGGCGGGGGGCAAGCGCATTGATTGGGCTGTGTCGCCCACTGATGGGCTGTTTCCTTCCGCGCGTCCACTCTCCCTTCCCCGCCTCCCCCCCCCAACCGTCGGAGGCCGTGAAGACAAAGGCCTCCGATGATGCTCGCGCACCTAGGGCTCCTGTCATGCGGACGGTACTAGGGGGTGGAGTGATGGTGGCACCAGCCTTGGCTGCTTTGGCTGTTTTAGCGGCCTTGGATGCTGGGCAGTTCTTTCGGACATGCCCCACCTCCTTACAGGCGTGGCACCGCACGCCGTTCGACGTCCAGAAGACACGGTAGGCAGTCCCCTCGTGGACCACACTGAATGTACCCTCTGTTACCTCCTCCCGGCCCAGCTGAACGAAAAGCTGGCACCGGAAGGAGAACATATGACAGAGGCTGGCCTCCCTGAAGCTGAGTTGTATCGGCGTTATCCCCGACCTCACCTCCCCCAGTTGACATAGGTGGAGGAGGAGGAGCTCACCTAGGTGACGACCCTCTGCATGGTGGCCTCCAGAGAATCCACCGGCAGGAAGGTCCCGCCCACCGTGAGCACCTTACTGATGAGGGCCAACGCCCGCTCTGACCCCAGGAAGAACACAGCCTTCCCGTACATGTTAGAGGCAGCGACAATGGCCGAGGGGCCGACTACCTCAGCCATTGCCCTCATGCACTCCTCAATGGTCGTGTTGGGGTGACTTTAGCTCTTGACCCCATTCTTTTTAGTAATGAGTCTGAAATGTAGCGGGGCAGCAGGAGCCACTGTGGCCTTTGTTGCCAGGCGCGCAGAAGTTTGTGCCGGCCCTGCCACCGGCGAAGATGGACTCGCCATATCGGGGTCCCTTTAAGGGCCACTCTCACTCCAAAGTCACAGGCCTGAAAAGGTCTTGATTGGCCTCATTGATGAGCAGAGGGAGCGCTTAATGAGGCAAACCTCTCCCCAACTTTAGATAATTGGGGAGGGGCCCTTTTCCCTCTGCTCAGTAGTTGTTTTTTTAATAAAATATATTTTAAAAGAGGCTCTCAGAGAGAGAGAGAGAGAGAGAAAGAGAGGGGGTGGGAAAGAGGGAGGCTGTGGTATCAGGCACTCCTCACAGCGTTGGGTGGGAGCTTGCAGGGAGTGCACTCCCCGGATCACAAACAAAGTCTCTATAATCTTCTGGTGAGGGGAGAAGATGTCTTCACCCGGGATGGCTGGAACCACCCAGGCAGAGTCTTCCAAACGATGTGAAGACAGGTAGCTCCAGCCAATCCGGGCCAGGCAATGGGGGAGGGCTGCTTCCAGTGGTGTGTGGGGCCTAGTTGTTCACAAGAACCCCAAACACTTGCACGCACACATCCCCCCACGATGTTCTTATTAATCTTCTTTCCTCCCCCCAGCGATTAAGCAAAGTCTTTTTTGGGGAGTGCACCAAAATACACCCATATTGTTAGCGTTAGTGTTTTCTCTGAAGAATCACTCAACACTCAGGGTCGGTTCCAATGCTGAAGCAGCTTTATTACGCTCAGCGGGAAGGAAAAACTCAGGACCGTATCCAGGTTTCTCTTCACAGAACAAAGAGTTACATGTACCTTTATATGTTTTACAACAGTTACAAAAACAGCTTACTGCAGTTACACAGCTCATCACGGCTGGACACAAGCCAATCATAACGATTATAGATTACATATAGGTTTTTTAATCCAATAGAATTCTCCTAGTAACCAGGGAACCATTGTCAATTTGGGTTGATCGATGACTTTATATGTTCTCTCCCTAGTTCTTTCATCTGGGAGAAATAATTGGTTTGTAGCCTTGTTTACAGCAAATGGTTTCCCTCTTATCTTTCTTCCTGGGGAATTAATTGGTTTATGGCCTTGTTCACAGGAGATGGCTTCCTTCTTATCTCTGCCTTCCCAGGCATTCCTACAGTGGGCCTCACAGGGTTATTGCTCGGTCAGTGAACGTTCAACAGTTCACAGCTTGACTACCTGGTTTCCCATCATGCCTGGGCAGCCATTTTATGTGTGTGTCCATTTAAGCTTATGTGAGTTTTAAATATCCAGCAGGTGCCTAATGCCTAAGTCTATATATTATTTCTACTCTCTACAACAATTCCCCCCTTTCGGTAAAGGGACTAGTCCTAGTCCCCTTTTAACCGACCGTACTGCCTTTATCTGATATTTGTGCACTGCCCGGTACTCCTTGCCTCAACGTGCTGGCCAGTCACGCGGTTTCAGGAGTCCCGGTTGCTTAGATCAAATTAACAAAGGCTAGCTCCTCCCGTCCCCTTATCAAACAGGCTTGTTTAATATCCAGGGAACGGTGATTGGTCCGTTTCCGCCGTTTGTGGCGCCTGCATACCTGGCAGGCCATCACGCCCCATGTTATTGCTAAGATTAATTGTATCCCGACCAGTGTGTGTGAAATAATTCGGATCCATGGGTGGATGTTCACATTTATTCCCCAGTCCCAGACTTTTCTCCACCAACTCTGACTTTGTAAGTCTACCTCGGTATCTTCTTCCAGTTCTTTGATTTTAGTTTGTATCTGGTGATAGAGTTTTACGGATTGCCCCACTCTGAGCCTTAACTCCCGTAATACCTCGGTTAGATGTGGGATAGGGACTTGCTCTGGCTCGTCATAATCCTGCAAATGATCATGGAGCTGATCAGTTACTTCAATAACTTCGGACTTCCGGCGCCTAACCTGGGTGATATGTGCTTGCCCGATCGCGACAGGTCGTAGTGGTGTGAAGCAAAAGTTTGGCTGCGGTATAGGGCACTGTAGGTCATTATACTGGTATGAACGCTCTGTGGTAGAGACGCAGTATCTTCCCCTCCCTCCGTAGCCTGCCCTCGCGAAGTGCATGTGTGCGGGCACTATTTCTAGTACACACCCATTGGTTCGGTTAAACCCTCACTCGTCTAGTTCCCCTCGGCCCACCGGGTGAGGGCATACTGTGATTTCCCCCCCTTTGCTTGCAATCTGCTAGGGAAATCCCGGTAAATATGTTGTTTCAACGAACGGCAGAGGTGGTGGTTAGGTAGTAGCGTATGGAGACATTTTCCCGTATTACTCCGATATTCTCTAGTTGGTATAAGGGGAACGGCCCTGAGTCCGGCGTTGCTATAGGGATCAACAGGACTATCCCTATCCCGGTAGTCCTACCCATCTGGCAATCTGGAATTGCGGGGTATACTCGGGTCAGTCCCTTCAGAGTACAATTATCCAGTGTCCCCCTTTGGTTCGCCAACTGAGCTAAATGTGAACTGTCTATCCAATCGGGTACCTCCCCGCGTTGGATCTGGTTGAGGTTGTGGCGGATCTGTCCCACCATCCACAGACCATAAGCATGACAGAGTTGCCCCTGTCTTTGCTTTATTGTATCTTCTTGTTCTCTATCAATGAGGTGATTGATGGTTTTAGCGTGAGCTTCCAGGACTGAGATGCCATCCAACTGGATTTCGGCCCCCTCCTTTCCTAGGTTGGCCTGGTCTTCCTGGTTTTGCTCCACCCTCTCCAATAACCCCTTCATCACCCCTTTAAGCTGTTCTACCCTCTCATTTAGCCCTTGTATGTCTATCGAGTTCACTACGGAGGTTCCTGTATTGAAAACGGTAGCAACATCATTTACTATTTCCCTCTTCACCCTGGGTGCTAACCCCTGTCCCCGGAACTTACTGGCACCCATGGCATTGGCAGCCTGCTGCATTACGACTTTACTTAATACATTGTACATCTTCCTTGACTGTTCGGTACAATATTCCGGCATCTGGATGCCTGAAATATTGATCAGAACAGGCACAATTTCATGTTTAACATTATCATACAATAATTCCCCTTCGTTGTACATTGCAATCCCATTTTCTGGTCCCTTAGTAGTTATGGGACAAGGCAGTTCTTCGGGCAATGTAGTGATTCTTATGGGGCGCGGTGTCGGAGGGGGTGAGAAACATACATACAATTATATTGCAGCCGCCCCCGCCTCCTCGTAATACCCACACAGCCCCATTCCCTTCTTGCGGATGACTGATTGCTGGGATTGTCCCGGAGGCGCGCAAATTATGCCGAAAGTACATTCATCAGGCCCTTTGACATCCCTCCGTTTAATGCATCTGCTCCTTATACCCGTGGAGCACTGTACACATACTCTTATTCTTATTAGGATTCTTATTAGGATTCACTTGTAACCATGCATTAAAATAAGTCCTGTCCTTGCTCCAGTCCTTGGTTGCTGGGATGCACATTCCGTCCGTTAAATTAAACAAGACTCCATAGTTCATATAGTTGTTTATTTCCAGCGTGCTCTGCTGTCCGTCGGTGTTGCCCAGGGTACGTGCATGTCGCAGGGCTATCCATATTACGAGTAGCGCCTTTCGTATTCCCATTCCGGTAAGTATTATCTGTAATTTTAAACAGACGGCCTGGTCGTCACCAGGGGTTAAGTTTTTTTGCTCTACGAGTGTCCCTGTCACCCTGCAAAATCAGAAGCACAAGGTTATAATCGAACCATTTCGAGCTGAATCTGTAGGGCGTGCGCCCGTGTCTTTACCCACTTAAATATTACCCAAACTCCTATGACCAAGGCCAAAGCTATTCCTCCAAACATCGCTGTCTGCTTTACCGTTAGGTTGGGTTTGTGGACTACACCTACCCACCGTGGGGTACATTGGCTCTATTGCCAGAGGTGATGGTGCTATGGCTGCGCACTGCACTATCCGTCTAGTCCCGTTATCTCTTCCAGCCTGTTTATCTTAGCTTTTAACTCTTCAATTTGTTTTATTGAATATCTATTTCTTTATTGTATCAGGCAAGTATTATTACATAAGCTAGTTCTGTTTTTATTTTTGTTTCCTCTGTTAGGTGAGTCTTTTTTTTCCCTATTAAGAAATCCAAATTAATAATGTTCAGTATAAAACGGCTGTCAATGGAAAGGGTTAACTCCTTTCCAGGTTTGTAAGAAGACCTGATGTCATTACGTGACTTCACGTAATCATCTGAAAAAAAAGTCTTTGTGCCTTCAAAACTGGCTTCGAAATTAGGAATCCGTTAAACAGCATAAATCATTAGAGTAAACTCCAATGTTTTCTTAACTTCTAATTCAAGTACTTGCCAAAGAATTTTTTTTTTTTAAATTGTTTTAAAACAAGACCACACATACAATAGCAATTTTGTTTACTGAAATTCAATTCTGTTTTTTTTTCTCTCTTTCTCCTCGTTATCTTCAAAACCCTCCTGCTTGTTTAGACTGTTCGGGACATTTTGGAAATCTTTTCAAACTGCATTGAAACTTTTTCATAATTGAAAATTCGAATCCATGTAGAGTGTTTTTTACTTATTCCAATTATTTTTTTTTCTCTTCTAATTAAACCAATATCTTTTTCACAGCAAACATCAACTAGTATTTAGTAAGTTATGTCTTTTTCCATTTAGTCCGTTACATCTTTTTTTCTTTCTTCAAATTAGGTTTTGTATTTTACACGGAGGGTTCGTAACTCCATAAAGTTGTTAATTTGTTTACTTTCAAAGTGGCGTCTTTATCTTTTTCTTTTTCTCCATAACTGGAATGGAGACCAGCTTTGAGAGTTTGAGTGCTGCCTTTCGTTATCTCAAAATGCTCCAGTTTCAAAGCCGTTACTAAAGCTTGCTGTTTTTTAACATTTTCCAAAAGTTCCTTTTACACCTTCGCAGATAGCTCGCCACTTGCCCAGGAGTTTGACCTGATCAGATTTAATTTAATCTTTCTCTTTTTTTTTTAAATCCACCTCAGTATTTCCTGTGCCTTCTCTGAATATCTCAAAATCCCAATTCAAACGTTGTAATTTCAATCTTTATTTAAAACTTTTTTTTTTAGAAGCTCTTTTTTTTTAAAGCATTCTTTATCTCATTCCGAGACTAAATTTATGTCTTTCAACCCAATCAATCATTGCATGTTTTCTTTCGGCAAGTAAGTGAGCATGTCAAATAAATATTTTGCTCAACAAACCTATTCTTTATTTGTTTATTCTCCTAGCTCCGTAACTTATCATCCGAATAAATCCACACCTGCGTTTCTAACTTAAATGTCTTAAAACTTCCCACATACAGGACAACATTACAAAGGGTTTAAAAAAAAAAGACTTTCACTCTGTTTCTAAAATAAACAGACACTTGCATTCCTCTTCCAACCAGGCTTTCGGAACATGAAAACATAAAACAAAAATTCATTCTGCAGTCAAAAATCACACAGACACTTCTCACTCAACGATCAGACATTTACAACAGTCTCTCTTCTTGTTTTGGCCGGCTCTATTTTTGGATCCATGACCTTTCAGGGAATTCGTAGTTTTATCTAAATAATTCCTCACATAACTAATTCCTGAGGATTCCACCCTGCTTTAATCATTTTTTCAATTAGCTTCTTTTGTTTTTCCCGCCAGGTGGCGGGTAAGCGACCCTTCTGGTCCCCACTCGAGTTTACTTGTTTTCATGGCCATTCCTGGGTAGGACTGGTATCGTTAGGAATCTACTCTCAGCGGTCCGCTTTCTTTCTAGCGCGACTTGTAGTAAACTGTCTCTTGGCTACTGTCAGGTCACAAGTTCTGCTGTTACACAAACTTATACAATTCTTAAAAACGCGTTTAAGCAATTCCCGCAGTGCTCTACATATCCTTAACGACTACCTACCACCGCTCAGCCTGTTGGTCCGACCCTGTTCACAGGTTTGGATTCCGTTAGCCGCTGTACACTGCTTGGTTCTATCCCGGGGTATTTCAAATTACACTACTGGGTCCGGAAGATGTCTCTCGGTATCACGATCCCACGGTCTAAGTGTGTTCCCTACGCCTACTTGGTTCCTGGCCGTCACGTGGGACAAAAGTCCTCTTAATTCAGGCTCAGGCTAGGCGTTTGAGATATTAGACCGTCTCCTCATGTCGATCAACCAGCTTCCACCTTCCGCACCCTTTATACTTAAAAATTGTTTTTTATACTCACCCGGGTTTTTTTCCAAGGGCGTCCAGCGACTCCGGGAAATCCTGCCGACTACGCCATTGTTAGCGTTAGTGTTTTCTCTGAAGAATCACTCAACACTCAGGGTCGGTTCCAATGCTGAAGCAGCTTTATTACGCTCAGCGGGAAGGAAAAACTCAGGACCGTATCCAGGTTTCTCTTCACAGAACAAAGAGTTACATGTACCTTTATATGTTTTACAACAGTTACAAAAACAGCTTACTGCAGTTACACAGCTCATCACGGCTGGACACAAGCCAATCATAACGATTATAGATTACATATAGGTTTTTTAATCCAATAGAATTCTCCTAGTAACCAGGGAACCATTGTCAATTTGGGTTGATCGATGACTTTATATGTTCTCTCCCTAGTTCTTTCATCTGGGAGAAATAATTGGTTTGTAGCCTTGTTTACAGCAAATGGTTTCCCTCTTATCTTTCTTCCTGGGGAATTAATTGGTTTATGGCCTTGTTCACAGGAGATGGCTTCCTTCTTATCTCTGCCTTCCCAGGCATTCCTACAGTGGGCCTCACAGGGTTATTGCTCGGTCAGTGAACGTTCAACAGTTCACAGCTTGACTACCTGGTTTCCCATCATGCCTGGGCAGCCATTTTATGTGTGTGTCCATTTAAGCTTATGTGAGTTTTAAATATCCAGCAGGTGCCTAATGCCTAAGTCTATATATTATTTCTACTCTCTACAACACATATGTTAATGTTGACAATAGCTCTCCCTCCTTCCACACAGCCGGTGAGTAGTAGAATGGCAGCTGTTCCTTCCCCCTCTCTCAAACTCTGCAGCAGTAACAGGAGTATTGGCAGCTCTCCCTCCTCTCTCCTCTCCAGGCAGCAGGCTTCCTCCTCCTCCCAGACACTCACAGTCTTCCTGCAGATGTACCTAGAAGTCAGCTTTTCTTCCTCCTCCTCTCACAGGGTCCTGGGTTCACTTTCACTCTCACTGTAGTTGTATCAGTATTAGCAAAGGTTTAACAATCACACTGCACATCACCAGTTCATCCACCAGACTCCCAATCACCTGCCTCATCGTGGATCCTCTGAACCCAACTGGCTGGGGTTTTATTAAGCCTTGTGACTGGCTAAGCCACTCCTAACTCAACAGCTCTACAACTATTTTGGTGG
Organism: Pristiophorus japonicus; assembly: GCF_044704955.1. NCBI lineage: Eukaryota > Metazoa > Chordata > Chondrichthyes > Pristiophoridae > Pristiophorus > Pristiophorus japonicus. The sequence goes on along the minus strand of NC_091989.1, from coordinate 97,540,826 downwards.
AAGCTGTAAATCAAGTGCCCCCTTATTAAAGGGGCATTAAAACGGACAAATTTAAACAAATTAAACTTTAGGCATTAAAGGATCAAATCAAAATTTGGTTGCCAGGGGTGATGATGCACTCCAGTCCCACCGGCGCCCACCTCTCGTGGAAGGCCAACGAGCGTACTGGTGGACACTGCGTGCTCCATCCCCAGGGACACCCTGGCTTGGATGTAACCATGGAAGAGAGGCAGGCAGTCGGGCTGAATGACCCACCTCGACCGCCCGCTGCTTGGACCGGCTGATGGCCCCCTTGGCCATGCCCAGGAGCAGCCCACTGCCCACTGCAGAGTGCCCAAAGATCAGAAGCGTGGGACTGAAGTGCAACCAGAATTTGAGGAGCAGCCCCTTCAAATAATGGAATAGGGGTTGCAACCTCGCACATTCAATAAAAAGATGGAACACGGACTCCTCCAGACCGCAGAAGTTGCAGGCGGGAGCCCGTGAACCGACTTAAAAACTTGTTGCACAGGACTGCTCCATGCACCACCCTCCAGGCCAAGTCCCCAATAAATAGTGGGAGAACTCCTGCATAGAGAGCACTTCATTCAGGACCCCCGCCTCCTCCGGACGGCAAGATGGTACGCCATGGCGTGTCCGGATGGTAGACGAGGATGGCAATGTGGAGATTGTGCAGGAGCAGCCCGTACAGGAAACTCCTCCACGCAGAACTGAAAGACACGGAAGGGATTTCCCCAAGACGGTTCAAGTTGTGAGGCACTGGCTCTCAAGGGAGGTTTCGGGGCTTGGTGCCGATGAGGAATTCCGTCCAGACAGGGGTCAGTTCGGACTGGATCTCCCCACCTGCTTGGGCCTCCTCGACACACCTAACGGAGTCAGGGCCCAGAGCTGTTTTTAGCGACTCGATGGCATTGGCCGCGCGCCGGACGTCGGCCCAGTTTAGGCGCCATGCCAGCATGTCTGGCGCTATCCAGCCTGCTCCTCCACCATCAAGCAGGTCCCTGACCCTGGTCACCTCACCAGTCACAGCCCTCTCGTCCGACTGCCACCTAAAACCGCAGTTGTGGAGGTGAGGATTCCTGAGCAGCGGCTCCCAAAGGACAGCTGCCATTCCAGATGGTGGAGAGCTGTGCTTGGTGGCGACTCTGTTTCAGACTCTGATGAGTTCCTGGTAAAAGACAGGCAGCCCCTGGACGGCGGTCCTGATGCTCCCCAGGCTCGCAAACAGGAGCTGCATGTCATAATTGAGGCTGTCCTGCTGGCGGAAGAAATATGTCGCCAGCGCACACCACCTAGGAGGGGGCGCGACGTAGAGGTATCGCTGCAGGGTCTGAAGACGGAAAGTCGTTAGCTGGGTGCTGACGCGCACCAACGACTGACCACTCTCCCTAAGCGGGAGACTCAAGACCGCAGCAGAGACCCAGTGCTTCCTGTTGTTCCAGAAGTCCACCAGCTTCTTCTGTATCTTGTCGACAAACGCAGAGGGAGGGGTCAAAGTGACCAGCCGGTACCAAAGCATAGCGGCCACCAGCTGATTTATGACTAGCGCTCGACCCCTGTAGGACAGCACTCGGAGCAGTCCTGTCCAGCGCCTTAGGCGAGCGGCGACCTTGGCCTCCAGCTCTTGCCAGTTCACTGGCCAGGCTTCCTCGTCGGGGCTAAGGTAGACTCCCAGATAGAGGAGATGGGTCGTGCTCCAGGCAAAAGGCCTGAGCTTCTCCGGCAGGGAGTTCACCCACCACTGACCCATCAGGAGACCGGAACATTTCTCCCAGTTGATCCTGGCGGAGGATGCAGCTGAGTAAATCTCCTGGCACTCACGCATCCTCCGCAGGTCAACGGGATCCTCGACCATGAGGAGCACGTCATTGGCATAAGCCGAGAGGACGACCTCCACGGCCGGCCCTTGCAGAGCCAGTCCCATCAACCTCGTCCGCAGGAGGTGCAGGAAAGGCTCCACAGAGATGGCATATAACTGGCCGGCCATGGGGCATCCCTGGGGCACCCCTTTCCCAAAGTGAAGGGTCAACAGCTCTATAAACCTATGAGCATACTCACAGGTGCATACATTACACTCGGGTACCATTCAAATATAAGACCCTATTTTAATAGGGTCCTTTCACTTGCTGTGATAAGGCTGCTTCCTAAGAGAATCCCTTTTGCCATTTCTTGGAGAGCAAAAAACGGAGAAAGCGCGGCACTGAATCTTAGCTCAGTCAACATCCCACAGCTGGTTACCTTCTAAAAGTACCAAGCTCTCTCCAGTTCCACACCTAAGTGGCCATTATTCATGTGCGAGTATACACCAGGAAATGCTTGATGGCTTTATCCTCCAGGGGCTAATCCCAATCATTGTCTTGATCAGAGGCCCAGATAAAGAGACATAGAGCAGTGTCGTAAAGGGCACAAGTGAAGGGAGGCTGACTGCCAAAGATGAGGGTGTATTGCAGCTGTTGTGTGTATGTGTGTCCTCTTCAAACACCCACAAATGTACACATACCTTCCAGGGGCATCATTGTCTCAAGCTCGAGTGGGAACTGTGGCATTTTTCCCTCACCTGAGCTCAATAATATTAGCAGCTTGTATATCAGCACCACTTTAATCCAGCTTCCTGCCATCAATGAGCTGGAGGTGGCATCCAGCATTTATTCTGCTATACCTGGCTCCCTTATCCCAGCAGCAGCATTGGCAACTCAGTTTTCCTGGGGACTATGAGTTTGCTGCAATATTAAGCCGTGTAACTTGCAGCAATCAGCTCTGGTCTACCAGAATCTGAATGGAAACAGCATCCACTAATATGAAGGTTCCACTGAGGTCAATTAAGTCCCCTGGTTGAGATAAACTCATTGAACCTGCAATCTTTCACCATCTCGACTTTTGTATTTCGTGTGCAACTTGTTTTGGGAGTAGTCTTCTGGCTGAAAGACCCATTGGAATTTTCAATCAGGTATGAAAGGAAGAAATCCAGCCACATTTTTCCGCTGAATCATCCCAACATGAAACATTCCAGTGAGTCTACCTACCAAAAAGATAAAAGGCCTAAACAGAATTCAATCTTGATGGCGCCTGATCCTGTTTGATCTCAGAAGCGAAGTAGAGTTATGCTTGGATGGGAGACCACTCGGGAATACCAGGTGCAATAGAAAATGTCTTCAGTGGGTTGAACAATTTTCACCACTTGAAGTGAGCCATTGAAGCTACACGAAGAACAGAAAATTATGTCTGGTGCAGAGATACAGCGGAAACCAGAGTTTTCTAATGCCCCATTTGAAAATACTCGTTAGAATAAGGGGTTGCCCATTTAAAACAGAGATGAGGAGAAATTTCTTCTCTCAGAGGGTTGTAAATCTGTGGAATTCACTGCCTCAGAGAGCTGTGGAAGCTGGGTCATTGAATACATTTAAGACAGAAATAGACAGTTTCTTAAACGATAAGTGGATAAGGGGTTATGGGGAGCGGGAGGGGAAGTGGAGCTGAGTCCATGTTCAGATCAGCCATGATCTTATTGAATGGCAGAGCAGGCTCGAGGGGCCGTGTGGCCTACTCCTGTTCGTATTTCTTATGTTCTTCTGTTTGTTAAATACCAAGGTTTAGGTTTGCAAAATGCCAACAGCCAAAACCCATAGAGTAGGTTGGTAAACTGTGGAAAGAAGTTAACGATCTGAAGTTAGTAGAGCACCAGAAGCCTGCCAAAAGTGCATCAAATAACCAAGCAAAAAACTGAGGGTAACAATAGAAGACCCTCATTTGAAACACCAAACATGGCCAAAGACAAAAAAACTAATGAGTTGAGACCTGAGTATGACCCAACTATTCCATCTTGTAGAACAAAGGCCTCGCCTATCTTCTCACTTCACTGATTCTGGGTAAGTTTTGCCATCCCGGATATCGCGATGCATATAATAAAGGAATGCGAACTTTGAAATCGGATGCTCACATTAATTTAAATAATGGATGGGAAATCATGGGCTAAAGCTCCCAGTTTCCTGACCTGCTCCTCATGGGAGCATCCAATTTTATAACCAGTTCTATTCTTTAAAGTCCTTTTATTATGCAATACTGCAAAGTGGGTTGAATGATACTGTCCTGTAAGTGTCTATCTTTCATGTCCTTTATTTCATGTCCTTTAAAGCATGTGTAATTGTTCTTTCTCTTTTAATCTGTGCAGAACTTGTATTCAAAGAAAATTCAGTCTATGGCTGAAAAGGTTTATTTCTTGTGTAGTCTTCACTTTAGAAAAATCTTCTTGTTTTATTCGTATGCAGTTGGATGGAGTAGAGAAAGACCATTTGGCCAACAAAGCAGCTCTGAGCTGCACTAGTGTGGCCTCTACGCCACCCCACAGTGCCAATATTCTCACTAGAATGGCACACAAATGACCTGTACTCAAGCAGATCGGTTATATGGGAGTGCCTCATTTTTTATGAGAATCCTTGAACCAGTTACTCAGATGTTGCTCAAGAATGGCACAGTTTCACTTGCACATTCGATCTTTTTCTCTACCCCACAATTTCCTGTGTCTCAAAAAACTTACTGAGATTGCCACATTTAACAATGCGCAGTGCCATTGGGCAGCCTTTGAGCACACCTCGTGTTGACTTTTAACAGCCCCAGGATTGGGGGAGTGGACATTTTTCTCTGCTAAGTTTCATCCCTCCCCCCGCCCCCACCCAGCTTTTTTGAGCCCTTGTCTCCAATTTAGAGAGACATTGGGGTAGATTTTCAACTACCCAGGTGTAAAATTGGTGTTGCAGATCTGCTGTAGATAATAAATTATAGAATCATATTATAGATCATAGAAACTGCACACTCTTCATTTCTATTGATTTCCACACCAATTTTACGCCTGAGCAGCCAGTTGATTATCTACCACAGTGAAATGGACAAGGAGCCCAGCTGACTACAGCACCTGGCAGGACAGATTTTTTGACCTAACGATCCTGGCTATTTAGAAAGGAATGTTAGACAGAGTACAGAAGCAACACCAACTGGGAAAGGAATGACATCAGCCCTTGTTGCATGTGCTAATATTAGCAGCAAGAGATTCACTCACGGTATCTGGTTCCACTAAGTCTGTAGCTGTCGACCTTACAATTGATCTTTCTACAATTCCTAAAGACACATTCCATTAATAATTCAAGGCTTCGAATTAGGTTATTTTCATATGCATTTTGATTAGATACCCTGGGCCACTATAGCCACAATACAATATCTGACTTCCATCATTCATTTGTAACACTTATTTTATGGAATTCTCGGCTGTTTTTTTAAAACTCCTATTCTTCACCTGCCTGATTTGATGACTATTCTCAGATTGTAGCCGTGCCCTCTGTACCTGGTTGCTGGGAGATACCTGCCAAGTGTGAATGTCACTCCGAGTTTCCCCTCCACGTGTTGGAAGACACCATCGCCTCCACTCTGGATCTTGCTGTTTGATGTGACTCAGCTCGGAATGTGGGCACGGTGGGGCATGAATCTGATTTGTCGCTGCTCGGTGCTAGAGATTAATGTGCAAAGTTAAAGCACATTGGATTGGGGGTAGTGTGCTGACATGGATTGAGAACTGGTTGTCAGACAGGAAGCAAAGAGTAGGAGTAAATGGGTACTTTTCAGAATGGCAGGCAGTGACTAGTGGAGTACCGCAAGGTTCTGTGCTGGGGCCCCAGCTGTTTACATTGTACATTAATGATTTAGACGAGGGGATTAAATGTAGTATCTCCAAATTTACAGATGACATTAAGTTGGGTGGCAGTGTGAGCTGCGAGGAGGATGCTATGAGGCTGCAGAGTGACTTGGATAGGTTAGGTGAGTGGGCAAATGCATGGCAGATGAAGTATAATGTGGATAAATGTGAGGTTATCCACTTTGGTGGTAAAAACAGAGAGACAGATTATTATCTGAATGGTGACAGATTAGGAAAAGGGGAGGTGCAACGAGACCTGGGTGTCATGGTACATCAGTCATTGAAGGTTGGCATGCAGGTACAGCAGGCGGTTAAGAAAGCAAATGGCATGTTGGCCTTCATAGCGAGGGGATTTGAGTACAGGGGCAGGGAGGTATTGCTACAGTTGTACAGGGTGAGGCCACACCTGGAGTATTGTGTACAGTTTTGGTCTCCTAACTTGAGGAAGGACATTCTTGCTATTGAGGGAGTGCAGCGAAGGTTCACCAGACTGATTCCCGGGATGGCGGGACTGACATATCAAGAAAGACTGGATCAACTGGGCTTGTATTCACTGGAGTTCAGAAGAATGAGAGGGGATCTCATAGAAACGTTTAAAATTCTGACGGGTTTAGACAGGTTAGATGCAGGAAGAATGTTCCCAATGTTGGGGAAGTCCAGAACCAGGGGTCACAATCTAAGGATAAGGGGTAAGCCATTTAGGACCGAGATGAGGAGAAACTTCTTCACCCAGAGAGTGGTGAACCTGTGGAATTCTCTACCACAGAAAGTTGTTGAGGCCAATTCACTAAATATATTCAAAAAGGAGTTAGATATAGTCCTTACTACTAGGGAGATCAAGGGGTATGGCGAGAAAGCAGGAATGGGGTACTGAGGTTGCATGTTCAGCCATGAACTCATTGAATGGCGGTGCAGGCTTGAAGGGCTGAATGGCCTACTCCTGCACCTATTTTCTATGTTTCTATGTTTCTATGTTAGTTAACCTCCAATAATCAATATTGTTTTAGGTTAATTGTTATGCCAAAGTAGTCTATCCGGTTTGGGATCATGATTATGCTTAGGTAGACCATCCCTTTAAGAGACTGTGTGATGTCAAATCCAAAATGTCACGAGAAGAGAACACATAGCAACACTTTTAATTTGGAGGAAGTGAGTGGAGTAAAAGGAGAAGTTGTTCAATGTGAGAACAAGTTCAGCCAGGCGGAGGAGGTTGGTGGTGGGGACTGGTTGGGTAGGGGTTGGGAGGTCCCCTACCTCACCTCTTTTTCCAGTACATTGATGACTGTATCGGTGCCGTTTCCTGCTCTCACCCTGAACTAGAAAATGTCATTTACTTTGCATCCAATTTCCACCCTTCCCTCACCGTCACATGGTCCATCTCCGACTCTTCCCTTCCCTTCCTCGACTTCTCTGTCTCCATTTCTGGGGCTAGACTATTTATAAACATTCACTATAAGCCCACTGACTCCCACAGCTACCTGGACTACACTTCCTCCCAGTATCCTGTAAAGACTCCATTCCATTCTATCAGTTTCTCCGTCTCTATTGCATTTGCTCTGACATCGCCACCTTCCTCTGATATAGCTTCCTTTTTCCTCAAGCGAGGATTCCCCTCCGCCATGGTTAACACCCCTTCACCTCCCTTTCAGAATCATGACAGGGTTCCCCATGTCCTCACCGTTCACCCCACCAGCCTCCACGTTGAACAGATCATCCTCCAACATTTCCACCACCTCCAGCGTGATCCCACCACCAATCACGTCTTCCACTCCCCTCTCTGCATTCTGAAGGGACCACTCCCTCCGCGACATCCTGGTCCATTCCGCAGTCACCTAGCACCCCCTCCCCTTCCCACAGCACCTTCCCGTGCAAGCGCAGCAGATGCAACACCTGCCCTTTTACTTCCTCCCTTCCCACTGTCCTTCCAGGTGAAACAGCGATTTACTTGTACTTTCAATTTAGTATACTGTAATCACTGCTCACGATGTGGTCTCCTCTACACTGGGGAGACAAAACACAGATTTGGTCACCACTTTACAGAACACCTCCCTTCAGTCCGTAAGAGTGACCCTGAGCTTTAATTCCCCGCTCCACTCCCACTCTGACCTCTCCGTCCTCGGTCTTCTGCACTGTTTCAACGCAAGCTCGAGAAACAGCACCTCATCTTTCATTTGGGCACTTTACAGCCTTCTGGACTCAACATCGAGTCCAACAATTTCAGACCATAATCTCTGCCCATATTTTTCTCCCTTTCCTCCTTTATTTAAACCTTCCCCCCCTCCCACCGCCGATCTTATGTATTTTTTTCTCTCTGTTTCTCATGGCAGCTGATAATTATTCCGCTATTCACACTCAATCTGGACTAATCTTTTTCTAACTTCTGCTATTATCATCTCAAGTTGGCCCATCATCCCTTATATCTCTCTAATCTCTCCTGTCTCCCATCCTATCACAGACCTTCTCTTTTGTTCTTTCCTGCCCTCCCCCTTTCAGTGCTCCTTAAGAATCTGTTCATTTTAAACATTCGCCAGTTCTGACGAAGGGTCATTGACCCGAAACGTTAACTCTGTTTCTCTCCACAGATGGTGCCTGACCCGTTGAAATTTATAGCATTTTCAGTTTTTATTCCAAAACTTCACGAAGCAGTTAATGGAAGAGGCTCTAATTTGCCCAATATAATTTTGTATCTTGAAATCCAGCAATAATATTGAATTAATAGTATTAGGTGTGGGCATAAGACCATGCAATCTAAACCTGCAGTAGTATTTCATATCTGTATAAGCTAATCTTATATTCTTTATCCCTTAATCATAAGCCTTGAATGGGGTGGGATAGGCTGTCCTCTGGCAATTTCTGGGGATTCTAAATATTACAAATAATAATGGAGATAGTGAACATGTTTGACTTGTGCCCCAGTTAACTCAAAGAGAAAATTACGCCATTTAATGTAACTGAAGCTAGAGGAACCAATTGCCGAGCTCCAATTTACCTGATCAGATTTCTATCTGGTTTAAAATAGGTACATGCACTCTTCCCCATCGAATGAATAGGATAGGTTCTTCCATTCTACCCTATTGCATGAATAGAATAGGTACCTCCACTCTACTCTATCAAATGGATTGAATATTTCAGTGAGTGGTCAATCTATAGAACACATTCCCTCGAGAGATGGTGGAAGCAGTTAGTATTGATTCATTCAAATGTAAACTAGATAGAGTTCTTTCGGAAAATAACAATTTGGGATAAAACATTTGAGTAATTTGAGACATGGTAAGTTTAGAGTGCTTGGGTGGAAAAGGGTGATTTTGGACCTATGGTTCCCAAAGGTCTCCACCACTTCACTGCATTCACAGCAGTCCAAAAAGTCCATGTTTTTAGGAATTTCTCTCTATGTGAACAGAGAGAACACATAAGGGGAGAAATTGGGGAGTGCCCCGTTTGGGGCGCTAACTTTTAAAAATGTGAAAAATTAGCGGCAGGCACAAATGTTTTCAAATTTTAAGTGGAACGCTAAATCAAGTGCTCCACTTGCTTCCTGGAGCACAAAAGGCAGCAGACGGGGCGGTCGGTGTGCAGCGCTGTCGGGTCGGAACCTCCTTCCCTCCCTTAAAGGGAAGTGTCATGTATTCAACTTGTCATTGTAACCCATGTATAAGCTGACCTAAGTTGTACACCTTGAGAACACTGACCACAGGGGGTGAACTTGTGGGAGACACTCCTAACCTGGACTTTCCGGTATAAAAGGGGAAGCTCCACCCACTGTCTGCCTCTTGAGGTCTTGGTAATAAAGGTAACTGGTCACAGAGTGACTTTCTCACAAGTATGGGCCTCATGTGCATTTATACTGTACAGCAAGGACATTTTATTGGTGACGAGAAACTGGGATTTAAACCACGCGAGCATGGCCACTAGCAGCACAAAAGAGAGGTACTGTGTTGGTGATGATTGAGACTACAGCAAAGTTTTGTCACTAAGGAATGGTTGGGACAGGATTCGGCCGACAAACGCAGGGCTCATCTCCTGACGGTTTGTGGATCCAGTACATACTCCCTGAAGAAGGACCTTCAAGCGCCAGAGAAGCCGGCGGACAAGACGTTCGAAGAGCTCAGTAAATTGATCGGGGAACACCTTAAACATGGCGAGACACCAGTTTTACATGCACCGGCGGCGAGAAGGGCAAAGTGTTCTAGACTTCGTGGCAGACCTCCGGCGACTGGCGAGCCAATGTAAGTTCCCAGATGCTTGCAGAGCGGAGATGCAGCGAGACATTTTTATTGAGGGCATAGCGCACGCTGGTGTTTTCAGGAAACTGATTGAGACCAAAGACTTGACCTTGGAAGCGGCGGCTCTGACATTTATCTCGGGAGGAAGAGACTAGAATGATGTATGACAAAAATCTTGGCTCAAATGCGGCAAACGACCAGGGAGTCAACATTGTTAATGTGGCACACAGTTCTCCAGGCAGACAAGGGCAATCGGACATGCCCAGCATGTCACGAACCCAAAGGGGGAATTCAACAGAGACAACGGCTAGCTGAACGGCGATTCATGCCATCGCAATGGACAATGCGGCCAGTAATGGGGCCATCAACACCTGTTAATGGTGCGCTTAAGGACAGTTACAGAGACAGTCAGAGACGATCGACTGGTAATGGACCTTTTTTTTCCAACAACGGCTCATGCTGGAGGTGTGGATTCAAACACCCAGCCAGAGCTTGCAGGTATCAGCAATATACCTGCAGAAACTGCAACGTCAGCGGTCACTTGGCACGTTTGTGCAGGAAGCCTGCAGCCAGGTTGATGTACGAGGAGGACGGGTCCGATGTAAGCCCTACGAGGCCAAATGAATACTGGGGGAAATCGCTGGAAGCTGAAGTTCAGCGAGTTCATGCGGAGCACATATACAGTTCATAAACCAGGACGCCACCGATAATGATGAAAGTGCTCCTCAATGGCATCCCAGTATTAATGGAGCTGGACACGGGGGCCAGCCAGTCCCTGATGAGTATCAAACAGTTCGAAAGGTTGTGGGTGTCCAACGCCAGGAGGCCAAAATTATTGCTGATTGATGCACTGCTACGGACATATACAAAGGAGATTATTCCGGTGCTAGGCAGCGCCACGGTTGTCATGACCCACAAAGATTCGGAGAACAGGTTGCCACACTGGATTGTCCCGGGGTACGATCCCGCACTACTTGGGAGGAGTTGGCTTGCTGTCATGAACTGGAAATAGGGTGATGTCAATGCAATTTCTTCTGTGGAGCGAATATCATGCTCACAGGTCCTGGACAAATTTGACTCATTATTTCAACCCGGCATCGGCACTTTCATGGGGACCAAGGTAGTGATTCACATAAACCCGGACGCCAGGCCAGTACACCACAAGGCCAGAGCGATGCCATACGTGATGCGGGAAAAGGTAGAATGTGAATTGGACCGCCTGCTGAGGGAAGGCATCATCTCGCCAGTCGAATTCAGTTACTGGGCGAGCTCGATTGCGCCGGTGCTCAAGGCGGATGATCAGGATATGTGGTGATTACCAGGCCACCATCAATCGGGTGTCACTCCAAGACCAGTACCTGCTACCGAGAGTGGATGACCTCTTTGCGACGCTATCCGGCGGCAAACTTTTTTCAAAATTGGACCTGACCTTAGCTTACATGACCCAGGAGCTGGCGAGTGAGTCGAAGAAGCTGACCACCATCACGACACACAAGGGGTTGTTTGAGTACAACAGATGTCCATTCGGGATTCGTTCTGCCACCGCGATCTTTCAGCGAAATATGGAAAGCCTCCTCAAGTCGATTCCAAGGACGGTGGTTTTTCAAGACAACATCCTCATCATGGGTCGTGATACTGAAGAACACCTCCACAACCTGGAGGAGGTGCTACGCAGACTGGATCGGGTAGGGCTGCGACTGAAAAAAGTGAAGTGCGTCTTCTTAGCTCCAGAGGTAGAATTCCTGGGGAGGAGGGTAGCAGCAGACGGGATCAGACCTACTGCGTCCAAAACGCAAGCGATCCAGAGAGCACTCCGACCCCGTAACATGACGGAGCTGCATTCGTTCCTGGGGCTCCTGAACTATTTTGGCAACTTTCTTCCTAAATCGAGCACGCTGTTAGAGCCGCTACACGTGCTCCTACGCAAAGGTCACGATTGGGCCTGGTGGGACAGTCAGGAAAGGGCTTTTGATAGAGCACGCAACTTGTTATGCTCCAACAAACAGTTAACGTTATATGACCCATGTAAGAAACTAGTTTTACGTGTGATGCGTCATCCTATGGGTTCGGGTGTGTGTTGCAGCATGTGAATGCCAATGGTCAGTTACAACCGATAGCTTATGCCTCCAGAAGTCTGTCCCAGGCAGAAAGGGGCTACGGGATGGTAGAAAAGGAAGTGCTAGCATGTGTATATGCAGTAAAAAAAATGCACCAGTACCTGTTTTGCAGGAAATTTGAGCTGGAGACGGATCACAAACCCCTAACGTCCCTTTTAGCAGACAACAAGGCCATAAATGCGAATGCATCGGCCCGCATACAGAGGTGGGCACTTACGTTAGCCGCCTATAACTACACAATTTGGCACAGACCGGGCACTGAAAACTGTGCCGATGCACTCAGCAGGCTACCACTAGCCACCACTGAGGGGGCAGCTGAGCATGATGCTGAGAGGGTCATGGTTGTTGAAGCTTTCGAAAGCGAAGGCTCACCTGTGACAGCCTGTCAGATTAAAGTCTGGACAAATAAAGACCCGCTACTGTCTTTAGTTTTGAAATGTGTCCTGAATGGGGACTGGGCAGCCACGTACGGGCATGCCCTGAGGAGTTTAAACCGTTTCATGGGCGCAAGGATGAACTCCCGATTCAGGCCGATTGGCTACTGTGGGGAAACTGAATAGTCATGCCCCAGAAGGGCAGAGAGGTGTTTATCAGAGAACTTCACAATGAGCACCCGGGCATTGTCATGATGAAGGCAATTGTCAGGTCACACATTTGGTGGCCAGGGATAAATGCAGATCTGGAACTTTGTGTTCGCAGGTGCAACACATGTGCTCAGCTGGGCAACGCACCCAGGGAAGCCCCCCTTAGCCCCTGGTCCTGGCCCGCCAAGCCATGGTCACGCATCCATGTGGACTATGCAGGTCCTTTCATGGGAAAAATAGACGCCTGTAGCAGATGCCTACTCCAAATGGATTGAGTGTGCCATTTTAAATTCAAGCACATCCTCTGCCACGGTAGAAGGTCTACGGGCAATGTTCGACGCCCATGGTCTACCTGACGTCTTGGTCAGCGACAATGGCCCGTGCTTCACAAGCACTGAATTCCAGGATTTCATGGCAGGCAATGGAATCAACCATGTCAGAACGGCACCGTTCAAGCCGGCCTCAAACGGCCAGGAGGAACGAGCAGTGCAGATAATCAAACAGGGGATGTTCAGAATCCAAGGGGGTTCCAAGCAGCTACAAAGCCGCTTATCACGCCTCCTGTTGGCCAATAGATCCTGACCACACTCGCTCACAGGGGTTCCACCTGCAGAACTGCTAACGAAAAGGACGTTCAAAACCAGGTTATCTCTCATACACCCTACTATGAAATTGTTGAGAGCAGGCATCAGTCACAATGTGACTACCATGACAGGAATGCGAGGGCGCGATGTATTGATGTCAATTACCCTGTTTTTGTCCTTAATTACGCTGCAGGGCCCAAATGGCTTGCAGGCACTGTGATTGCCAAAGAGGGGAATAGGGTTTTGGTCGTTAAACTTACCAATGGACAAATCTGCTGCAAACACGTGGATCAAACTAAAAGGAGGTTCAGCAACCTCATAGAATATGCAGAGGAAGAACATGATGTAGAGTTTACTCCACCACAGGTGACCAAATACGGGAACCAAGTGGACGAGTGCCCAGTCACTGTGGGCATCCGGACAGGCCTGAGGCACCGCAAACAGCAGACACTCAGGCCAGCGCCCAACAACTGGAGCCCCAATTCAGGTGCTCTACAAGGGAGCATAAACCACCAGAGAGACTTAACCTGTGATCCCAATAAGACTTTGGGCGGGAGGTGATGTCATGTATTCAACTGTCATTGTAACCCATGTATAAGCTGACATAAGTTGTACACCTTGAGAACACTGACCACAGGAGGCAAACTTGTGGGAGACACTGCTAACCTGGACTTTCCGGTATAAAAGGGGAAGCTCCACCCACCGTCTGCTTCTTGAGGTCTTGGTAATAAAAGTAACTGGTCACAGAGTGACTTTCTCTCAAGTATGGGCCTCGTGTGCATTTATACTGTATAGCAAGTGTCATGTATGTAACCATAATGTAACTGCACTGTATTACGGTATACACTCAACCTAAATGCACACCTTGACCACAAGTGGTGAACTTGTGGGAGACACTCCTTACCTGATCTCCCAGGTATATAAAGGGAGGTCCCACGCAGGGTCATCACTTGTGGAGTGATGCGAACAAAGAGTTAATGTCACAGAGTGACCTTGTCCCCAGAATGTGCCTCGTGTGGTTTCATGCTATAGAGTAAGGACTTTACATTGGCGATGAGAAACGAGAACTCACGACCCACGAGAATGGCCACCGGTAGTGCAGAGGAACGGTACTGTGTTGGGGAAGACTGGGACGATTTTGTCGAGAGGCTTCAGCAAAGCTTCGTTATGAAAGAATGGCTGGGGGATGCAGCGGCCGACAAGCGAAGGGCTCATCTTTGGACCAGCAGCGGAGCAAAGACTTACGCGCTCATGAAGGATTTACTAGCACCCGAAAAGCAGTCGGACAAAACCTTTGAAGAACTTAGTAAACTGATTGGGGAACACCTCAAACCGGCGAGCAGCATAACTATGGCCCGACACAGATTCTACACCCACCGACGTCATGAAGGACAGAGCATACCTCCGTAGCGGACCTCCGGCGTTTGGCCAGCCTCTGTAAGTTCACTGACGCCTGCAGGGGGGAGATGCTAAGGGACTTCTTTATCGAGGGCATCGGTCATGCAGGAATTTTCTGCAAATTAATTGAGACCAAGGATTTGACCTTGGAAGCTGCGATGTTGTGAGCTCAAACTTTCATGGCGGGGGAGGAAGAGACGAAAATGATTTACATGCGCAATTCTGCCTCTAACGTGGCGATGGGTCAGGGAGACAACATCACCATTGCGACTCAGAGCCCCGCAGGCTGGCAGGGGCAGTCCGACATTCCCCAGGCAGCAATAGACCCCAGAGTAGGACTCCAACAGAGACAATGGCAGGCTGAATGGACATTCACGCCATCACAGAGGACAATGCGGCCCAGGATGGGGCCATTGACACCCACCAATAGGGTACTTAAGAGCAGTCAAAGGGACAGTCAGCGCGGAATGCCTGGCCATAGTCCCTTTGTCCCCAACAATGGAAGCTTTAACTCATGCTGGAGGTCGGGGAGAAAACACTCAGCCAGATCTTAAATATTTCAAGTTTGTCTGCAGAAATGCAATCTCAGTGGCCATTTAGCTCGAATGTGCAGGAAGCCTGCAACCAGACTAATATATGAGGTGGAGGAACCAGAAGAGGGTCCTTTGAGGAAGAATGACTTTTGGGGCAAATCGATGGACGCCGAGGTTCAGCGGGTCCATGCGGCGAATAGTTCAAAAACCAAAACGCCACCAATGATGGTGATGGTTTTATTAAACGGTATCCCAGTACGCATGGAGCTGGACACTGGGGCCAGCCAGTCACTCATGGGCATTCAGCAATTTGAGAAGCTATGGCCACTTAAAGCCAGTCCACCCAAATTAGAAACATAGAAAAATAGGTGCAGGAGTAGGCCATTCGGCCCTTCGAGCCTGCACCGCCATTCAATAAGATCATGGCTGATCATTCCTTCAGTACCCCTTTCCTGCTTTCTCTCCATACCCCTTGATCCCCTTAACCGTAAGATCCATATCTAACTCCCTCTTGAATATATCCAATGAACTGGCATCAACAACTCTCTGCGGCAGGGAATTCCACAGGTTAACAACTCTCTGAGTGAAGAAGTTTCTCCTCATCTCAGTCCTAAATGGCCTACTCCTTATCCTAAGACTATGTCCCCTGGTTCTGGACTTCCCCAACATCGGGAACATTCTTCCCGCATCTAACCTGTCCAGTCCCGTCAGAATCTTATATGTTTCTATGAGATCCCCTCTCATCCTTCTAAATTCCAGTGAATAAAGGCCCAGTTTATCCAGTCTCTCCTCATATGACAGGCCAGCCATCCCTGGAATCAGTCTGGTGAATCTTCGCTGCACTCCCTCAATAGCAAGAACGTCCTTCCTCAGACTAGGAGACCAAAACGGAACACAATATTCCAGGTGAGGCCTCACTAAGGCCCTGTACAACTGCAGTAAGACCTCCCTGCTTCTATATTCAAATCCCCTAGCTATGAAGGCCAACATACCATTCTTCACCGCCTGCTGTACCTGCGTGACCACTTTCAGTGACTGATGAACTATGACACCCAAGTCTCGTTGCACCTCCCCTTTTCCTAGTCTGCTGCCATTCAGATAATATTCTACCTTCGTGTTTTTGCCCCCAAAATGGATAACCTCACATTTATCCACATTATACTGCATCTGCCATGCATTTGCCCACTCACCTAACCTGTTCAAGCCACCCTGCAGCCTCTCAGCGTCCTCCTCACAGCTCACACTGCCACCCAGTTTAGTGTCATCTGCAAACTTGGAGATATTACACTCTATTCCTTCATCCAAATCGTTAATGTACATTGTAAAGAGCTGGGGTCCCAGCACTGAGCCCTGCGGCATTCCACTAGTCACTGCCTGCCATTCTGAAAAGGACCCGTTTATCCTGACTCTCTGCTTCCTGTCTGCCAACCAGTTCCCTATCCATGTCAGTACATTACCCCCAATACCATGTGCTTTGATTTTGCACAACAATCTCTTGTGCAGTACCTTGTCAAAAACCTTCTGAAAGTCCAAATACACCACATCCACTGGTTCTCCCCTGTCCACTTTGCTAGTTACATCCTCAAAAAATTCCAGAAGATTCGTCAAGCATGATTTCCCTTTCATAAATCCATGCTGACTTGATCCGATCCTGTCACTGCTTTCCAAATGCGCTGTTATTTCGTCCTTCATGATCGATTCCAACATTTTCCCCACTACTGATGTCAAGCTAATCGGTCTATAATTACCCGTTTTCTCTCTCCCTCCTTTTTTAAAAAGTGGTGTTACATTAGCTACCCTCCAGTCCATGAGAACTGATCCAGAGTCGATAAACTATTGGAAAATGATCACCAATGCATCCATTATTTCTAGGGCCACTTCCTTGAGCACTCTGGGATGCAGACTATCAGGCTCCGGGGATTTATCGGCCTTCAATCCCATCAATTTCCTGAACACAATTTCCCGCCTAATAAGGATATCCTTCAGTTCCTCCTTCTCACTCGACACACTGTCCCCTAATACCTTCGGAAGGTTATTTGTATCTTCCTTCGTGAAGACAGAACCGAAGTATTGGTTCAATTGGTCTGCCATTTCTTTGTTCCCCATTATAATTTCACCTGAATCCGACTGCAAGGGACCTACGTTTGTCTTTACTAATCATTTTCTCTTCACATATTTATAGAAGCTTTTGCAGTCAGTTTTTATATTCCCTGCAAGCTTCCGCTCGTACTCTATTTTCCCCCTCTTAATTAAACCCTTAGTCCTCCTCTGTTGAATTCTAAATTTCTCCCAGTCCTCAGGTTTGTTGCTTTTTCTAGCCAATTTATATGCCTCTTCCTTGGCTTTAACACTATCCTTAATTTCCTTTATTGGCCATGGTTGAGCCACCTTCCCAGTTTTTTACTCCAGACAGGGATGTACATTTGCTGAAGTTCATCCATGTGATCTTTAAATGTTTGCCATTGCTTATCCACCGTCAACCCTTTAAATATCCTTTGCCAGTCTATTCCAGCCAATTCACTCCTCATACCGTCGAAGTTACCTTTCCTTAAGTTCAGGACCCTAGTTTCCGAATTAAATTTGTCCCTCTCCACCTTAATAAGAAATTCTACCATCTTATGGTCATTTTTACCCAAGGGGCCTCGCTCAACAAGATTGCTAATTAGTCCCTTCTCATTACACAATACCCAAATTAGCACGTATTGAGACACAATTACAGACTCACACTAAAGAAATCATTCCGGTGCTAAGCAGTGCAATATTGGCTGTCACACACAATGGGTTAGTGAATCAGCTGCCACTCTGGATTGTCCCGGGTAATAGTCCCGCACTGTTGGGGAGGAGCTGGTTAGCCGAGATGAACTGGAAATGGGGGGATGTTCACGCAATGTCAGCTGTGGAGCGAACTTCGTGCTCACAAGTCCTACAACAATTCGATTCACAATTCCAACCTGGCGTCGGGACTTTCAAAGGCACCAAAGTAGTAATACACATCACCCCGGATGCCAGGCCAGTGCACCACAAAGCCAGAGCATGCCTTATGTGATGCGGGAAAAGATTGAGAGCGAATTGGACCGGCTGTTGAAAGAGGGCATCATCTCGCCTGTTGAATTCAGCGACTGGGTGAGCCCCATCGTTCCCGTCCTAAAAGTGGATGGCTCTGTCAGGATCTGTGGCGACTACAAGGCCACCATTAATTGGGTGTCCCTACAAGATCAATACCCGCTCCCGACAGCGGAGGACCTCTTCGCCACACTGGCAGGTGGCAAGCTGTTCACCAAGTTGGACCTCACCTCAGTCTATATGACCCAGGAACTGGCCGACGAATCTAAACTACTGACCACCATCACCATGCACAAGGGACTGTTCGTTTATAACAGGTGCCCGTTTGGCATTCGATCAGCAGCCGCGATTTTTCAACGAAACATGGAAAACCTGCTTAAATCCATTCTTGGAACGATCGTATTCCAGGACGACATCCTCATCACGGGTCGAGACACCGAGGAACACCTCCACAACCTAGAGGAGGTGCTACGCCGACTGGACCGGGTAGGCCTGTGACTTAAGAAGTCTAAATGTGTGTTTTTAGCTCCTGAGGTTGAGTTTATGGGCAGGAGGGTTGCTGCAGATAGGATTCGGCCCACCGAATCCAAAACAGAGGCGATTCGACGAGTACCCAGGCCCTGCAACACATCGGAGTTGCGTTCATTTCTGGGACTGTTGAACTATTTCGGGAACTTTCTGCTGAACTTGAGCACGTTGTTGGAGCCGCTACACGTGCTCCTGCATAAGGGTTGCGATTGGTTTTGGGGGGACTGTCTGGAACGGGCTTTTGATCGGACGCAAAACCTACTTTGTTCAAACAAGTTGTTGACGCTGTACGACCCCTGTAAAAAATTGGTTCTGACATGTGATGCATCGTCCTATTGGGTTGGGTGCGTGTTGCAGCAGGGCAATGCTGAGGGTCAACTACAACCTGTGGCTTATGCCTCTAGGTCGCTCTCCCAAGCAGAACGGGGCTATGGGATGGTCGAGAAAGAAGCGCTCGCATGTGTCTATGGTGTAAAAAAAATGCATCAGTATCTCTTTGGTAGGAAGTTTGAATTAGAAACAGACGACAAGCCATTAACATCCCTGTTGTCAGACAGCAAGGCTGTCAATGCCAATGCATCAGCTCGCATACAGCGATGGGCTCTCACGCTGGCTGCTTATGACTACTCCATCCGGCACCGGCCGAACACTGAAAATTGCGCTGACGCGCTCAGCAGGCTTCCACTGGCCACCACCGAGGGTGCAGCTGAGCAAAGCGCTGAGATGGTCATGGCGGTCGATGCCTTTGACAGCGCAGGCTCCCCCATCACAGCCCGCCAGATCAAAATCTGGACAAACAGAGATCCCCTCCTATCCCTGATTAAGAAATGTGTCCTGACTGGGGATTGGGCGCCCGCACATGGAGCATGCCCTGAGGATGTCAGACCGTTCCACAGATGGATGGATGAGCTCTCCATCCAAGCCGACTGCCTACTATGGGACAGCCGGGTAGTTATGCCCCAGAAGGGCAGGGAGGCATTCATCAGGGAACTCCACAGCGAGCACCCAGGCATTGTGCTGATGAAGGCCATTGCCCGGTCACACATTTGGTTGCCTGGAATTGATTCAGACCTGGAACACTGTGTTCGCAGGTGCACAACGTGTGCCCAGCTGGGTAATGCCCCCAGGGAGTCCCCGCTCAGCCCGTGGCCGTGGCCCACCAGGCCATGGTCACCCATTCATGTTGACTACGTGGGCCCATTCATGGGAAAGATGTTCCTTATTGTGGTAGATGCGTACTCGAAATGGATCGAGTGCATCATTCTGAATTCGTGCACGTCATCCACCACCGTGGAAAGCCTACGTGCGATCTTTGCAACCCATGGCTTGCCGGACATCCTGGTTAGTGATAATGGCCCATGCTTCACAAGCTACGAATTCCGGGAGTTTATGTTGGGCAATGGCATCAACCACATCAGGACTGCGCCGTTCAAGCCGGCCTCCAATGGCCAGGCGGAATGTGCGGTCCAAATCATTAAGTAAGGTATGCTCAGGATTCAAGGACCCTCCCGACAATGCTGCCTATCGTGCCACCTGCTGGCCTATAGATCCCGACTGCACTCGCTCACGGGAGTCCCGCCCGCAGAGCTATTTATGAAACGGACACTCAAAACTCGGTTGTCCCTCATTCACCCAGTCCTGACCAACATAGTTGAAGGCAAGCACAAGTCACAAAATGAGTACCATAACCGCAATTCGAGGGGGAGATGTATAGAAATAAATGATCCTGTATTCGTCCTCAATCACGCCATGGGGCCCAAATGGCTTGAGGGTACGGTAATTGACAAAGAGGGGAATAGGGTCTTCGTGGTAAAACTCAACAATGGTCAGATGTGCCGTAAGCATCTGGACCAAGTAAAAAAAAGGTTCAGCATCGACACGGAGGAACCTGAAGAAGACCATGAGATGGAGCTCACACCACCGCCAGTGAACGAGCAACAAGATCAATCGGAAGAATGCACAGTCCCTGTGGTCAGCCCGGACAGGCCGGAATCACCACAGGCGACAGACACTCATGTCAGTGTCCAACAATCAGAGCCCCAACTGCGGTGCTCCACGAGGGAGCATAGACCACCTGAAAGACTAAACCTGTGATCCTAACAAGACTTTGCGGGGGTGGGGAAGGTGATGTCATGTATGTAACCACAATGTAACACCACTGTATTACTGTATACACTCAACCAAGATGCACACCTTGACCACAAGGGGTGAACTTGTGGGAGACACTCCTTACCTGATCACCCAGGTATATAAAGGGAGATCCCACGCAGGGTCATCTCTTGTGGAGTGCTGTGAATAAAGAGTTGAGGTCACAGAGTGACCTTGTCCCCAGAATGTGCCTCATGTGGTTTCATGCTGTAGAGTAAGGATTTTACAGCAAGGACATATTAGGAAGGGCCATCGCTTCAGGCTCTGCCAAATAAAAACTTCCCTGCTTGCTGAGGGCTGCCGCGATCCTGCCCGATCAGCCCGATGCACTGCAGCAGAATGCCGGACTGGTCGATTGCGGGCAGGAAACCAGCTAAAAAAATTCGAGACAGAGATGTGAACATTTTATTTATTTACCTCAGCCACCTCGCCTTTAAGCATTGCCCCCGAGGTGCCCGGCTTCCCGATGGACGCCTCCTGCAGCTGTCGGTGTTTTCACTCAGCGATGCTGCAGGGGGTGGAATGCGGTCGAGAATGAAGTCATGATCGGGGGACAACGCTGTAACGCCGCCGGCCGCAAAGTTCCCACCACATTTAGTGGGAGTCGCTGGTTTCGCCGTGCTCAATTGCAACCCTATTTGCACCTCGTTATTGCCCCCGGAGGCGCTTACTGGAGGCCCGAGTAAAATAGGGGGACGGATCTACAAGAAACGTAACCAGCCTAAATATAAACAAAACAGGAAAAGAGAGCTTAGGAAAGAATAAAGTAAGGGAGGACATTGATGGCAAGGGAATAAATAGAGTTATAGAACAGGAGTCTAAAAAGATGGTTAAACATAAAGTGAGAGGAAATCCTATTAAAAATGAATTAAACTGTACAGCAATGCACACAGTGTCCCTAATAAAACGGGAGCTGCAGGCAATCATGCGTTGCGGGAACCAGACATAGTAGGGATTACTGAGACATGGCTGCAGAAAAATCAGGACTAGGAATTAAACATTGCAGAGTATAATATGTTTAGCAAAGATAGAGAGGGAAAAGGGAGAGGTGAAGAAGCTGAACTTATTAGGGATAACACAATGGCAATGGAAAAAAATTGACGCAGCGATCAGCAAGACAAAAATAGAATGAATAGAGATAAAAGGTAATAAAGGATCAATCACACTAATAGGCATCGTCTACAGACCACCTAATAGTGGAAGGGAGGTGGAGGAAGAAATATGCAGGCAAATTAGGGAAATTAGTAAAATACATAGAATAATAATCATGGGGGATTTCAACTTACCCGTTATTAATTGGACAGAAGAGGTAGGTAAAGGGGATAAGGGAATGGAGTTCCTACAATGTGTACAGGACTCCTTTCTAACGCAATATGTAAAAAGTCCAACAAGGGAGGATTCACTATTGGATCTAGTAATGGGGAATGACCCAGAGCAGACAAGAGAAGTAAAAGCAGGGGAACATCCAGGCAATAGTGACCATAATATAATACGCTTTAAGTGATCATTGAGAAGGACATAAGTATGACGAAAACCAGAGTAATCAATTAGAGAAAAACTGATTTTGAGGGACTGAGAGTGGAACTTGGAAAAATAAAATAGGCCAACAACTCTGGCAAAAAAATAATGTAGGACAGCAATGGGAAACATTTAAAATGGTGTTCAACTGAGTGCTGGAACAATACATTCTGCTAAAAGGAAAGAACAAACTAAACACTAATGGGACTCCATGGATGAATAAAGCCATAAGAGAACAATTGAGGGTAAGGAAAGAAGCTTACATTAAGTACATAGACAGCAGGGGAGTGCATGATAAGGGAGAATATAAAAAGATTAGGAAAGAAGTTAAAAACAATGATGAGGAAGGCAAGGAGGATCTATGAAATTAAATTATCAAGGAACATAAAACAAAATAGTACAATATTTTACAGGCACATCAATAGAAAAAGGAATGTTGGGATGGGAATGAGGCCATTACTGGAGAGACAGAATAATATCACGGGTAACGATAGAGAGATGGCAGAAATATTAAATCCCCAGCAGTGACCACACTCGACCAGCTCCAGTGGGCGGGCCACATTGTCCGCATGCCTGATGCTAGACTCCCGAAACAAGCACTTTACTCCCAGCTACGACATGGCAGGCAAGTCCCAGGAGGGCAGAGAAAACACTTCAAGGACACCCTCAAATCCTCCTTGAAAAAATGCAACATTCCCACTGACACTTGGGAATCTTAGTCCAAGACCGCTCAAAGTGGAGGAGAAGCATCTGGGAAGGCACCGAACACCTTGAGTCTCTTCGCCGGGAGCACGCGGAAGCCAAGTACAAATAGCAGAAGGAACATACAACAAACCAAGTACCCCCACCCACCCGTCCCTCCAACCACCATCTACCCCACCTGTAACAGAGACTGTAGATCCCGCATTGGTCTCATCAGTCACCTTAGAACTCATTATAGTGTGGAAGCAAGTCATCCTCGAATCCGAGGGACTGCCTAAGAAGAAGAAGATATCATTATTTTACTTCAGTATTTACCAGGGAGATAGAACAGGTGGATATGGCATTGGATGATGAGATTAGTAATGAGTTAAGTGCATTTAAAATAAAAAGAGGGGATATATTAAAATAAACCAATCAAACTCAAAGATGATAAAACCCCTGGTCCCACACACATATTTAATAATTCATTAGAAAAAGGTGTAATGTCAGAGGACTGGTGAATAGCTGACGTAATACCTATATTTAAGAACATGTATAAGGAATTATAGACCAATGCGCTTTACATCGGTGTAAGGAAAAATAATGGAATCCCTACTAAAGGAGAAAATAGAAGAACATCTAGAAACCAAAAATATAATAATGAATAGTCAGCATGGATTTCAAAAGGGAAAGTTTTGCTTGACCAACCTCATTGAATTTTTTGAAGAGGTAACAGAGAGAGTAGACAATGGTAATGCAGTAGATGTAATATATCTAGATTTTCAAAAGGCCTTCGATAAGGTACCGCATAATAAACTGATAAACCAGGTCAGAGAATGCAGAGTCAGGGGACAAGTAGCAGAATGGATAGCTAGCTGGCTTCAGGATAGAAAGCAGAGAGTAGGGGTGAAGGGTAGCTATTCATAGTGGCAGAAGGTGGGCAGTGGTGTTCCACAAGGATCAGTGCTGAGAACACTGTTGTTCATAATTTAAATTATCGATTTAGACTTTGGAATCAAAAACACAATTTTTAAATTTGCGGATGACATCAAATTGGGGCAATAGTCAATACTGAGGAGGACTGCAACAAATTACAGGAGGACATTAATAAACTTACAGAATGGGCATATCATTGACAAATGAAGTTCAACACAGATAAAAGTGAGGTATTACATTTTGGTAGGAAGTGTAGGCAGGTGACTTATTCCTTGGAAGGTGCGAGTCTGGGTGGGGTAGTGGAACAAAGGGATCTCGGAGTACAGATACACAGATCACTAAAAGTTATGACACAGGTTAGCAAGACCATAAAAAGCAAACCAAGCAAACCAAGAAGGAAGGAAGGGAGGGAAAAAGGAAGGAAAGAAAAGTTTTTGACTCTTTTCTCTTGAAAAAAGGCCGAGAGGTGACCTAATAGAGGTCTTTAAAATTATAAAAGGTTTTGATAGAGTGGATACAGAGAGAATGTTTCCACTTGTGGGGAAGAGCAGATTACCAAGAGATCAGTTAAAAGAGTATTCCCAAGATCCAGATTGGTCTCCTAGAGCACCTAGGGTTCAAATAGAACATGATTGCTGTGGTGGTCTTGACTCTATCTGATATTCAAAGTCTAATATTGCCAGACTTTCAGACCTGTCCAGAGTATGATCAATTGATTGACTCCTCACCAATACATAAAGCTAGAAATGTTCCAAGTATGGCGATGGACCAACATCCCAATATATTGTATATTCAAAAGCAAAATACTGCTGGAAATCTGAAATAAAAACAGAAAATGCTGAAAACAATCAACAGGTCAGGCAGCATCTGTGGAGAGAGAAACAGAGTTAGCATTTCGGGTCGATGACCTCTCAGCAGAACTGGAAGATATTAGAGATGAACAACTTTTAAGCAAATACAGTGCCATGGAAAAGGGGGACGGGAAAAGAAGGGGTTCTGTAATGGGGTAGAAGGGCAGGAGTGATTACATGACAAAGACAAAAGGAGGTGTTAATGGGTCAAGTATGGAAACAAAAGTTGGGTCCAGAGGAAATGGAAATGGTTACAGCAGAATAGCAGAGGCGGAGGAAGCATGGGAGATCTAGCCTAGCGGAGAGGGTAGTCATGGCCCTGGGAATGTGGCAGAAGAAAGGCAGGAGGAACCCAAGGGTGCGGACAATCCCGCTGGCCGTGTATTGATAGGAAATCCCTTTTATTTTTGCCATGAATTCAGAAATACTAGCTTTGCTGGGTTGGTGAACATTTGTGATTCATTAAAGATTGAGCAGAGATGATGTGATAACGGCCCGTCTGATCTTTCAGTGGGAATTTTACAAAGTGCAAAATTGGCTCAACTGATCGCAGAATACTTTGTAAAACAGATGCAGGTGCAAACTTACTGTGATGCGCAAAGAGAAAAAATGACACAGTGTAGTATTAGTTGCCCGACTACAGACAGCATCATCAATCCAAGGCCAGTAATCCTAAGAAAACTGCTTATTTCCATGGGTGACATTGCAAAGAGTTTTTACAATGAGGCCAACAGGAAACAGCTACAAAGGAATCGTGAGTAAACAGGTGCTGACAGAAATGTCCTTCCCAGGGAATAATTGTGAAGGCTTTATCCACAAGCACTGGATTCATTACCAGCCTGTCTAGGGCTAGTGCCACAGAATTAAGAGAGCTGCAATTTGTTTATCCATCTTTGTCACGGGATAAAGATCAGGAATGGGGGAAAAAAAGAGAAAACATAATAAAAAGATGAACCGAGTAAATATATCATGTAGTTTGTCACTGAACTAGATGGTCTGGATGATCCCAGGTTCCAGCCTCAGTTTAGTTGATCTGAGCCTGGGCAATAGTTGGGGCACTACATCTGGCCATAGGAGTTCAACTCCTGACCCCTACCAAATAATTATGCATATGCGAGTGTGTGTCTGTGTGTACATGAGTGCGTATATATGTGAATGAGTATGTGAGTGTGTCTGTGTGTGTGCGTGAGTGTGTGTATACATCAGTTGAGTTTCTGCTGCCTAGCCCTAACCTCTGGAATTCCCTCCCTAAACCTCTAGGTCTCTTTCCTCCTTAAAACCTCCCTCTTTAACCACGCTTGGTCACCTGTTCAATTTTGCAACTTTAGTACCCCATTCCTGCTTTCTCTCCATACCCCTTGATCCCTTTAGCCGTAAGGGCCACATCTAACTCCCTTTTGAATATATCTAACGAACTGGCCTCAACAACTTTCTGTGGTAGGGAATTCCATAGGTTCACAATTCTCTGAGTGAAGAAGTTTCTCCTCATCTCGGTCCTAAATGGTTTCCCCCAATCCTTAAACTGTAACCCCTGGTTCTGGACATCCCCAACATCGGAAACATTCTTCCTGCATTTAACCTGTCCAATCCCGTCAGAATTTTATATGTTTCAATGAGATCCCCTCTCATTCTTCTAAATTCCAGTGAATATAAGCCTAGTCGATCCAGTCTTTCTTCATATGTCAGTCCTGCCATCCCGGGAATCAGTCTGGTGAACCTTTGCTGCACTCCCTCAATAGCAAGAACATCCTTTCTCAGATTAGGAGACCAAAATTAAACACAATATTCAAGATGTAGCCTCACCAAGGCCCTGTACAACTGCAGTAAGACCTCCCTGCTCCTATACTCAAATCCCCTTGCTATGAAGGCCAGCATGCCATTTGCCATCTTCACCGCCTACTGTACCTGCATGCCAACTTTCAATGACTGATGTACCATGACACCCAGGTCTCATTGCACCTCCCCTTTTCCTAATCTGTCACCATTCAGATAATATTCTGCCTCCCTGTTTTTGCCACCAAAGTGGATAACCTCACATTTATCTACATTATACTGCATCTGCCATGCATTTGCCCACTCATCTAACCTGTCCAAGTCACCCTGCAGCCTCTTAGCATCCTCCTCACAACTCACACTGACACCCAGCTTAGTGTCATCTGCAAACTTGGAGATATTACATTCAATTCCTTTGTCTAAATCAATAATGTATATTGTAAATAGCTGGGGTCCCAGCACTGAACCTTGCATTACCCCACTAATCATTGCCTGCCATTCTGAAAAGGACCTGTTTATTCCTACTCTTTGCTTCCTGTCTGCCAACCATTTCTTTATGCTGCAGGGTGACTTGGCAGGTTAGATGAGTGGGTCGAATGGCCTACTCCTGCACCTATTTTCTATGTTTCTATGTTTCTATAAACTATTCCCACCAATGTTTTCTGCCCCTTGTTGTTTCTTAGTCAATACATTAGCTCCAATACCATGTGCTTTAATTTTGCACACTAATCTCTTGTGTGGGACCTTGTCCAAAGCCTTTTGAAAGTCCAAATACACCACATCCACTGGTCCTCTCTGATCCACTCTACTAGTTACATCCTCAAAAAATTCTAGAAGATGTCAAGCATGATTTCCCTTTCATAAATCAATGCTGACTTGGACCGATCGTGTCACTTCTTTCCAAATGCGCTATTACATCTTTAATAATTGATTCCAACATTTTCCCCGCTACCGATGCCAGGCTAACCAGTCTATAATTCCCTGTTTTCTCTCTCCCTCCTTTTTTAAAAAGTGGTGTTACATTAGCTACTCTCCAATCCATAGGAACTGATCCAGAGTCTATAGAATGTTGGAAAATGACCACCAATGCATCAATTATTTCTAGTGCCCCCTAATAGTAGTTGTAGTTGAGCACAGTATGAATCAGAAAATTAGTGGTGCATATAACAAAGGTAATACAGAAATAATGGGAGACTTTAATCTACATATAGCCTTGGCGAACCAAATTTGCACTAATAGTTTGGAGGACGAGTTAATGGAATGCATTCAAGATAGTTTTCTAGATTATTATGTCGAGGAACTAACTAGGGAACAGGCTATTTTTAGATGTACTATTGTACAATGAGAAAAGGTTAATTAATAACCTTGTGGTAAAGCAGCCTCTGGGGAAGAGTGATCATAATATGATAGAATTTTATGTTGAGTTTGAGAGTGATTTAGTTAAATCCAAAATGAGCTGCTTAAATCTGAACAAAGCATAGGTATGAGGGGCAAGTTGACTATGGTAGATTGGGAAACTACGTTTAAACATAGGGCTAGACTTTCCCTAAAGCTCCTCAACGCCCGATTGCCCGCTGAGAAGAACCGCTAAAGTTCGGTGAGTAATGCTGGCGAGAATTTCCATTTTCATGGGCCTTGCACACTCATTGCTGGTGGTTTTCTCAGCGGGTAAGTGGAAAGTTAGTATCATGGGCGGTCGTTACTGGACTGGACGGTAAGTAATAAAATTTAGTCGAAGGCTGCGGTTGGGCCTAGGGAGGGGGGAAAACTTTTAAAAAGTTCAAAATAAAGGTATAAAGCATTCCCAAGACACTTTTATATCTAATTGCCAATTTAATATTTTAAAAAAATAATTAAATAACCTATAACTTAACTTTCTTTGCAGGGTCCCCCCTTACCGCCCTGTTTAAGCAGTGTTTACAGGGCGGTTCTCTCGGCGATCTGGACGCTGGCGGTTGAGGCCAAACATGCCCCTGGTGGTTGTTCTCGGTGTTGCATGTGGCCGGTCTGATCCTGGTGGGCGACTTCAGATGTGGCCGATAACGTTCAAAAACTCACCTGGAAACTTTCGCCGGGCGGAAAACCAGCTGTAATGCCGAGAAAATTGCCAATAATGAAGGCGAAAGTCTAGCCCAATATGGTAGATAAGCAATGGCAAACATTTAATGAAATAATTCATAATTCGCAATGCAGATACATTCCCTTAAGGAATAAAAACCCCATGGCAAAAGTGATCCTACCATGGCTAACAAGAGAAGTTAAAGTTAGTATTAGATTATAGGAAGTGCCTTATAATGTTGCCAAAAAGACTAATAAGCCGGAGGATCGGGAGGATTTTAGAATTCAGCAAAGGTTGACCAAGAAATGGTTAAAAAGAGAGAAAATAGAATATGAGAGTAAACTAGCAAGATACATAAAAGCTGCTACAGGTATGTAAAAAGAAAGATTAGTGAAAGTAAATGTGCGTCCCATAGAGGCAGTGACAGGAGAAATTATAACGGGGAATAAAGAAATGTCAGAGACATAAAACAAATACTTTAGGGGAGAAATTCGGGAGCGCTCTACTTTTAAAAGTAGAAAATATTAGTGCTAACCCATACCGCCGTACTGCCACCGCAATACCCCCGCCAAATATGGCGGGAGACAGATTTTATCGCCTCGCCCAGTCGGTACCTGGTTTACGCCCCGTTATCGCCCCCCCAGAGGCAATAATGGGAGGTGCCAAGGAGGCCAATTTCTAGGCCTTTGTATCTATCTTCACTGAAGAAGACACTCCGGAAATAATGGTGAATCAAGGGTCTAGTGAGAATGAGGATGTTAAAGAAATTATTTTTAGTAAAAAAATTGTACTGGAGTAGTTAATGGGACTAAAAGCCGACAAATACCCAGAAAGAAGGAGCCAAAACATTTAACACCAGGACCAGTATGTAATTTGTGCTGGCTCATGCCACTGCCTGTCGAGTTAGACAGTGAATAATTCAACAGAGTATTGTTTTTACATAAATAATACACACTCTACAGTGCAAACTGGGCATAAAGTTTTCTTGTAGTCAAGTCCAGACAATTCCCTGTAAACCTGCTGTAATAATGCTTTGATAGAATGGGCCTGTTATGAGAAGGTAAAAGCATTTATCTGTTCACTTGACAATATATGGACAGTGTCAGTAGCCTACTGCTCAGTGAATAAATGCACTGTGTAAACACACGGAGATCCAAGAGTTTATATCTGGACTTCACTGAGGTAGCTGGTCACAGTCCCGACAGGGCTGGTATTGCTTCAATCTGCCCGGGCTTCTCCAGGGAGGGAAGGTAATCAGTCAAATGTTATCCCCGATTCCCGCCTGTTGCTACCTTCAGGTGGATCAAGGGTGGATTAACTCATGGGCCTATGGAACCAGTGGCCAGGGGCCCCAGCCAAATATAAGGCCCTTGGTAAAACTCACCATAATGAGGAAAACTGCACACAACCTCGGCATCAAAGTATTCTAGTATTTAAAAATACTGTCAGAAGGGGGCGAGATAAGTGTGTGTTTTGGATCGATAATAATCGACCCAGGTTCGGGATCTGGATGAATGTTAAATAGGAGACAAGACAAATGAAGTAAATATAAAACACCGTTTACTGAGAGAAAAGAAACATAATACAGTTTACGAAGAAAAGAGAAGTATGATAAGATGCAACAAAGCTCACAGCCTTCGGCCCATCGGGAACTCCGCAACGACGGCTGGTCAGGAGCCTTGCGGGTCCCGGCACCACTCGCGAATCACGGTCCAAGGTGAAGTTCAAAGAGCTACTGGACAGTTCTGTTCCTTTATACTATTGAACAAACATGGGTGCATGTGGCTTATGGTCAACTCCTAATCTCTAAAGCCCCAGCTGTTCTTCCACAAAGCATGAGACCTCGAGGCGCCGATCGTCCCATAAACAAGATGGTGTGCGCATCAAGGTCTGTCTCTCTCTCTCTCTGCATCAACAACATTCCACGAGGCATGAAGCAGAAAACACACTGTAAATGTCGGAATATCATAATTAACCCTATGTGATTAACCCTATACAATACAATCCACCCTTGATATTTAGACATTCTAAGTAATATAATCGAGTTGAAGGCGTAATGCATCAGTTACACGTTGAGTATGGGCAAGCAACGCCCGCAATCTACACCAAAGAATACATACGAGTAGTAATATCAGTATTAACGTGACGAGTAAAACAACGATAGGACGTATTAACAGCTTCAAAGCGGTGGATGTTTTTGGGGACCATCCGTAAAAGATGTCCCACCAATGGTATACTGTAAGGTCGGTGACCGTTGTTGCAACTCTGACCAAGGCGCCTTTATTGTAACTCATAGCAACTTGCAGAGTATGAAGAGTACGCCCTCATTTGCTCAATTCATCAGTGACCTTCTGATTATCTTTTAGAAAGTGAGCTAAACGAGTTAGGTCTACAGTGGGAGGAAGGTTCGTAATGCCTAGGACGGTGCGATGGCGCACAACATTTTTCAATCGTCCCAATCCATATGACCTTTTAGAATGAAGGTCTTATATGGTATACACATCTTTAAAGCAAGCATTTAGAGGAGGATCTTTACGGGCGCCGTCAAGATAAATGGGATAGACACTAGTAATACAAACATGATTCTGTCCGATTTCATGTAAAATTGTATCATTGTATGGTACAAGTGTCCAAATACATGTTCCCGCTATATGCTGTAGGGAGCATGATTCAAACACAGGTGTGTGCAAAGGACACACCATACCGAAAGACCATATTTGACAATCTTGAGCTTGGTGAGTTCTATTGCTAGCATCAATCCATCCACCCTTGAACTCGGGTACCCACAGATTTTGGCCATACAAGTGGGGAAGCACTATAAACTGGCACCAAATGTTGGTTTTTGGTGATACTGACTATTCTCATAGTAAAGTTACACCCCTGGTCATCACAATGTGTATGTTGCATATCAGGTTTTACCCCTAGATTTCTATGGCGAAGTGGAATATTTTGCTCCAACTATTTGCATGCCCTGACATGGCAATACGTTCTAACTCGGCCCTTAATAGTTGCCGGGTTACTTCTTCAAACATGCATTGTGTTTTCCTAATTCTTGTTGTCGCCCAGTGACACTCCCTATCTCTTGAGTAGTTTTATCTATGTGTTCCCACCGCATTACGTCCGACAGCCAACTCGAAAACATCTGTCCTGTGAGACCTCTGTCCCATGCATTTCGTAATCAAATTGAATCTCCAGTGAGTCTCCCTACCTTTTCTATTTTGTTTTGTAAGGTCTCGATATCTGTAGAGTTTAATGCTCCTATTCCTGTTCCTATGCCTCCTACTATTGTGGCTAATATATTACGCCTTTGTCTCACTGATGTTTTCAGATTTGCTTTAATTGTTGTTATATTACAAGTATCAGACAGCTTGTCCGCATACTTGTAGTGTGAGATTTAATATGGGTGGGGATGTAAGCACAGGTGTACATGTAGAGTGTAGCCGTTGCAAATGATCCATGGGGCTCTTAGAATGCTTAACTAACGCATTGACCAAAAGTGTCCCATAATCACTCTACCAGTGATTACGGAGGCATTTGTACATCCATACCATAGAGACGCATTTAACTTAATTTCATCTGACATAGTGTCATTGCTTGACGTAATATCTTTTTGCCACTTGATTGATAACGTGATGTTGGCCCCCGTGCTTACTGTTAATAGCACCTGTCCTGGGCCTTCCCAGTACCCGCATGCGTCACAAGTGACACTCCAGTGTCCTATAGTGCAGGCTTGCCCGGAAGGACAGGTAAAATTGTCTTGCGTACGATCAGTGTTAGCTAACTGCCACCCTATACGGCCATCTCATGCTGTGTTTGAGGATGGAAGTAGCACAGTCACAGATAATGAGACACGGAGATTTGCCAGCACGAGTTGGTAAATGCCATTTTGTGCAGAATTCCTGTGGGAGGAAGTATAAGTATATTAATTCAGCCCCGTTTAGTCAATTTACCCTTGGAATAACTTGACCAGTTAGGAGCACCCAATAAGTGTTTCCTTCTCCTTTCGCTAAGATTTCCCCTGCTTGTAAGGATTTCTGGGTGTATTGCGCCCACACTTTTCCTCCTTCACAAACTATGTCCTGAGTCTGATTTTCTTTTTCAATGATAGGGACACTAACTTTGCCTAACATGTGGCTTATGGGAATTCCTCCCCACAATGGTCGGTGATTCAGATTGCGCACTGCTTGTGGTAACACCTTTAACCACCCTTGCAATGTGTTAGTGGGAGTTAATATTTTAATCTGTTGCTTAAGTAATCCATTCATGCGTTCCATTAACCCTGCAGCTTGTGGATAGTAAGGTATGTGAAACATCCAATAGATCCCGTTGTCTACCGCCCACTGTTGCACTGTCTGACCTGTGAAGTGCGACCCATTATCGGACTGTACTTCTGCTGGCTCACCGTAGTATGTGATTAAATTCTCCAGTCCTTTAATCATACTTTGTTGATTAGCTTTAGTCACTGGATAAGCTATCAAAAGTCCAGAATAGATATCAACAGCAGTGAGCAAATATTGGAATCGTTGTTGCAATGGTAAAGGTCTATGCCATATTCTTTCTCTTCCGCCTCTTTGACAGCCTGTACCTGGGCTATATTATCAACTGTGTTATTATGTTCAGAGGTCTTTGAAGTGTTTTTCATATGAGCGTCCACATGATATACAGTTATTTTCATTTTGGGCTTTGGACCATATTTGTTCCCATAGGTGCTTTCCCCACAAGTCTTTCCCAGTTATTTGCCAGTTATGTTCATGCCAGTTTCGCATCCAGCTCGCCATGCCATTGGCTACTGCCCATGAGTCAGTATATATGTGTACTTGTTGCTGTTCCTCTTCTAACGCAAGGACTACAACTGCTAGTTCTGCTAGCTGGCTGGAGCCTCCCACACCCTCATCATGCACAGTTGTCTGGGTTTTTGGGTTGAAGGCAGCGGCTCGCCATTGCCAAAGGCCGTTTCGCCAGACCACTGAACCATCTGTGAACCAGGCATGGCTACGTTCTTCAGGTGTTAACTGTTCAAAAGACACGCCCCAGGAGATCAGTGACTTTTTGGTTAAACTGACAGACGACTGCGTAAGTTCACTCTCAGCTGTTTGTGGGTATTCAGCATCATGCTCATGTAGTCGGGTGATTCCTTCTTTTCCTTTACTTGCTCTGTCTGCGATATGACATTTCCAGCACACTATGGAGCTTTGCTGCGCTCGCCCGACCTTGTGTGTCTCATTTTCTGAGAGAACCCAGGATAATATGGGTAGGTCTGGTCTTAAACTGACTTTGTCGTCCCCTGTCTGTCCTTCTGTTTCTGTTAGGGCCCAATAACATGCTAATAATTGTTTCTCAAATGGAGTGTAACGAGTAGCAGCATCTGTCAATTTTCTAGACCAGGACACTAACGGTATACGAGTGCCATGTTGAACCTGCCACAAACTCCATACTGCAGTATCATTGGTAACGGATACCTGTAGCTCAAAAGGCTACCCAGGCACTCGCGGGGCTAGGGGTAAAGCTTGAGCTACGGCTTCTTTGGCTGCATCAAAAGCCACCTGTTGTTCCTTTCCCCACTCGAAGTGGGCCTTTTATCGTGTTATGGCATACAGCGGTTTTAATAGCCTCGTGAGGTAAGGTATGTGTCTCCTCCAGTAACCCAATAGCCCCACAAACCGTTGTGTCTCAGTTTTATTCGTGGGGGTAGCCATTTCTTGAATTTTATTCTTCACAGGCTCGGGTATGACGCGCTCACCCCGAGACCATTAGATCCCCAGAAACTGGACAGTCTGGCTAGGGCCCTGCACCTTCTTCGGATTTATCTCCCAGCCCCTGTCTCGCATGTGTTGGATTAAAGTAGCTAGGGCTTCTGACACCACTGCCTTGGTGGGACCCCTTATTAGTACATCATCGGTGTAGTGTGCCAGTGAGACATTAGGAGCCAATGTGCACATGTCCAGGTCCCGGGCCACCAATCCGTGGCATAGGGTAGGACTATGTAGGGAACCTTGAGGTAGGCGTTTAAACATGTATTGCCTCCCTTCCCAAGTGAATGCAAACTGGTCCTGGGATTTTTCCGCTATTGAAATGGAGAAAAAGGCATTGGTCAGGTCAATTACCGCATACCACTCCGTACAGCCGTTCTGTTATAGTTACTACATCTGGGACAGTGGTTGCCAGGGGAGGGGCAAATTTGTTCAGTTGTCGGTAGTCCACAGTCATCCTCCAACTTTTGTTGGGTTTCTGCACAGGCCAAACAGGACTATTGTAGGGGGACACCGCATGTCTAATAATACCCGCCTCCAAGAGCCCTTGTATGGTTTCTCCTATTTCTTTGTGTCCCCCAGGTATTCAGTACTGTTTCATAGTCACTAAAAACGATGGCCGTGGTATTACCACTGGTTCTCACTTTGCTTCCCCTGCAATCACAGTGATCGCCCGTATCCCGAATGAGAATCGCTCCAACGAGGTGTTGTGTGTGGTTCCCTTTAAAAGGTCCATCCCAATAATATGTTCCTTTATTGCCAATATTAAGACCGTTACCCAGCGTGGAGGCCCATTTCCCAACGCCATTCTGATAGTTGTTCGGACAGCAGGCGTTTCTGCCCCTCCGAACCCATTAATCATCATACAAGTCCCTGTGTGTTTCCTAGGATTTCCATTGATAATAGTAACTTCTGCCCGTGTCTAGTAAAGCCACATCTCTTTGTATGTTCCCCCCCCGCCAATGTATCGTAATCGGAATGTGTGGCCTCAGATCCCCGGGAGCTTGGGTTGATGTGGTTCTAATGAGGAGTACTCCCGGATCCCGGCCACACCCCAAGTCGAGGGGATTACTAGCCTTCCACAGCTCTTCTACTTTGGGGTATAGGCTAGTGGGAGGTGGTTTCTCCACATCTGCAGACTTATCGCTGTCCGACTTAGTCTCCCTTACCTCCCTCCTTTCACCCTTCCCTGTTCCTGAGACGCAGTGTTGCTTCCACATAGAATACATCACTCCTATTGGGATTCCATCAATTTTTTCCTTGGGGACCCCTGCCTTCAATAAAGCCGCGAGCATGTCCCTCCGCGTAATTCTTTTTTTTGTCTTTACTGACCTTTCCCAGAGGTCGAACCTTGTTGCTGGTCCCGATTCCCCTCTAGCTTAGCCGTTCTCAACTCTCGCACACTATCTTCTACATCCTCTAACTGTCCTAACAATAGGCAAGCGTGCCCCACCCGCTGCCCTTGGGCTGGTCCCAATAATGCGAGTAGCGCACCCCTCATCATAGGAGGGCCACTCTTCATCAGCCTGCTCCACATTCCAGCCTTAAAGAGCTCCTGATCTGGCCCCCCATATGGTTGGTGATATAATCCTCCCTGTGTTGCCATGTTGTGCAACTGTAATGCACCCTCTGCCATAGTATTCCAAGGTTTGACCTCCCCTTCCCAATCAACGGCAGAGGGATATTTTTGCCGGACCCCTATAGTAACCATGTCCCATAGCGAACCTGTGCCCTGGACATTCCGTAGCACTACTGTGATATGGTGGTCCGTAGTCATAGTCCCAATTTTTGTTAGCTCTTCGGGGTTAAGTATTACGCCTGATGCTCCCTGGTCCCAAATCCGGATTAGCCATTCTGACAATGATTCCCTGGGTTTTTGGCAAAATCGAGACCCTATTTCTTGTAACTCACTAGTGGTGAAGTCACGCACCCCTCTAGTGGTTAGCAGCTGTTCCCCATCTTGCTGTTCTGTCTTAAGGGGTCTAGCTTCCATACTCGGAGCGTATGGGGGAGGGTCTTTAGTTTCCTCCCGTTCACCCTCCTCTCCATCTGTCCACTCATATTCTGAGTCAGAGGAGTACCAGATGTCTCCGTCCCAATGAGCCAGATCCCAAGTGGGTCCAGCTACCAATGTATGCACCTTTGACCGATCTATCTAAATTTCCGTCGTCTGGCTTTATTTTTATTTTGTACTGTCACCAGACGGCATATTAAAGTTTCTGATTGTTCATTGACTTTATCCGCCCGTTCTTGTGCAGTGTGGACCGCTTCAGTCAGAGTCGAGTTTTGACTTTCCAAAACCTTAACAGTTGTTTTTAACTGTAGGTTTTCTGCCTCACTTTCCTTAAGTTATTTACACATCGCCTTTAATGCTGTCAACAAAATCCATCCCATTTGTGGGGGACTAATGTTCTCCTGTGGGAAGCCCACTTCCTCCAGGAGAGACAGTACCGCGTGGGGTATGGTTCTATCTTTGCTCTGTTCCAATAACTGCGTATCCCCATGTTGCGGGGGTCCAAACTGGGCTAGCACATTGGTAAGAGAGCCAAAACCCTCATCCCTCGTGCTCCACCCTGGTATTCTATACTTCTCTCCCGCAGGAGGAGACTGCTTCTTGTCTTTTCTCTTAAACATTTTACCAGATCCTGCCGACTACGCCAAAATGTTTTGGATCGATAATAATAGACCCAGGTTCAGGATCTGGATGAATGTTAAATAAGAGAAAAGCAAATGAAGTAAAGATAAAACACCGTTTACTGAGAGAAAATAAACATAATACAGTTTACGAAGAAAAGAGACGTATGATAAGATGCAACAAAGCTCACAGCCTTCGGCCCGTCGGGAACTCCGCAACGACGGCTGGTCAAGAGCCTTGGGGGTCCCGATACCGCTCGCGAATCACGGTCCAAGGTGAAGTTTAAAGAGCTACTGGACAGTTCCGTTCCTTTATACTATTGAACAAACATGGGTGCATGTGGCTTATGGTCAACTCCTAATCTCTAAGGCCCCAGCTGTTCTTCCACAAAGCATGAGACCTCGAGGCGCTGATCGTTCCATAAACAAGATGTGTGCGCATCAAGGTCTGTCTCTCTCTCTCTCTCTCTCTGCATCAACAACATTCCACGAGACATGAAGCAGAAAACACACTGTAAATGTCGAAATATCATAATTAACCCTATGTGATTAACCCTATACAATACAGTGTGTCAACACATTTGTAATTTAATGGTTCAAGAGGAAGGGGATTGTGGGAGTCAGTGGACGGGACTCCGAACAGGCCCCACCAAAATGCACTTAAGAATTGTAATGTTTCCAGATTTTACTGAAAGGCTTGCATTTATATAACATGACACACACAAGTCCTTCTCATAAAATGAGTTACTTTGCAGTGTCATCATAGAAACATAGAAACATACAAAATAGGTGCAGGAGTAGGCCATTCGGCCTTTCGAGCCTGCACCACCATTCAATAAGATCATGGTTGATCATGCAACTTCAGTACCCCATTCCTGCTTTCTCTCCCTATCCCTTGATCCTTTTAGCCGTAAGGGCCACATCTAACTCCCCTTTGAATATATCTAACGAACTGGCCTCAACAACTTTCTGTGGTAGAGAATTCCACATGTTCACAATTCTCTGAGTGAAGAAGTCATAGACAGTCACTCGGAGGCGAGGATGATTTGCTTTCACACTAGAAATTAGTTCTCAGGTGACTGAACAGTCCAATGTGCGACCTACAGTCTCGGTCACAGGTGGGCAGACAATGGTTGAAGGAACGGGTGGGTGGGGAGCCTGGGTTGCTGTGCGCTCCTTCTGCTGTCTACGCTTGGCTTCAGCTTGCTCTCGGCGAAGAGACTTGAGGTGTTCAGCGCCTTCCCGGATGCTTTTCCTCCACTTTGGACGATTTTGGGCCAGGGATTCCCAGGTGTCGGTGGGGATGTTACATTTTTTCAAGGAAGCTTTAAGGGTGCCCTTGAAGCATTTCCTCTGCCCACCTGGGGCTCACTTGCCGTGTCGGAGCTCCGAGTAGAGTTCCGTGTCGGCTATGCGGACGATGTGACCCGTCCAACGGAACTAATCGAGTGTGGTCAGTGCTTCAATGCTGGGAATGTTGGCCTGAGTGAGAACACTGACATTGGTGCGCCTATCCTGCCAATGGATTTGCAGGATCTTGCGGAGGCAGCAATGGTGGTACTTCTCCAGTGTTTTGAGGTGCCTGCTGTACATTGTCCATGTCTCTGAGCTATATAGGAGGGCGGGTATCACCACTGCTCTGTAGACCATGAGCTTGGTGCTGGGTTTCTCAGGCAACCGAAAGCTGCACTGGCACATTGAAGGCGGTGTTGGACATTGTCGTCGATGTCTGCCCTTGTTGACAGTAGGTTCCCGAGGTATGGAAAATGCAGTGTAGGTTCTAACTGTCATTATGTAGGTAAACACTGCCGCCAATTTGCTCACAGCAAGATCTCACAAAGAGTCGCTGGATGAATGAATAGTTTGTCAGGGCCCCAAGTATTCTTAATCCAGCACTGTGTTAAATTTCCATGGCTTTAGTTCCAAGAAGTTCTCATGTACTGGTCACCAGACCTCCCTCACTGAGAGCAAATTGGGAGAAACCAGAAAAAGATGCAAGTGCAAGGCTAGGGCAGGGAGGATCTTGGCCCGGTGGGCAAGGGGACGGGAGGGATGCAACAGAGGCAGCTGAACAGATTGTCCCAATCTTAATGACAAAGAATTCCATGACCTCCTCGCACTTGTTGCTGGAGGTGAGGGTGACAGAGGTCAGAGGGGTTTAAAGAACTGGTTGGTTGTGGAAAAAAGAAGCCGGGGCTATCTTTGCATTCCAGGCTGATCTTGGAATGGTGAGAGTTTTCGGCAGAAGAGAGCAGGGCCCGATAGTGCTTGATATGTTCCAGCCAGACTTGGCTATGAACGGCTAAACTTGTTGAGCATCGTGTACAACATTCCCTCCAAGCTGCACGGCCACGCATCTCTCTGCTGGTCCTGCACAGACCGGGATTGGCTTTTCCAATCCTAAAAACCGCGAATGGTCCAGCAGCACGTTAAAGGGGCTGTGCACACAAAACAAATTAGGGGGAACCTTGGCCATATACTTTCAAATTTGTGTCCCTTGAACTTAAGGGAGCGAAGATGGGGTCGGTACCAAGGGAAAGTGCCGGGGTGGGAGAGAGTAAGTGTTTACTGGGGGGAAAAGGCGTTAAAGTTAGAGGTGAAGGTGTGATTGAGTTGATTGAGAGCTGCTGAAGGATTTGTGGGGAATGGAGGGCGATTGGGAGTTTGAAAGTATCATTTTAAGTGACTTCGGGGAGAGTTTATTCCAGGCCGGATGGAGGTGGAAGTGGTGTTGGAAGAGGGAAGGGGATGTGAGTGGTAAAGAATACAAGGAAGTGATCAGAGATAGGAATGCAGAGACTGCGTGAGATGATGGCAAGTCGAGGCGGTGGCCGTGAGTTTTGGTAGGAAAGTTTATCTGGGAGGAGAGATTAAGAGAGGATAGGAGAGCAGTGAACTCAGAGGAGAGAGGGCAAGGTGCATTGAGATGGAGGTTGAAATCACTGACAATGAGCTGTCGGTCAGTGCAGAGGATGAGAGAGAAAAGCAGAGAAGATATCTCAGTGACAAACTTGGCATGGGGTGTGGGCAGGCAGTAGAGAACGAGAATTTTCAAGAAGAGACGAGAGTTGCGGAACAAGGTGAAAGGCTCAAAGAAGAAGAATGTGGCGGAGGAGAAGGGGACAGATCAGGCTGAGATTTGGTGAAGAAGGCTGCACTGCCATTGCTGCGGTCTGGGCGGGGCAAGTGGTGCAGTTATCGCCGGAAGGGGAGGCTTCAGTGAGGGGGAAGGTGTCATCCCCTGTCAGCCATCTTTCCCTCATTGCCGCAAGGTCAGCGCAATCATCCACAATAAGATTATGGAGGGCTAGGCTATGTTCACAAGTGAATGGATATTCTCGAGGGAGATGTGGCGAGGGGCGACAATTGTTGATCCCCTTGCAAAGTTCACGGTGGGAGGGATGTGCGGGACAGACAGCAAGTTAGCAAGATTAGCCGCCAGCAAGCATGCTGGTTGGGAAGGTCGGATAGCGAGTACAATGGGGCAATTGGGTTTCCTGCTCATAAGGAGGCAGCACCGAGTGCTTCAGTTGGCCTTTGGAGAATGACGAGAAAGGAACAGAGGAACCCCGTGGGCTTATCCAGAAGGGTATCAAGCCTGGGACAGCGGCAGTAGAGGATGAAGGGAGAGTAAAGGGAACGGTTGGAGAAGGGATTTGGAGTAGGCTGGAGGGGAACGAGGGGGAGTAACAAAGTACCTGAGAGGGGAGAAATGGAAGGAGGCATGACTGGGAAACAGGAGGAGGAGGAGAAAGAAAGAAAGGGCCAGAGAGGAAAAGAGGGTAACAAGGGAGGTCAAAGTAGTGGGCTCGGGTCCGGATCGGCAGCTGAATCGCGCATGCAAATGGACAGAGAGAATATTCAGGCCAAACAAAGGTTTCTGTACATAAACCTCCCAACTGCCTTCATGAGCTTCCCCCTTGCAATTTTACTCTCAAAATGCCATTATTTTATTGAGCTAACTTATGAACGTTACACTTCCGCTGACTATTTTCTTCTCCTCTGCCTTGCTTAGCGACACACGAGGGAACAAATTTCGTCCTCTGCTTTTAAATAGGCCGATTGTTTCCTTAACAAAGACCTCTCTTTGGGTGGATCGGTCTGACCTGGGGGACTGCCTACATGTGATTGGCAGGGGAGGGGAGGGTTCTCACTCCACTCCCCCATTGGACATGGGTAACTGGCCGGATGTCAACCCAGTAATCAGAGAGCAGAACCCTCATCTCCACTTGTCTGGAGTGGGGCTCAAACCTGTAACCTTTTGACTCAAAGATGGGATTGACTGAGCCAGGGGTCACTCTACACTCGCTCAGAATCCATATGGAGAATTTGAGCTGCAATGCACATGATTTTCTGACCATTTCAAATATGGATTCATGGCTTTCCCAAGAATAGGAGGTTTGGACATAGCAACTTATATATAAATCTATATTAATGACTTGAAAGAAACATAGAAACATAGAAAATAAGTGCAGGAGTAGGCCATTTGACCCTTCAAGCCTGCACCACCATTAATAAGATCATGGCTGATCATTCCTCAGTATCCCTTTCCTGCTTTCTCTCCATACCTCTTGATCCCTTTAGCCGTAAGGTCCATATCTAACTCTCTCTTGAATATATCCAATGAACTGGCACCAACAACTCTCTGTGGCAGGGAATTCGACAGGTTAACAACTCTCTGAGTGAAGAAGTTTCTCCTCATCTCAGTCCTAAATGCCCTACCCCGTATCCTAAGACTGTGTCCCCTGGTTCTGGACTTCCCCAACATCAGGAACATTCTTCCCGCATCTAATCTGTCCAGTCCTGTCAGAATCTTATACGTTTCTATGAGATCTCCTCTCATCCTTCTAAACTCCAGTGTATAAAGTCCCAGTTGATCCAGTCTCTCCTCATATGTCAGTCCAGCCATCCCTGGAATCAGTCTGGTGATCCTTCGCTGCACTCCCTCAATAGCAAGAACATCCTTCCTCAGATTAGGAGACCAAAACTGAACACAATATTCCAGGTCTCACCAAGGTCCTGTACAATTGCAGTAAGACCTCCCTGCTCCTATACTCAAATCCCCTAGCTATGAAGGCCAACATGCCATTTGCCTTCTTCACTGTATGCTGTACCTGCATGCCAACTTTCAATGACTGATGAACCATAATACCCAGGTCCCGT
Organism: Pristiophorus japonicus; assembly: GCF_044704955.1. Classification (NCBI taxonomy): domain Eukaryota; kingdom Metazoa; phylum Chordata; class Chondrichthyes; family Pristiophoridae; genus Pristiophorus; species Pristiophorus japonicus. The sequence goes on along the minus strand of NC_091989.1, from coordinate 97,498,600 downwards.
TGCACCTCCCCTTTTCCTAATCTGCCGCCATCCAGATAATATTCTGCCTTTGTGTTTTTGCCACCAAAGTGGATAACTTCACATTTATCCACATTATACTGCATCTGCCATGCATTTGCCCACTCACCTAACCTGTCCAAGTCACCCTGCAGCCTATTAGCATCCTCCTCACAGCTCACACTGCCACCCAGTTTAGTGTCATCTGCAAACTTGGATATAATACACTCAATTCCTTCATCCAAATCATTAATGTATATTGTAAAGAGTTGGGGCACTGAGCCCTGCGGCATTCCACTAGTCACTGGCTCCATTTCCGAAAAGGACACGTTTATCCCGACTCTCTGCTTCCTGTCTGCCAACCAATTCTCTATCCAAGCCAGTACATTACCCCCAATACCATGTGCTTTGATTTTGCACACCAATCTCTTATGTGGGACCTTGTCAAAGGCCTTTTGAAAGTCCAAATACACCACATCCACTGGTTCTCCCTTGTCCACTCTACTAGTTACATCCTCAAAAAATTCCAGAAGATTTGTCAAGCATGATTTCCCTTTCATAAATCCATGCTGACTTGGACTGATCCTGTCACTGCTTTCCAAATGCGTTGCTATTTCATCCTTAATAATTGATTCCAACATTTTCCCCACTACTGATGTCAGGCTAACCAGTCTATAATTCCCCGTTTTCTCTCTCCCTCCTTTTTTAAAAAGTGGTGTTATATTAGCTACTCTCCAGTCCACAGGAATGGATCCAGAGTCGATAGACTGTTGGAAAATGATCACCAATGCATCCACTATTTCTAGGGCCACTTCCTTAAGTACTCTGGGATGCAGACAATCAGGCCCCGGGGATTTATGGGCCTTCAATCCTGACACAATTTCCCGCCTAATAAGGATATCCTTCAGTTCCTCCTTCTCACTAGACCCTCGGTCCCCTAGTCCATCTGGAAGGTTATTTATGTCTTCCTTCGTGAAGATAGAATCAAAGTATTTGTTCAATTGGTTTGCCATTTCTTTGTTCCCCATTATAAATTCACCTGAGTCCGACTGCAAGGGACCTATGTTTGTCTTCACTAATCTTTCTCTCTTCACATATCTATAGAAGCTTTCACAGTCAGTTTTTATGTTCCCGGCAAGCTTCCTCTCGTATTCTATTTTCTCTCTCCTAATTAAACCCTTTGACCTCCTCTGCTGAATTCTAAATTTCTCCCAGTCCTCAGGTTTGCTGCTTTTTCTGGCCAATTTATATGCCTCTTCCTTGGATCTAATACTATCCTTAATTTCTCTTGTTAGCCATGGTTGAGCCACCTTCCCTGTTTTATTTTTACTCCAGACAGGGATGTACAACTGTTGAAGTTCATCCATGTGACCTATAAATGATTGCCATTGCCTATCCACCGTCAACCCTTTAAGTATCATTTGCCAGTCTGTTCTAGCCAATTCACGCCTCATGCCGTCGAAGTTAGCTTTCCTTAAGTTCAGGACCATAGTTTCTGAATTAACTATGCCACTCTCCATCTTAATAAAGAATTCTACCATATTATAGTCACTCTTCCCCAAGGGGCCTTGCACAACAAGATTGCTAATTAGTCCCTTCTCATTACACATCACCCAGTCTAGGATGGCCAGCTCTTTAGTTGGTTCCTGACATATTGGTCAAGAAAACCATCCCTAATGCACTCCAGGAAATCCTCCACCGCATTGCTACCAGTTTGGTTAGCCCAATCTATATGTAAATTAAGGTCGCCCATGATAACTGCTGTATCTTTATTGCACACATCCCTTATTTCTTGTTTGATGCTGTCCCCAACCTCACTACTACTGTTTGGTGGCCTGTACACAACTCCCACCAGCGTTTTCTGCCCTTTGGTATTCCATAGCTTCACCCATACCGATTCCACATCATCTAAGCCAATGTCCTTCCTTACTATTGCATTAATTTCCTCTTTAATCAACAACGCCACCCCGCCTCCTTTTCCTTTCTGTCTATCCTTCCTAAATGTTGAATACCCCTGGATGTTGAGTTTCCAGCCTTGGTCACCCTGGAGCCATGTCTCTGTGATGCTAATTACATCATATCCATTAACTGCTATCTGCGCAGTTAATTCGTCCACCTTATTCCGAATACTCCTCGCATTAAGGCACAGAGCCTTTAGGCTTGTCTTTTTAACACACTTTGCCCCTTTAGAATTTTGCTGTAATGTGGCCCTTTTTGTTTTTTGCCTTGGGTTTCTTTGCCCTCCACTTTTACTATTCTCCTTTCTATCTTTTGCCTCTGTCTCCCTTTTATTCCCCTCTGTCTCCCTGCATAGGTTCCCATCCCCCTGCCATAATAGTTTAACTCCTCCCCAACTGCACTAGCAAACACTCCCCCAAGAACATTGGTTCCGGTCCTGCCCAGGTGCAGACCGTCCGGTTTGTACTGGTCCCACCTCCCCCAAAACCGGTTCCAATGTGCCAGGAATTTGAATCCATCCCTTCTGCACTGCTCCTCAAGCCACGTATTCATCTGAGCTATCCTGCGATTCCTACTCTGACTAGCACGTGGCACTGATAGCAATCCTGAGATTACTACTTTTGAGGTCCTACTTTTTAATTTAGCTCCTAGCTCCCTAAATTCATCTTGTAGGACCTCATCCTATTTTTTACCTATATCATTGGTACCTATATGCACCACCACAACTGGCTGTTCACCCTCCCTTTTCAGAATGTCCTGCAACCACTCCGAGACATCCTTGACCCTTGCACCAGGGAGGCAACATACCATCCTGGAGTCTCGGTTGCGGCCGCAGAAACGCCTATCTATTCCCCTTACAATTAAATCCCCTATCACTATCGCTCTCCCACTCTTTTTCCTGCCCTCCTGTGCAGCAGAGCCACCCACGGTGCCATGAACTTGGCTGCTGCTGCCTTTCCCTGTTGAGTCATCTCCCAAAGTGGTGTATCTGTTTTGCAGGGGGATGACCGCAGGTGACCCCTGCACTATCTTCCTTGCACTGCTCTTCCTGTTGGTCACCCGTTCCCTATCTGGCTGTGTACCCTTTACCTGCGGTGTGACCAACTCGCTAAACGTGCTATTCACGTCATTCTCAGCGTTGTGGATGCTCCAGAGTTCATCCACCCGCAGCTCCAGTGCCGCAATGCAGTCTGTCAGGATCTGCAGCCGGATACACTTTCTGCACATGTAGTCGTCAGGGACACAGGAAGAAGGGACCGAGTATAATGTAGCCAAGTTTGCTGACGATACAAAGATGGGAGGAAAAGCAGTGTGTGAGGAGGATACAAAAAATCTGCAAGGGACAGGCTAATTGATTGGGCAAAAATTTGGCAGATGGAATATAATGTTCGTAAGTATAAGGTTATGCACTTTGGCAGAAAAAAAATCAAAGAGCAAGTTATTATTTAAATGGAGAAAGATTGCAAAGTGCTGTAGTATAGCGGGATCTGGGGGTACTTGTGCATGAAACACAAAAGTTTAGTAAGCAGGTACAGCATGTGATCAGGAAGGCCAATGGAATCTTGGCCTTTATTACAAAGGGGATGAAGTATAAAAGCAAGGAAGTCTTGCTACAGTTATTTAGGATATTGGTGAGGCCACACCTACAATACTGTGTACAGTTTTGGTTTCCATATTTAAGAAAGGATATACTTGCTTTGGAGGCAGTTCAGAGAAGGTTCAATTGGTTGATTTGGGGGAAAAGGGGGTTGACATATGAGGAAAGGTTGCGTAGGTTGGGCCTCTACTCATTGGAATTCAGAAGAATGAGAGGTGATCTTATCGAAACGTATAAGATTATGAGAGGGCTTGACAAGAGGATGTTTCCAATGATAGGGGAGATGAGAACTAGAGGGCATGATCTTAGAATAAGGGGCCAACTATTTAAAACTGAGATGAGGAGGAATTTCTTCTCTCAGAGGGTTGTAAATCTGTGGAACTCGAAGTCCCATCAGTAAACTACACACTCCCAGTCCCATCACCAAATTCCACACTCCCAGTCCTAATCACCAAACTACACACTCCCAGTCCCATCACCAAACTACACACTCCCAGTCCCAATCACCAAACTACACATTCCCAGTCCCAATCACCAAACTACACACTCCCAGTTCCATCACCAAACTACACACTCCCAGTCCCATCACCAATCTACACACTCCCAATCCCAATCACCAAACTACGCACTCCCAGTCCCATCACCAAACTACACACTCCCAGTCCCATCACCAAACTACACACTCCCAGTTCCATCACCAAACTACACACTCCCAGTCCCATCACCAATCTACACACTCCCAATCCCAATCACCAAACTACGCACTCCCAGTCCCATCACCAAACTACACACTCGCAGTCCCATCACCAAACTACACACTCTCAGTCCCATCACCAAACTACACACTCTCAGTCCCATCACCAAACTACACACCCCTTAGGACTGTGTGGGACTCGCATTACAAACCCCTTTATACTGTGTGGGACTCACATTATAAACCCCTTCAGATTGTGATGTATTTACACATGCTAATTCTGACATGCAATGATAAATCCTCACTGGAATTTAGAAAAATGAGAGGGGATCTCATAGGAGATATAAAATTCTGATGGGATTGGACAGGTTAGATGCAGGAAGAATTTTCCGGATGTTGGGGAAGTCCAGAACCAGTGGTCACAGTCTAAGGTTAAGGGTAAACCATATAGGACCGAGATGAGGAGAACCTTTTTCACCCAGAGAATTGTGAACGTATGGAATTCTCTCCCACAAAAGTTGTTGAGTCCAGTTTGTTGGATACATTCAAAAGGGAGTTAGATGTGGCCCTTACGGCTAAAGGGATCAGGGGGTATGGAGAGAAGGCAGGAGTGGGGTACTGAAGCTGCATGATCAGCCATGATCATATTAAATGGTGGTGCAGGCTCGAAGGGCCAAATGGCCTGCCCCTGCACCTATTTTCTATGTTTCTATGTTTCTAATCCAGCTCTGCAGGATTCACTCTAGCAGCCATGAAATGCAATGCAATGTAAGAAAATATATCGGAAAGTTGCTGATGTTGGAGTGGGTCACGCAGTGGAATTTAATCATGGAGGTTGTATATATAGAATAATCGATAGCTGGGTGGGCTTTGCCGGCTAGAATATAAACAATGAAATCAGTTGATTTACATAAGAACCTAAGAACATAAGAAATAGGAACAGGAGTAGGCCATACGGCCCCTCGAGCCTGCTCCGCCATTCAATAAGATCATGGCTGATCCGATCATGGACTCAGGTCCAATTCCCTGCCCGCTGCTCATAACCTCTTATTGCCCCATCGGTTAAGAAACTGTCTATCTCTGTCTTAAATTTATTCAATTTCCCCAGCTTCCACAGCTCCCTGAGGGTTGTAAATCTGTGGAATCCCATCAGAATTTTATATGCTCCGATGAGATCCCCTCTCATTTTTCTAAATTCCAGTGAGGATTTATCATTGCATGTCAGAATTAGCATGTATAAATACATCACAATGTGAAGAGGTTTATAATGTGAGTCCCACACAGTATAAAGGGGTTTGTAATGCGAGTCCCACACAGTCCTAAAGGGTGTGTAGTTTGGTGATGGAACTGGGAGTGTGTAGTTTGGTGATGGGACTGGGAGAGTGTAGTTTGGTGATTGGGACTGGGAGTGTGTAGTTTGGTGATTGGTACTGGGAGTGTGTAGTTTGGTGATTGGGACTGGGAGTGTGTAGTTTGGTGATTGGGACTGGGAGTGTGTAGTTTGGTGATTGGGACTGGGAGTGTGTAGTTTGGTGATGGGACTGGGAGTGTGTAGTTTGGTGATTGGGACTGGGAGTGTGAAATTTGGTGATGGGACTGGGAGTGTGTAGTTTGGTGATGGGACTGGGAGTGTGTAGTTTGCTGATGGGACTTCGAGTGTGTATTTGCTGATGGGAATATGATTGTGCAGTTTGGGAAAAGGACTTGGGGCTAGATTTTAAACTTTTGTGCAGATCTACCAAAAATGGGCGGCATTTCTGATGTGGGCGATAAAAATGGATTTTCAGATTGCCGGCTTGTCGCCCATTCTCAAAGCCCCTTGTCTCCATTTTTGAAATTGGGCGTTAACGCGAGGGATATGAAATGGGCGGTAGTGTTAAATCTCTCTGACCTCCTGCCGTAAAGTGTCACCGTCCTTAGCAACGGCATGGTAACGTTCGATTTCCGTGATTCAGGAGGTCAAGGGTCATCATGACATGCGCAGAAGAGGAGACAGATAGAGAGGGAGCTGAGAGGGACTGAAGGCGTGTGTGGATGTGGTATGGCTGCTTTGGGAGGAAGGAGGTAAAGTTTGAAGCAAATTGGGAAAAGAAAATTAGCTGTCACCAGCCAGATATTTGCCCGAATTTGGTGCCTATAATGGAGGGAGAGGAGGAGGCATCACAGCACGTTGTGGAGACTGATGCTGGCGAGTGCAGTGAACTGGGAGAGGAGCACATTGGAGGGTGCAAAAGAGCGAGGAGGTTCTCGGAAGAGGCAAATGCCTCCCTCCTGCAGAAGGTCGAATCACACTGGGGTGATTTGACACAGGGAGAGCGTGGGAAGCCCACCCCAAAGGCCTACCAGAAGATATGGGCTGAGATAGCAGAGGTGGTCTCGTCGGCGACCAACGAGGTGCAAGAGGGCAACCAATGCTGCAAACGACGGAACAACCTTGTGGGATCCGCAAGAGTAAGTATTACATTTATTTACATGTACTTTTGTATTTATATAATTTGATTTGTAACAGTCATGAGTGACTATCAGCAGATGTGAGGTCTTTCACTTTTGGGAATGTTGTAGTCAAAGCCTGCGGTCACGGTGCACATCTTTAGCTAAAGAATGATAATTATCATAATAATTATGATTACATCTGTCGGTTATGTGCTGTATCAGTCTCTGTGACAGTACCTAGCAAGGATATCATGCAATGATCTCATGCCATGTCGTCCTGTCACCTTTTACAGAAGAAGCTATTGACGATGAGGTCCATGCAGAGGCGAACGGTGGGGGGCCACTATTTCCCAGCGACAACACTGAGATGAAGGAGCGTGTGCTCACTCTCGTGGGAAAGCACCCCCGGATAGCCATGGAAGCATCTGCAGACCTTGAAGTGATGCGACGTGAGTAAAGTTTACACCATTGCGTGATGTAAAATCAATAGATGCCACATCCACTCATATCCGAACAATCATAGATGATAGATGATTTCTAAAATTGTTCTATAAATAATGCTGGCCGAATGAAAATCATTGCAATGCAGAATGTGTTGATGGTCATGAAATGTGATGTCTGCAATGATTTTGAGAGCGGTGGTGCTTTTGTCGTGCATATGCTGTGTGTAGCGCTGGACTCACCTTGTGACCCTAGCACCCCCTTCTCCTCCAATAACCTCATTTGTGTTTTGCAGCTCAGTCAGCAGCACGGCCCCAGGCAAGGCCACAGAGGCCAGAAGGTGGGGGAGTGGGGCCGGACTCGCTGACGATCCTACAGCTGGTGCTGAGGAGCTCCGATTGTCGCCTGTCAATCCGCTGGGTCTGTTGTCTACGGATGAGAGTGCGGACTTCGAGCAACCTGCATCGCCACGCTCCAGAAGCTATTCCAACCCAAGACCATCTCGTGCTCCTCCGATCATTCCCGCCTCCACTCTGGAGGTACCGGGTCCAAGCACCTCGCCACAGGGCACCCCATTTGTCACCAGGATGGCGCCGACCCCGCGGAGGTTTCGTGGACGTGGCAGGTCTGGTCCACGAGCGCCACATGAGAGCAGAGAGATGGTACAGTTGTCCAGGAGGACTATAGATATTGGTGACCAGCTCATCGAAGCATTGGGGAGCATATCTCAACAGTTGACCACCATGACAGTACATTCCTCGGATAGCGGAGGCCCTAGAGGCGATAGCCAGGAACACTACTGGCACAGGCCTCCCAGTATTCCCAGAGCGCGGCACCCCTCCCATAGGTTCTGCACCACCACTGCAAATGACAGATGAGAGGCAGGACCAAGATCCTGCTTCTGCATCAGAGAATGTTGCCCCCTCGGTAGCCCCCGCTCCCATACCCGTGCAACTACCACCTCTGCCTTCATCCCCCCCCAATGAGGCACTGCCTGAGGAGCTCCTCAGCCAGGCAGTGTGGAGCGAGGAGGGGAAGGGATAGAGATGGGGAGAAGAAGGGGAGGGGGGAAGGAAAGTGAGGTGCATGTCCGCAGGTGATGGCTGTGTTATATCTCCATCTGGGTGTATGCAATTTGTTGTAATGTATGGGGGAGGGAGCTACCCTGCTGCTTTGCATTTGTATTCTGCATTGCTGGACATGTTGACTATTTGATTGATGTCAATGGTTGAAAAAGTGAGGTGTAGGCGGGGGTTGGGTGTTATTGGCTGTGATACCTATGATTTCAGACCAATGTATGTATAATTTTTTTTTTATTGATCATGACCTTGTTGCACATTGTCTCAGATAGCTGCACCACTACACACTGCTGATTCCTTAAATACAATTTAACTTCAGTCAATGTAAATTTTAACTGGCACCAAGGTGATGGGCACCATTGATGTCTGAGCTGCACACACACAGCAGTGTGTCAGCACTGTCACTCACAGCAATGTTCTTTCAGGCAAATCATTCAGTTATCAGCTCCTGATGTAAGAGTCTTGCAGCTATGTAGCCACCACGGGCCCTTTCCTGCAGTCTGGAGGGGGTCATGGGCATGGTTGCATAGCCAGCCTGATTGTATGGCCCTAGGTCAGCATTGAGCCTCTCGTCCTCCTCTTCCTCTCTCTCCTGAGGTGGACCATCAGTCCCTAGTGGCAATTCTTGTCACTTCCTGATAGCCAGGATGTGCAGCATGGAGCTCACGACCACGAATTGAACTACTTGCTCAGGGTTGTATTGTAGCTCCCCTCCTGAGTGCTCCAGGCATCTAAAGCACTGCTTAAGCACAGTCATTGTTTTCTGGACCACATTCCAGCGCTAAAATGGATGTTAAGTGGGCGTTATGCATGCAAAAAAAGTGAAAAATCTAGCCCTTTGAGTGTGTAATTTGGTGATGGGCCTGGGATTGTGTAGTTTGATGATGTGACTGGGAATGTGTAGTTTGGTGATGGGACTGGGAGTGTGTAATTTAGGTGATGGGACTGGGAGTGTGTAGTTTGGTGAGGGGACTGGGAGTGTGTAGTTTGGTGATGGGACTGGGAGTGTGCAGTTTGGTGATGGGCCTGGGACTGTGTAGTTTGATGATGTGACTGGGAATGTGTAGTTTGGTGATGGGACTGGGAGTGTGTAGTTTGGTGATGGGACTGGGAGTGTGTAGTTTGGTGATGGGACTGGGAGTGTGTCGTTTGGTGATGGGACTGGGAGTGTGTCGTTTGGTGATGGGACTGGGAGTGTGCAGTTTGGTGATGGGCCTGGGACTGTGTAGTTTGATGATGTGACTGGGAATGTGTAGTTTGGTGATGGGACTGGGAGTGTGTAGTTTGGTAATGGGACTGGGAGTGTATATTTTGGTGATAAGACGGGGGCTAAAGTCTCCACTTTTGAGCTTATCACCCAAAAATGGGTGTTATTTTCGGCGTGGGCGTTAAAAAATGATTTTCAGATCGCCGGCTTCTCAAATCACCTAGTTTACATTTTTGAAAATGGACGTTACCGCGAGTGATATCAAATGGGCGGTAGCGTTAAATGTTTCTGACCTTCGACTGTAAAGTGTGGCCGTCCTTAGCAACGGCATGGCAACACTCGATTCCTGCGATTCAGGAGGTCGAGGTTCATCATGACATGCCCAAAAGAGGAGACAGAGAGAGAGGGGGCTCAGAGGGACTGAAGTTGTGTGTGGGTGTGATGTGTGCTTGTTTGGCTGTTGTGGGAGGAACGATGAAGATTCACCAGCAGCAAAAAGCCCACTAAGCACCAAGAACATAGTTGGCATCGAGTTTTTGTCCAACAAATAACAGATAAAATGGAAGGGATGGAGGAGGCCCTGGAGCTGGTAGCCAGGAACACTGGTGACAGAGGGTCACAGTGGTCCTGGAGCATCGCATGCACCCCAAGGTGACGCACCCACATTGCCAACCACACATGAGAGCCAGCGGCAACATCTTGCTTATGGCTCGGAGCACGGTCCCACCTCGGGATCGTCCTCTCCCGTATCCGTCCAAGCAGTGCTTCGGCTGTCAACCCCGCCCCACCCTCCCCGATGAAGCATCGCCTGAAGACCTCCTTGGCCAGCCAGCTTGGAGTCAGGAGGGTAAGGGGAAGGGGTAGAGGTGAGGCGCAAAAGCAATGCGGGGGGGTGGGGGGGAAAGGGTTGGTTTGTACAGAAATACTGATGATTTCTGACTAATGTTCGGTTTAAAAGTTTTTTATTTAACAAAACCTTGCAGGACATTGGCTCAGATAGATGAACCATTACACCCTAGTGATTCCTTAACATTAAAGTGGGGGGGGGGGGGGGGCATGGCTTCAGCATCGGCCTGATTGTCTGGCCCGATGTCAGCATCTGCCTCCTCATCCTCCTCTTCCTCTCTCTGGTGAGGTGGACTGTCCGACTCATCAGGCAAATCTTGTCCCCTGCTGATAGCCAAGTTGTGTAGCATGGAGCAGACCACCACGAATTGAGCTACCTGTTCAGGGTGGTATTGGAGCTCACCCCCTGACTGGTCCAGGCATCTAAAGAGCTGCTTCAGCACTCCAATGGTTTTCTCCACGACATTGCGAGTTGTTCTGTGGCTCTACTTGTATCGCCTCTCAGCCTCGGTGTGGCTGTCACGCAGGGCGAGGGGGTCATCAGCAAGGTGGTGAAGCCATATCCTTTGTCCCTAAGCATCCAGCATTGACCTTGTGGCTCATTGTTAAGTCAGATACAGTGATCTCACGCAGGATGCGCGCATCATGGGTGCTGCCTGGAAATTGAACATTCACAGCCAGTAATAACTTGCTGGTGGCCAACAAACAATTGGACATTCAGGGAGTGGAATCCCTTGCAGTTCCTGAAAACCTCAGCATCCTGAAAAGGTGCCTGCATCGTGATGTGCGTACAGTTTATTGCTCCCTGCACCTTGGGGAAGTTTGCAATTCTGGAGAAACCTTGAGCCCTCTCACTCTGTGCCCACCTTGTCATAGGGTAGCTGATCAAGTCCCTCCTGCGTGCGTACAGGGCTTCAGTGACCTGTCTAATGCAGCGATGTGTGGCAGGCTGAGAACGTCCGCAAATGTTGCAAGCTGTGGCCTGAAAAGAATCCGAGGCATAGAACGACAGTGCCGCGGTGACTTTGACCTCGACGGACAGTGCAGTTCTGATGATGCTGGCAGGTTGCAGGTCTGCCCTTATCAACTGGCATACCTCAGTGATAACCTCTTTGTGGAAACGCAGTCTCCGAAGGCAGGTGGCGTTGGGCAAGTCGAGGTAAGAATGCTTCTCCTTGTACTTGCAGGGGATGTAAAGTCTGGTCCTCCTCATCTGTCTGTCACTTCATACATTGGACACATAATGCAGTGCAGCGTTCCTTCGGTGATGTCGAGTCTGCTGCATGTATTTGGTGACCAAGGGAGGGTGAGAAAGGACAGATCCCATTGTAGTAGCTATCTGTTTTCCACTGATTGCACATAAACAAGGAATGTCCCTACGAGCACACCTCTTCAATTCCAATAGGTCACAGTGTGGTCAAGATGTTTTTAGAGATATTCACATCAACTCCAACGACCTGCAGCGTACCTCCGAACTCCGCCGAGGTTGAAGCACAGCAGCCTTTTAAAGGAAGCGACATGTGATCTAAAACATGAGGTCCATAACGCTGTGATTCGTTCCCGTTAGTTCCACTTCTTGTAGGCGGTTTTTTGAACGAGCAATATTGTGGGCGATATGTGTGTGAGATGGTGAAATTGACGATGGGCGATCTACATGCCCGCTAGTTTGGGTAAATATGCTCTTTATGACAAAAAACAGTCACTGGGCGTTAATATTGAATCTTGGCGTTATTTCCGTGCGGAAAGTAACGCTGGGCGATATATGGTTCAATTCGCCCATTCTGCTGATACCGCCCAAAAAAAGTGGGCGGGCGGTAATATTTTTTCCCGGCGTTAATCACATGGGAAAAGTAACAATCTGCGATAAGTTTCTAAAAATGCCTGACAGTTTCCATTTTGTGCCATTATATGTCATTTCAGCGGGAAAATGGGCGTTAAGTGAGCATTAAGCAGTCAAAAAAAGTGGAGATTCTAGCCCTGTGAACATGTATTTTGGGGATGGGGCTGGGAGTGTGTAGTTTGATTGAAAAAAAGACTGGGAGTTTGTAGTTTGGTGATGGGACTGGGAGTGTGTAGTTTGGTGATGGGACTGGGAGTGTGTAGTTTGGTGATGGGACTGGGAGTATGTAGTTTGGTGATGGGACTGGGAGTGTGTATTTTGGTGAAAGGACTGAGAGTGTGTATTTTGGTGAAAGGGCTGGGAGTGTGTATTTCGGTGAAAGGGCTGGGAGTGTGTATTTTGGTGAAAGGACTGGGAGTGTGTATTTTGGTGAAAGGACTCGGTGCTTCAAGTGAGGTGAAAGCACTGGGAGTGCGCAATTTTTATAAAGGAATGGGAAAGTGTAGTTTGGTGATGGGAAGGGAGTGTGTAGTTTGGTGATGGGACTGGGAGTGTGTAGTTTGTCGATGGGACTGGGAGTGTGTAGTTTGTCAATGAGACTGGGAGCGTGTAGTTTGGTGATGCGACTGGGAGTGGGAAGTTTGGTGATGGGACTGGGAGTGTGTAGTTTGGTGATGGGAGTGGAAGTGCGTAGTTTGGTGATGGGACTGAGAGTGTATAGTTTGGAGATGGGACTGGGAGTGAGTAGTTTGGTGAAGGGACTGGGAGTGTGTAGTTTGGTGAGGGGACTGGGAGTGTGCAGTTTGGTGATGGGACTGGGAGTGAGTAGTTTGGTGATGGGACTGGGAGTGTGTAGTTTGGTGATGCGACTGGGAGTGGGAAGTTTGGTGATGGGACTGGGAGTGTGTAGTTTGGTGATGGGAGTGGAAGTGCGTAGTTTGGTGATGGGACTGAGAGTGTATAGTTTGGAGATGGGACTGGGAGTGAGTAGTTTGGTGAAGGGACTGGGAGTGTGTAGTTTGGTGAGGGGACTGGGAGTGTGCAGTTTGGTGATGGGACTGGGAGTGAGTAGTTTGGTGATGGGACTGGGAGTGTGTAGTTTGGTGATGGGACTGGGAGTGTGTAGTTTGGTGACAGGACTGGGAGTGTGTAGTTTGGTGATGGGACTGGGAGTGTTTAATTTTGTGTTGGGACTGGGAGTGCGTAGTTTGGTGATGGGACTGGGTTTGTGTAGTTTGGTGATAGGACAGGGAGTGTGTAGTATGGTGATGGGACTGGGAGTGTGTAGTTTGGTGATGGGACTGGGATTGTGTAGTTTGATGATGGGACTGGGAGTGTGTAGTTTGGTGATGGGACTGGGATTGTGTAGTTTGATGATGAGACTGGGAGTGTGTAGATTGGTGATGGGACTGGGAGTGCGTAGTTTGGAGATGGGACTGGGAGTGTCTAATTTGGTGATGGGACTGGGAGTGAGTAGTTTGGTGTGGGACTGGGAGTGTGTTGTTTGGTGATGGGAATAGGAGTGTGCAGTTTTATGATGAGTCTGGGAGTGTGTAGTTTGGTGATGGGACTGGGAGAGCGTAGTTTGGTGATGGGACTGGGAGCGTGTAGTTTTGTGATTAGACTGGGAGTGTGTAGTTTGGTGATGGGACTGGGAGTGTGTAGTTTGGTGATGGGACTGGGAGTGTGTAGTTTGGAGATGGGACTGGGAGTGTCTAATTTGGTGATGGGACTGGGAGTGAGTAGTTTGGTGTGGGACTGGGAGTGTGTTGTTTGGTGATGGGACTGGGAGTGTGTAGACTGGTGATGGGACTTGGAGTATGCAGATTTGTGATGAGACTGGGAGTGTGTAGTTTGGTGATGGGACTGGGAGTGTGTAGTTTGGTGATGGGACTGGGAGTGTGTAGTTTGGTGATGGGACTGGGAGTATGTAGTTTGGTGATGGGACTGGGAGTGTGTAGTTTGGTGAATGGACTTGGAGTGTGTAGTTTTTTCTGATGCGACTGGGAGAGTGTATTTTGGTGAAAGGACTGGGAGTGTGTATTTTGGTGAAAGGGCTGGGAGTGTGTATTTCGGTGAAAGGGCTGGGAGTGTGTATTATGGTGAAAGGACTGGGAGTGCGCAATTTTTATAAAGGAATGGGAAAGTGTAGTTTGGTGATGCAAAGGGAGTGTGTAGTTTGGTGATGGGACTGGGAGTGTGTAGTTTGGTGATGGGACTGGGAGTGTGTAGTTTGTCGATGGGACTGGGAGTGTGTAGTTTGTCAATGAGACTGGGAGCGTGTAGTTTGGTGATGCGACTGGGAGTGGGAAGTTTGGTGATGGGACTGGGAGTGTGGTTTGGTGATGGGACTGGGAGTGTGTAGTTTGGTGGTGGGACTGAGAGTGTATAGTTTGGAGATGGGACTGGGAGTGTGTAGTTTGGTGAAGGGACTGGGAGTGTGTAGTTTGGTGAGGGGACTGAGAGTGTATAGTTTGGAGATGGGACTGGGAGTGTGTAGTTTGGTGAAGGGACTGGGAGTGTGTAGTTTGGTGAGGGGACTGGGAGTGTGCAGTTTGGTGATGGGACTGAGAGTGTATAGTTTGGAGATGGGACTGGGAGTGTGTAGTTTGGTGAAGGGACTGGGAGTGTGTAGTTTGGTGAGGGGACTGGGAGTGTGCAGTTTAGTGATGGGACTGGGAGTGAGTAGTTTGGTAATGGGACTGGGAGTGTGTAGTTTGGTGATGGGACTGGGAGTGTGTAGTTTGGTGATGGGACTGGGAGTGTGTAGTTTGGTGATGGGACTGGGAGTATGCAGTTTGGTGATGGGACTGGGAGTGTGTAGTTTGGTGAAAGGACTGGGAGTGTGTATTTTGGTGAAAGGGCTGGGAGTGTGTATTTCGGTGAAAGGGCTGGGAGTGTGTATTTCGGTGAAAGGGCTGGGAGTGTGTATTATAGTGAAAGGACTGGGAGTGCGCAATTTTATAAAGGAATGGGAAAGTGTAGTTTGGTGATGTGAAGGGAGTGTGTAGTGTGGTGATGGGACTGGGAGTGTGTAGTTTGGTGATGGGACAGGGAGTGTGTAGTTTGGTGAAGGGACTGGGAGTGTGTAGTTTGGTGATGGGACTGGGAGCGTGTAGTTTGGTGATGCGACTGGGAGCGTGTAGTTTGGTAATGGGACTGAGAGTGTATAGTTTGGAGATGGGACTGGGAGTGTGTAGTTTGGTGAAGGGACTGGGAGTGTGTAGTTTGGTAATGGGACTGAGAGTGTATAGTTTGGAGATGGGACTGGGAGTGTGTAGTTTGGTGAAGGGACTGGGAGTGTGTAGTTTGGTGAGGGGACTGGGAGTGTGTAGTTTGGTGAGGGGACTGGGAGTGTGCAGTTTGGTGAGGGGACTGGGAGTGTGCAGTTTGGTGATGGGACTGGGAGTGTGGTTTGGTGATGGGACTGGCAGTGTGTAGTTTGGTGAGGGGACTGGGAGTGTGCAGTTTGGTGATGGGACTGGGAGTGTGTAGTTTGGTGAAGGGACTGGGAGTGTGTAGTTTGGTGAGGGGACTGGGAGTGTGCAGTTTGGTGAGGGGACTGGGAGTGTGCAGTTTGGTAATGGGACTGGGAGTGTGTAGTTTGGTGATGAGACTGGGAGTGCGTAGTTTGGTGATGGGACTGAGAGTGTATAGTTTGGAGATGGGACTGGGAGTGTGTAGTTTGGTGAAGGGACTGGGAGTGTGTAGTTTTGTGCTGAGACTGGGAGTGTGTAGTTTGGTGATGGGACTGGGAGTGTGTAGTTTGGTGATGGGACTGGGAGTGTGTAGATTGGTGATGGGACTGGGAGTGTGTAGATTTTTGATGAGACTGGGAGTGTGTAGTTTGGTGATGGGACTGGGAGTGTGTAGTTTGGTGATGGGACTGGGAGTGTGTAGTTTGGTGATGGGACTGGGAGTGTGCAGTTTTTTCTGATGCGACTGGGAGAGTGTATTTTGGTGAAAGGACTGGGAGTGTGTATTTTGGTGAAAGGGCTGGGAGTGTGTATTTCGGTGAAAGGGCTGGGAGTGTGTATTATGGTGAAAGGACTGGGAGTGCGCAATTTTTATAAAGGAATGGGGAAGTGTAGTTTGGTGATGCAAATGGAGTGTGTAGTTTGGTGATGGGACTGGGAGTGTGTAGTTTGGTGATGGGACTGGGAGTGTGCAGTTTGGTGATGGGACTGGGAGTGTGTAGTTTGTCAATGAGACTGGGAGCGTGTAGTTTGGTGATGCGACTGGGAGTGGGAAGTTTGGTGATGGGACTGGGAGTGTGGTTTGGTGATGGGACTGGGAGTGCGTAGTTTGGTGATGGGACTGAGAGTGTATAGTTTGGAGATGGGACTGGGAGTGTGTAGTTTGGTGAAGGGACTGGGAGTGTGTAGTTTGGTGAGGGGACTGGGAGTGTGCAGTTTGGTGATGGGACTGGGAGTGAGTAGTTTGGTAATGGGACTGGGAGTGTGTAGTTTGGTGATGGGACTGGGAGTGTGTAGTTTGGTGATGGGACTGGGAGTGTGTAGTTTTTTCTGATGCGACTGGGAGTATGCAGTTTGGTGATGGGACTGGGAGTGTGTATTTTGGTGAAAGGACTGGGAGTGTGTATTTTGGTGAAAGGGCTGGGAGTGTGTATTATAGTGAAAGGACTGGGAGTGCGCAATTTTATAAAGGAATGGGAAAGTGTAGTTTGGTGATGTGAAGGGAGTGTGTAGTGTGGTGATGGGACTGGGAGTGTGTAGTTTGGTGATGGGACAGGGAGTGTGTAGTTTGGTGAAGGGACTGGGAGTGTGTAGTTTGGTGATGGGACTGGGAGCGTGTAGTTTGGTGATGCGACTGGGAGCGTGTAGTTTGGTAATGGGACTGAGAGTGTATAGTTTGGAGATGGGACTGGGAGTGTGTAGTTTGGTGAAGGGACTGGGAGTGTGTAGTTTGGTAATGGGACTGAGAGTGTATAGTTTGGAGATGGGACTGGGAGTGTGTAGTTTGGTGAAGGGACAGGGAGTGTGTAGTTTGGTGAGGGGACTGGGAGTGTGTAGTTTGGTGAGGGGACTGGGAGTGTGCAGTTTGGTGAGGGGACTGGGAGTGTGCAGTTTGGTGATGGGACTGGGAGTGTGGTTTGGTGATGGGACTGGCAGTGTGTAGTTTGGTGAGGGGACTGGGAGTGTGCAGTTTGGTGATGGGACTGGGAGTGTGTAGTTTGGTGAAGGGACTGGGAGTGTGTAGTTTGGTGAGGGGACTGGGAGTGTGCAGTTTGGTGAGGGGACTGGGAGTGTGCAGTTTGGTAATGGGACTGGGAGTGTGTAGTTTGGTGATGAGACTGGGAGTGCGTAGTTTGGTGATGGGACTGAGAGTGTATAGTTTGGAGATGGGACTGGGAGTGTGTAGTTTGGTGAAGGGACTGGGAGTGTGTAGTTTTGTGCTGAGACTGGGAGTGTGTAGTTTGGTGATGGGACTGGGAGTGTGTAGTTTGGTGATGGGACTGGGAGTGTGTAGATTGGTGATGGGACTGGGAGTGTGTAGATTTTTGATGAGACTGGGAGTGTGTAGTTTGGTGATGGGACTGGGAGTGTGTAGTTTGGTGATGGGACTGGGAGTGTGTAGTTTGGTGATGGGACTGGGAGTGTGCAGTTTTTTCTGATGCGACTGGGAGAGTGTATTTTGGTGAAAGGACTGGGAGTGTGTATTTTGGTGAAAGGGCTGGGAGTGTGTATTTCGGTGAAAGGGCTGGGAGTGTGTATTATGGTGAAAGGACTGGGAGTGCGCAATTTTTATAAAGGAATGGGAAAGTGTAGTTTGGTGATGCAAATGGAGTGTGTAGTTTGGTGATGGGACTGGGAGTGTGTAGTTTGGTGATGGGACTGGGAGTGTGCAGTTTGGTGATGGGACTGGGAGTGTGTAGTTTGTCAATGAGACTGGGAGCGTGTAGTTTGGTGATGCGACTGGGAGTGGGAAGTTTGGTGATGGGACTGGGAGTGTGGTTTGGTGATGGGACTGGGAGTGCGTAGTTTGGTGATGGGACTGAGAGTGTATAGTTTGGAGATGGGACTGGGAGTGTGTAGTTTGGTGAAGGGACTGGGAGTGTGTAGTTTGGTGAGGGGACTGGGAGTGTGCAGTTTGGTGATGGGACTGGGAGTGAGTAGTTTGGTAATGGGACTGGGAGTGTGTAGTTTGGTGATGGGACTGGGAGTGTGTAGTTTGGTGATGGGACTGGGAGTGTGTAGTTTTTTCTGATGCGACTGGGAGTATGCAGTTTGGTGATGGGACTGGGAGTGTGTATTTTGGTGAAAGGACTGGGAGTGTGTATTTTGGTGAAAGGGCTGGGAGTGTGTATTTCGGTGAAAGGGCTGGGAGTGTGTATTTCGGTGAAAGGGCTGGGAGTGTGTATTATAGTGAAAGGACTGGGAGTGCGCAATTTTATAAAGGAATGGGAAAGTGTAGTTTGGTGATGTGAAGGGAGTGTGTAGTGTGGTGATGGGACTGGGAGTGTGTAGTTTGGTGATGGGACAGGGAGTGTGTAGTTTGGTGAAGGGACTGGGAGTGTGTAGTTTGGTGATGGGACTGGGAGCGTGTAGTTTGGTGATGCGACTGGGAGCGTGTAGTTTGGTAATGGGACTGAGAGTGTATAGTTTGGAGATGGGACTGGGAGTGTGTAGTTTGGTGAAGGGACTGGGAGTGTGTAGTTTGGTAATGGGACTGAGAGTGTATAGTTTGGAGATGGGACTGGGAATGTGTAGTTTGGTGAAGGGACTGGGAGTGTGTAGTTTGGTAATGGGACTGAGAGTGTATAGTTTGGAGATGGGACTGGGAGTGTGTAGTTTGGTGAAGGGACTGGGAGTGTGTAGTTTGGTGAGGGGACTGGGAGTGTGTAGTTTGGTGAGGGGACTGGGAGTGTGCAGTTTGGTGAGGGGACTGGGAGTGTGCAGTTTGGTGATGGGACTGGGAGTGTGGTTTGGTGATGGGACTGGCAGTGTGTAGTTTGGTGAGGGGACTGGGAGTGTGCAGTTTGGTGATGGGACTGGGAGTGTGGTTTGGTGATGGGACTGGGAGTGTGTAGTTTGGTGAAGGGACTGGGAGTGTGTAGTTTGGTGAGGGGACTGGGAGTGTGCAGTTGGTGAGGGGACTGGGAGTGTGCAGTTTGGTAATGGGACTGTGAGTGTGTAGTATGGTGATGAGACTGGGAGTGCGTAGTTTGGTGATGGGACTGAGAGTGTATAGTTTGGAGATGGGACTGGGAGTGTGTAGTTTGGTGAAGGGACTGGGAGTGTGTAGTTTTGTGCTGAGACTGGGAGTGTGTAGTTTGGTGATGGGACTGGGAGTGTGTAGTTTGGTGATGGGACTGGGAGTGTGTAGATTGGTGATGGGACTGGGAGTGTGTAGATTTTTGATGAGACTGGGAGTGTGTAGTTTGGTGATGGGACTGGGAGTGTGTAGTTTGGTGATGGGACTGGGAGTGTGTAGTTTGGTGATGGGACTGGGAGTGTGCAGTTTTGTGATGGGACTGGGAGTGCGCAGTTTGGTGATGGGGCTAGGAGTGTGTATTTTGGTAATCGACTGGGAGTGTGCTGCTTTGAGCTGAGACTGGGTGTGTGAAGTTTGGTGATTGGACTGGGAGTGCGCAGTTTGGTGATGGGACTGGGAGTGAGTAGTTTGGTGCTGGGACAGGAAGCATGTAGTTTGGTGATGGGACTTGGAGTGTGTACTTTGGTGATGGGACTGGGAGTGCATAGTTTGGTGATGGGACTGGGAGTGTGTAGTTTGGTGATGGGACTGGGAGTGTGTAGTTTGGTGATGGGACTGGGAGTGTGTCGTTTGATGATGAGACTGGGAGTGTGCAGTTTTGTGATAGGACTGGGAGTGCGCAGTTTGGTGATGGGGCTAGGAGTGTGTATTTTGGTAATCGACTGGGAGTGTGCTGCTTTGAGCTGAGACTGGGTGTGTGAAGTTTGGTGATTGGACTGGGAGTGCGCAGTTTGGTGATGGGACTGGGAGTGAGTAGTTTGGTGCTGGGACAGGAAGCATGAAGTTTGGTGATGGGACTTGGAGTGTGTACTTTGGTGATGGGACAGGGAGTGTGTTGTTTGGTGATGGGTCTGGGATTGTGTAATTTGGTGATGGGTCTGGGATTGTGTAATTTGGTGATGGGACTGGGATTGTGTAGATTTGTGATGAGACTGGGAGTGTGTAGTTTGGTGATGCGACTGGGAGTGTGTAGTTTGGTGATAGGACTGGGAGTGTGTAGTTTGGTGATGGGACTGGTAATGTGTAGTTTGGTGATGGGACTGGAAGTGTGTAGTTTGGTGATGGGACTGGGAGTGTGCAGTTTGGTGATGGGACTGGGAGTGTGTAGTTTGGTGATGGGGCTGGGAGTGTGTAGTTTGGTGAGGGGACTGGGAGTGTGCAGTTTTGTGATGAGACTGGGAGTGTGTAGATTAGTGATGGGACTGGGAGTGCGTAGTTTGATGATGGGACTGGGTGTGTGTAGCTTGGTGATGGGACAGAGAGTGTGTAGTTTTGTGCTGAGACTGGGAGTGTGTAGTTTGGTGATGGGACTGGGAGTGTGTAGTTTGGTGATGGGACTGGGAGTGTGTAGATTGATGATGGGACTGGGAGTGTGTAGATTTTTGATGAGACTGGGAGTGTGTAGTTTGGTGATGGGACTGGGAGTGTGTAGTTTGGTGATGGGACTGGGAGTGTGTAGTTTGGTGATGGGACTGGGAGTGTGCAGTTTTGTGATGGGACTGGGAGTGCGCAGTTTGGTGATGGGGCTAGGAGTGTGTATTTTGGTAATCGACTGGGAGTGTGCTGCTTTGAGCTGAGACTGGGTGTGTGAAGTTTGGTGATTGGACTGGGAGTGCGCAGTTTGGTGATGGGACTGGGAGTGAGTAGTTTGGTGCTGTGACAGGAAGCATGTAGTTTGGTGATGGGACTTGGAGTGTGTACTTTGGTGATGGGACAGGGAGTGTGTAGTTTTGTGCTGAGACAAGGAGTGTGTAGTTTGGTGATGCGACTGGGAGTGTGTAGTTTGGTGATAGGACTGGGAGTGTGTTGTTTGGTGATGGGTCTGGGATTGTGTAATTTGGTGATGGGTCTGGACTTGTGTAATTTGGTGATGGGACTGGGAGTGTGTAGATTTGTGATGAGACTGGGAGTGTGTAGCTTGGTGATAGGACTGGGAGTGTGTAGTTTGGTGATGGGACTGGTAATGTGTAGTTTGGTGATGGGACTGGAAGTGTGTAGTTTGGTGATGGGACTGGGAGTGTGCAGTTTGGTGATGGGACTGGGAGTGCGTAGTTTGGTGATGGGGCTGGGAGTGTGTAGTTTGGTGAGGGGACTGGGAGTGTGCAGTTTTGTAATGAGACTGGGAGTGTGTAGATTAGTGATGGGACTGGGAGTGCGTAGTTTGATGATGGGACTGGGTGTGTGTAGCTTGGTGATGGGACAGAGAGTCTGTAGATTTGTGCTGAGACTGGGAGTGTGTAGTTTGGTGATGGGACTGGGAGTGTGTAGTTTTGTGATGGGACTAGGAGTGTGCAGTTTTATGATGAGTCTGGGAGTGTGTAGTTTGGTGATGGGACTGGGATAGCGTAGTTTGATGATGGGACTGGGAGCGTGTAGTTTTGTGATTAGACTGGGAGTTTGTAGTTTGGTGACGGGACTGGGAGTGTGTAGTTTGGTGATGGGACTGGGAGTGTGTAGTTTGGTGACGGGACTGGGAGTGTGTAGTTTGGTGATGGGACTGGGAGTGTGTCATTTGGTGATGAGACTGGGAGTGTGTAGTCTGGAGATTTGACTGGGAGTGTGTAGTTTGGTGATGGGACTGGGAGTGCGTAGTTTGGTGATGGGACTGAGAGTGTATAGTTTGGAGATGGGACTGGGAGTGTGTAGATTGGTGAAGGGACTGGGAGTGTGTAGTTTGGTGAGGGGACTGGGAGTGTGTAGTTTGGTGAGGGGACTGGGAGTGTGCAGTTTGGTAATGGGACTGGGAGTGAGTAGATTGGTAATGGGACTGGGAGTGTGTAGTTTGGTGATGAGACTGGCAATGTGTAGTTTGTTGATGGGACTGGGAGTGTGTAGTTTGGTGACAGGACTGGGAGTGTGTAGTTTGGTGATGGGACTGGGAGTGTTTAGTTTTGTGTTGGGACTGGGAGTGCGTAGTTTGGTGATGGGACTGGGTGTGTGTAGTTTGGTGATGGGACAGGGAGTGTGTCATTTTATGCTTAGACTGGGATTGTGTAGGTTGATGATGGGACTGGGAGTGTGTAGTTTAGTGAAGGGACCGGGAGTATGTAGAATGGTGATGGGACTGGGGGTGTGTAGTTTGGTGATGAGACTGGGAGTGTGTAGTTTGGTGATGGGACTGGGAGTGAGTAGTTTGGTGATAGGACTGGGAGTGCGTAGTATGGTGATGGGACTGGGAGTGAGTAGTTTGGTGATGGGACTGGGAGTGTGTAGTTTGGTGATGGGACTGGGAGTGTGTAGTTTGTTGATGCGACTGGGAGTGCGTAGTTTGTTGATGGGACTGGGACTGCATAGTTTGATGAAGGAACTGGGAGTGTGTAGTTTAGTGATGGGATTGGGAGTGTATAGTTTGGTGACGGGGCTGGGAGTGTGTAGTTTGGTGACGGGACTGGGAGTGTGTAGTTTGGTGATGGGACTGGGAGTGTGCAATTTGGTGATGAGACTGGGAGTGTGTAGTTTGGTGATGGGACTGGGAGTGTGTAGTTTGGTGATGGGATTGGGAGTGTGTAGGTTGGTGATGGGACTGGGAGTGTGTAGTTTGGTGATGGGACTGGGAGTATGTAGTTTGCTGATGGGACTGGGAGTGTGTAATTTGGTGACGGGACTGGGAGTGAGTAGTTTGGTGTTGGGACTGGGAGTGTGTAGTTTGGTGGTGGGACTGGGAGTGTGTAGTTTGGTGATGGGGCTGGGAGTGTGTAGATTAGTGATGGGACTGGGAGTGCGTAGTTTGGTGATGGGTCTGGGTGTGTGTAGCTTGGTGATGGGACAGGGAGTGTGTAGTTTTTTGCTGAGACTGGGAGTGTGTAGTTTGGTGATGGGACTGGGAGTGTGTAGTTTGGTGATGGGACGAGGAGTTTGCAATTTTATGATGAGTCTGGGAGTGTGTAGTTTGGTGATGGGCCTGGGAGAGCGTAGTTTGGTGATGGGACTGGGAGTGTGTAGTTTGGTGATGATACTGGGAGTGAGTAGATTGGTGATGGGACTGGGAGTGTGTAGATTGGTGATGGGACTGAGAGTGTGTAGTTTGGTGAGGAGATTGGGAGTGTGCAGTATTGTGATGAGACTTGGAGTGTGAAGTTTGGTGTTGGGACTGGGAGTGCATAGTTTGGTGATGATATTGGGAGTGTGTAGTTTGGTGATGGAACTGGGAATGTGTAGTTTGGTGATGGGACTGGGAGTGTGTAGTTTGGTGATGGGAATGGGAGTGTATAGTTTTGTGATGAGACTGGGAGTGTGTAGTTTGGTGATGGGACTGGGAGTGTGTAGTTTGGTGATGGGACTGGGAGTGTGTAGTTTGCTGATGGGACTGGGAGTGTGTAGTTTGGTGATGGGACTGGGAGTGTGTCGTTTGATGATGAGACTGGGAGTGTGCAGTTTTGTGATGGGACTGGGAGTGTGTAGTTTGTTGACGGGACTGGGAGTGTGTAATTTGGTGATGGGACTGGGAGTAAGTGGTTTGGTGATGGATCTGGGATTGTGTAATTTGGTGATGGGACTGGGAGTGTGCAGGTTTGTGATGAGACTGGGAGTGTGTAGTTTGGTGATGCGACTGGGAGTGGGTAGTTTGGTGATGGGACTGTGAGTGTGTAGTTTGGAAATGGGACTGGGAGTGTCTAATTTGGTGATGGGATTGGGAGTGTGTAGTTTGGTGATGGGACTGGTAATGTGTAGTTTGGTGATTGGACTGGAAGTGTGTAGTTTGGTGCTGGGACTGGGAGTGTGCAGTTTGGTGATGGGACTGGGAGTGTGTAGTTTGGTGAGGGGACTGGGAGTGTGCAGTTTTGTGATGAGACTGGGAGTGTGTAGATTAGTGATGGGACTGGGAGTGCGTAGTTTGATGATGGGACTGGGTGTGTGTAGCTTGGTGATGGGACAGAGAGTCTGTAGTTTTGTGCTGAGACTGGGAGTGTGTAGTTTGGTGATGGGACTGGGAGTGTGTAGTTTTGTGATGGGACTAGGAGTGTGCAGTTTTATGATGTGTCTGGGAGTGTGTAGTTTGGTGATGGGACTGGGAGTGTGTAGTTTTGTGATTAGACTGGGAGTGTGTAGTTTGGAAATGGGACTGGGAGTGTCTAATTTGGTGATGGGATTGGGAGTGTGTAGTTTGGTGATGGGACAGGTAATGTGTAGTTTGGTGATTGGACTGGAAGTGTGTAGTTTGGTGCTGGGACTGGGAGTGTGCAGTTTGGTGATGGGACTGGGAGTGTGTAGTTTGGTGAGGGGACTGGGAGTGTGTAGTTTGGTGATGGGGCTGGGAGTGTGTAGTTTGGTGATGGGACTTGGAGTGTGTAGTTTGGTGATGGGACTGGGAGTGTGCAGTTTTGTGCTGAGACGGGGAGTGTGTAGTTTGGTGAGGGGACTGGGAGTGTGCAGTTTTGTGATGAGACTGGGAGTGTGTAGTTTGATGATGTGACTGGGGGTGTGTAGCTTGGTGATGGGACAGAGAGTGTGTAGTTTTGTGCTGAGACTGGGAGTGTGTAGTTTGGTGATGGGACTGGGAGTGTGTAGTTTTGTGATGGGACTAGGAGTGTGTAGTTTGGTGATGGGACTGGGAGTGTGTAGTTTGCTGATGGGACTGGGATAGCGTAGATTGATGATGGGACTGGGAGCGTGTAGTTTTGTGATTAGACTGGGAGTTTGTAGTTTGGTGACGGAACTGGGAGCGTGTAGTTTGGTGATGGGACTGGGAGTGTGTCATTTGGTGATGAGACTGGGAGTGTGTATTCTGGAGATTTGACTGGGAGTGTGTAGTTTGGTGATGGGTCTGGGAGTGCGTAGTTTGGTAATGGGACTGAGACTGTATAGTTTGGAGATGGGACTGGGAGTGTGTAGTTTGGTGATGAGACTGGCAATTTGTAGTTTGTTGATGGGACTGGGAGTGTGTAGTTTGGTGACAGGACTGGGAGTGTGTAGTTTGGTGATGGGACTGGGAGTGTTTAGTTTTGTGTTGGGACTGGGAGTGTGTAGTTTGGTGATGGGACTGGGTGTGTGTAGTTTGGTGATGGGACAGGGAGTGTGTCATTTTATGCTTAGACTGGGAGTGTGTAGTTTGATGATGGGACTGGGAGTGTGTAGTTTAGTGAAGGGACTGGGAGTGTGTAGTTTGGTGATGGGACTGGGAGTGAGTAGTTTGGTGATAGGACTGGGAGTGCGTAGTATGGTGATGGGACTGGGAGTGAGTAGTTTGGTGATGGGACTGGGAGTGTGTAGTTTGGTGATGGGACTGGGAGTGTGTCGTGTGTTGATGGGACTGGGAGTGCATAGTATGATGAAGGAACTGGGAGTGTGTAGTTTAGTGATGGGATTGGGAGTGTATAGTTTGGTGATGGGACTGGGAGTGTGTAATTTGGTGATGGGACTGGGTGTGTGTAGTTTGGTGTTGGGACTGGTCGTGTGTAGTTTGGTGATGGGACTGGGTGTGTGTAGTTTGGTGATGGGACAGGGAGTGTGTCATTTTATGCTTAGACTGGGAGTGTGTAGTTTGATGATGGGACTGGGAGTGTGTAGTTTAGTAAAGGGACTGGGAGTGTGTTGTTTGGTGACGGGACTGGGAGTGTGTAGTTTGGTGATGGGACTGGGAGTGTGCAATTTGGTGATGAGACTGGGAGTGTGTAGTTTGGTGATGGGACTGGGAGTGTGTAGTTTGGTGATGGGACTGGGAGTGTGTAGTTTGGTGATGGGACTGGGAGTGTGTAGTTTGGTGATGGGACTGGGAGTGTGTAGTTTGCTGATGGGACTGGGAGTGTGTAATTTGGTGATGGGACTGGGAGTGAGTAGTTTGGTGTTGGGACTGGTAGTGTGTAGTTTGGTGATGGGACTGGGAGTGTGTAGATTAATGATGGGACTGGGAGTGCGTAGTTTGGTGATGGGACTGGGTGTGTGTAGCTTGGTGATGGGACCTGGAATGTGTACTTTGGTGATCGGAAAGGACGTGTGTAGTTTTGTGCTGAGACTGGGAGTGTGTAGTTTGGTGATGGGACTGGGAGTGTGTAGTTTGGTGATGGGACGAGGAGTTTGCAATTTTATGATGAGTCTGGGAGTGTGTAGTTTGGTGATGGGACTGGGAGAGCGTAGTTTGATGATGGGACTGGGAGCGTGTAGTTTTGTGATTAGACTGGGAGTTTGTAGTTTGGTGATGGGACTGAGAGTGTGTAGTTTTGTGATGAGACTGGGAGTGTGTAATTTTGTGATGGGACTGGGAGTGATTAGTTTGGTGATGGGACTGGGAGTGTGTGGTTTGGTGATGGGACTGGGAGTGTGTAGATTGGTGATGGGACTGAGAGTGTGTAGTTTGGTGAGGGGACTGGGAGTGTGTAGTTTGGAGATGGGACTGGGAGTGTCTAATTTGGTGATGGGACTGGGAGTGAGTAGTTTGGTATTGGGACTGGTAGTGTGTTGTTTGGTGATGGGACTGGGAGTATGTAGTTTTGTGATGAGACTGGGAGTGTGTAGTTTGGTGATGGGACTGGGAGTGTGTAGATTGGTGATTGGACTGGGAATGTGTAGATTGGTGATGGGACTGAGAGTGTGTAGTTTGGTGAGGGGACTGGGAGTGTGCAGTTTTGTGATGAGACTTGGAGTGTGTAGTTTGGTGTTGGGACTGGGAGTGTATAGTTTTGTGATGAGACTGGGAGTGAGTAGTTTGGTGATGGGACTGGGAGTGTGTAGTTTGGTGATGGGACTGGGAGTGTGTAGTTTGGTGATGGGACTGGGAGTGTGTAGTTTGGTGATGGGACTGGGAGTGTGTCGTTTGATGATGAGACTGGGAGTGTGCAGTTTTGTGATGGGACTTGGAGTGCGCAGTTTGGTGATGGGGCTAGGAGTATGTATTTTGCGAATCGACTGGAAGTGTGCTGCTTTGTGCTGAGGCTGGGAGTGTGTAGTTTGGTGATTGGACTGGGAGTGCGCAGTTTGGTGATGGGACTGGGAGTGAGTCGTTTGGTTTTGGGACTGGGATTGCGTTGTTTGGTGATGGGACTGGGAGTATGTAGTTTTGTGATGAGACTGGGAGTGTGTAGTTTAGTGATGATACTGGGAGTGAGTAGATTGGTGATGGGACTGGGAGTGTGTAGATTTGTGATGAGACTGGGAGTGTGTAGTTTGGTGATGGGGCTGGGAGTGTGTAGTTTGGTGAGGGGACTGGGAGTGTGCAGTTTTGTGATGAGACTGGGAGTGTGTAGATTAGTGATGGGACTGGGAGTGCGTAGTTTGGTGATGGGACTGGGTGTGTGTAGCTTGGTGATGGGACAGGGAGTGTGTAATTTTGTGCTGAGACTGGGAGTGTGTAGTTTGGTGATGGGACTGGGAGTGTGTAGTTTGGTGATTAGACGAGGAGTTTGCAGTTTTATGATGAGTCTGGGAGTGTGTAGTTTGGTGATGGGACTGGGAGCGTGTAGTTTTGTGATTAGACTGGGATTGTGTAGTTTGGTGATGGGACTGGGAGTGTTTATTTTGGTGATGGGACTGGGAGTGTGTAGTTTGGAAATGGGACTGGGAGTGTCTAATTTGGTGATGGGACTGGGAGTGAGTAGTTTGGTATGGGACTGGGAGTGTGTTGTTTGGTGATGGGACTGGGAGTATGTAGTTTTATGATGAGACTGGGAGTGTGTAGTTTGGTGATGGGACTGGGAGTGTGCAGATTATTGATGGGACTGGGAGTGTGTAGATTGGTGATGGGACTGAGAGTGTGTAGTTTGGTGAGGGGACTGGGAGTGTGTAGTTTGGAGATGGGACTGGGAGTGTCTAATTTGGTGATGGGACTGGGAGTGAGTAGTTTGGTGTTGGGACTGGTAGTGTGTTGTTTGGTGATGGGACTGGGAGTATGTAGTTTTGTGATGAGCCTGGGAGTGTGTAGTTTGGTGATGGGACTGGGAGTGTGTAGATTGGTGATGGGACTGGGAGTGTGTAGTTTGGTGAGGGGACTGAGAGTGTGCAGTTTTGTGATGAGACTTGGAGTGTGTAGTTTGGTGTTGGGACTGGGAGTGCATAGTTTGGTGATGAGACTGGGAGTGTGTAGTTTGGTGATGGGACTGGGAGTGCATAGTTTGGTGATGGGACTGGGAGTGCATAGTTTGGTGATGGGACTGGGAGTGTGTAGTTTGGTGTTGGGACTGGGAGTGCATAGTTTGGTGATGGGGCTAGGAGTGTGTATTTTGCTAATCGACTGGGAGTATGCTGCTTTGTGCTGAGGCTAGGAGTGTGTAGTTTGGTGATTGGACTGGGAGTGCGCAATTTGGTGATGGGACTGGGAGTGAGTAGTTTGGTGCTGGGACAGGAAGCGTGTAGTTTGGTGATGGGACTTGGAGTGTGTACTTTGGTGATGGGACAGCGAGTGTGTAGTTTTGTGCTGAGACGGGGAGTGTGTAGTTTGGTGATGGGACTGGGAGTGTGCAGTTTTGTGATGAGACTGGGAGTGTGTAGATTAGTGATGGGACTGGGAGTGCGTAGTTTGGTGATGGGACTGAGAGTGTGTAGTTTGGTGAGGGGACTGAGAGTGTGCAGTTTTGTGATGAGACTTGGAGTGTGTAGTTTGGTGTTGGGACTGGGAGTGCATAGTTTGGTGATGGGACTGGGAGTGTGTAGTTTGGTGATGGAACTGGAAATGTGTAGTTTGGTGATGGGACTGGGAGTGTATAGTTTGGTGACGGGGCTGGGAGTGTGTTGTTTGGTGACGGGACTGGGAGTGTGTAGTTTGGTGATGGGACTGGGAGTGTGCAATTTGGTGATGAGACTGGGAGTGTGTAGTTTGGTGATGGGACTGGGAGTGTGTAGTTTGGTGATGGGACTGGGAATGCGTAGATTGGTGATGGGACTGAGAGTGTGTAGTTTGGTGAGGGGACTGGGAGTGTGCAGTTTTGTGATGAGACTTGGAGTGTGTAGTTTGGTGTTGGGACTGGGAGTGTATAGTTTTGTGATGAGACTGGGAGTGAGTAGTTTGGTGATGGGACTGGGAGTGTGTAGTTTGGTGATGGGACTGGGAGTGTGTAGTTTGGTGATGGGACTGGGAGTGTGTAGTTTGGTGATGGGACTGGGAGTGTGTCGTTTGATGATGAGACTGGGAGTGTGCAGTTTTGTGATGGGACTTGGAGTGCGCAGTTTGGTGATGGGGCTAGGAGTATGTATTTTGCGAATCGACTGGAAGTGTGCTGCTTTGTGCTGAGGCTGGGAGTGTGTAGTTTGGTGATTGGACTGGGAGTGCGCAGTTTGGTGATGGGACTGGGAGTGAGTCGTTTGGTTTTGGGACTGGGATTGCGTTGTTTGGTGATGGGACTGGGAGTATGTAGTTTTGTGATGAGACTGGGAGTGTGTAGTTTAGTGATGATACTGGGAGTGAGTAGATTGGTGATGGGACTGGGAGTGTGTAGATTTGTGATGAGACTGGGAGTGTGTAGTTTGGTGATGGGGCTGGGAGTGTGTAGTTTGGTGAGGGGACTGGGAGTGTGCAGTTTTGTGATGAGACTGGGAGTGTGTAGATTAGTGATGGGACTGGGAGTGCGTAGTTTGGTGATGGGACTGGGTGTGTGTCGCTTGGTGATGGGACAGGGAGTGTGTAATTTTGTGCTGAGACTGGGAGTGTGTAGTTTGGTGATGGGACTGGGAGTGTGTAGTTTGGTGATGGGACGAGGAGTTTGCAGTTTTATGATGAGTCTGGGAGTGTGTAGTTTGGTGATGGGACTGGGAGTGTTTATTTTGGTGATGGGACTGGGAGTGTGTAGTTTGGAAATGGGACTGGGAGTGTCTAATTTGGTGATGGGACTGGGAGTGAGTAGTTTGGTATGGGACTGGGATTGTGTTGTTTGGTGATGGGACTGGGAGTATGTAGTTTTGTGATGAGACTGGGAGTGTGTAGTTTGGTGATGGGACTGGGAGTGTGCAGATTATTGATGGGACTGGGAGTGTGTAGATTGGTGATGGGACTGAGAGTGTGTAGTTTGGTGAGGGGACTGGGAGTGTGTAGTTTGGAGATGGGACTGGGCGTGTCTAATTTGGTGATGGGACTGGGAGTGAGTAGTTTGGTGTTGGGACTGGTAGTGTGTTGTTTGGTGATGGGACTGGGAGTATGTAGTTTTGTGATGAGCCTGGGAGTGTGTAGTTTGGTGATGGGACTGGGAGTGTGTAGATTGGTGATGGGACTGGGAGTGTTTAGATTGGTGATGGGACTGAGAGTGTGTAGTTTGGTGAGGGGACTGAGAGTGTGCAGTTTTGTGATGAGACTTGGAGTGTGTAGTTTGGTGTTGGGACTGGGAGTGCATAGTTTGGTGATGAGACTGGGAGTGTGTAGTTTGGTGATGGGACTGGGAGTGTGTAGTTTGGTGATGGGACTGGGAGTGTGTCGTTTGATGATGAGACTGGGAGTGTGCAGTTTTGTGATGGGACTTGGAGTGCGCAGTTTGGTGATGGGGCTAGGAGTGTGTATTTTGCTAATCGACTGGGAGTATGCTGCTTTGTGCTGAGGCTAGGAGTGTGTAGTTTGGTGATTGGACTGGGAGTGCGCAATTTGGTGATGGGACTGGGAGTGAGTAGTTTGGTGCTGGGACAGGAAGCGTGTAGTTTGGTGATGGGACTTGGAGTGTGTACTTTGGTGATGGGACAGGGAGTGTGTAGTTTTGTGCTGAGACGGGGAGTGTGTAGTTTGGTGATGGGACTGGGAGTGTGCAGTTTTGTGATGAGACTGGGAGTGTGTAGATTAGTGATGGGACTGGGAGTGCGTAGTTTGGTGATGGGACTGGGTGTGTGTAGCTTGGTGATGGGACAGAGAGTGTGTAGTTTTGTGCTGAGACTGGGAGTGTGTAGTTTGGTGATGGGACTGGGAGTGTGTAGTTTTGTGATGGGACTAGGAGTGTGCAGTTTTATGATGAGTCTGGGAGTGTGTAGTTTGGTGATGGGACTGGGAGTGTGTAGTTTGGTGATGGGACTGGGAGTGTGTAGTTTGGTGATGGGACTGGGAGAGCGTAGTTTGGTGATGGGACTGGGAGCGTGTAGTTTTGTGATTAGACTGGGAGTTTGTAGTTTGGTGATGGGACTGGGAGTGTGTAGTTTGGTGATGGGACTGGGAGTGTGTAGTCTGGAGATGGGACTGGGAGTGTCTAATTTGGTGATGGGCATGGGAGTGAGTAGTTTGGTTTTGGGTCTGGGATTGCGTTGTTTGGTGATGGGACTGGGAGTATGTAGTTTTGTGATGAGACTGGGTGTGTGTAGTTTAGTGATGGGACTGGGAGTGTGTAGATTGGTGATGAGACTGGGAGTGTGTAGTTAGGTGATGGGACTGGGAGTGTGTGGATTGGTGATGGGACTGGGAGTGTGTAGATTGGTGATGGGACTGGGAGTGTGTAGTTTGGTGATGGGACTGGGAGTGTGTAGTTTGGTGATGATACTGGGAGTGAGTAGATTGGTGATGGGACTGGGAGTGTGTAGATTTGTGATGAGACTGGGAGTGTGTAGTTTGGTGATGGGACTGGGAGTGTGTGGATTGGTGATGGGACTGGGAGTGTGTAGATTTGTGATGAGACTGGGAGTGTGTAATTTTGTGATGGGACTGGGAGTGATTAGTTTGGTGATGGGACTGGGAGTGTGTGGTTTGGTGATGGGACTGGGAGTGTGTAGATTGGTAATGGGACTGAGAGTGTGTAGTTTGGTGAGGGGACGGGGAGTGTGTAGTTTGGAGATGGGACTGCGAGTGTCTAATTTGGTGATGGGACTGGGAGTGAGTAGTTTGGTGTTGGGACTGGTAGTGTGTTGTTTGGTGATGGGACTGGGAGTATGTAGTTTTGTGATGAGACTGGGAGTGTGTAGTTTGGTAATGGGACTGGGAGTGTGTAGATTGGTGATGGGACTGGGAGTGTGTAGATTGGTGATGGGACTGAGAGTGTGTAGTTTGGTGAGGGGACTGAGAGTGTGCAGTTTTGTGATGAGACTTGGAGTGTGTAGTTTGGTGTTGGGACTGGGAGTGCATAGTTTGGTGATGGGACTGGGAGTGTGTAGTTTGGTGATGGAACTGGAAATGTGTAGTTTGGTGATGGGACTGGGAGTGTATAGTTTGGTGACGGGGCTGGGAGTGTGTTGTTTGGTGACGGGACTGGGAGTGTGTAGTTTGGTGATGGGACTGGGAGTGTGCAATTTGGTGATGAGACTGGGAGTGTGTAGTTTGGTGATGGGACTGGGAGTGTGTAGTTTGGTGATGGGACTGGGAGTGAATAGTTTGGTGACGGGGCTGGGAGTGTGTAGTTTGGTGATGGGGCTGGGAGTGTGTAGATTAGTGATGGGACTGGGAGTGCGTAGTTTGGTGATGGGACTGGATGTGTGTAGCTTGGTGATGGGACAGGGAGTGTGTAGTTTTGTGCTGAGACTGGGAGTGTGTAGTTTGGTGATGGGACTGGGAGTGTGTAGTTTGGTGATGGGACGAGGAGTTTGCAATTTTATGATGAGTCTGGGAGTGTGTAGTTTGGTGATGGGACTGGGAGAGCGTAGTTTGGTGATGGGACTGGGAGCGTGTAGTTTTGTGATTAGACTGGGAGTGTGTGGTTTGGTGATGGGACTGGGAGTGTGTAGTTTGGTGATGGGACTGGGAGTGTGTAGTTTGGAAATGGGACTGGGAGTGTCTAATTTGGTGATGGGACTGGGAGTGAGTAGTTTTGTGATGAGACTGGGAGTGTGTTGTTTGGTGATGGGACTGGGAGTGTGTAGATTGGTGACGGGACTGGGAGTGTGTAGATTTGTGATGAGACTGGGAGTGTGTAATTTTGTGATGGGACTGGGAGTGATTAGTTTGGTGATGGGACTGGGAGTGTGTGGTTTGGTGATGGGACTGGGAGTGTGTAGATTGGTGATGGGACTGAGAGTGTGTAGTTTGGTGAGGGGACTGGGAGTGTGTAGTTTGGAGATGGGACTGGGAGTGTCTAATTTGGTGATGGGACTGGGAGTGAGTAGTTTGGTGTTGGGACTGGTAGTGTGTTGTTTGGTGATGGGACTGGGAGTAAGTAGTTTTGTGATGAGAATGGGAGTGTATAGTTTTGTGATGAGACTGGGAGTGAGTAGTTTAGTGATGGGACTGGGAGTGTGTAGTTTGGTGATGGGACTGGGAGTGTGTAGTTTGGTGATGGGACTGGGAGTGTGTAGTTTGGTGATGGGACTGGGAGTGTGTAGTTTGATGATGAGACTGGGAGCGTGCAGTTTTGTGATGGGACTTGGAGTGCGCAGTTTGGTGATGGGGCTAGGAGTATGTATTTTGCGAATCGACTGGAAGTGCGCTGCTTTGTGCTGAGGCTGGGAGTGTGTAGTTTGGTGAGGGGACTGGGAGTGTGTAGTCTGGAGATGGGACTGGGAGTGTCTAATTTGGTGATGGGACTGGGAGTGAGTCGTTTGGTTTTGGGACTGGGATTGCGTTGTTTGGTGATGGGACTGGGAGTATGTAGTTTTGTGATGAGACTGGGAGTGTGTAGTTTAGTGATGGGACTAGGAGTGTGTAGATTGGTGATGAGACTGGGAGTGTGTAGTTTGGTGATGGGACTGGGAGTGTGTAGTTTGGTGGTGGGACTGGGAGTGTGTAGATTTGTGATGAGACTGGGAGTGTGTAGTTTGGTGATGGGACTGGGTGTGTGTAGCTTGGTGATGGGACAGGGAGTGTGTAATTTTGTGCTGAGACTGGGAGTGTGTAGTTTGGTGATGGGACGAGGAGTTTGCAGTTTTATGATGAGTCTGGGAGTGTGTAGTTTGGTGATGGGACTGGGAGAGCGTAGTTTGGTGATGGGACTGGGAGCGTGTAGTTTTGTGATTGGACTGGGATTGTGTAGTTTGGTGATGGGACTGGGAGTGTTTATTTTGGTGATGGGACTGGGAGTGTGTAGTTTGGAAATGGGACTGGGAGTGTCTAATTTGGTGATGGGACTGGGAGTGAGTAGATTGGTATGGGACTGGGAGTGTGTAGTTTGGTGACGGGACTGGGATTGTGCAGATTGGTGATGGGACTGGGAGTGTGTAGATTGGTGATGGGACTGGGAGTGTGTAGTTTGGTGATGGGACTGAGAGTGTGTAGTTTGGTGAGGGGACTGGGAGTGTGTAGTTTGGAGATGGGACTGGGAGTGTCTAATTTGGTGATGGGACTGGGAGTGAGTAGTTTGGTGTTGGGACTGGTAGTGTGTTGTTTGGTGATGGGACTGGGAGTATGTAGTTTTGTGATGAGCCTGGGAGTGTGTAGTTTGGTGATGGGACTGGGAGTGTGTAGATTGGTGATGGGACTGGGAGTGTGTAGTTTGGAAATGGGACTGGGAGTGTCTAATTTGGTGATGGGACTGGGAGTGAGTAGTTTGGTGTTGGGACTGGTAGTGTGTTGTTTGGTGATGGGACTGGGAGTATGTAGTTTTGTGATGAGCCTGGGAGTGTGTAGTTTGGTGATGGGACTGGGAGTGTGTAGATTGGTGATGGGACTGGGAGTGTTTAGATTGGTGATGGGACTGAGAGTGTGTAGTTTGGTGAGGGGACTGAGAGTGTGCAGTTTTGTGATGAGACTTGGAGTGTGTAGTTTGGTGTTGGGACTGGGAGTGCATAGTTTGGTGATGAGACTGGGAGTGTGTAGTTTGGTGATGGGACTGGGAGTGTGTAGTTTGGTGATGGGACTGGGAGTGTGTCGTTTGATGATGAGACTGGGAGTGTGCAGTTTTGTGATGGGACTTGGAGTGCGCAGTTTGGTGATGGGGCTAGGAGTGTGTATTTTGCTTATCGACTGGGAGTGTGCTGCTTTGTGCTGAGGCTAGGAGTGTGTAGTTTGGTGATGGGACTGGGAGTGAGTAGTTTGGTGCTGGGACAGGAAGCGTGTAGTTTGGTGATGGGACTTGGAGTGTGTACTTTGGTGATGGGCCAGGGAGTGTGTAGTTTTGTGCTGAGACGGGGAGTGTGTAGTTTGGTGATGGGACTGGGAGTGTGCAGTTTTGTGATGAGACTGGGAGTGTGTAGATTAGTGATGGGACTGGGATTGCGTAGTTTGGTGATGGGACTGGGTGTGTGTAGCTTGGTGATGGGACAGAGAGTGTGTAGTTTTGTGCTGAGACTGGGAGTGTGTAGTTTGGTGATGGGACTGGGAGTGTGTAGTTTTGTGATGGGACTAGGAGTGTGCAGTTTTATGATGAGTCTGGGAGTGTGTAGTTTGGTGATGGGACTGGGAGAGCATAGTTTGGTGATGGGACTGGGAGCGTGTAGTTTTGTGATTAGACTGGGAGTGTGTAGTTTGGTGATGGGACTGGGAGTGTGTAGTTTGGTGATGATACTGGGAGTGAGTAGATTGGTGATGATACTGGGAGTGAGTAGATTGGTGATGGGACTGGGAGTGTGTAGTTTGGTGATGATACTGGGAGTGAGTAGATTGGTGATGGGACTGGGAGTGTGTAGTTTGGTGATGATACTGGGAGTGAGTAGATTGGTGATGGGACTGGGAGTGAGTAGATTGGTGATGATACTGGGAGTGAGTAGATTGGTGATGGGACTGGGAGTGAGTAGATTGGTGATGGGACTGGGAGTGTGTAGTTTAGTGATGGGACTGGGAGAGCATAGTTTGGTGATGGGACTGGGAGCGTGTAGTTTTGTGATTAGACTGGGAGTTTATAGTTTGGTGATGGGACTGGGAGTGTGTAGTTTGGTGATGATACTGGGAGTGAGTAGATTGGTGATGGGACTGGGAGTGAGTAGATTGGTGATGGGACTGGGAGTGTGTAGTTTAGTGATGGGACTGGGAGAGCATAGTTTGGTGATGGGACTGGGAGCGTGTAGTTTTGTGATTAGACTGGGAGTTTATAGTTTGGTGATGGGACTGGGAGTGTGTAGTTTGGTGATGGGACTGGGAGTGTGTAGTTTGGTGATGATACTGGGAGTGAGTAGATTGGTGATGGGACTGGGAGTGTGTAGTTTAGTGATGGGACTGGGAGTGTGTAGATTTGTGATGAGACTGGGAGTGTGTAGGTTGGTGATGGGACTGGGAGTGTGTGGATTGGTGATGGGACTGGGAGTGTGTAGATTTGTGATGAGACTGGGAGTGTGTAATTTTGTGATGGGACTGGGAGTGATTAGTTTGGTGATGGGACTGGGAGTGTGTGGTTTGGTGATGGGACTGGGAGTGTGTAGATTGGTGATGGGACTGAGAGTGTGTAGTTTGGTGAGGGGACTGGGAGTGTGTAGTTTGGAGATGGGACTGGGAGTGTCTAATTTGGTGATGGGACTGGGAGTGAGTCGTTTGGTGTTGGGACTGGTAGTGTGTTGTTTGGTGATGGGACTGGGAGTATGTAGTTTTGTGATGAGACTGGGAGTGTGTAGTTTGGTGATCGGACTGGGAGTGTGTAGATTGGTGATGGGAATGGGAATGTGTAGTTTGCTGATGGGGCTGGAAGTGTGTAGTTTGGTGATGGGACTGGGAGTGTGCAGTTTGGTGATGGGAATGGGAGTGTATAGTTTTGTGATGAGACTGGGAGTGAGTAGTTTGGTGATGGGACTGGGAGTGTGTAGTTTGGTGATGGGACTGGGAGTGTGTAGTTTGGTGATGGGACTGGGAGTGTGTAGTTTGGTGATGGGACTGGGAGTGTGTCGTTTGATGATGAGACTGGGAGTGTGCAGTTTTGTGATGGGACTTGGAGTGCGCGGTTTGGTGATGGGGCTAGGAGTGTGTATTTTGCTAATCGACTGGGAGTGTGCTGCTTTGTGCTGAGGCTGGGAGTGTGTAGTTTGGTGATTGGACTGGGAGTGCGCAGTTTGGTGATGGGACTGGGAGTGAGTAGTTTGGTGCTGGGACAGGAAGCGTGTAGTTTGGTGATGGGACTTGGAGTGTGTACTTTGGTGATGGGACAGGGAGTGTGTAGTTTTGTGCTGAGACGGGGAGTGTGTAGTTTGGTGATGGGACTGGGAGTGTGCAGTTTTGTGATGAGACTGGGAGTGTGTAGATTAGTGATGGGACTGGGAGTGCGTAGTTTGGTGATGGGACTGGGTGTGTGTAGCTTGGTGATGGGACAGAGAGTGTGTAGTTTTGTGCTGAGACTGGGAGTGTGTAGTTTGGTGATGGGACTGGGAGTGTGTAGTTTTGTGATGGGACTAGGAGTGTGCAGTTTTATGATGAGTCTGGGAGTGTGTAGTTTGGTAATGGGACTGGGAGTGTGTAGTTTTGTGATTAGACTGGGAGTTTGTAGTTTGGTGATGGGACTGGGAGAGCGTAGTTTGGTGATGGGACTGGGAGCGTGTAGTTTTGTGATTAGACTGGGAGTTTGTAGTTTGGTGATGGGACTGGGAGTGTGTAGTTTGGTGACGGGACTGGGAGTGTGTCATCTGGAGATGGGACTGGGAGTGTCTAATTTGGTGATGGGACTGGGAGTGAGCAGTTTGGTTTTGGGTCTGGGATTGTGTTGTTTGGTGATGGGACTGGGAGTATGTAGTTTTGTGATGAGACTGGGAGTGTGTAGTTTAGTGATTAGACTGGGAGTGTGTAGATTGGTGATGAGACTGGGAGTGTGTAGTTTGGTGATGGGACTGGGAGTGTGTAGTTTGGTGATGGGACTGGGAGTGTGTAGTTTGGTGATGATACTGGGAGTGAGTAGATTGGTGATGGGACTGGGAGTGTGTAGTTTGGTGAGGGGACTGGGAGTGTGTAGTTTGGAGATGGGACTGGGAGTGTCTAATTTGGTGATGGGACTGGGAATGAGTCGTTTGGTGTTGGGACTGGTAGTGTGTTGTTTGGTGATGGGACTGGGAGTATGTAGTTTTGTGATGGGACTAGGAGTGTGCAGTTTGGTGATGGGACTGGGAGTGTGTAGATTGGTGATGGGACTGGGAGTGTGTAGATTGGTGATGGGACTGGGAGTATGTAGTTTTGTGATGAGACTGGGGGTGTGTAGTTTGGTGATAGGACTGGGAGTGTGTAGATTGGTGATGGGACTGGGAGTGTGTAGATTGGTGATGGGACTGAGAGTGTGTAGTTTGGTGAGGGGACTGAGAGTGTGCAGTTTTGTGATGAGACTTGGAGTGTGTAGTTTGGTGTTGGGACTGGGAGTGCATAGTTTGGTGATGGGACTGGGAGTGTGTAGTTTGGTGATGGAACTGGGAATGTGTAGTTTGCTGATGGGGCTGGAAGTGTGTAGTTTGGTGATGGGACTGGGAGTGTGCAGTTTGGTGATGGGAATGGGAGTGTATAGTTTTGTGATGAGACTGGGAGTGAGTAGTTTGGTGATGGGACTGGGAGTGTGTAGTTTGGTGATGGGACTGGGAGTGTGTAGTTTGGTGATGGGACTGGGAGTGTGTAGTTTGGTGATGGGACTGGGAGTGTGTCGTTTGATGATGAGACTGGGAGTGTGCAGTTTTGTGATGGGACTGGGAGTGCGCAGTTTGGTGATGGGGCTAGGAGTGTGTATTTTGCTAATCGACTGGGAGTGTGCTGCTTTGTGCTGAGGCTGGGAGTGTGTAGTTTGGTGATTGGACTGGGAGTGCGCAGTTTGGTGATGGGACTGGGAGTGAGTAGTTTGGTGCTGGGACAGGAAGCGTGTAGTTTGGTGATGGGACTTGGAGTGTGTACTTTGGTGATGGGACAGGGAGTGTGTAGTTTTGTGCTGAGACGGGGAGTGTGTAGTTTGGTGATGGGACTGGGAGTGTGCAGTTTTGTGATGAGACTGGGAGTGTGTAGATTAGTGATGGGACTGGGAGTGCGTAGTTTGGTGATAAGACTGGGTGTGTGTAGCTTGGTGATGGGACAGAGAGAGTGTAGTTTTGTGCTGAGACTGGGAGTGTGTAGTTTGGTGATGGGACTGGGAGTGTGTAGTTTTGTGATGGGACTGAGAGAGTGTAGTTTTGTGCTGAGACTGGGAGTGTGTCGTCTGGAGATGGGACTGGGAGTGTCTAATTTGGTGATGGGACTGGGAGTGAGTAGTTTGGTTTTGGGACTGGGATTGCGTTGTTTGGTGATGGGACTGGGAGTATGTAGTTTTGTGATGAGACTGGGAGTGTGTAGTTTAGTGATGGGACTGGGAGTGTGTAGATTGGTGATGAGACTGGGAGTGTGTAGTTTGGTGATGGGACTGGGAGTGTGTATTTTGCTAATCGACTGGGAGTGTGCTGCTTTGTGCTGAGGCTGGGAGTGTGTAGATTGGTGATTGGACTGGGAGTGCACAGTTTGGTGATGGGACTGGGAGTGAGTAGTTTGGTGCTGGGACAGGAAGCGTGTAGTTTGGTGATGGGACTTGGAATGTGTACTTTGGTGATGGGACAGGGAGTGTGTAGTTTTGTGCTGAGACGGGGAGTGTGTAGTTTGGTGAAGGGACTGGGAGTGTGCAGTTTTGAGATGAGACTGGGAGTGTGTAGATTAGTGATGGGACTGGGAGTGCGTAGTTTGGTGATGGAACTGGGTGTGTGTAGCTTGGTGATGGGACAGAGAGTGTGTAGTTTTGTGTTGAGACGGGGAGCGTGTAGTTTGGTGATGGGACTGGGAGTGTGCAGTTTTGTGATGAGACTGGGAGTGTGTAGATTAGTGATGGGACTGGGAGTGCGTAGTTTGGTGATGGGACTGGGTGTGTGTAGCTTGGTGATGGGACAGAGAGTGTGTAGTTTTGTGCTGAGACTGGGAGTGTGTAGTTTGGTGATGGGACTGGGAGTGTGTAGTTTTGTGATGGGACTAGGAGTGTGCAGTTTTATGATGAGTCTGGGAGTGTGTAGTTTTGTGATGGGACTAGGAGTGTGCAGTTTTATGATGAGTCTGGGAGTGTGTAGTTTGGTGATGGGACTGGGAGTGTGTAGTTTGGTGATGGGACTGGGAGTGTGTCATCTGGAGATGGGACTGGGAGTGTCTAATTTGGTGATGGGAGTGGGAGTGAGTAGTTTGGTTTTGGGACTGGGATTGCGTTGTTTGGTGATGGGACTGGGAGTATGTAGTTTTGTGATGAGACTGGGAGTGTGTAGTTTAGTGATGGGACTGGGAGTGTGTAGATTGGTGATGAGACTGGGAGTGTGTAGTTTGGTGATGGGACTGGGAGTGTGTAGTTTGGTGATGGGACTGGGAGTGTGTAGTTTGGTGATGATACTGGGAGTGAGTAGTTTGGTGATGGGACTGGGAGTGTGTAGATTTGTGATGAGACTGGGAGTGTGTAGTTTGGTGATGGGACTGGGAGTGTGTAGATTGGTGATGGGACTGGGAGTGTGTAGATTTGTGATGAGACTGGGAGTGTGTAATTTTGTGATGGGACTGGGAGTGATTAGTTTGGTGATGGGACTGGGAGTGTGTGGTTTGGTGATGGGACTGGGAGTGTGTCGATTGGTGATGGGACTGAGAGTGTGTAGTTTGGTGAGGGGACTGGGAGTGTGTAGTTTGGAGATGGGACTGGGAGTGTCTAATTTGGTGATGGGACTGGGAGTGAGTCGTTTGGTGTTGGGACTGTTAGTGTGTTGTTTGGTGATGGGCCTGGGAGTATGTAGTTTTGTGATGAGACTGGGAGTGTGTAGTTTGGTGATGGGACTGGGAGTGTCTAGATTGGTGATGGGACTGGGAGTGTGTAGATTGGAGATGGGACTGAGAGTGTGTAGTTTGGTGATGGGACTTGGAGTGTGTACTTTGGTGATGGGACTGGGAGTGTGTAGTTTTGTGCTGAGACGGGGAATGTGTAGTTTGGTGATGGGACTGGGAGTGTGCAGTTTTATGATGAGACTGGGAGTGTGTAGATTAGTGATGGGACTGGGAGTGCGTAGTTTGGTGATGGGACTGGGTGTGTGTAGCTTGGTGATGGGACTGGGAGTGTGCAGTTTGGTGATGGGACTGAGAGTGTGTAGTTTGGTGATGGGACTGGGAGTCTGTAGTTTGGTGATGGGACTGGGAGTGTGTAGTTTGGTGATGATACTGGGAGTGAGTAGATTGGTGATGGGACAGAGAGTGTGTAGTTTTGTGCTGAGACTGGGAGTGTGTAGTTTTGTGATGGGACTGGGAGTGTGTAGTTTTGTGATGGGACTAGGAGTGTGCAGTTTTATGATGAGTCTGGGAGTGTGTAGTTTGGTGATGGGACTGGGAGAGCGTAGTTTGGTGATGGGACTGGGAGCGTGTAGTTTTGTGATTAGACTGGGAGTTTGTAGTTTGGTGATGGGACTGGGAGTGTGTAGTTTGGTGATGGGACTGGGCGTGTGTAGTCTGGAGATGGGACTGGGAGTGTCTAATTTGGTGATGGGACTGGGAGTGAGTAGTTTGGTTTTGGGACTGGGATTGCGTTGTTTGGTGATGGGACTGGGAGTATGTAGTTTTGTGATGAGACTGGGAGTGTGTAGTTTGGTGATGGGACTGGGAGAGCGTAGTTTTGTGATTCGACTGGGAATGTGTAGTTTGGTGATGGGACTGGGAGTGTGTAGTTTGTTGATGGGACTGGAAGTGTGTAGTTTGGTGATGGTATTGGGAGTGTGTAGTTTGGTGATGGAACTGGGAATGTGTAGTTTGCTGATGGGGCTGGAAGTGTGTAGTTTGGTGATGGGACTGGGAGTGTGCAGTTTGGTGATGGGAATGGGAGTGTATAGTTTTGTGATGAGACTGGGAGTGAGTAGTTTGGTGATGGGACTGGGAGTGTGTAGTTTGGTGATGGGACTGGGAGTGTGTAGTTTGTTGATGGGACTGGAAGTGTGTAGTTTGGTGATGGTATTGGGAGTGTGTAGTTTGGTGATGGAACTGGGAATGTGTAGTTTGCTGATGGGGCTGGAAGTGTGTAGTTTGGTGATGGGACTGGGAGTGTGCAGTTTGGTGATGGGAATGGGAGTGTATAGTTTTGTGATGAGACTGGGAGTGAGTAGTTTGGTGATGGGACTGGGAGTGTGTAGTTTGGTGATGGGACTGGCAGTGTGTAGTTTGTTGATGGGACTGGAAGTGTGTAGTTTGGTGATGGGACTGGGAGTGTGCAGTTTGGTGATGGGACTGGGAGTGTGTAGATTGGTGATGGACTGGGAGTGCATAGTTTGGTGATGGGACTGGGAGTGTGTAGTCTGGAGATGTGACTGGGAGTGTCTAATTTGGTGATGGGACTGGGAGTGAGTAGTTTGGTTTTGGGACTGGGATTGTGTTGTTTGGTGATGGGAATGGGAGCGTATAGTTTTGTGATGAGACTGGGAGTGTGTAGTTTGGTGATGGGACTGGGA
Organism: Pristiophorus japonicus; assembly: GCF_044704955.1. Lineage (NCBI taxonomy): Eukaryota > Metazoa > Chordata > Chondrichthyes > Pristiophoridae > Pristiophorus > Pristiophorus japonicus. The sequence goes on along the minus strand of NC_091989.1, from coordinate 97,456,153 downwards.
GTGTGTAGTTTGGTGATGGGACTGGGAGTGTGTAGTTTGGTGATGGGACTGGGAGTGTGTCATTTGATGATGAGACTGGGAGTGTGCAGTTTTGTGATGGGACTGTGAGTGCGCAGTTTGGTGATGGGGCTAGGAGTGTGTATTTTGGTAATCGACTGGGAGTGTGCTGCTTTGAGTTGAGACTGGGTGTGTGAAGTTTGGTGATTGGACTGGGAGTGTGCAGTTTGGTGATGGGACTGGGAGTGAGTAGTTTGGTGCTGGGACAGGAAGCATGTAGTTTGGTGATGGGTCTTGGAGTGTGTACTTTGGTGATGGGACAGGGAGTGTGTAGTTTTGTGCTGAGACAAGGAGTGTGTAGTTTGGTGATGGGACTGGGAGTGTGTAGTTTGGTGATGGAACAGGGAGTGCGTAGTTTGGTGATGGGACTGGGAGTGTGTAGTTTGGTGATGGGACTGGGAGTGTGTAGTTTGGTGATGGGTCTGGGATTGTGTAATTTGGTGATGGGTCTGGGATTGCGTAATTTGGTGATGGGACTGGGAGTGTGTAGATTTGTGATGAGACTGGGAGTGTGTAGTTTGGTGATGCGACTGGGAGTGTCTAATTTGGTGATGGGACTGGGAGTGAGTAGTTTGGTTTTGGGACTGGGATTGTGTTGTTTGGTGATGGGGCTGGAAGTGTGTAGTTTGGTGATGGGACTGGGAGTGTGTAGTTTGGTGATGGGAATGGGAGTGTGTAGTTTGGTGATGGTGCTGGGAGTGTGTAGTTTGGTGAGGGAACTGGGAGTGTGCAGTTTTGTGATGGGACTGGGAGTGTGTAGATTAGTGATAGGACTGGGAGAGCGTAGTTTGGTGCTGGGACTGGGTGTGTGTAGCTTGGTGATGGGACAGAGAGTGTGTAGATTTGTGCTGAGACTGGGAGTGTGTAGTTTGGTGATGGGACTGGGAGTGTGTAGTTTTGTGATGGGACTAGGAGTGTGCAGTTTTATGATGAGTCTGGGAGTGTGTAGTTTGTTGATGGGACTGGGAGAGCGTAGTTTGGTGATGGGACTGGGAGCGTGTAGTTTTGTGATTAGACTGGGAGTTTGTAGTTTGGTGATGGGACTGGGAGTGTGTAGTTTGGTGATGGGACTGGGAGTGTATAGTTTGGAGATGGGACTGGGTGTGTGTAGCTTGGTGAAGGGACAGGGAGTGTGTAGTTTTGTGCTGAGACTGGGAGTGTGTAGTTTGGTGATGGGACTGGGAGTGTGCAGTTTGGTGATGGGACTAGGAGTTTGCAGTTTTATGATGAGTCTGGGAGTGTGTAGTTTGGTGATGGGACTGGGAGAGCGTAGTTTGGTGATGGAACTGGGAGCGTGTAGTTTTGTGATTCGACTGGGAGTGTGTAGTTTGGTGATGGGACTGGGAGTGTGTAGTTTGGTGATGGAACTGGGAGTGTGCAGTTTGGTGATGGGAATGGGAGTGTATAGTTTTGTGATGAGACTGTGAGTGAGTAGTTTCGTGATGGGACTGGGAGTGTGTAGTTTGGTGATGGGACTGGCAGTGTGTAGTTTGTTGATGGGACTGGAAGTGTGTAGTTTGGTGATGGGACTGGGAGTGTGCAATTTGGTGATGGGACTGGGTGTGTGTAGATTGGTGATGGACTGGGAGTGAGTAGTTTGGTGATGGGACTGGGAGTGTGTAGTTTTGTGATGAGACTTGGAGTGTGTAGTTTGGTGTTGGGACTGGGAGTGCATAGTTTGGTGATGGGACTGGGAGTGTGTAGTCTGGAGATGGGACTGGGAGTGTCTAATTTGGTGATGGGACTGGGAGTGAGTAGTTTGGTTTTGGGACTGGGATTGTGTTGTTTGGTGATGGGAATGGGAGCGTATAGTTTTGTGATGAGACTGGGAGTGTGTAGTTTGGTGATGGGACTGGGAGTGTGTAGTTTGGTGATGGGACTGGGAGTGTGTAGTTTGGTGATGGGACTAGGAGTGTGTCATTTGATGATGAGACTGGGAGTGTGCAGTTTTGTGATGGGACTGTGAGTGCGCAGTTTGGTGATGGGGCTAGGAGTGTGTATTTTGGTAATCGACTGGGAGTGTGCTGCTTTGATTTGAGACTGGGTGTGTGAAGTTTGGTGATTGGACTGGGAGTGCGCAGTTTGGTGATGGGACTGGGAGTGAGTAGTTTGGTGCTGGGACAGGAAGCATGTAGTTTGGTGATGGGACTTGGAGTGTGTACTTTGGTGATGGGACAGGGAGTGTGTAGTTTTGTGCTGAGACAAGGAGTGTGTAGTTTGGTGATGGGACTGGGAGTGTGTAGTTTGGTGATGGAACAGGGAGTGCGTAGTTTGGTGATGGGACTGGGAGTGTGTAGTTTGGTGATGGGACTGGGAGTGTGTATTTTGGTGATGGGTCTGGGATTGTGTAATTTGGTGATGGGTCTGGGATTGCGTAATTTGGTGATGGGACTGGGAGTGTGTAGATTTGTGATGAGACTGGGAGTGTGTAGTTTGGTGATGCGACTGGGAGTGGGTAGTTTGGTGATGGGACTGGGAGTGTGCAGTTTGGTGATGGGACTGGGAGTGTGCAGTTTGGTGATGGGACTGGGAGTGTGTAGATTAGTGATGGGACTAGGAGTGCGTAGTTTGGTGATGGGACTGGGTGTGTGTAGCTTGGTGATGGGACAGAGAGTGTGTAGTTTTGTGCTGAGACTGGGAGTGTGTAGTTTGGTGATGGGACTGGGAGTGTGTAGTTTTGTGATGGGACTAGGAGTGTGCAGTTTTATGATGAGTCTGGGAGTGTGTAGTTTGGTGATGGGACTGGGAGAGCGTAGTTTGGTGATGGGACTGGGAGCATGTAGTTTTGTGATTCGACTGGCAGTTTGTAGTTTGGTGATGGGACTGGGAGTGTGTAGTCTGGAGATGGGACTGGGAGTGTCTAATTTGGTGATGGGACTGGGAGTGAGTAGTTTGGTTTTGGGACTGGGATTGTGTTGTTTGGTGATGGGGCTGGGAGTGTGTAGTTTGGTGATGGGAATGGGAGTGTGTAGTTTGGTGATGGTGCTGGGAGTGTGTAGTTTGGTGAGGGAACAGGGAGTGTGCAGTTTTGTGATGAGACTGGGAGTGTGTAGATTAGTGATAGGACTGGGAGAGCGTAGTTTGGTGCTGGGACTGGGTGTGTGTAGCTTGGTGATGGGACAGAGAGTGTGTAGTTTTGTGCTGAGACTGGGAGTGTGTAGTTTGGTGATGGGACTGGGAGTGTGTAGTTTTGTGATGGGACTAGGAGTGTGCAGTTTTATGATGAGTCTGGGAGTGTGTAGTTTGGTGATGGGACTGGGAGTGTGCAGATTGGTGATGGGACTGGGAGTGTGTAGATTTGTGATGAGACTGGGAGTGTGTAGTTTGGTGATGGGACTGGGAGTGTGTAGTTTGGTGATGGGACTGGGAGTGTGTAGTTTGGTGATGATACTGGGAGTGTGTAGATTTGTGATGAGACTGGGAGTGTGTAGTTTGGTGATGGGACTGGGAGTGTGTAGATTGGTGATGGGACTGAGAGTGTGTAGTTTGGAGAGGGGAATGGGAGTGTGCAGTTTTGTGATGAGACTTGGAGTGTGTAGTTTGGTGTTGGGAGTGGGAGTGCATAGTTTGGTGATGGTATTGGGAGTGTGTAGTTTGGTGATGGAACTGGGAATGTGTAGTTTGGTGATGGGGCTGGAAGTGTGTAGTTTGGTGATGGGACTGGGAGTGTGTAGTTTGGTGATGGGAATGGGAGTGTGTAGTTTGATGATGGGACTGGGAGTGTGTCGTTTGATGATGAGACTAGGAGTGTGCTGTTTTGTGATGGTACTGGGAGTGCGCAGTTTGGTGATGGGGCGAGGAGTGTGTATTTTGGTAATCGACTGGGAGTGTGCTGCTTTGTGCTGAGACTGGGAGTGTGTAGTTTGGTGATTGGACTGGGAGTGCGCAGTTTGGTGATGGGACTGGGAGTGAGTAGTTTGGTGCTGGCACAGGAAGCGTGTAGTTTGGTGATGGGACTTGGAGTGTGTACTTTGGTGATGGGACAGGGAGTGTGTAGTTTTGTGCTGAGACTGGGAGTGTGTAGTTTGGTGATGGGACTGGGAGTGTGTAGTTTGGTGATGGGACAGGGAGTGCGTAGTTTGGTGATGGGACTGGGAGTGTGTAGTTTGTTGATGGGACTGGGAGTGTGCAATTTGGTGATGGGATTGGGAGTGTGTAGTTTGATGAAGGGACTACGAGTGTGTAGTTTAGTGATGGGACTGGGAGTGTGTAGTTTGGTGATGGGACTGGGAGTGTGTAGTTTGGTGATGGGGCTGGAAGTGTGTAGTTTGGTGATGGGACTGGGAGTGTGTAGTTTGGTGATGGGAATGGGAGTGTGTTGTTTGGTGATGGGACTGGGAGTGTGTAGTTTGTTGATGGGACTGGGAGTGTGTAATTTGGTGATGGGACTGGGAGTGAGTAGTTTGGTGATGGGTCTGGGATTGTGTAATTTGGTGATGGGACTGGGAGTGTGTAGATTTGTGATGAGACTGGGAGTGTGTAGTTTGGTGATGCGACTGGGAGTGGATAGTTTGGTGATGAGACTGGGAGTGTGTAGTTTGGTGGTGGGATTGGGAGTGTGTAGTTTGGTGACGGGGCTGGGAGTGTGTAGTTTGGTGACGGGACTGGGAGTGTGTAGTTTGGTGATGGGCCTGGAAGTGAGTAGTTTGGTGATGGGACTGGGAGTGTGTAGTTTGGTGGTGGGATTGGGAGTGTGTAGTTTGGTGACGGGGCTGGGAGTGTGTAGTTTGGTGATGGGACTGGGAGTGTGTAGTTTGGTGATGAGACTGGGAGTGTGTAGTTTGGTGATGGGACTGGGAGTGTGTAGTTTGGTGATGGGACTGGGAGTGAGTAGTTTGGTGATGGGACTGGGAGTGTGTAGTTTGGTGGTGGGATTGGGAGTGTGTAGTTTGGTGACGGGACTGGGAGTGTGTACTTTGGTGATGGGACTGGGAGTGTGTCATTTGGTGATGAGACTGGGAGTGTGTAGTTTGGTGATGGGACTGGGAGTGTGTAGTTTGGTGATGGGACTGGGAGTGTGTAGTTTGGTGATGGGACTGGGAGTGTGTATTTTGGTGATGGGACTGGGAGTGTGTAGTTTGCTGATGGGATTGGGAGTATGTAATTTGGTGATGGGACTGGGAGTGAGTAGTTTGGTGTTGGGACTGGGAGTGTGTAGTTTGGTGATGGGACTGGGAGTGTGTAGTTTGGTGATGGGGCTGGGAGTGTGTAGTTTGGTGAGGGGACTGGGAGTGTGCAGTTTTGTGATGAGACTGGGAGTGTGTCGATTCGTGATGGGACTGGGAGTGCGTAGTTTGGTGATGGGACTGGGTGTGTGTAGCTTGGTGAAGGGACAGGGAGTGTGTAGTTTTGTGCTGAGACTGGGAGTGTGTAGTTTGGTGATGGGACTGGGAGTGTGCAGTTTGGTGATGGGACTAGGAGTTTGCAGTTTTATGATGAGTCTGGGAGTGTGCAGTTTGGTGATGGGACTGGGAGACCGTAGTTTGGTGATGGGACTGGGAGCGTGTAGTTTTGTGATTCGACTGGGAGTGTGTAGTTTGCTGATGGGGCTGGAAGTGTGTAGTTTGGTGATGGGACTGGCAGTGTGCAGTTTGGTGATGGGAATGGGAGTGTATAGTTTTGTGATGAGACTGGGAGTGAGTAGTTTGGTGATGGGACTGGGAGTGTGTAGTTTGGTGATGGGACTGGCAGTGTGTAGTTTGTTGATGGGACTGGGAGTGTGTAATTTGGTGATGGGACTGGGAGTGAGTATTTTGGTGATGGGTCTGGGATTGTGTAATTTGGTGATGGGACTGGGAGTGTGTAGATTTGTGATGAGACTGGGAGTGTGTAGTTTGGTGATGCGACTGGGAGTGGGTAGTTTGGTGATGGGACTGGGAGTGTGCAGTTTGGTGATGGGACTGGTAATGTGTTGTTTGGTGATGGGACTGGAAGTGCATGTCGTTTGGTGATGGGACTGGGAGTGTGTAGTTTGGTGATGGGACTGGGAGTGTGTAGTTTGGTGATGCGACTGGGAGTGTGCAGTTTGGTGATGGGACTGGTAATGTGTAGTTTGGTGATGGGACTGGAAATGTGTAGTTTGGTGATGGGACTGGGAGTGGGTAGTTTGGTGATGGGACTGGGAGTGTGTAGTTTGGTGATGGGACTGGTAATGTGTAGTTTGGTGATGGGAATGGAAATGTGTAGTTTGGTGATGGGACTGGGAGTGTGCAGTTTGGTGATGGGACTGGGAGTGTGTAGTTTGTTGATGGGACTGGGAGTGTGTAGTTTGATGAAGGGACTGGGAGTGTGTAATTTAGTGATGGGACTGGGAGTGTGTAGTTTGCTGATGGGATTGGGAGTGTGCAGTTTGGTGATGGGACTGGGAGTGAGTAGTTTGGTGCTGGGACAGGAAGCGTGTAGTTTGGTGATGGGACTTTGAGTGTGTACTTTGGTGATGGGACAGGGAGTGTGTAGTTTTGTGCTGGGACTGTGAGTGTGTAGATTTGTGATGAGACTGGGAGTGTGTAGTTTGCTGATGCGATTGGGAGTGGGCAGTTTGGTGATGGGACTGGGAGTGTGTAGTTTGGTGATGGGACTGGGAGTGTGTAGTTTGGTGATGGGACTGGTAATGTGTAGTTTGTTGATGGGACTGGAAGTGTGTAGTTTGGTGATGGGACTGGGAGTGTGCAGTTTGGTGATGGGACTGGGAGTGTGTAGTTTGGTGATGGGACTGGGAGTGTGTAGTTTGATGATGAGACTGGGAGTGTGCAGTTTTGTGATGGGACTGGAAGTGCGCAGTTTGGTGATTGGGCTAGGAGTGTGTATTTTGGTAATGGACTGGGAGTGTGCAGCTTTGTGCTGAGACTGGGTGTGTGTAGTTTGGTGATGGGACTGGGAGTGAGTAGTTTGGTGCTGGGACAGGGAGCGTGTAGTTTGGTGATGGGACCTGGAATGTGTACTTTGGTGATCGGACAGGAAGTGTGTAGTTTTGTGCTGAGACTGGGAGTGTGTAGTTTGGTGATGAGACTGGGAGTGTGTAGTTTGGTGATGGGACTGGGAGTGTGTAGTTTGGTGATGGGACTTTGAGTGTGTACTTTGGTGATGGGACAGGGAGTCTGTAGTTTTGTGCTGGGACTGGGAGTGTGTAGATTTGTGATGAGACTGGGAGTGTGTAGTTTGCTGATGCGATTGGGAGTGGGCAGTTTGGTGATGGAACTGGGAGTGTGTAGTTTGGTGATGGGACTGGGAGTGTGTAGTTTGGTGATGGGACTGGTAATGTGTAGTTTGGTGATGGGACTGGTAATGTGTAGTTTGGTGATGGGACTGGGAGTGTGCAGTTTGGTGATGGGACTGGGAGTGTGTAGTTTGGTGATGGGACTGGGAGTGTGTAGTTTGATGATGAGACTGGGAGTGTGCAGTTTTGTGATGGGACTGGAAGTGCGCAGTTTGGTGATTGGGCTAGGAGTGTGTATTTTGGTAATGGACTGGGAGTGTGCAGCTTTGTGCTGAGACTGGGTGTGTGTAGTTTGGTGATGGGACTGGGAGTGAGTAGTTTGGTGCTGGGACAGGGAGCGTGTAGTTTGGTGATGGGACCTGGAATGTGTACTTTGGTGATCGGACAGGAAGTGTGTAGTTTTGTGCTGAGACTGGGCGTGTGTAGTTTGGTGATGAGACTGGGAGTGTGTAGTTTGGTGATGGGACTGGGAGTGTGTAGTTTGGTGATGGGACTGGGAGTGTGTAGTTTGGTGATGGGACTGGGAGTGTGTAGTTTTTTGATGGGACTGGGAGTGTGTAGTTTTTTGATGGGACTGGGAGTGTGTAATTTGGTGATGGGACTGGGAGTGAGTAGTTTCGTGATGGGGCTGGGAGTGTGTAAATTGGTGATGAGCCTGGGAGTGGGTAGTTTGGTGATGGGATTGGGAGTGTGTAGTTTGGTGATGGGGCTGGGAGTGTGTAGTTTGGTGAGGGGACTGGGAGTGTGCAGTTTTGTGATGAGACTGGGAGTGTGTCATTTGGTGATGAGACTGGGAGTGTGTAGTTTGGTGATGGGACTGGGAGTGTGTAGTTTGGTGATGGGACTGGGAGTGTGTAGTTTGGTGATGGGACTGGGAGTGTGTATTTTGGTGATGGGACTGGGAGTGTGTAGTTTGCTGATGGGATTGGGAGTATGTAATTTGGTGATGGGACTGGGAGTGAGTAGTTTGGTGTTGGGACTGGGAGTGTGTAGTTTGGTGATGGGACTGGGAGTGTGTAGTTTGGTGATGGGGCTGGGAGTGTGTAGTTTGGTGAGGGGACTGGGAGTGTGCAGTTTTGTGATGAGACTGGGAGTGTGTCGATTCGTGATGGGACTGGGAGTGCGTAGTTTGGTGATGGGACTGGGTGTGTGTAGCTTGGTGAAGGGACAGGGAGTGTGTAGTTTTGTGCTGAGACTGGGAGTGTGTAGTTTGGTGATGGGACTGGGAGTGTGCAGTTTGGTGATGGGACTAGGAGTTTGCAGTTTTATGATGAGTCTGGGAGTGTGCAGTTTGGTGATGGGACTGGGAGAGCGTAGTTTGGTGATGGGACTGGGAGCGTGTAGTTTTGTGATTCGACTGGGAGTGTGTAGTTTGCTGATGGGGCTGGAAGTGTGTAGTTTGGTGATGGGACTGGCAGTGTGCAGTTTGGTGATGGGAATGGGAGTGTATAGTTTTGTGATGAGACTGGGAGTGAGTAGTTTGGTGATGGGACTGGGAGTGTGTAGTTTGGTGATGGGACTGGCAGTGTGTAGTTTGTTGATGGGACTGGGAGTGTGTAATTTGGTGATGGGACTGGGAGTGAGTATTTTGGTGATGGGTCTGGGATTGTGTAATTTGGTGATGGGACTGGGAGTGTGTAGATTTGTGATGAGACTGGGAGTGTGTAGTTTGGTGATGCGACTGGGAGTGGGTAGTTTGGTGATGGGACTGGGAGTGTGCAGTTTGGTGATGGGACTGGTAATGTGTTGTTTGGTGATGGGACTGGAAGTGCATGTCGTTTGGTGATGGGACTGGGAGTGTGTAGTTTGGTGATGGGACTGGGAGTGTGTAGTTTGGTGATGCGACTGGGAGTGTGCAGTTTGGTGATGGGACTGGTAATGTGTAGTTTGGTGATGGGACTGGAAATGTGTAGTTTGGTGATGGGACTGGGAGTGGGTAGTTTGGTGATGGGACTGGGAGTGTGTAGTTTGGTGATGGGACTGGTAATGTGTAGTTTGGTGATGGGAATGGAAATGTGTAGTTTGGTGATGGGACTGGGAGTGTGCAGTTTGGTGATGGGACTGGGAGTGTGTAGTTTGTTGATGGGACTGGGAGTGTGTAGTTTGATGAAGGGACTGGGAGTGTGTAATTTAGTGATGGGACTGGGAGTGTGTAGTTTGCTGATGGGATTGGGAGTGTGCAGTTTGGTGATGGGACTGGGAGTGAGTAGTTTGGTGCTGGGACAGGAAGCGTGTAGTTTGGTGATGGGACTTTGAGTGTGTACTTTGGTGATGGGACAGGGAGTGTGTAGTTTTGTGCTGGGACTGTGAGTGTGTAGATTTGTGATGAGACTGGGAGTGTGTAGTTTGCTGATGCGATTGGGAGTGGGCAGTTTGGTGATGGGACTGGGAGTGTGTAGTTTGGTGATGGGACTGGGAGTGTGTAGTTTGGTGATGGGACTGGTAATGTGTAGTTTGTTGATGGGACTGGAAGTGTGTAGTTTGGTGATGGGACTGGGAGTGTGCAGTTTGGTGATGGGACTGGGAGTGTGTAGTTTGGTGATGGGACTGGGAGTGTGTAGTTTGATGATGAGACTGGGAGTGTGCAGTTTTGTGATGGGACTGGAAGTGCGCAGTTTGGTGATTGGGCTAGGAGTGTGTATTTTGGTAATGGACTGGGAGTGTGCAGCTTTGTGCTGAGACTGGGTGTGTGTAGTTTGGTGATGGGACTGGGAGTGAGTAGTTTGGTGCTGGGACAGGGAGCGTGTAGTTTGGTGATGGGACCTGGAATGTGTACTTTGGTGATCGGACAGGAAGTGTGTAGTTTTGTGCTGAGACTGGGAGTGTGTAGTTTGGTGATGAGACTGGGAGTGTGTAGTTTGGTGATGGGACTGGGAGTGTGTAGTTTGGTGATGGGACTTTGAGTGTGTACTTTGGTGATGGGACAGGGAGTCTGTAGTTTTGTGCTGGGACTGGGAGTGTGTAGATTTGTGATGAGACTGGGAGTGTGTAGTTTGCTGATGCGATTGGGAGTGGGCAGTTTGGTGATGGAACTGGGAGTGTGTAGTTTGGTGATGGGACTGGGAGTGTGTAGTTTGGTGATGGGACTGGTAATGTGTAGTTTGGTGATGGGACTGGTAATGTGTAGTTTGGTGATGGGACTGGGAGTGTGCAGTTTGGTGATGGGACTGGGAGTGTGTAGTTTGGTGATGGGACTGGGAGTGTGTAGTTTGATGATGAGACTGGGAGTGTGCAGTTTTGTGATGGGACTGGAAGTGCGCAGTTTGGTGATTGGGCTAGGAGTGTGTATTTTGGTAATGGACTGGGAGTGTGCAGCTTTGTGCTGAGACTGGGTGTGTGTAGTTTGGTGATGGGACTGGGAGTGAGTAGTTTGGTGCTGGGACAGGGAGCGTGTAGTTTGGTGATGGGACCTGGAATGTGTACTTTGGTGATCGGACAGGAAGTGTGTAGTTTTGTGCTGAGACTGGGCGTGTGTAGTTTGGTGATGAGACTGGGAGTGTGTAGTTTGGTGATGGGACTGGGAGTGTGTAGTTTGGTGATGGGACTGGGAGTGTGTAGTTTGGTGATGGGACTGGGAGTGTGTAGTTTTTTGATGGGACTGGGAGTGTGTAGTTTTTTGATGGGACTGGGAGTGTGTAATTTGGTGATGGGACTGGGAGTGAGTAGTTTCGTGATGGGGCTGGGAGTGTGTAAATTGGTGATGAGCCTGGGAGTGGGTAGTTTGGTGATGGGATTGGGAGTGTGTAGTTTGGTGATGGGGCTGGGAGTGTGTAGTTTGGTGAGGGGACTGGGAGTGTGCAGTTTTGTGATGAGACTGGGAGTGTGTCATTTGGTGATGAGACTGGGAGTGTGTAGTTTGGTGATGGGACTGGGAGTGTGTAGTTTGGTGATGGGACTGGGAGTGTGTAGTTTGGTGATGGGACTGGGAGTGTGTATTTTGGTGATGGGACTGGGAGTGTGTAGTTTGGTGATGGGACTGGGAGTGTGTAGTTTGATGATGAGACTGGGAGTGTGCAGTTTTGTGATGGGACTGGAAGTGCGCAGTTTGGTGATTGGGCTAGGAGTGTGTATTTTGGTAATGGACTGGGAGTGTGCAGCTTTGTGCTGAGACTGGGTGTGTGTAGTTTGGTGATGGGACTGGGAGTGAGTAGTTTGGTGCTGGGACAGGGAGCGTGTAGTTTGGTGATGGGACCTGGAATGTGTACTTTGGTGATCGGACAGGAAGTGTGTAGTTTTGTGCTGAGACTGGGCGTGTGTAGTTTGGTGATGAGACTGGGAGTGTGTAGTTTGGTGATGGGACTGGGAGTGTGTAGTTTGGTGATGGGACTGGGAGTGTGTAGTTTGGTGATGGGACTGGGAGTGTGTAGTTTTTTGATGGGACTGGGAGTGTGTAGTTTTTTGATGGGACTGGGAGTGTGTAATTTGGTGATGGGACTGGGAGTGAGTAGTTTCGTGATGGGGCTGGGAGTGTGTAAATTGGTGATGAGCCTGGGAGTGGGTAGTTTGGTGATGGGATTGGGAGTGTGTAGTTTGGTGATGGGACTGGGTGTGTGTAGTTTGGTGATGGGACAGGCAGTGTGTCATTTTATGCTTAGACTGGGAGTGTGTAGTTTGGTGATGGGGCTGGGAGTGTGTAGTTTGGTGACGGGACTGGGAGTGTGTAGTTTGGTGATGGTACTGGGAGTGTGTAATTTGGTAATGAGACTGGGAGTGTGTAGTTTGGTGATGGGACTGGGAATGTGTAGTTTGGTGATGGGACTGGAAGTGTGTAGTTTGGTGATGGGACTGGGAGTGTGTAGTTTGGTGATGGGTCTGGGAGTGTGTAGTTTGGTGATGGGACTGGGAGTGTGTAGTTTGGTGAATTTACTCTGAGTGAGTAGATTGGTGATGGGACTGGGAGTGTGTAGATTGGTGATGGGACTGAGAGTGTGTAGTTTGGTGAGGGGACTGGGAGTGTGCAGTTTTGTGATGAGACTTGGAGTGTGTAGTTTGGTGTTGGGAGTGGGAGTGCATAGTTTGGTGATGGTATTGGGAGTGTGTAGTTTGGTGATGGGACTGGGAGTGTGTAGTTTGGTGATGGGAATGGGAGTGTGTAGTTTGGTGATGGGACTGGGAGTGTGTCGTTTGATGATGAGACTGGGAGTGTGCAGTTTTTTGATGGGACTGGGAGTGCGCAGTTTGGTGATGGGGCGAGGAGTGTGTATTTTGGTAATCGACTGGGAGTGTGCTGCTTTGTGCTGAGACTGGGAGTGTGTCGTTTGGTGATTGGACTGGGAGTGCGCAGTTTGGTGATGGGACTGGGAGTGAGTAGTTTGGTGCTGGCACAGGAAGCGTGTAGTTTGGTGATGGGACTTGGAGTGTGTACTTTGGTGATGGGACAGGGAGTGTGTAGTTTTGTGCTGAGACTGGGAGTGTGTAGTTTGGTGATGGGACTGGGAGTGTGTAGTTTGGTGATGGGACAGGGAGTGCGTAGTTTGGTGATGGGACTGGGAGTGTGTTGTTTGGTGATGGGACTGGGAGTGTGTAGTTTGTTGATGGGACTGGGAGTGTGCAATTTGGTGATGGGATTGGGAGTGAGTAGTTTGGTGATGGGTCTGGGATTGTGTATATGGTGATGGGACTGGGAGTGTGTAGTTTGATGAAGGGACTGGGAGTGTGTAGTTTAGTGATGGGACTGGGAGTGTGTAGTTTGGTGATGGGACTGGGAGTGTGTTGTTTGGTGATGGGACTGGGAGTGTGTAGTTTGTTGATGGGACTGGGAGTGTGCAATTTGGTGATGGGATTGGGAGTGAGTAGTTTGGTGATGGGTCTGGGATTGTGTATATGGTGATGGGACTGGGAGTGTGTAGTTTGGTGATGGGACTGGGAGTGTGTAGTTTGGTGATGGAATGGGAGTGTGTTGTTTGGTGATGGGACTGGGAGTGTGTAGTTTGTTGATGGGACCGGGAGTGTGTAATGTGGTGATGGGACTGGGAGTGTGTAGTTTGTTGATGGGACTCGGAGTGTGTAATTTGGTGATGGGACTGGGAGTGAGTAGTTTGGTGATGGGTCTGGTAATGTGTAGTTTGGTGATGGGACTGGAAGTGCATGTCGTTTGGTGATGGGACCTGGAATGTGCACTTTGGTGATCGGACAGGAAGTGTGTAGTTTTGTGCTGAGACTGGGAGTGTGTAGTTTGGTGATGGGACTGGGAGTGTGTAGTTTGGTGATGGGACAGGGAGTGCGTAGTTTGGTGATGGGACTGGGAGTGTGTAGTTTGGTGATGGGACAGGCAGTGTGTCATTTTATGCTTAGACTGGGAGTGTGTAGCTTGGTGATAGGGCTGGGAGTGTGTAGTTTGGTGACGGGACGGGGACTGTGTAGTTTGGTGATGGTACTGGGAGTGTGTAATTTGGTAATGAGACTGGGAGTGTGTAGTTTGGTGATGGGACTGGGAATGTGTAGTTTGGTGATGGGACTGGAAGTGTGTAGTTTGGTGATGGGACTGGGAGTGTGTAGTTTGGTGATGGGACTGGGAGTGTGTAGTTTGGTGATGGGACATGGGAGTGTGTAGTTTGGTGATGATACTGGGAGTGAGTAGATTGGTGATGGGACTGGGAGTGTGTAGATTGGTGATGGGACTGAGAGTGTGTAGTTTGGTGAGGGGACTGGGAGTGTGCAGTTTTGTGATGAGACTTGGAGTGTGTAGTTTGGTGTTGGGAGTGGGAGTGCATAGTTTGGTGATGGTATTGGGAGTGTGTAGTTTGGTGATGGAACTGGGAATGTGTAGTTTGGTGATGGGGCTGGAAGTGTGTAGTTTGGTGATGGGACTGGGAGTGTGTAGTTTGGTGATGGGAATGGGAGTGTGTAGTTTTGTGATGGGACTGGGAGTGCGCAGTTTGGTGATGGGGCGAGGAGTGTGTATTTTGGTTATCGACCGGGAGTGTGCTGCTTTGTGCTGAGACTGGGAGTGTGTCGTTTGGTGATTGGACTGGGAGTGCGCAGTTTGGTGATGGGACTGGGAGTGAGTAGTTTGGTGCTGGCACAGGAAGCGTGTAGTTTGGTGATGGGACTTGGAGAGTGTACTTTGGTGATGGGACAGGGAGTGTGTAGTTTTGTGCTGAGACTGGGAGTGTGTAGTTTGGTGATGGGACTGGGAGTGTGTAGTTTGGTGATGGGACAGGGAGTGCGTAGTTTGGTGATGGGACTGGGAGTGTGTTGTTTGGTGATGGGACTGGGAGTGTGTAGTTTGTTGATGGGACTGGGAGTGTGCAATTTGGTGATGGGATTGGGAGTGAGTAGTTTGGTGATGGGTCTGGGATTGTGTAATTTGGTGATGGGACTGGGAGTGTGTAGTTTGATGAATGGACTGGGAGTGTGTAGTTTAGTGATGGGACTGGGAGTGTGTAGTTTGGTGATGGGACTGGGAGTGTGTAGTTTGGTGATGTGACTGGGAGTGTGTAGTTTGGTGATGGGATTGGGAGTGTGTAGTTTGGTGATGGAACTGGGAATGTGTAGTTTGGTGATGGGGCTGGAAGTGTGTAGTTTGGTGATGGGACTGGGAGTGTGTAGTTTGGTGATGGAATGGGAGTGTGTTGTTTGGTGATGGGACTGGGAGTGTGTAGTTTGTTGATGGGACCGGGAGTGTGTAATTTGGTGAAGGGACTCGGAGTGAGTAGTTTGGTGATGGGTCTGGGATTGTGTAATTTGGTGATGGGACTGGGAGTGTGTAGTTTGTTGATGGGACTCGGAGTGTGTAATTTGGTGATGGGACTGGGAGTGAGTAGTTTGGTGATGGGTCTGGGATTGTGTAATTTGGTGATGGGACTGGGAGTGTGTAGATTTGTGATGAGACTGGGAGTGTGTAGTTTGGTGATGCGACTGGGAGTGGGTAGTTTGGTGATGGGACTGGGAGTGTGCAGTTTGGTGATGGGACTGGTAATGTGTAGTTTGGTGATGGGACTGGAAGTGCATGTCGTTTGGTGATGGGACCTGGAATGTGCACTTTGGTGATCGGACAGGAAGTGTGTAGTTTTGTGCTGAGACTGGGAGTGTGTAGTTTGGTGATGGGACTGGGAGTGTGTAGTTTGGTGATGGGACAGGGAGTGCGTAGTTTGGTGATGGGACTGGGAGTGTGTAGTTTGGTGATGGGACAGGCAGTGTGTCATTTTATGCTTAGACTGGGAGTGTGTAGTTTGGTGATGGGGCTGGGAGTGTGTAGTTTGGTGACGGGACTGGGAGTGTGTAGTTTGGTGATGGTACTGGGAGTGTGTAATTTGGTGATGGGACTGGAAGTGTGTAGTTTGGTGATGGGACTGGGAGTGTGTAGTTTGGTGATGGGACTGGGAGTGTGTAGTTTGGTGATGGGACTGGGAGTGTGTAGTTTGGTGATGATACTGGGAGTGAGTAGATTGGTGATGGGACTGGGAGTGTGTAGATTGGTGATGGGACTGAGAGTGTGTAGTTTGGTGAGGGGACTGGGAGTGTGCAGTTTTGTGATGAGACTTGGAGTGTGTAGTTTGGTGTTGGGAGTGGGAGTGCATAGTTTGGTGATGGTATTGGGAGTGTGTAGTTTGGTGATGGAACTGGGAAGGTGTAGTTTGGTGATGGGGCTGGAAGTGTGTAGTTTGGTGATGGGACTGGGAGTGTGTAGTTTGGTGATGGGAATGGGAGTGTGTAGTTTGGTGATGGGACTGGGAGTGTGTCGTTTGATGATGAGACTGGGAGTGTGCAGTTTTGTGATGGGACTGGGAGTGCGCAGTTTGGTGATGGGGCGAGGAGTGTGTATTTTGGTAATCGACTGGGAGTGTGCTGCTTTGTGCTGAGACTGGGAGTGTGTCGTTTGGTGATTGGACTGGGAGTGCGCAGTTTGGTGATGGGACTGGGAGTGAGTAGTTTGGTGCTGGCACAGGAAGCGTGTAGTTTGGTGATGGGACTTGGAGTGTGTAGTTTGGTGATGGGACAGGGAGTGTGTAGTTTTGTGCTGAGACTGGGAGTGTGTAGTTTGGTGATGGGACTGGGAGTGTGTAGTTTGGTGATGGGACAGGGAGTGCGTAGTTTGGTGATGGGACTGGGAGTGTGTTGTTTGGTGATGGGACTGGGAGTGTGTAGTTTGTTGATGGGACTGGGAGTGTGCAATTTGGTGATGGGATTGGGAGTGAGTAGTTTGGTGACGGGTCTGGGATTGTGTAATTTGGTGATGGGACTGGGAGTGTGTAGTTTGATGAAGCGACTGGGAGTGTGTAGTTTAGTGATGGGACTGGGAGTGTGTAGTTTGGTGATGGGACTGGGAGTGTGTAGTTTGGTGATGCGACTGGGAGTGCGTAGTTTGGTGATGGGATTGGGAGTGTGTAGTTTGGTGATGGAACTGGGAATGTGTTGTTTGGTGATGGGGCTGGAAGTGTGTAGTTTGGTGATGGGACTGGGAGTGTGTAGTTTGGTGATGGGAATGGGAGTGTGTTGTTTGGTGATGGGACTGGGAGTGTGTAGTTTGTTGATGGGACCGGGAGTGTGTAATTTGGTGATGGGACTGGGAGTGAGTAGTTTGGTGATGGGTCTGGGATTGTGTAATTTGGTGATGGGACTGGGAGTGTGTAGCTTGTTGATGGGACTGGGAGTGTGTAATTTGGTGATGGGACTGGGAGTGAGTAGTTTGGTGATGGGTCTGGGATTGTGTAATTTGGTGATGGGACTGGG
This sequence comes from Pristiophorus japonicus, assembly GCF_044704955.1. Classification (NCBI taxonomy): domain Eukaryota; kingdom Metazoa; phylum Chordata; class Chondrichthyes; family Pristiophoridae; genus Pristiophorus; species Pristiophorus japonicus. Next base: position 97,439,205 of record NC_091989.1, on the reverse strand, counting down.
AGTGTGTAGATTTGTGATGAGACTGGGAGTGTGTAGTTTGGTGATGCGACTGGGAGTGGGTAGTTTGGTGATGGGACTGGGAGTGTGCAGTTTGGTGATGGGACCGGTAATGTGTAGTTTGGTGATGGGACTGGAAGTGCATGTCGTTTGGTGATGGGACCTGGAATGTGCACTTTGGTGATCGGACAGGAAGTGTGTAGTTTTGTGCTGAGACTGGGAGTGTGTAGTTTGGTGATGGGACTGGGAGTGTGTAGTTTGGTGATGATACTCTGAGTGAGTAGATTGGTGATGGGACTGGGAGTGTGTAGATTGGTGATGGGACTGAGAGTGTGTAGTTTGGTGAGGGGACTGGGAGTGTGCAGTTTTGTGATGAGACTTGGAGTGTGTAGTTTGGTGTTGGGAGTGGGAGTGCATAGTTTGGTGATGGTATTGGGAGTGTGTAGTTTGGTGATGGAACTGGGAATGTGTAGTTTGGTGATGGGGCTGGAAGTGTGTAGTTTGGTGATGGGACTGGGAGTGTGTAGTTTGGTGATGGGAATGGGAGTGTGTAGTTTGGTGATGGGACTGGGAGTGTGTCGTTTGATGATGAGACTGGGAGTGTGCAGTTTTGTGATGGGACTGGGAGTGCGCAGTTTGGTGATGGTGCGAGGAGTGTGTATTTTGGTAATCGACTGGGAGTGTGCTGCTTTGTGCTGAGACTGGGAGTGTGTCGTTTGGTGATTGGACTGGGAGTGCGCAGTTTGGTGATGGGACTGGGAGTGAGTAGTTTGGTGCTGGCACAGGAAGCGTGTAGTTTGGTGATGGGACTTGGAGTGTGTACTTTGGTGATGGGACAGGGAGTGTGTAGTTTTGTGCTGAGACTGGGAGTGTGTAGTTTGGTGATGGGACTGGGAGTGTGTAGTTTGGTGATGGGACAGGGAGTGCGTAGTTTGGTGATGGGACTGGGAGTGTGTTGTTTGGTGATGGGACTGGGAGTGTGTAGTTTGTTGATGGGACTGGGAGTGTGCAATTTGGTGATGGGATTGGGAGTGAGAAGTTTGGTGACGGGTCTGGGATTGTGTAATTTGGTGATGGGACTGGGAGTGTATAGTTTGATGAAGGGACTGGGAGTGTGTAGTTTAGTGATGGGACTGGGAGTGTGTAGTTTGGTGATGGGACTGGGAGTGTGTAGTTTGGTGATGGTACTGGGAGTGTGTAATTTGGTAATGAGACTGGGAGTGTGTAGTTTGGTGATGGGACTGGGAATGTGTAGTTTGGTGATGGGACTGGAAGTGTGTAGTTTGGTGATGGGACTGGGAGTGTGTAGTTTGGTGATGGGACTGGGAGTGTGTAGTTTGGTGATGGGACTGGGAGTGTGTAGTTTGGTGATGATACTGGGAGTGAGTAGATTGGTGATGGGACTGGGAGTGTGTAGATTGGTGATGGGACTGAGAGTGTGTAGTTTGGTGAGGGGACTGGGAGTGTGCAGTTTTGTGATGAGACTTGAAGTGTGTAGTTTGGTGTTGGGAGTGGGAGTGCATAGTTTGGTGATGGTATTGGGAGTGTGTAGTTTGGTGATGGAACTGGGAATGTGTAGTTTGGTGATGGGGCTGGAAGTGTGTAGTTTGGTGATGGGACTGGGAGTGTGTAGTTTGGTGATGGGAATGGGAGTGTGTAGTTTGGTGATGGGACTGGGAGTGTGTCGTTTGATGATGAGACTGGGAGTGTGCAGTTTTGTGATGGGACTGGGAGTGCGCAGTTTGGTGATGGGGCGAGGAGTGTGTATTTTGGTAATCGACTGGGAGTGTGCTGCTTTGTGCTGAGACTGGGAGTGTGTCGTTTGGTGATTGGACTGGGAGTGCGCAGTTTGGTGATGGGACTGGGAGTGAGTAGTTTGGTGCTGGCACAGGAAGCGTGTAGTTTGGTGATGGGACTTGGAGTGTGTAGTTTGGTGATGGGACAGGGAGTGTGTAGTTTTGTGCTGAGACTGGGAGTGTGTAGTTTGGTGATGGGACTGGGAGTGTGTAGTTTGGTGATGGGACAGGGAGTGCGTAGTTTGGTGATGGGACTGGGAGTGTGTTGTTTGGTGATGGGACTGGGAGTGTGTAGTTTGTTGATGGGACTGGGAGTGTGCAATTTGGTGATGGGATTGGGAGTGAGTAGTTTGGTGACGGGTCTGGGATTGTGTAATTTGGTGATGGGACTGGGAGTGTGTAGTTTGATGAAGCGACTGGGAGTGTGTAGTTTAGTGATGGGACTGGGAGTGTGTAGTTTGGTGATGGGACTGGGAGTGTGTAGTTTGGTGATGCGACTGGGAGTGCGTAGTTTGGTGATGGGATTGGGAGTGTGTAGTTTGGTGATGGAACTGGGAATGTGTTGTTTGGTGATGGGGCTGGAAGTGTGTAGTTTGGTGATGGGACTGGGAGTGTGTAGTTTGGTGATGGGAATGGGAGTGTGTTGTTTGGTGATGGGACTGGGAGTGTGTAGTTTGTTGATGGGACCGGGAGTGTGTAATTTGGTGATGGGACTGGGAGTGAGTAGTTTGGTGATGGGTCTGGGATTGTGTAATTTGGTGATGGGACTGGGAGTGTGTAGCTTGTTGATGGGACAGGGAGTGTGTAATTTGGTGATGGGACTGGGAGTGAGTAGTTTGGTGATGGGTCTGGGATTGTGTAATTTGGTGATGGGACTGGGAGTGTGTAGATTTGTGATGAGACTGGGAGTGTGTAGTTTGGTGATGCGACTGGGAGTGGGTAGTTTGGTGATGGGACTGGGAGTGTGCAGTTTGGTGATGGGACCGGTAATGTGTAGTTTGGTGATGGGACTGGAAGTGCATGTCGTTTGGTGATGGGACCTGGAATGTGCACTTTGGTGATCGGACAGGAAGTGTGTAGTTTTGTGCTGAGACTGGGAGTGTGTAGTTTGGTGATGGGACTGGGAGTGTGTAGTTTGGTGATGATACTCTGAGTGAGTAGATTGGTGATGGGACTGGGAGTGTGTAGATTGGTGATGGGACTGAGAGTGTGTAGTTTGGTGAGGGGACTGGGAGTGTGCAGTTTTGTGATGAGACTTGGAGTGTGTAGTTTGGTGTTGGGAGTGGGAGTGCATAGTTTGGTGATGGTATTGGGAGTGTGTAGTTTGGTGATGGAACTGGGAATGTGTAGTTTGGTGATGGGGCTGGAAGTGTGTAGTTTGGTGATGGGACTGGGAGTGTGTAGTTTGGTGATGGGAATGGGAGTGTGTAGTTTGGTGATGGGACTGGGAGTGTGTCGTTTGATGATGAGACTGGGAGTGTGCAGTTTTGTGATGGGACTGGGAGTGCGCAGTTTGGTGATGGTGCGAGGAGTGTGTATTTTGGTAATCGACTGGGAGTGTGCTGCTTTGTGCTGAGACTGGGAGTGTGTCGTTTGGTGATTGGACTGGGAGTGCGCAGTTTGGTGATGGGACTGGGAGTGAGTAGTTTGGTGCTGGCACAGGAAGCGTGTAGTTTGGTGATGGGACTTGGAGTGTGTACTTTGGTGATGGGACAGGGAGTGTGTAGTTTTGTGCTGAGACTGGGAGTGTGTAGTTTGGTGATGGGAGTGGGAGTGTGTAGTTTGGTGATGGGACAGGGAGTGCGTAGTTTGGTGATGGGACTGGGAGTGTGTTGTTTGGTGATGGGACTGGGAGTGTGTAGTTTGTTGATGGGACTGGGAGTGTGCAATTTGGTGATGGGATTGGGAGTGAGAAGTTTGGTGACGGGTCTGGGATTGTGTAATTTGGTGATGGGACTGGGAGTGTATAGTTTGATGAAGGGACTGGGAGTGTGTAGTTTAGTGATGGGACTGGGAGTGTGTAGTTTGGTGATGGGACTGGGAGTGTGTAGTTTGGTGATGCGACTGGGAGTGCATAGTTTGGTGATGGGATTGGGAGTGTGTAGTTTGGTGATGGAACTGGGAATGTGTAGTTTGGTGATGGGGCTGGAAGTGTGTAGTTTGGTGATGGGACTGGGAGTGTGTAGTTTGGTGATGGAATGGGAGTGTGTTGTTTGGTGATGGGACTGGGAGTGTGTAGTTTGTTGATGGGACCGGAAGTGTGTAATTTGGTGATGGGACTGGGAGTGAGTAGTTTGGTGATGGGTCTGGGATTGTGTAATTTGGTGATGGGACTGGGAGTGTGTAGTTTGTTGATGGGACTCGGAGTGTGTAATTTGGTGATGGGACTGGGAGCGAGTAGTTTGGTGATGGGTCTGGGATTGTGTAATTTGGTGATGGGACTGGGAGTGTGTAGTTTGGTGATGGGACTGGAAGTGCATGTCGTTTGGTGATGGGACCTGGAATGTGCACTTTGGTGATCGGACAGGAAGTGTGTAGTTTTGTGCTGAGACTGGGAGTGTGTAGTTAGGTGATGGGACTGGGAGTGTGTAGTTTGGTGATGGGACAGGGTGTGCGTAGTTTGGTGATGGGACTGGGAGTGTGTAGTTTGGTGATGGGACAGGCAGTGTGTCATTTTATGCTTAGACTGGGAGTGTGTAGTTTGGTGATGGGGCTGGGAGTGTGTAGTTTGGTGACGGGACTGGGAGTGTGTAGTTTGGTGATGATACTGGGAGTGTGTAATTTGGTAATGAGACTGGGAGTGTGTAGTTTGGTGATGGGACTGGGAATGTGTAGTTTGGTGATGGGACTGGAAGTGTGTAGTTTGGTGATGGGACTGGGAGTGTGTAGTTTGGTGATGGGACTGGGAGTGTGTAGTTTGGTGATGGGACTGGGAGTGTGTAGTTTGGTGATGATACTGGGAGTGAGTAGATTGGTGATGGGACTGGGAGTGTGTAGATTGGTGATGGGACTGAGAGTGTGTAGTTTGGTGAGGGGACTGGGAGTGTGCAGTTTTGTGATGAGACTTGGAGTGTGTAGTTTGGTGTTGGGAGTGGGAGTGCATAGTTTGGTGATGGTATTGGGAGTGTGTAGTTTGGTGATGGAACTGGGAATGTGTAGTTTGGTGATGGGGCTGGAAGTGTGTAGTTTGGTGATGGGACTGGGAGTGTGTAGTTTGGTGATGGGAATGGGAGTGTGTAGTTTGGTGATGGGACTGGGAGTGTGTCGTTTGATGATGAGACTGGGAGTGTGCAGTTTTGTGATGGGACTGGGAGTGCGCAGTTTGGTGATGGGGCGAGGAGTGTGTATTTTGGTAATCGACTGGGAGTGTGCTGCTTTGTGCTGAGACTGGGAGTGTGTCGTTTGGTGATTGGACTGGGAGTGCGCAGTTTGGTGATGGGACTGGGAGTGAGTAGTTTGGTGCTGGCACAGGAAGCGTGTAGTTTTGTGATGGGACTTGGAGTGTGTACTTTGGTGATGGGACAGGGAGTGTGTAGTTTTGTGCTGAGACTGGAAGTGTGTAGTTTGGTGATGGGACTGGGAGTGTGTAGTTTGGTGATGGGACAGGGAGTGCGTAGTTTGGTGATGGGACTGGGAGTGTGTTGTTTGGTGATGGGACTGGGAGTGTGTAGTTTGTTGATGGGACTGGGAGTGTGCAATTTGGTGATGGGATTGGGAGTGAGTAGTTTGGTGACGGGTCTGGGATTGTGTAATTTGGTGATGGGACTGGGAGTGTGTAGTTTGATGAAGGGACTGGGAGTGTGTAGTTTAGTGATGGGACTGGGAGTGTGTAGTTTGGTGATGGGACGGGGAGTGTGTAGTTTGGTGATGCGACTGGGAGTGCATAGTTTGGTGATGGGATTGGGACTGTGTAGTTTGGTGATGGAACTGGGAATGTGTTGTTTGGTGATGGGGCTGGAAGTGTGTAGTTTGGTGATGAGAATGGGAGTGTGTAGTTTGGTGATGGGAATGGGAGTGTGTTGTTTGGTGATGTGACTGGGAGTGTGTAGTTTGTTGATGGGACCGGGAGTGTGTAATTTGGTGATGGGACTGGGAGTGAGTAGTTTGGTGATGGGTCTGGGATTGTGTAATTTGGTGATGGGACTGGGAGTGTGTAGTTTGTTGATGGGACTGGGAGTGTGTAATTTGGTGATGGGACTGGGAGTGTGTAGATTTGTGATGAGACTGGGAGTGTGTAGTTTGGTGATGTGACTGGGAGTGGGTAGTTTGGTGATGGGACTGGGAGTGTGCAGTTTGGTGATGGGACTGGTAATGAGTAGTTTGGTGATGGGACTGGAAGTGCATGTCGTTTGGTGATGGGACCTGGTATGTGCACTTTGGTGATCGGACAGGAAGTGTGTAGTTTTGTGCTGAGACTGGGAGTGTGTAGTTTGGTGATGGGACTTGGAGTGTGTAGTTTGGTGATGGGACTGGGAGTGTGTAGTTTGGTGATGGGACTGGGAGTGTGTAGTTTTTTGATGGGACTAGGAGTGTTTAATTTGGTGATGGGACTGGGAGTGAGTAGTTTGGTGATGGGTCTGGGATTGTGCAATTTGGTGATCGGACTGGGAGTGTGTAGTTTGGTGATGTGACTGGGAGTGTGTAGTTTGCTGATGGGACTGGGAGTGTGTAGTTTGGTGATGCGACTGGGAGTGTGCAGTTTGGTGATGGGACTGGGAGTGTGTAGTTTGGTGATGGGACTGGGAGTGTGTAGTTTGGTGATGGGACTGGGAGTGTTTAATTTGGTGATGGGACTGGGAGTGAGTGGTTTGGTGATGGGTCTGGGATTGTGTAATTTGGTGATGGGACTGGGAGTGTGTAGTTTGGTGATGCGACTGGGAGTGTGTAGTTTGGTGATGCGACTGGGAGTGTGCAGTTTGGTGATGGGACTAGGAGTGGGTAGTTTGGTGATGCGATTGCGAGTGTGTAGTTTGGTGATGCGACAGGGAGTGTGCAGTTTGGTGATGGGACTGGGAGTGTGTAGTTTGGTGATGGGACTGGTAATGTGTAGTTTGGTGATGCGACTGGGAGTGTGCAGTTTGGTGATGGGACTAGGAGTGGGTAGTTTGGTGATGGGACTGGTAATGTGTAGTTTGGTGATGCGACTGGGAGTGTGCAGTTTGGTGATGCGACTGGGAGTGTGTAGTTTGGTGATGCGACTGGGAGTATGCAGTTTGGTGATGGGACTAGGAGTGGGTAGTTTGGTGATGCGACTGGGAGTGTGTAGTTTGGTGATGCGACTGGGAGTGTGCAGTTTGGTGATGGGACTGGTAATGTGTAGTTTGGTGATGGGACTGGAAATGTGTAGTTTGGTGATGGGACTGGGAGTGGGTAGTTTGGTGATGGGACTGGGAGTGTGTAGTTTGGTGATGGGACTGGTAATGTGTAGTTTAGTGATAGGACTGGAAATGTGTAGTTTGGTGATGGGACTGGGAGTGTGTAGTTTGATGAAGGGACTGGGAGTGTGCAGTTTGGTGATGGGACTGGGAGTGCGTAGTTTGTTGATGGGACTGGGAGTGTGTAGTTTGATGAAGGGACTGGGAGTGTGTAATTTAGTGATGGGACTGGGAGTGTGTAGTTTGGTGATGGGATTGGGAGTGTGCAGTTTGGTGATGGGACTGGGAGTGAGTAGTTTGGTGCTGGGACTGGAAGCGTGTAGTTTGGTGATGGGACTTTGAGTGTGGACTTTGGTGATGGGACAGGGAGTGTGTAGTTTTGTGCTGGGACTGGGAGTGTGTAGATTTGTGATGAGACTGGGAGTGTGTAGTTTGGTGATGCGATTGGGAGTGGGTAGATTGGTGATGGGACTGGGAGTGTGTAGTTTGGTGATGGGATTGGGAGTGTGTTGTTTGGTGATGGGACTGGTAATGTGTAGTTTGGTGATGGGACTGGAAGTGTGTAGTTTGGTGATGGGACTGGGAGTGTGCAGTTTGGTGATGGGACTGGGAGTGTGTAGTTTGATGATGAGACTGGGAGTGTGCAGTTTTGTGATGGGACTGGAAGTGCGCAGTTTGGTGATGGGACTGGGAGTGAGTAGTTTGGTGCTGGGACAGGGAGCGTGTAGTTTGGTGATGGGACCTGGAATGTGTACTTTGGTGATCGGACAGGAAGTGTGTAGTTTTGTGCTGAGACTGGGAGTGTGTAGTTTGGTGATGGGACAGGGAGTGCGTAGTTTGGTGATGGGACTGGGAGTGTGTAGTTTGGTGATGGGACTGGAAGTGTATAGTTTTTTGATGGGACTGGGAGTGTGTAATTTGGTGATGGGACTGGGAGTGAGTAGTTTCGTGATGGGGCTGGGAGTGTGTAAATTGGTGATGGGCCTGGGAGTGTGTAAATTGGTGATGGGGCTGGGAGTGTGTAAATTGGTGATGGGGCTGGGAGTGTGTAAATTGGTGATGGGGCTGGGAGTGTGTAAATTGGTGGTGAGACTGGGAGTGTGTAGTTTGGTGATGCGACTGGGAGTGGGTAGTTTGGTGATGGGATTGGGAGTGTGTAGTTTGGTGATGGGACTGGGTGTGTGTAGTTTGGTGATGGGACAGGCAGTGTTACTTTTTATGCTTAGACTGGGAGTGTGTAGTTTGGTGATGGGACTGGGAATGTGTAGTTTGGTGATGGGACTGGAAGTGTGTAGTTTGGTGATGGGACTGGGAGTGTGTAGTTTGGTGATGGGTCTGGGATTGTGTAATTTGGTGATGGGACTGGGAGTGTGTAGATTTGTGATGAGAGTGGGAGTGTGTAGTTTGGTGATGCGACTGGGAGTGGGTAGTTTGGTGATGGGACTGGGAGTGTGTAGTTTGGTGATGGGACTGGGAGTGTGCAGTTTGTTGATGGGACTGGTAATGTGTAGTTTGGTGATGGGACTGGAAGTGCATGTCGTTTGGTGATGGGACCTGGAATGTGCACTTTGGTGATCGGACAGGAAGTGTGTAGTTTTGTGCTGAGACTGGGAGTGTGTAGTTTGGTGATGGGACTGGGAGTGCATAGTTTGGTGATGGGACAGGGAGTGCGTAGTTTGGTGATGGGACTGGGAGTGTGTAATTTGGTGATGGGACTGGGAGTGTGTAGTTTTTTGATGGGACTGGGAGTGTTTAATTTGGTGATGGGACTGGGAGTGAGTAGTTTGGTGATGGGTCTGGGATTGTGTAATTTGTTGATGGGACTGGGAGTTTGTAGTTTGGTGATGCGACTGGGAGTGTGTAGTTTGGTGATGGGACTGGTAATGTGTAGTTTGGTGATGGGACTGGTAATGTGTAGTTTGGTGATGCGACTGGGAGTGTGCAGTTTGGTGATGGGACTAGGAGTGGGTAGTTTGGTGATGCGACTGGGAGTGTGTAGTTTGGTGATGCGACTGGGAGTGTGCAGTTTGGTGATGGGACTGGGAGTGTGCAGTTTGGTGATGGGACTGGTAATGTGTAGTTTGGTGATGCGACTGGGAGTGTGCAGTTTGGTGATGCGACTGGGAGTGTGCAGTTTGGTGATGGGACTGGGAGTGTGTAGTTTGGTGATGGGACTGGTAATGTGTAGTTTGGTGATGCGACTGGGAGTGTGCAGTTTGGTGATGCGACTGGGAGTGTGTAGTTTGGTGATGCGACTGGGAGTGTGTAGTTTGGTGATGCGACTGGGAGTGTGCAGTTTGGTGATGGGACTAGGAGTGGGTAGTTTGGTGATGCGACTGGGAGTGTGTAGTTTGGTGATGCGACTGGGAGTGTGCAGTTTGGTGATGGGACTGGTAATGTGTAGTTTGGTGATGGGCCTGGGAGTGGGTAGTTTGGTGATGGGACTGGGAGTGTGTAGTTTGGTGATGGGACTGGTAATGTGTAGTTTGGTGATGGGACTGGAAATGTGTAGTTTGGTGATGGGACTGGGAGTGTGTAGTTTGATGAAGGGAATGGGAGTGTGCAGTTTGGTGATGGGACTGGGAGTGCGTAGTTTGTTGATGGGACTGGGAGTGTGTAGTTTGATGAAGGGACTGGGAGTGTGTAATTTAGTGATGGGACTGGGAGTGTGTAGTTTGGTGATGGGATTGGGAGTGTGCTGTTTGGTGATGGGACTGGGAGTGAGTAGTTTGGTGCTGGGACAGGAAGCGTGTAGTTTGGTGATGGGACTTTGAGTGTGTACTTTGGTGATGGGACAGGGAGTGTGTAGTTTTGTGCTGGGACTGGGAGTGTGTAGATTTGTGATGAGACTGGGAGTGTGTAGTTTGGTGATGCGATTGGGAGTGGGTAGTTTGGTGATGGGACTGGGAGTGTGTAGTTTGGTGATGGGACTGGGAGTGTGTTGGTTGGTGATGGGACTGGTAATGTGTAGTTTGGTGATGGGACTGGAAGTGTGTAGTTTGGTGATGGGAGTGGGAGTGTGCAGTTTGGTGATGGGACTGGGAGTGTGTAGTTTGATGATGAGACTGGGAGTGTGCAGTTTTGTGATGGGACTGGAAGTGCGCAGTTTGGTGATTGGGCTAGGAGTGTGTATTTTGGTAATGGACTGGGAGTGTGCAGCTTTGTGCTGAGACTGGGTGTGTGTAGTTTGGTGATGGGACTGGGAGTGAGTAGTTTGGTGCTGGGACAGGGAGCGTGTAGTTTGGTGATGGGACCTGGAATGTGTACTTTGGTGATCGGACAGGAAGTGTGTAGTTCTGTGCTGAGACTGGGAGTGTGTAGTGTGGTGATGAGACTGGGAGTGTGTAGTTTGGTGATGGGACAGGGAGTGCATAGTTTGGTGATGGGACTGGGAGTGTGTAGTTTGGTGATGGGACTGGGAGTGTGTAGTTTTTTGATGGGACTGGGAGTGTGTAATTTGGTGATGGGACTGGGAGTGAGTAGTTTCGTGCTGGGGCTGGGAGTGTGTAAATTGGTGATGGGACTGGGAGTGTGTAAATTGGTGATGGGACTGGGAGTGTGTAAATTGGTGATGGGGCTGGGAGTGTGTAAATTGGTGATGGGACTGGGAGTGTGCAGTTTGGTGATGGGACTGGGAGTGTGTAGTTTGGTGATGGGACTGGGAGTGTGTAGTTTGATGATGAGACTGGGAGTGTGCAGTTTTGTGATGGGACTGGAAGTGCGCAGTTTGGTGATTGGGCTAGGAGTGTGTATTTTGGTAATGGACTGGGAGTGTGCAGCTTTGTGCTGAGACTGGGTGTGTGTAGTTTGGTGATGGGACTGGGAGTGAGTAGTTTGGTGCTGGGACAGGGAGCGTGTAGTTTGGTGATGGGACCTGGAATGTGTACTTTGGTGATCGGACAGGAAGTGTGTAGTTTTGTGCTGAGACTGGGAGTGTGTAGTTTGGTGATGAGACTGGGAGTGTGTAGTTTGGTGATGGGACAGGGAGTGCGTAGTTTGGTGATGGGACTGGGAGTGTGTAGTTTGGTGATGGGACTGGGAGTGTGTAGTTTTTTGATGGGACTGGGAGTGTGTAATTTGGTGATGGGACTGGGAGTGAGTAGATTCGTGATGGGGCTGGGAGTGTGTAAATTGGTGATGGGACTGGGAGTGTGTAAATTGGTGATGGGGCTGGGAGTGTGTAAATTGGTGATGGGACTGGGAGTGTGTAAATTGGTGATGGGGCTGGGAGCGTGTAAATTGGTGATGGGGCTGGGAGTGTGTAAATTGGTGATTAGACTGGGAGTGTGTAGTTTGGTGATGCGACTGGGAGTGGGTAGTTTGGTGATGGGATTGGGAGTGTGTAGTTTGCTGATGGGACTGGGTGTGTGTAGTTTGGTGATGGGACAGGCAGTGTGTCATTTTATGCTTAGACTGGGAGTGTGTAGTTTGGTGATGGGGCTGGGAGTGTGTAGTTTGGTGACGGGACTGGGAGTGTGTAGTTTGGTGATGGTACTGGGAGTCTGTAATTTGGGAATGAGACTGGGAGTGTGTAGTTTGGTGATGGGACTGGGAATGTGTAGTTTGGTGATGGGACTGGAAGTGTGTAGTTTGGTGATGCGACTGGGAGTGTGTAGTTTGGTGATGGGACAGGGAGTGCGTAGTTTGGTGATGGGACTGGGAGTGTGTAGTTTGGTGATGGGACTGGGAGTGTGTAGTTTTTTGATGGGACTGGGAGTGTGTAATTTGGTGATGGGACTGGGAGTGAGTAGATTCGTGATGGGGCTGGGAGTGTGTAAATTGGTGATGGGACTGGGAGTGTGTAAATTGGTGATGGGGCTGGGAGTGTGTAAATTGGTGATGGGACTGGGAGTGTGTAAATTGGTGATGGGGCTGGGAGCGTGTAAATTGGTGATGGGGCTGGGAGTGTGTAAATTGGTGATTAGACTGGGAGTGTGTAGTTTGGTGATGCGACTGGGAGTGGGTAGTTTGGTGATGGGATTGGGAGTGTGTAGTTTGCTGATGGGACTGGGTGTGTGTAGTTTGGTGATGGGACAGGCAGTGTGTCATTTTATGCTTAGACTGGGAGTGTGTAGTTTGGTGATGGGGCTGGGAGTGTGTAGTTTGGTGACGGGACTGGGAGTGTGTAGTTTGGTGATGGTACTGGGAGTGTGTAATTTGGGAATGAGACTGGGAGTGTGTAGTTTGGTGATGGGACTGGGAATGTGTAGTTTGGTGATGGGACTGGAAGTGTGTAGTTTGGTGATGCGACTGGGAGTGTGTAGTTTGGTGATGGGACTGGGAGTGTGTAGTTTGGTGATGGGACTGGGAGTGTGTAGTTTGGTAATGCGACTGGGAGTGTGTAGTTTGGTGATGGGACTGGGAGTGTGTAGTTTGGTGATGCGACTGGGAGTGTGTAGTTTGGTGATGGGACTGGTAATGTGTAGTTTGGTGATGGGACTGGAAATGTGTAGTTTGGTGATGGGAATGGGAGTGGGTAGTTTGGTGATGGGACTGGAAATATGTAGTTTGGTGATGGGACTGGGAGTGTGCAGTTTGGTGATGGGACCGGGAGTGCGTAGTTTGTTGATGGGACTGGGAGTGTGTAGTTTGATGAAGGGACTGGGAGTGTGTAATTTAGTGATGGGACTGGGAGTGTGTAGTTTGGTGATGGGATTGGGAGTGTGCAGTTTGGTGATGGGACTGGGAGTGAGTAGTTTGGTGCTGGGACTGGAAGCGTGTAGTTTGGTGATGGGACTTTGAGTGTGGACTTTGGTGATGGGACAGGGAGTGTGTAGTTTTGTGCTGGGACTGGGAGTGTGTAGATTTGTGATGAGACTGGGAGTGTGTAGTTTGCTGATGCGATTGGGAGTGGGCAGTTTGGTGATGGGACTGGGAGTGTGTAGTTTGGTGATGGGACTGGGAGTGTGTTGTTTGGTGATGGGACTGGTAATGTGTAGTTTGGTGATGGGACTGGAAGTGTGTAGTTTGGTGATGGGACTGGGAGTGTGCAGTTTGGTGATGGGACTGGGAGTGTGTAGTTTGGTGATGGGACTGGGAGTGTGTAGTTTGATGATGAGACTGGGAGTGTGCAGTTTTGTGATGGGACTGGAAGTGCGCAGTTTGGTGATTGGGCTAGGAGTGTGTATTTTGGTAATGGACTGGGAGTGTGCAGCTTTGTGCTGAGACTGGGTGTGTGTAGTTTGGTGATGGGACTGGGAGTGAGTAGTTTGGTGCTGGGACAGGGAGCGTGTAGTTTGGTGATAGGACCTGGAATGTGTACTTTGGTGATCGGACAGGAAGTGTGTAGTTTTGTGCTGAGACTGGGAGTGTGTAGTTTGGTGATGAGACTGGGAGTGTGTAGTTTGGTGATGGGACAGGGAGTGCGTAGTTTGGTGATGGGACTGGGAGTGTGTAGTTTGGTGATGGGACTGGGAGTGTGTAGTTTTTTGATGGGACTGGGAGTGTGTAATTTGGTGATGGGACTGGGAGTGAGTAGTTTCGTGATGGGGCTGGGAGTGTGTAAATTGGTGATGGGACTGGGAGTGTGTAAATTGGTGATGGGGCTGGGAGTGTGTAAATTGGTGATGGGACTGGGAGTGTGTAGTTTGGTGATGCGACTGGGAGTGGGTAGTTTGGTGATGGGGTTGGGAGTGTGTAGTTTGGTGATGGGACCTGGAATGTGTACTTTGGTGATCGGACAGGAAGTGTGTAGTTTTGTGCTGAGACTGGGAGTGTGTAGTTTGGTGATGAGACTGGGAGTGTGTAGTTTGGTGATGGGACAGGGAGTGCGTAGTTTGGTGATGGGACTGGGAGTGTGTAGTTTGGTGATGGGACTGGGAGTGTGTAGTTTTTTGATGGGACTGGGAGTGTGTAATTTGGTGATGGGACTGGGAGTGAGTAGATTCGTGATGGGGCTGGGAGTGTGTAAATTGGTGATGGGACTGGGAGTGTGTAAATTGGTGATGGGGCTGGGAGTGTGTAAATTGGTGATGGGACTGGGAGTGTGTAAATTGGTGATGGGGCTGGGAGCGTGTAAATTGGTGATGGGGCTGGGAGTGTGTAAATTGGTGATTAGACTGGGAGTGTGTAGTTTGGTGATGCGACTGGGAGTGGGTAGTTTGGTGATGGGATTGGGAGTGTGTAGTTTGCTGATGGGACTGGGTGTGTGTAGTTTGGTGATGGGACAGGCAGTGTGTCATTTTATGCTTAGACTGGGAGTGTGTAGTTTGGTGATGGGACTGGGAATGTGTAGTTTGGTGATGGGACTGGAAGTGTGTAGTTTGGTGATGGGACTGGGAGTGTGTAGTTTGGTGATGGGTCTGGGATTGTGTAATTTGGTGATGGGACTGGGAGTGTGTAGATTTGTGATGAGAGTGGGAGTGTGTAGTTTGGTGATGCGACTGGGAGTGGGTAGTTTGGTGATGGGACTGGGAGTGTGTAGTTTGGTGATGGGACTGGGAGTGTGCAGTTTGTTGATGGGACTGGTAATGTGTAGTTTGGTGATGGGACTGGAAGTGCATGTCGTTTGGTGATGGGACCTGGAATGTGCACTTTGGTGATCGGACAGGAAGTGTGTAGTTTTGTGCTGAGACTGGGAGTGTGTAGTTTGGTGATGGGACTGGGAGTGCATAGTTTGGTGATGGGACAGGGAGTGCGTAGTTTGGTGATGGGACTGGGAGTGTGTAATTTGGTGATGGGACTGGGAGTGTGTAGTTTTTTGATGGGACTGGGAGTGTTTAATTTGGTGATGGGACTGGGAGTGAGTAGTTTGGTGATGGGTCTGGGATTGTGTAATTTGTTGATGGGACTGGGAGTTTGTAGTTTGGTGATGCGACTGGGAGTGTGTAGTTTGGTGATGGGACTGGTAATGTGTAGTTTGGTGATGGGACTGGTAATGTGTAGTTTGGTGATGCGACTGGGAGTGTGCAGTTTGGTGATGGGACTAGGAGTGGGTAGTTTGGTGATGCGACTGGGAGTGTGTAGTTTGGTGATGCGACTGGGAGTGTGCAGTTTGGTGATGGGACTGGGAGTGTGCAGTTTGGTGATGGGACTGGTAATGTGTAGTTTGGTGATGCGACTGGGAGTGTGCAGTTTGGTGATGCGACTGGGAGTGTGCAGTTTGGTGATGGGACTGGGAGTGTGTAGTTTGGTGATGGGACTGGTAATGTGTAGTTTGGTGATGCGACTGGGAGTGTGCAGTTTGGTGATGCGACTGGGAGTGTGTAGTTTGGTGATGCGACTGGGAGTGTGTAGTTTGGTGATGCGACTGGGAGTGTGCAGTTTGGTGATGGGACTAGGAGTGGGTAGTTTGGTGATGCGACTGGGAGTGTGTAGTTTGGTGATGCGACTGGGAGTGTGCAGTTTGGTGATGGGACTGGTAATGTGTAGTTTGGTGATGGGCCTGGGAGTGGGTAGTTTGGTGATGGGACTGGGAGTGTGTAGTTTGGTGATGGGACTGGTAATGTGTAGTTTGGTGATGGGACTGGAAATGTGTAGTTTGGTGATGGGACTGGGAGTGTGTAGTTTGATGAAGGGAATGGGAGTGTGCAGTTTGGTGATGGGACTGGGAGTGCGTAGTTTGTTGATGGGACTGGGAGTGTGTAGTTTGATGAAGGGACTGGGAGTGTGTAATTTAGTGATGGGACTGGGAGTGTGTAGTTTGGTGATGGGATTGGGAGTGTGCTGTTTGGTGATGGGACTGGGAGTGAGTAGTTTGGTGCTGGGACAGGAAGCGTGTAGTTTGGTGATGGGACTTTGAGTGTGTACTTTGGTGATGGGACAGGGAGTGTGTAGTTTTGTGCTGGGACTGGGAGTGTGTAGATTTGTGATGAGACTGGGAGTGTGTAGTTTGGTGATGCGATTGGGAGTGGGTAGTTTGGTGATGGGACTGGGAGTGTGTAGTTTGGTGATGGGACTGGGAGTGTGTTGGTTGGTGATGGGACTGGTAATGTGTAGTTTGGTGATGGGACTGGAAGTGTGTAGTTTGGTGATGGGAGTGGGAGTGTGCAGTTTGGTGATGGGACTGGGAGTGTGTAGTTTGATGATGAGACTGGGAGTGTGCAGTTTTGTGATGGGACTGGAAGTGCGCAGTTTGGTGATTGGGCTAGGAGTGTGTATTTTGGTAATGGACTGGGAGTGTGCAGCTTTGTGCTGAGACTGGGTGTGTGTAGTTTGGTGATGGGACTGGGAGTGAGTAGTTTGGTGCTGGGACAGGGAGCGTGTAGTTTGGTGATGGGACCTGGAATGTGTACTTTGGTGATCGGACAGGAAGTGTGTAGTTCTGTGCTGAGACTGGGAGTGTGTAGTGTGGTGATGAGACTGGGAGTGTGTAGTTTGGTGATGGGACAGGGAGTGCATAGTTTGGTGATGGGACTGGGAGTGTGTAGTTTGGTGATGGGACTGGGAGTGTGTAGTTTTTTGATGGGACTGGGAGTGTGTAATTTGGTGATGGGACTGGGAGTGAGTAGTTTCGTGCTGGGGCTGGGAGTGTGTAAATTGGTGATGGGACTGGGAGTGTGTAAATTGGTGATGGGACTGGGAGTGTGTAAATTGGTGATGGGGCTGGGAGTGTGTAAATTGGTGATGGGACTGGGAGTGTGCAGTTTGGTGATGGGACTGGGAGTGTGTAGTTTGGTGATGGGACTGGGAGTGTGTAGTTTGATGATGAGACTGGGAGTGTGCAGTTTTGTGATGGGACTGGAAGTGCGCAGTTTGGTGATTGGGCTAGGAGTGTGTATTTTGGTAATGGACTGGGAGTGTGCAGCTTTGTGCTGAGACTGGGTGTGTGTAGTTTGGTGATGGGACTGGGAGTGAGTAGTTTGGTGCTGGGACAGGGAGCGTGTAGTTTGGTGATGGGACCTGGAATGTGTACTTTGGTGATCGGACAGGAAGTGTGTAGTTTTGTGCTGAGACTGGGAGTGTGTAGTTTGGTGATGAGACTGGGAGTGTGTAGTTTGGTGATGGGACAGGGAGTGCGTAGTTTGGTGATGGGACTGGGAGTGTGTAGTTTGGTGATGGGACTGGGAGTGTGTAGTTTTTTGATGGGACTGGGAGTGTGTAATTTGGTGATGGGACTGGGAGTGAGTAGATTCGTGATGGGGCTGGGAGTGTGTAAATTGGTGATGGGACTGGGAGTGTGTAAATTGGTGATGGGGCTGGGAGTGTGTAAATTGGTGATGGGACTGGGAGTGTGTAAATTGGTGATGGGGCTGGGAGCGTGTAAATTGGTGATGGGGCTGGGAGTGTGTAAATTGGTGATTAGACTGGGAGTGTGTAGTTTGGTGATGCGACTGGGAGTGGGTAGTTTGGTGATGGGATTGGGAGTGTGTAGTTTGCTGATGGGACTGGGTGTGTGTAGTTTGGTGATGGGACAGGCAGTGTGTCATTTTATGCTTAGACTGGGAGTGTGTAGTTTGGTGATGGGGCTGGGAGTGTGTAGTTTGGTGACGGGACTGGGAGTGTGTAGTTTGGTGATGGTACTGGGAGTGTGTAATTTGGGAATGAGACTGGGAGTGTGTAGTTTGGTGATGGGACTGGGAATGTGTAGTTTGGTGATGGGACTGGAAGTGTGTAGTTTGGTGATGCGACTGGGAGTGTGTAGTTTGGTGATGGGACAGGGAGTGCGTAGTTTGGTGATGGGACTGGGAGTGTGTAGTTTGGTGATGGGACTGGGAGTGTGTAGTTTTTTGATGGGACTGGGAGTGTGTAATTTGGTGATGGGACTGGGAGTGAGTAGATTCGTGATGGGGCTGGGAGTGTGTAAATTGGTGATGGGACTGGGAGTGTGTAAATTGGTGATGGGGCTGGGAGTGTGTAAATTGGTGATGGGACTGGGAGTGTGTAAATTGGTGATGGGGCTGGGAGCGTGTAAATTGGTGATGGGGCTGGGAGTGTGTAAATTGGTGATTAGACTGGGAGTGTGTAGTTTGGTGATGCGACTGGGAGTGGGTAGTTTGGTGATGGGATTGGGAGTGTGTAGTTTGCTGATGGGACTGGGTGTGTGTAGTTTGGTGATGGGACAGGCAGTGTGTCATTTTATGCTTAGACTGGGAGTGTGTAGTTTGGTGATGGGGCTGGGAGTGTGTAGTTTGGTGACGGGACTGGGAGTGTGTAGTTTGGTGATGGTACTGGGAGTGTGTAATTTGGGAATGAGACTGGGAGTGTGTAGTTTGGTGATGGGACTGGGAATGTGTAGTTTGGTGATGGGACTGGAAGTGTGTAGTTTGGTGATGCGACTGGGAGTGTGTAGTTTGGTGATGGGACTGGGAGTGTGTAGTTTGGTGATGGGACTGGGAGTGTGTAGTTTGGTAATGCGACTCGGAGTGTGTAGTTTGGTGATGGGACTGGGAGTGTGTAGTTTGGTGATGCGACTGGGAGTGTGTAGTTTGGTGATGGGACTGGTAATGTGTAGTTTGGTGATGGGACTGGAAATGTGTAGTTTGGTGATGGGAATGGGAGTGGGTAGTTTGGTGATGGGACTGGAAATATGTAGTTTGGTGATGGGACTGGGAGTGTGCAGTTTGGTGATGGGACCGGGAGTGCGTAGTTTGTTGATGGGACTGGGAGTGTGTAGTTTGATGAAGGGACTGGGAGTGTGTAATTTAGTGATGGGACTGGGAGTGTGTAGTTTGGTGATGGGATTGGGAGTGTGCAGTTTGGTGATGGGACTGGGAGTGAGTAGTTTGGTGCTGGGACTGGAAGCGTGTAGTTTGGTGATGGGACTTTGAGTGTGGACTTTGGTGATGGGACAGGGAGTGTGTAGTTTTGTGCTGGGACTGGGAGTGTGTAGATTTGTGATGAGACTGGGAGTGTGTAGTTTGCTGATGCGATTGGGAGTGGGCAGTTTGGTGATGGGACTGGGAGTGTGTAGTTTGGTGATGGGACTGGGAGTGTGTTGTTTGGTGATGGGACTGGTAATGTGTAGTTTGGTGATGGGACTGGAAGTGTGTAGTTTGGTGATGGGACTGGGAGTGTGCAGTTTGGTGATGGGACTGGGAGTGTGTAGTTTGGTGATGGGACTGGGAGTGTGTAGTTTGATGATGAGACTGGGAGTGTGCAGTTTTGTGATGGGACTGGAAGTGCGCAGTTTGGTGATTGGGCTAGGAGTGTGTATTTTGGTAATGGACTGGGAGTGTGCAGCTTTGTGCTGAGACTGGGTGTGTGTAGTTTGGTGATGGGACTGGGAGTGAGTAGTTTGGTGCTGGGACAGGGAGCGTGTAGTTTGGTGATAGGACCTGGAATGTGTACTTTGGTGATCGGACAGGAAGTGTGTAGTTTTGTGCTGAGACTGGGAGTGTGTAGTTTGGTGATGAGACTGGGAGTGTGTAGTTTGGTGATGGGACAGGGAGTGCGTAGTTTGGTGATGGGACTGGGAGTGTGTAGTTTGGTGATGGGACTGGGAGTGTGTAGTTTTTTGATGGGACTGGGAGTGTGTAATTTGGTGATGGGACTGGGAGTGAGTAGTTTCGTGATGGGGCTGGGAGTGTGTAAATTGGTGATGGGACTGGGAGTGTGTAAATTGGTGATGGGGCTGGGAGTGTGTAAATTGGTGATGGGACTGGGAGTGTGTAGTTTGGTGATGCGACTGGGAGTGGGTAGTTTGGTGATGGGGTTGGGAGTGTGTAGTTTGGTGATGGGACCTGGAATGTGTACTTTGGTGATCGGACAGGAAGTGTGTAGTTTTGTGCTGAGACTGGGAGTGTGTAGTTTGGTGATGAGACTGGGAGTGTGTAGTTTGGTGATGGGACAGGGAGTGCGTAGTTTGGTGATGGGACTGGGAGTGTGTAGTTTGGTGATGGGACTGGGAGTGTGTAGTTTTTTGATGGGACTGGGAGTGTGTAATTTGGTGATGGGACTGGGAGTGAGTAGATTCGTGATGGGGCTGGGAGTGTGTAAATTGGTGATGGGACTGGGAGTGTGTAAATTGGTGATGGGGCTGGGAGTGTGTAAATTGGTGATGGGACTGGGAGTGTGTAAATTGGTGATGGGGCTGGGAGCGTGTAAATTGGTGATGGGGCTGGGAGTGTGTAAATTGGTGATTAGACTGGGAGTGTGTAGTTTGGTGATGCGACTGGGAGTGGGTAGTTTGGTGATGGGATTGGGAGTGTGTAGTTTGCTGATGGGACTGGGTGTGTGTAGTTTGGTGATGGGACAGGCAGTGTGTCATTTTATGCTTAGACTGGGAGTGTGTAGTTTGGTGATGGGGCTGGGAGTGTGTAGTTTGGTGACGGGACTGGGAGTGTGTAGTTTGGTGATGGGACTGGGAGTGTGTAATTTGGGAATGAGACTGGGAGTGTGTAGTTTGGTGATGGGACTGGGAATGTGTAGTTTGGTGATGGGACTGGAAGTGTGTAGTTTGGTGATGCGACTGGGAGTGTGTAGTTTGGTGATGGGACAGGGAGTGCGTAGTTTGGTGATGGGACTGGGAGTGTGTAGTTTGGTGATGGGACTGGGAGTGTGTAGTTTTTTGATGGGACTGGGAGTGTGTAATTTGGTGATGGGACTGGGAGTGAGTAGATTCGTGATGGGGCTGGGAGTGTGTAAATTGGTGATGGGACTGGGAGTGTGTAAATTGGTGATGGGGCTGGGAGTGTGTAAATTGGTGATGGGACTGGGAGTGTGTAAATTGGTGATGGGGCTGGGAGCGTGTAAATTGGTGATGGGGCTGGGAGTGTGTAAATTGGTGATTAGACTGGGAGTGTGTAGTTTGGTGATGCGACTGGGAGTGGGTAGTTTGGTGATGGGATTGGGAGTGTGTAGTTTGCTGATGGGACTGGGTGTGTGTAGTTTGGTGATGGGACAGGCAGTGTGTCATTTTATGCTTAGACTGGGAGTGTGTAGTTTGGTGATGGGGCTGGGAGTGTGTAGTTTGGTGACGGGACTGGGAGTGTGTAGTTTGGTGATGGTACTGGGAGTGTGTAATTTGGGAATGAGACTGGGAGTGTGTAGTTTGGTGATGGGACTGGGAATGTGTAGTTTGGTGATGGGACTGGAAGTGTGTAGTTTGGTGATGCGACTGGGAGTGTGTAGTTTGGTGATGGGACTGGGAGTGTGTAGTTTGGTGATGGGACTGGGAGTGTGTAGTTTGGTAATGCGACTGGGAGTGTGTAGTTTGGTGATGGGACTGGGAGTGTGTAGTTTGGTGATGCGACTGGGAGTGTGTAGTTTGGTGATGGGACTGGTAATGTGTAGTTTGGTGATGGGACTGGAAATGTGTAGTTTGGTGATGGGAATGGGAGTGGGTAGTTTGGTGATGGGACTGGAAATATGTAGTTTGGTGATGGGACTGGGAGTGTGCAGTTTGGTGATGGGACCGGGAGTGCGTAGTTTGTTGATGGGACTGGGAGTGTGTAGTTTGATGAAGGGACCGGGAGTGTGTAATTTAGTGATGGGACTGGGAGTGTGTAGTTTGGTGATGGGATTGGGAGTGTGCAGTTTGGTGATGGGACTGGGAGTGAGTAGTTTGGTGCTGGGACTGGAAGCGTGTAGTTTGGTGATGGGACTTTGAGTGTGGACTTTGGTGATGGGACAGGGAGTGTGTAGTTTTGTGCTGGGACTGGGAGTGTGTAGATTTGTGATGAGACTGGGAGTGTGTAGTTTGCTGATGCGATTGGGAGTGGGCAGTTTGGTGATGGGACTGGGAGTGTGTAGTTTGGTGATGGGACTGGGAGTGTGTTGTTTGGTGATGGGACTGGTAATGTGTAGTTTGGTGATGGGACTGGAAGTGTGTAGTTTGGTGATGGGACTGGGAGTGTGCAGTTTGGTGATGGGACTGGGAGTGTGTAGTTTGGTGATGGGACTGGGAGTGTGTAGTTTGATGATGAGACTGGGAGTGTGCAGTTTTGTGATGGGACTGGAAGTGCGCAGTTTGGTGATTGGGCTAGGAGTGTGTATTTTGGTAATGGACTGGGAGTGTGCAGCTTTGTGCTGAGACTGGGTGTGTGTAGTTTGGTGATGGGACTGGGAGTGAGTAGTTTGGTGCTGGGACAGGGAGCGTGTAGTTTGGTGATAGGACCTGGAATGTGTACTTTGGTGATCGGACAGGAAGTGTGTAGTTTTGTGCTGAGACTGGGAGTGTGTAGTTTGGTGATGAGACTGGGAGTGTGTAGTTTGGTGATGGGACAGGGAGTGCGTAGTTTGGTGATGGGACTGGGAGTGTGTAGTTTGGTGATGGGACTGGGAGTGTGTAGTTTTTTGATGGGACTGGGAGTGTGTAATTTGGTGATGGGACTGGGAGTGAGTAGTTTCGTGATGGGGCTGGGAGTGTGTAAATTGGTGATGGGACTGGGAGTGTGTAAATTGGTGATGGGGCTGGGAGTGTGTAAATTGGTGATGGGACTGGGAGTGTGTAGTTTGGTGATGCGACTGGGAGTGGGTAGTTTGGTGATGGGGTTGGGAGTGTGTAGTTTGCTGATGGGACTGGGTGTGTGTAGTTTGGTGATGGGACAGGCAGTGTGTCATTTTATGCTTCGACTGGGAGTGTGTAGTTTGGTGATGGGACATGGGAGTGTGTAGTTTGGTGATGATACTGGGAGTGAGTAGATTGGTGATGGGACTGGGAGTGTGTAGATTGGTGATGGGACTGAGAGTGTGTAGTTTGGTGAGGGGACTGGGAGTGTGCAGTTTTGTGATGAGACTTGGAGTGTGTAGTTTGGTGTTGGGAGTGGGAGTGCATAGTTTGGTGTTGGTATTGGGAGTGTGTAGTTTGGTGATGGAACTGGGAATGTGTAGTTTGGTGATGGGGCTGGAAGTGTGTAGTTTGGTGATGGGACTGGGAGTGTGTAGTTTGGTGATGGGAATGGGAGTGTGTAGTTTGGTGATGGGACTGGGAGTGTGTCGTTTGATGATGAGATTGGGAGTGTGCAGTTTTGTGATGGGACTGGGAGTGCGCAGTTTGTTGATGGGGCGAGGAGTGTGTATTTTGGTAATCGACTGGGAGTGTGCTGCTTTGTGCTGAGACTGGGAGTGTGTAGTTTGGTGATTGGACTGGGAGTGCGCAGTTTGGTGATGGGACAGGGAGTGAGTAGTTTGGTGCTGGCACAGGAAGCGTGTAGTTTGGTGATGGGACTTGGAGTGTGTACTTTGGTGATGGGACAGGGAGTGTGTAGTTTTGTGCTGAGACTGGGAGTGTGTAGTTTGGTGATGGGACTGGGAGTGTGTAGTTTGGTGATGGGACAGGGAGTGCGTAGTTTGGTGATGGGACTGGGAGTGTGTTGTTTGGTGATGGGACTGGGAGTGTGTAGTTTGTTAATGGGACTGGGAGTGTGCAATTTGGTGATGGGATTGGGAGTGAGTAGTTTTGTGACGGGTCTGGGATTGTATAATTTGTTGATGGGACTGGGAGTGTATAGTTTGATGAAGGGACTGGGAGTGTGTAGTTTAGTGATGGGACTGGGAGTGTGTAGTTTGGTGATGGGACTGGGAGTGTGTAGTTTGGTGATGCGACTGGGAGTGCATAGTTTGGTGATGGGATTGGGAGTGTGTAGTTTGGTGATGGAACTGGGAATGTGTAGTTTGGTGATGGGGCTGGAAGTGTGTAGTTTGGTGATGGGACTGGGAGTGTGTAGTTTGGTGATGGGAATGGGAGTGTGTTGTTTGGTGATGGGACTGGGAGTGTGTAGTTTGTTGATGGGACTGGGAGTGTGTAATTTGGTGATGGGACTGGGAGTGAGTAGTTTGGTGATGGGTCTGGGATTGTTTAATTTGGTGATGGGACTGGGAGTGTGTAGATTTGTGATGAGATTGGGAGTGTGTAGTTTGGTGATGCGACTGGGAGTGGGTAGTTTGGTGATGAGACTGGGAGTGTGTAGTTTGGTGATGGGACTGGGAGTGAGTAGTTTGGTGATAGGACTGGGAGTGTGTAGTATGGTGATGGGACTGGGAGTGAGTAGTTTGGTGATGGGACTGGGAGTGTGTAGTTTGGTGATGGGACTGGTAATGTGTAGTTTGGTAATGGGACTGAAAGTGCATGTCGTTTGGTGTTCGGACTGGGAGTGTGTAGTTTGGTGATGGGACTGGTAATGTGTAGTTTGGTGATGGGACTGGAAGTGCATGTCGTTTGGTGATGGGTCCTGGAATGTGCACTTTGGTGATCGGACAGGAAGTGTGTAGTTTTGTGCTGAGACTGGGAGTGTGTAGTTTGGTGATGGGCCTGGGAGTGTGTAGTTTGGTGATGGGACAGGGAGTGCGTAGTTTGGCGATGGGACTGGGAGTGTGTAGTTTGGTGATGCGACTGGGAGTGTGTAGTTTGGTGATGGGACTGGTAATGTGTAGTTTGGTGATGGGACTGGAAATGTGTAGTTTGGTGATGGGACTGGGAGTGGGTAGTTTGTTGATGGGACTGGAAATGTGTAGTTTGGTGATGGGACTTGGAGTGTGCAGTTTAGTGATGGGACTGGGAGTGCGTAGTTTGTTGATGGGACTGGGAGTGTGTAGTTTGATGAAGGGACTGGGAGTGTGTAATTTAGTGATGGGACTGGGAGTGTGTAGTTTGGTGATGGGATTGGTAATGTGTAGTTTGGTGATGGGACTGAAAGTGCATGTCGTTTGGTGATGGGACTGGGAGTGTGTAGTTTGGTGATGGGACTGGTAATGTGTAGTTTGGTGATGGGACTGGAAGTGCATGTCGTTTGGTGATGGGTCCTGGAATGTGCACTTTGGTGATCGGACAGGAAGTGTGTAGTTTTGTGCTGAGACTGGGAGTGTGTAGTTTGGTGATGGGACTGGGAGTGTGTAGTTTGGTGATGGGACAGGGAGTGCGTAGTTTGGTGATGGGACTGGGAGTGTGTAGTTTGGTGATGGGACTGGGAGTGTGTAGTTTTTTGATGGGACTGGGAGTGTTTAATTTGGTGATGGGACTGGGAGTGAGTAGTTTGGTGATGGGTCTGGGATTGTGTAATTTGTTGATGGGAGTGGGAGTGTGTAGTTTGGTGATGCGACTGGGAGTGTGTAGTTTGGTGATGGGACTGGGAGTGTGTAGTTTGGTGATGCGACTGGGAGTGTGTAGTTTGGTGATGGGACTGGTAATGTGTAGTTTGGTGATGGGACTGGAAATGTGTAGTTTGGTGATGGGACTGGGAGTGGGTAGTTTGTTGATGGGACTGGAAATGTGTAGTTTGGTGATGGGACTTGGAGTGTGCAGTTTAGTGATGGGACTGGGAGTGCGTAGTTTGTTGATGGGACTGGGAGTGTGTAGTTTGATGAAGGGACTGGGAGTGTGTAATTTAGTGATGGGACTGGGAGTGTGTAGTTTGGTGATGGGATTGGGAGTGTGCAGTTTGGTGATGGGACTGGGAGTGAATAGTTTGGTGCTGGGACAGGAAGCGTGTAGTTTGGTGATGGGACTGGGAGTGTGTTGTTTGGTGATGGGACTGGTAATGTGTAGTTTTTTGATGGGACTGGAAGTGTGTAGTTTGGTGATGGGACTGGGAGTGTGCAGTTTGGTGATGGGACTGGAAGTGCGCAGTTTGGTGATTGGGCTAGGATTGTGTATTTTGGTAATGGACTGGGAGTGTGCAGCTTTGTGCTGAGACTGGGTGTGTGTAGTTTGGTGATGGGACTGGGAGTGAGTAGTTTGGTGCTGGGACAGGGAGCGTGTAGTTTGGTGATGGGACCTGGAATGTGTACTTTGGTGATCGGACAGGAAGTGTGTAGTTTTGTGCTGAGACTGGGAGTGTGTAGTTTGGTGATGAGACTGGGAGTGTGTAGTTTGGTGATGGGACAGGGAGTGCGTAGTGTGGTGCTGGGACTGGGAGTGTGTAGTTTGGTGATGGGACTGGGAGTGTGTAGTTTTTTGATGGGACTGGGAGTGTGTAATTTGGTGATGGGACTGGGAGTGAGTAGTTTCGTGATGGGGCTGGGAGTGTGTAAATTGGTGATGGGACTGGGAGTGTGTAAATTGGTGATGGGGCTGGGAGTGTGTAAATTGGTGATGGGACTGGGAGTGTGTAAATTGGTGATGGGGCTGGGAGTGTGTAAATTTGGAATGGGGCTGGGAGTGTGTAAATTGGTGATGAGACTGGGAGTGTGTAGTTTGGTGATGCGACTGGGAGTGGATAGTTTGGTGATGGGATTGGGAGTGTGTAGTTTGCTGATGGGACTGGGTGTGTGTAGTTTGATGATGAGACTGGGAGTGTGCAGTTTTGTGATGGGACTGGGAGTGTGTAGTTTGGTGATGGGACTGGGAGTGTGTCGTTTGATGATGAGACTGGGAGTGTGCAGTTTTGTGATGGGACTGGGAGTGTGTAGTTTGTTGATGGGACTGGGAGTGTGTAATTTGGTGATGGGACTGGGAGTGTGTAGGTATGTGATGAGACTGGGAGTGTGTAGTTTGGTGATGCGACTGGGAGTGGGTAGTTTGGTGATGGGACTGGGAGTGTGTAGTTTGGTGATGGGACTGGTAATGTGTACTTTGGTGATGGGACTGGAAGTGTGTAGTTTGGTGATGGGACTGGGAGTGTGCAGTTTGGTGATGGGACTGGGAGTGTGTAGTTTGGTGATGGGACTGGGAGTGTGTAGTTTGATGATGAGACTGGGATTGTGCAGTTTTGTGATGGGACTGGAATTGCGCAGTTTGGTGATGGGGCTAGGAGTGTGTATTTTGGTAATGGACTGGGAGTGTGCAGCTTTGTGCTGAGACTGGGAGTGTGTAGTTTGGTGATGAGACTGGGAGTGAGTAGTTTGGTGCTGGGACAGGGAGCGTGTAGTTTGGTGATGGGACTGGGAGTGTGCAGTTTGTTGATGGGACAGGGAGTGCGTAGTTTGTTGATGGGACTGGGAGTGTGTAGTTTGATGAAGGGACTGGGAGTGTGTAGTTTAGTGATGGGACTGAGAGTGTGTAGTTTGGCGATGGGACTGGGAGTGTGTAGTTTGGTGGTGGGACTGGGAGTGTGTAGTTTGGTGATGGGGCTGGAAGTGTGTAGTTTGGTGACGGGACTGGGAGTGTGTAGTTTGGTGATGGTACTGGGAGTGTGTAATTTGGTAATGAGACTGGGAGTGTGTAGTTTGCTGATGGGACTGGGAGTGTGAAGTTTGGTGATGGGACTGGAAGTGTGTAGTTTGGTGATGGGACTGGGAGTGTGTAGTTTGGTGATGGGACTGGGAGTGTTTAATTTGGTGATGGGACTGGGAGTGACTAGTTTGGTGCTGGGACTGGGAGTGTGTAGTTTGGTGATGGGACTGGGAGTGTGTAGTTTGGTGATGGGGCTGGGAGTGTGTAGTTGGTGAGGGGACTGTGAGTGTGCAGTTTTGTGATGAGACTGGGAGTGTGTAGTTTGGTGATGGGACTGGGAGTGTGTAGTTTGGTGATGGGACTGGGAGTGTGTAGTTTGGTGATGATACTGGGAGTGAGTAGATTGGTGATGGGACTGGGAGTGTGTAGATTGGTGATGGGACTGAGAGTGTGTAGTTTGGTGAGGAGATTGGGAGTGTGCAGTATTGTGATGAGACTTGGAGTGTGAAGTTTGGTGTTGGGACTGGGAGTGCATAGTTTGGTGATGATAATGGAAGTGTGTAGTTTGGTGATGGAACTGGGAATGTGTAGTTTGGTGATGGGGCTGGAAGTGTGTAGTTTGGTGATGGGACTGGGAGTGTGTAGTTTGGTGATGGGAATGGGAGTGTATAGTTTTGTGATGAGACTGGGAGTGTGTAGTTTGGTGATGGGACTGGGAGTGTGTAGTTTGGTGATGGGACTGGGAGTGTGTAGTTTGCTGATGCGACTGGGAGTGTGTAGTTTGGTGATGGGACTGGGAGTGTGTCGTTTGATGATGAGACTGGGAGTGTGCAGTTTTGTGATGGGACTGGGAGTGTGTAGTTTGTTGATGGGACTGGGAGTGTGTAATTTGGTGATGGGACTGGGAGTAAGTGGTTTGGTGATGGATCTGGGATTGTGTAATTTGGTGATGGGACTGGGAGTGTGTAGGTTTGTGATGAGACTGGGAGTGTGTAGTTTGGTGATGCGACTGGGAGTGGGTAGTTTGGTGATGTGGCTGGGAGTGTGTAGTTTGGTGAGGGGACTGGGAGTGTGCAGCTTTGTGATGAGACTGGGAGTGTGTCGATTCGTGATGGGACTGGGAGTGCGTAGTTTGTTGATGGGACTGGGTGTGTGTAGCTTGGTGAAGGGACAGGGAGTGTGTAGTTTTGTGCTGAGACTGGGAGTGTGTAGTTTGGTGATGGGACTGGGAGTGTGCAGTTTGGTGATGGGACTAGGAGTTTGCAGTTTTATGATGAGTCTGGGAGTGTGTAGTTTGGTGATGCGACTGGGAGAGCGTAGTTTGGTGATGGGACTGGGAGTGTGTAGTTTTGTGATTCGACTGGGAGTGTGTGGTTTGGTGATGGGACTGGGAGTGTGTAGTTTGGTGATGGAACTGGGAATGTGTAGTTTGCTGATGGGGCTGGAAGTGTGTAGTTTGGTGATGGGACTGGGAGTGTGCAGTTTGGTGATAGGAATGGGAGTGTATAGTTTTGTGATGAGACTGGGAGTGAGTAGTTTGGTGATGGGACTGGGAGTGTGTAGTTTGGTGATGGGACTGGCAGTGTGTAGTTTGTTGATGGGACTGGGAGTGTGTAATTTGTTGATGGGACTGGGAGTGAGTAGTTTGGTGATGGGTCTGGGATTGTGTAATTTGGTGATGGGACTGGGAGTGTGTAGATTTGTGATGAGACTGGGAGTGTGTAGTTTGGTGATGCAACTGGGAGTGGGTAGTTTGGTGATGGGACTGGGAGTGTGCAGTTTGGTGATGGGACTGGTAATGTGTAGTTTGGTGATGGGACTGGAAGTGCATGTCGTTTGGTGATGGGACCTGGAATGTGCACTTTGGTGATCGGACAGGAAGTGTGTAGTTTTGTGCTGAGACTGGGAGTGTGTAGTTTGGTGATGGGACTGGGAGTGTGTAGTTTGGTGATGGGACAGGGAGTGCGTAGTTTGGTGATGGGACTGGGAGTGTGTAGTTTGGTGATGGGACTGGGAGTGTGTAGTTTGGAGATGGGACTGGGAGTGTCTAATTTGGTGATGGGACTGGGAGTGAGTAGTTTGGTGTTGGGACTGGGATTGTGTTGTTTGGTGATGGGACTGGGAGTGTGTAATTTGGTAATGAGACTGGGAGTGTGTAGTTTGCTGATGGGACTGGGAGTGTGAAGTTTGGTGATGGGACTGGAAGTGTGTAGTTTGGTGATGGGACTGGGAGTGTGTAGTTTGGTGATGGGACTGGGAGTGTTTAATTTGGTGATGGGACTGGGAGTGACTAGTTTGGTGCTGGGACTGGGAGTGTGTAGTTTGGTGATGGGACTGGGAGTGTGTAGTTTGGTGATGGGGCTGGGAGTGTGTAGTTGGTGAGGGGACTGTGAGTGTGCAGTTTTGTGATGAGACTGGGAGTGTGTAGTTTGGTGATGGGACTGGGAGTGTGTAGTTTGGTGATGATACTGGGAGTGAGTAGATTGGTGATGGGACTGGGAGTGTGTAGATTGGTGATGGGACTGAGAGTGTGTAGTTTGGTGAGGAGATTGGGAGTGTGCAGTATTGTGATGAGACTTGGAGTGTGAAGTTTGGTGTTGGGACTGGGAGTGCATAGTTTGGTGATGATAATGGAAGTGTGTAGTTTGGTGATGGAACTGGGAATGTGTAGTTTGGTGATGGGGCTGGAAGTGTGTAGTTTGGTGATGGGACTGGGAGTGTGTAGTTTGGTGATGGGAATGGGAGTGTATAGTTTTGTGATGAGACTGGGAGTGTGTAGTTTGGTGATGGGACTGGGAGTGTGTAGTTTGGTGATGGGACTGGGAGTGTGTAGTTTGCTGATGCGACTGGGAGTGTGTAGTTTGGTGATGGGACTGGGAGTGTGTCGTTTGATGATGAGACTGGGAGTGTGCAGTTTTGTGATGGGACTGGGAGTGTGTAGTTTGTTGATGGGACTGGGAGTGTGTAATTTGGTGATGGGACTGGGAGTAAGTGGTTTGGTGATGGATCTGGGATTGTGTAATTTGGTGATGGGACTGGGAGTGTGTAGGTTTGTGATGAGACTGGGAGTGTGTAGTTTGGTGATGCGACTGGGAGTGGGTAGTTTGGTGATGTGGCTGGGAGTGTGTAGTTTGGTGAGGGGACTGGGAGTGTGCAGTTTTGTGATGAGACTGGGAGTGTGTCGATTCGTGATGGGACTGGGAGTGCGTAGTTTGTTGATGGGACTGGGTGTGTGTAGCTTGGTGAAGGGACAGGGAGTGTGTAGTTTTGTGCTGAGACTGGGAGTGTGTAGTTTGGTGATGGGACTGGGAGTGTGCAGTTTGGTGATGGGACTAGGAGTTTGCAGTTTTATGATGAGTCTGGGAGTGTGTAGTTTGGTGATGGGACTGGGAGAGCGTAGTTTGGTGATGGGACTGGGAGTGTGTAGTTTTGTGATTCGACTGGGAGTGTGTAGTTTGGTGATGGGACTGGGAGTGTGTAGTTTGGTGATGGAACTGGGAATGTGTAGTTTGCTGATGGGGCTAGAAGTGTGTAGTTTGGTGATGGGACTGGGAGTGTGCAGTTTGGTGATAGGAATGGGAGTGTATAGTTTTGTGATGAGACTGGGAGTGAGTAGTTTGGTGATGGGACTGGGAGTGTGTAGTTTGGTGATGGGACTGGCAGTGTGTAGTTTGTTGATGGGACTGGGAGTGTGTAATTTGTTGATGGGACTGGGAATGAGTAGTTTGGTGATGGGTCTGGGATTGTGTAATTTGGTGATGGGACTGGGAGTGTGTAGATTTGTGATGAGACTGGGAGTGTGTAGTTTGGTGATGCAACTGGGAGTGGGTAGTTTGGTGATGGGACTGGGAGTGTGCAGTTTGGTGATGGGACTGGTAATGTGTAGTTTGGTGATGGGACTGGAAGTGCATGTCGTTTGGTGATGGGACCTGGAATGTGCACTTTGGTGATCGGACAGGAAGTGTGTAGTTTTGTGCTGAGACTGGGAGTGTGTAGTTTGGTGATGGGACTGGGAGTGTGTAGTTTGGTGATGGGACAGGGAGTGCGTAGTTTGGTGATGGGACTGGGAGTGTGTAGTTTGGTGATGGGACTGGGAGTGTGTAGTTTGGAGATGGGACTGGGAGTGTCTAATTTGGTGATGGGACTGGGAGTGAGTAGTTTGGTGTTGGGACTGGGATTGTGTTGTTTGGTGATGGGACTGGGAGTATGTAGTTTTGTGATGAGACTGGGAGTGTGTAGTTTGGTGATGGGACTGGGAGTGTGTAGATTGGTGATGGGACTGGGAGTGTGTAGATTTGTGATGAGACTGGGAGTGTGTAGTTTGGTGATGGGACTGGGAGTGTGTAGTTTGGTGATGGGACATGGGAGTGTGTAGTTTGGTGATGATACTGGGAGTGAGTAGATTGGTGATGGGACTGGGAGTGTGTAGATTGGTGATGGGACTGAGAGTGTGTAGTTTGGTGAGGAGATTGGGAGTGTGCAGTATTGTGATGAGACTTGGAGTGTGAAGTTTGGTGTTGGGACTGGGAGTGCATAGTTTGGTGATGATATTGGGAGTGTGTAGTTTGGTGATGGAACTGGGAATGTGTAGTTTCGTGATGGGGCTGGAAGTGTGTAGTTTGGTGATGGGACTGGGAGTGTGTAGTTTGGTGATGGGAATGGGAGTGTATAGTTTTGTGATGAGACTGGGAGTGTGTCGTTTGATGATGAGACTGGGAGTGTGCAGTTTTGTGATGGGACTGGGAGTGTGTAGTTTGTTGACGGGACTGGGAGTGTGTAATTTGGTGATGGGACTGGGAGTAAGTGGTTTGGTGATGGATCTGGGATTGTGTAATTTGGTGATGGGACTGGGAGTGTGTAGGTTTGTGATGAGACTGGGAGTGTGTAGTTTGATGATGCGACTGGGAGTGGGTAGTTTGGTGATGGGACTGGGAGTGTGTAGTTTGGTGATGGGACTGGTAATGTGTACTTTGGTGATGGGACTGGAAGTGTGTAGTTTGGTGATGGGACTGGGAGTGTGCAGTTTGGTGATGGGACTGGGAGTGTGTAGTTTGATGATGAGACTGGGATTGTGCAGTTTTGTGATGGGACTGGAAGTGCGCAGTTTGGTGATGGGGCTAGGAGTGTGTATTTTGCTAATGGACTGGGAGTGTGCAGCTTTGTGCTGAGACTGGGAGTGTGTAGTTTGGTGATGAGACTGGGAGTGAGTAGTTTGGTGCTGGGACAGGGAGCGTGTAGTTTGGTGTTGGGACTGGGAGTGTGTACTTTGTTGATGGGACAGGGAGTGCGTAGTTTGTTGATGGGACTGGGAGTGTGTAGTTTGATGAAGGGACTGGGAGTGTGTAGTTTAGTGATGGGACTGAGAGTGTGTAGTTTGGCGATGGGACTGGGAGTGTGTAGTTTGGTGGTGGGACTGGGAGTGTGTAGTTTGGTGATGGGGCTGGGAGTGTGTAGTTTGGTGACGGGACTGGGAGTGTGTAGTTTGGTGATGGTACTGGGAGTGTGTAATTTGGTAATGAGACTGGGAGTGTGTAGTTTGCTGATGGGACTGGGAGTGTGAAGTTTGGTGATGGGACTGGAAGTGTGTAGTTTGGTGATGGGACTGGGAGTGTGTAGTTTAGTGATGGGACTGGGAGTGTTTAATTTGGTGATGGGACTGGGAGTGACTAGTTTGGTGCTGGGACTGGGAGTGTGTAGTTTGGTGATGGGACTGGAAGTGTGTCGTTTGGTGATGGGGCTGGGAGTGTGTAGTTGGTGAGGGGACTGTGAGTGTGCAGTTTTGTGATGAGACTGGGAGTGTGTAGTTTGGTGTTGGGACTGAGAGTGTGTAGTTTGGTGATGGGACTGGGAGTGTGTAGTTTGGTGATGATACTGGGAGTGAGTAGATTGGTGATGGGACTGGGAGTGTGTAGATTGGTGATGGGACTGAGAGTGTGTAGTTTGGTGAGGAGATTGGGAGTGTGCAGTATTGTGATGAGACTTGGAGTGTGAAGTTTGGTGTTGGGACTGGGAGTGCATAGTTTGGTGATGATATTGGGAGTGTGTAGTTTGGTGATGGAACTGGGAATGTGTAGTTTGGTGATGGGGCTGGAAGTATGTAGTTTGGTGATGGGACTGGGAGTGTGTAATTTGGTGATGGGGCTGGGAGTGTGTAGTTGGTGAGGGGACTGTGAGTGTGCAGTTTTGTGATGAGACTGGGAGTGTGTAGTTTGGTGTTGGGACTGGGAGTGTGTAGTTTGGTGATGATACTGGGAGTGAGTAGATTGGTGATGGGACTGGGAGTGTGTAGATTGGTGATGGGACTGAGAGTGTGTAGTTTGGTGAGGAGATTGGGAGTGTGCAGTATTGTGATGAGACTTGGAGTGTGAAGTTTGGTGATGGGAATGGGAGTGTATAGTTTTGTGATGAGACTGGGAGTGTGTAGTT
This sequence comes from Pristiophorus japonicus, assembly GCF_044704955.1. NCBI lineage: Eukaryota > Metazoa > Chordata > Chondrichthyes > Pristiophoridae > Pristiophorus > Pristiophorus japonicus. Next base: position 97,405,681 of record NC_091989.1, on the reverse strand, counting down.
TGGTGATGGGACTGGGAGTGTGTAGTTTGGTGATGGTACTGGGAGTGTGTAGTTTGCTGATGGGACTGGGAGTGTGTAGTTTGGTGATGGGACTGGGAGTGTGTCGTTTGATGATGAGACTGGGAGTGTGCAGTTTTGTGATGGGACTGGGAGTGTGTAGTTTGTTGATGGGACTGGGAGTGTGTAATTTGGTGATGGGACTGGGAGTAAGTGGTTTGGTGATGGATCTGGGATTGTGTAATTTGGTGATGGGACTGGGAGTGTGTAGGTTTGTGATGAGACTGGGAGTGTGTAGTTTGGTGATGCGACTGGGAGTGGGTAGTTTGGTGATGTGGCTGGGAGTGTGTAGTTTGGTGAGGGGACTGGGAGTGTGCAGTTTTGTGATGAGACTGGGAGTGTGTCGATTCGTGATGGGACTGGGAGTGCACAGTTTGTTGATGGGACTGGGTGTGTGTAACTTGGTGAAGGGACAGGGAGTGTGTAGTTTTGTGCTGAGACTGGGAGTGTGTATTTTGGTGATGGGACTGGGAGTGTGCAGTTTGGTGATGGGACTAGGAGTTTGCAGTTTTATGATGAGTCTGGGAGTGTGTAGTTTGGTGATGGGACTGGGAGAGCGTAGTTTGGTGATGGGACTGGGAGTGTGTAGTTTTGTGATTCGACTGGGAGTGTGTAGTTTGGTGATGGAACTGGGAATGTGTAGTTTGGTGATGGGGCTGGAAGTATGTAGCTTGGTGATGGGACTGGGAGTGTGTAATTTGGTGATGGGGCTGGGAGTGTGTAGTTGGTGAGGGGACTGTGAGTGTGCAGTTTTGTGATGAGACTGGGAGTGTGTAGTTTGGTGTTGGGACTGGGAGTGTGTAGTTTGGTGATGATACTGGGAGTGAGTAGATTGGTGATGGGACTGGGAGTGTGTAGATTGGTGATGGGACTGAGAGTGTGTAGTTTGGTGAGGAGATTGGGAGTGTGCAGTATTGTGATGAGACTTGGAGTGTGAAGTTTGGTGATGGGAATGGGAGTGTATAGTTTTGTGATGAGACTGGGAGTGTGTAGTTTGGTGATGGGACTAGGAGTGTGTAGTTTGGTGATGGTACTGGGAGTGTGTAGTTTGCTGATGGGACTGGGAGTGTGTAGTTTGGTGATGGGACTGGGAGTGTGTCGTTTGATGATGAGACTGGGAGTGTGCAGTTTTGTGATGGGACTGGGAGTGTGTAGTTTGTTGATGGGACTGGGAGTGTGTAATTTGGTGATGGGACTGGGAGTAAGTGGTTTGGTGATGGATCTGGGATTGTGTAATTTGGTGATGGGACTGGGAGTGTGTAGGTTTGTGATGAGACTGGGAGTGTGTAGTTTGGTGATGCGACTGGGAGTGGGTAGTTTGGTGATGTGGCTGGGAGTGTGTAGTTTGGTGAGGGGACTGGGAGTGTGCAGTTTTGTGATGAGACTGGGAGTGTGTCGATTCGTGATGGGACTGGGAGTGCACAGTTTGTTGATGGGACTGGGTGTGTGTAGCTTGGTGAAGGGACAGGGAGTGTGTAGTTTTGTGCTGAGACTGGGAGTGTGTATTTTGGTGATGGGACTGGGAGTGTGCAGTTTGGTGATGGGACTGGGAGTGTGTAGTTTTGTGATTCGACTGGGAGTGTGTAGTTTGGTGATGGGACTGGGAGTGTGTAGTTTGGTGATGGAACTGGGAATGTGTAGTTTGCTGATGGGGCTGGAAGTGTGTAGTTTGGTGATGGGACTGGGAGTGTTCAGTTTGGTGATAGGAATGGGAGTGTATAGTTTTGTGATGAGACTGGGAGTGAGTAGTTTGGTGATGGGACTGGGAGTGTGTAGTTTGGTGATGGGACTGGCAGTGTGTAGTTTGTTGATGGGACTGGGAGTGTGTAATTTGTTGATGGGACTGGGAGTGAGTAGTTTGGTGATGGGACTGGGAGAGCGTAGTTTGGTGATGGGACTGGGAGTGTGTAGTTTTGTGATTCGACTGGGAGTGTGTAGTTTGGTGATGGGACTGGGAGTGTGTAGTTTGGTGATGGAACTGGGAATGTGTAGTTTGCTGATGGGGCTGGAAGTGTGTAGTTTGGTGATGGGACTGGGGGTGTGCAGTTTGGTGATAGGAATGGGAGTGTATAGTTTTGTGATGGGACTGGGAGTGTGTAATTTGTTGATGGAACTGGGAGTGAGTAGTTTGGTGATGGGACTGGGAGTGTGTAGTTTGGTGATGGGACTGGGAGTGTGTAGTTTTCTGATGGGACTGGGAGTGTGTAGTTTGGTGATGGGACTGGGAGTGTGTCGTTTGATGATGAGACTGGGAGTATGCAGTTTTGTGATGGGACTGGTAATGTGTAGTTTGGTGATGGGACTGGAAGTGCATGTCGTTTGGTGATGGGACCTGGAATGTGCACTTTGGTGATCGGACAGGAAGTGTGTAGTTTTGTGCTGAGACTGGGAGTGTGTAGTTTGGTGATGGGACTGGGAGTGCGTAGTTTGGTGATGGGACAGGGAGTGCGTAGTTTGGTGATGGGACTGGGAGTGTGTAGTTTGGTGATGGGACTGGGAGTGTGTAGTTTGGAGATGGGACTGGGAGTGTCTAATTTGGTGATGGGACTGGGAGTGAGTAGTTTGGTGTTGGGACTGGGATTGTGTTGTTTGGTGATGGGACTGGGAGTATGTAGTTTTGTGATGAGACTGGGAGTGTGTAGTTTGGTGATGGGACTGGGAGTGTGTAGATTGGTGATGGGACTGGGAGTGTGTAGATTTGTGATGAGACTGGGAGTGTGTAGTTTGGTGATGGGACTGGGAGTGTGTAGTTTGGTGATGATACTGGGAGTGAGTAGATTGGTGATGGGACTGGGAGTGTGTAGATTGGTGATGGGACTGAGAGTGTGTAGTTTGGTGAGGAGATTGGGAGTGTGCAGTATTGTGATGAGACTTGGAGTGTGAAGTTTGGTGTTGGGACTGGGAGTGCATAGTTTGGTGATGATATTGGGAGTCTGTAGTTTGGTGATGGAACTGGGAATGTGTAGTTTCGTGATGGGGCTGGAAGTGTGTAGTTTGGTGATGGGACTGGGAGTGTATAGTTTGGTGATGGGAATGGGAGTGTATAGTTTTGTGATGAGACTGCGAGTGTGTAGTTTGGTGATGGGACTGGGAGTGTGTAGTTTGGTGATGGGACTGGGAGTGTGTCGTTTGATGATGAGACTGGGAGTGTGCAGTTTTGTGATGGGACTGGGAGTGTGTAGTTTGTTGATGGGACTGGGAGTGTGTAATTTGGTGATGGGACTGGGAGTAAGTGGTTTGGTGATGGATCTGGGATTGTGTAATTTGGTGATGGGACTGGGAGTGTGTAGGTTTGTGATGAGACTGGGAGTGTGTAGTTTGGTGATGCGACTGGGAGTGGGTAGTTTGGTGATGGGACTGGGAGTGTGTAGTTTGGTGATGGGACTGGTAATGTGTACTTTGGTGATGGGACTGGAAGTGTGTAGTTTGGTGATGGGAATGGGAGTGTGCAGTTTGGTGATGGGACTGGGAGTGTGTAGTTTGGTGATGGGACTGGGAGTGTGTAGTTTGATGATGAGACTGGGATTGTGCAGTTTTGTGATGGGACTGGAAGTGCGCAGTTTGGTGATGGGGCTAGGAGTGTGTATTTTGGTAATGGACTGGGAGTGTGCAGCTTTGTGCTGAGACTGGGAGTGTGTAGTTTGGTGATGAGACTGGGAGTGAGTAGTTTGGTGCTGGGACAGGGAGCGTGTAGTTTGGTGATGGGACTGGGAGTGTGTAGTTTGTTGATGGGACAGGGAGTGCGTAGTTTGTTGATGGGACTGGGAGTGTGTAGTTTGATGAAGGGACTGGGAGTGCGTAGTTTAGTGATGGGACTGAGAGTGTGTAGTTTGGCGATGGGACTGGGAGTGTGTAGTTTGGTGGTGGGACTGGGAGTGTGTAGTTTGGTGATGGGGCTGGGAGTGTGTAGTTTGGTGACGGGACTGGGAGTGTGTAGTTTGGTGATGGTACTGGGAGTGTGTAATTTGGTAATGAGACTGGGAGTGTGTAGTTTGCTGATGGGACTGGGAGTGTGAAGTTTGGTGATGGGACTGGAAGTGTGTAGTTTGGTGATGGGACTGGGAGTGTGTAGTTTGGTGATGGGACTGGGAGTGTTTAATTTGGTGATGGGACTGGGAGTGACTAGTTTGGTGCTGGGACTGGGAGTGTGTAGTTTGGTGATGGGACTGGGAGTGTGTAGGTTTGTGATGGGACTGGGAGTGTGTCGTTTGATGATGAGACTGGGAGTGTGCAGTTTTGTGATGGGACTGGGAGTGTGTAGTTTGTTGATGGGACTGGGAGTGTGTAATTTGGTGATGGGACTGGGAGTGTGTAGGTATGTGATGAGACTGGGAGTGTGTAGTTTGGTGATGCGACTGGGAGTGGGTAGTTTGGTGATGGGACTGGGAGTGTGTAGTTTGGTGATGGGACTGGTAATGTGTACTTTGGTGATGGGACTGGAAGTGTGTAGTTTGGTGATGGGACTGGGAGTGTGCAGTTTGGTGATGGGACTGGGAGTGTGTAGTTTGGTGATGGGACTGGGAGTGTGTAGTTTGATGATGAGACTGGGATTGTGCAGTTTTGTGATGGGAGTGGAAGTGCGCAGTTTGGTGATGGGGCTAGGAGTGTGTATTTTGGTAATGGACTGGGAGTGTGCAGCTTTGTGCTGAGACTGGGAGTGTGTAGTTTGGTGATGAGACTGGGAGTGAGTAGTTTGGTGCTGGGACAGGGAGCGTGTAGTTTGGTGATGGGACTGGGAGTGTGTAGTTTGTTGATGGGACAGGGAGTGCGTAGTTTGTTGATGGGACTGGGAGTGTGTAGTTTGATGAAGGGACTGGGAGTGTGTAGTTTAGTGATGGGACTGAGAGTGTGTAGTTTGGCGATGGGACTGGGAGTGTGTAGTTTGGTGGTGGGACTGGGAGTGTGTAGTTTGGTGATGGGGCTGGGAGTGTGTAGTTTGGTGACGGGACTGGGAGTGTGTAGTTTGGTGATGGTACTGGGAGTGTGTAATTTGGTAATGAGACTGGGAGTGTGTAGTTTGCTGATGGGACTGGGAGTGTGAAGTTTGGTGATGGGACTGGAAGTGTGTAGTTTGGTGATGGGACTGGGAGTGTGTAGTTTGGTGATGGGACTGGGAGTGTTTAATTTGGTGATGGGACTGGGAGTGACTAGTTTGGTGCTGGGACTGGGAGTGTGTAGTTTGGTGATGGGACTGGGAGTGTGTAGTTTGGTGATGGGGCTGGGAGTGTGTCGTTGGTGAGGGGACTGTGAGTGTGCAGTTTTGTGATGAGACTGGGAGTGTGTAGTTTAGTGATGGGACTGGCTGTGTGTAGCTTGGTGATGGGACAGGGTGTGTATAGTTTTGTGCTGAGACTGGGAGTGTGTAGTTTAGTGATCGGACTGGGAGTGTGTAGTTTGGTGATGGGACTAGGAGTGTGCAGTTTTGCGATGTGTCTGGGAGTGTGTAGTTTGGTGATGAGACTGGGAGAGCGTAGTTTGGTGATGGGACTGGAGCGTGTAGTTTTGTGATTAGACTGGGAGTGTGTAGTTTGGTGATGGGACTGGGAGTGTGTAGTTTGGTGATGGGACTGGGAGTGTGTAGTTGGTGAGGGGACTGTGAGTGTGCAGTTTTCTGATGAGACTGGGAGTGTGCAGTTTGCAGATGGGACTGGGAGTGTCTAATTTGGTCATGGGACTGGGAGTCAGTAGTTTGCTGTTGGGACTGGGAGTGTGTTCTTTGGTGATGGGACTGGGAGTATGTAGTTTTGTGATGGGACTGAGAGTGTGTAGTTTGGAGATGGGACTGGGAGTGTGTAGTTTGGTGAAGGGACTGGGAGTGTGTAGTTTGTTGAGGGGACTGGGAGTGTGCAGTTTGGTGATGGGACTGGGAGTGTCTAGTTTGGTGATGGGGCTGGGAGTGTGTAGTTTGGTGAGGGGAATGGGTGTGTGTAGATTAGTGATGGGACTGGTAGTGCGTAGTTTGGTGATGGGACTGGTAGTGCGTAGTTTGGTGATGGGACTGGGTGTGTGTAGCTTGGTGATGGGACAGGGAGTGTGTAGTTTTGTGCTGAGACTGGGAGTGTGTAGTTTTGTGATGGGACTAGGAGTGTGCAATTTTATGATGAGTCTGGGAGTGTGTAGTTTGGTGATGGGACTGGGAGAGCGTAGTTTGGTGATGGGACTGGGAGCGTGTAGTTTTGTGATTAGACTGGGAGTTTGTAGTTTGGTGATGGGACTGGGAGTGTGTAGTTTGGTGATGGGACTGGGAGTATGTAGTTTTGTGATGAGACTGGGAGTGTGTAGTTTGGTGATGGGACTGGGAGTGTGTAGATTGGTGATGGGACTGGGAGTGTGTAGATTTGTGATGAGACTGGGAGTGTGTAGTTTGGTGATGGGACTGGGAGTGTGTAGTTTGGTGATGGGACTGGAAGTGCATGTCGTTTGGTGATGGGACCTGGAATGTGCACTTTGGTGATCGGACAGGAAGTGTGTAGTTTTGTGCTGAGACTGGGAGTGTGTAGTTTGGTGATGGGACTGGGAGTGTGTAGTTTGGTGATGGGACAGGGAGTGCGTAGTTTGGTGATGGGACTGGGAGTGTGTAGTTTGGTGATGGGACTGGGAGTGTGTAGTTTGGAGATGGGACTGGGAGTGTCTAATTTGGTGATGGGACTGGGAGTGAGTAGTTTGGTGTTGGGACTGGGAGTGTGTAGTTTGGTGAGGGGACTGGGAGTGTGTAGTTTGGAGATGGGACTGGGAGTGTCTAATTTGGTGATGGGACTGGGAGTGAGTAGTTTGGTGTTGGGACTGGGATTGTGTTGTTTGGTGATGGGACTGGGAGTATGTAGTTTTGTGATGAGACTGGGAGTGTGTAGTTTGGTGATGGGACTGGGAGTGTGTAGATTGGTGATGGGACTGTGAGTGTGTAGATTTGTGATGAGACTGGGAGTGTGTAGTTTGGTGATGGGACTGGGAGTGTGTAGTTTGGTGATGATACTGGGAGTGAGTAGATTGGTGATGGGACTGGGAGTGTGTAGATTGGTGATGGGACTGAGAGTGTGTAGTTTGGTGAGGAGATTGGGAGTGTGCAGTATTGTGATGAGACTTGGAGTGTGAAGTTTGGTGTTGGGACTGGGAGTGCATAGTTTGGTGATGATATTGGGAGTCTGTAGTTTGGTGATGGAACTGGGAATGTGTAGTTTCGTGATGGGGCTGGAAGTGTGTAGTTTGGTGATGGGACTGGGAGTGTGTAGTTTGGTGATGGGAATGGGAGTGTATAGTTTTGTGATGAGACTGCGAGTGTGTAGTTTGGTGATGGGACTGGGAGTGTGTAGTTTGGTGATGGGACTGGGAGTGTGTCGTTTGATGATGAGACTGGGAGTGCGTAGTTTGGAGATGGGACTGGGAGTGTGTAATTTGGTGATGGGACTGGGAGTAAGTGGTTTGGTGATGGATCTGGGATTGTGTAATTTGGTGATGGGACTGGGAGTGTGTAGGTTTGTGATGAGACTGGGAGTGTGTAGTTTGGTGATGCGACTGGGAGTGGGTAGTTTGGTGATGGGACTGGGAGTGTGTAGTTTGGTGATGGGACTGGGAGAGCGTAGTTTGGTGATGGGACTGGGAGTGTGTAGTTTGGTGATGGGACTGGGAGTATGTAGTTTTGTGATGAGACTGGGAGTGTGTAGTTTGGTGATGAGACTGGGAGTGTGTAGATTGGTGATGGGACTGGGAGTGTGTAGATTTGTGATGAGACTGGGAGTGTGTAGTTTGGTGATGGGACTGGGAGTGTGTAGTTTGGTGATGGGACTGGAAGTGCATGTCGTTTGGTGATGGGACCTGGAATGTGCACTTTGGTGATCGGACAGGAAGTGTGTAGTTTTGTGCTGAGACTGGGAGTGTGTAGTTTGGTGATGGGACTGGGAGTGTGTAGTTTGGTGATGGGACAGGGAGTGCGTAGTTTGGTGATGGGACTGGGAGTGTGTAGTTTGGTGATGGGACTGGGAGTGTGTAGTTTGGAGATGGGACTGGGAGTGTCTAATTTGGTGATGGGACTGGGAGTGAGTAGTTTGGTGTTGGGACTGGGATTGTGTTGTTTGGTGATGGGACTGGGAGTATGTAGTTTTGTGATGAGACTGGGAGTGTGTAGTTTGGTGATGGGACTGGGAGTGTGTAGATTGGTGATGGGACTGTGAGTGTGTAGATTTGTGATGAGACTGGGAGTGTGTAGTTTGGTGATGGGACTGGGAGTGTGTAGTTTGGTGATGATACTGGGAGTGAGTAGATTGGTGATGGGACTGGGAGGTGTAGATTGGTGATGGGACTGAGAGTGTGTAGTTTGGTGAGGAGATTGGGAGTGTGCAGTATTGTGATGAGACTTGGAGTGTGAAGTTTGGTGTTGGGACTGGGAGTGCATAGTTTGGTGATGATATTGGGAGTCTGTAGTTTGGTGATGGAACTGGGAATGTGTAGTTTCGTGATGGGGCTGGAAGTGTGTAGTTTGGTGATGGGACTGGGAGTGTGTAGTTTGGTGATGGGAATGGGAGTGTATAGTTTTGTGATGAGACTGGGAGTGTGTAGTTTGGTGATGGGACTGGGAGTGTGTCGTTTGGTGATGGGACTGGGAGTGTGTAGTTTGATGATGAGACTGGGATTGTGCAGTTTTGTGATGGGACTGGAAGTGCGCAGTTTGGTGATGGGGCTAGGAGTGTGTATTTTGGTAATGGACTGGGAGTGTGCAGCTTTGTGCTGAGACTGGGAGTGTGTAGTTTGGTGATGAGACTGGGAGTGAGTAGTTTGGTGCTGGGACAGGGAGCGTGTAGTTTGGTGATGGGACTGGGAGTGTGTAGTTTGTTGATGGGACAGGGAGTGCGTAGTTTGTTGATGGGACTGGGAGTGTGTAGTTTGATGAAGGGACTGGGAGTGTGTAGTTTGGTGATGGTACTGGGAGTGTGTAATTTGGTAATGAGACTGGGAGTGTGTAGTTTGCTGATGGGACTGGGAGTGTGAAGTTTGGTGATGGGACTGGAAGTGTGTAGTTTGGTGATGGGACTGGGAGTGTGTAGTTAAGTGATGGGACTGGGAGTGTTTAATTTGGTGATGGGACTGGGAGTGACTAGTTTGGTGCTGGGACTGGGAGTGTGTAGTTTGGTGATGGGACTGGGAGTGTTTAATTTGGTGATGGGACTGGGAGTGACTAGTTTGGTGCTGGGACTGGGAGTGTGTAGTTTGGTGATGGGACTGGGAATGTGTAGTTTGGTGATGGGGCTGTGAGTGTGTAGTTGGTGAGGGGACTGTGAGTGTGCAGTTTTGTGATGAGACTGGGAGTGTGTAGTTTAGTGATGGGACTGGGAGTGCGTAGTTTGGTGATGGGACTGGCTGTGTGTAGCTTGGTGATGGGACTGGGAGTGTGAAGTTTGGTGATGGGACTGGAAGTGTGTAGTTTGGTGATGGGACTGGGAGTGTGTAGTTTGGTGATGGGACTGGGAGTGTTTAATTTGGTGATGGGACTGGGAGTGACTAGTTTGGTGCTGGGACTGGGAGTGTGTAGTTTGGTGATGAGACTGGGAGTGTGTAGTTTGGTGATGCGGCTGGGAGTGTGTAGTTGGTGAGGGGACTGTGAGTGTGCAGTTTTGTGATGAGACTGGGAGTGTGTAGTTTAGTGATGGGACTGGGAGTGCGTAGTTTGGTGATGGGACTGGCTGTGTGTAGCTTGGTGATGGGACAGGGTGTGTATAGTTTTGTGCTGAGACTGGGAGTGTCTAATTTGGTGAAGGGACTGGGAGTGAGTAGTTTGGTGATGAGACTGGGAGAGCGTAGTTTGGTGATGAGACTGGGAGTGCATAGTTTGGTGATGGGACTGGGAGTGTGTAGTTTGGTGATGGGACTGGGAGTGTGTAGTTTGGTGATGGGACTGGGAGTGTGTAGTTGGTGAGGGGACTGTGAGTGTGCAGTTTTGTGATGAGACTGGGAGTGTGCAGTTTGCAGATGGGACTGGGAGTGTCTAATTTGGTCATGGGACTGGGAGTCAGTAGTTTGCTGTTGGGACTGGGAGTGTGTTCTTTGGTGATGGCACTGGGAGTATGTAGTTTTGTGATGAGACTGGGAGTGTGTAGATTGGTGATGGGACTGAGAGTGTGTAGTTTTGTGATGGGACTGGGACTGCATAGCTTGGTGATGGGACTGAGAGTGTGTAGTTTGGAGATGGGACTGGGAGTGTGTAGTTTGGTGAAGGGACTGGGAGTGTGTAATTTGTTGAGGGGACTGGGAGTGTGCAGTTTGGTGATGGGACTGGGAGTGAGTAGTTTGGTGATGGGACTGGGAGTATGTAGTTTTGTGATGAGACTGGGAGTGTGTAGATTGGTGATGGGACTGAGAGTGTGTAGTTTTGTGATGGGACTGGGACTGCATAGCTTGGTGATGGGACTGAGAGTGTGTAGTTTGGAGATGGGACTGGGAGTGTGTAGTTTGGTGAAGGGACTGGGAGTGTGTAGTTTGTTGAGGGGACTGGGAGTGTGCAGTTTGGTGATGGGACTGGGAGTGAGTAGTTTGGTGATGGGACTGGGAGCGTGTAGTTTGGTGATGAGACTGGGAGTGTGTAGATTGGTGATGGGGCTGGGAGTGTGTAGTTTGGTGAGGGGAATGGGTGTGTGTAGATTAGTGATGGGACTGGTAGTGCGTAGTTTGGTGATGGGACTGGTAGTGCGTAGTTTGGTGATGGGACTGGGTGTGTGTAGCTTGGTGATGGGACAGGGAGTGTGTAGTTTTGTGCTGAGACTGGGAGTGTGTAGTTTTGTGATGGGACTAGGAGTGTGCAATTTTATGATGAGTCTGGGAGTGTGTAGTTTGGTGATGGGACTGGGAGAGCGTAGTTTGGTGATGGGACTGGGAGCGTGTAGTTTTGTGATTAGACTGGGAGTTTGTAGTTTGGTGATGGGACTGGGAGTGTGTAGTTTGGTGTTGGGACTGGGAGTGTGTAGTTTGGAGATGGGACTGGGAGTGTCTAATTTGGTGATGGGACTGGGAGTGAGTAGTTTGGTGTTGGGACTGGGATTGTGTTGTTTGGTGATGGGACTGGGAGTATGTAGTTTTGTGATGAGACTGGGAGTGTGTAGTTTGGTGATGGGACTGGGAGTGTGTAGATTGGTGATGGGACTGGGAGTGTGTAGATTTGTGATGAGACTGGGAGTGTGTAGTTTGGTGATGGGACTGGGAGTGTGTAGTTTGGTGATGATACTGGGAGTGAGTAGATTGGTGATGGGACTGGGAGTGTGTAGATTGGTGATGGGACTGAGAGTGTGTAGTTTGGTGAGGAGATTGGGAGTGTGCAGTGTTGTGATGAGACTTGGAGTGTGAAGTTTGGTGTTGGGACTGGGAGTGCATAGTTTGGTGATGATATTGGGAGTGTGTAGTTTGGTGATGGAACTGGGAATGTGTAGTTTGGTGATGGGGCTGGAAGTGTGTAGTTTGGTGATGGGACTGGGAGTGTGTAGTTTGGTGATGGGAATGGGAGTGTATAGTTTTGTGATGAGACTGGGAGTGTGTAGTTTGGTGATGGGACTGGGAGTGTGTAGTTTGGTGATGGGACTGGGAGTGTGTAGTTTGGTGATGGATCTGGGATTGTGTAATTTGGTGATGGGACTGGGAGTGTGTAGGTTTGTGATGAGACTGGGAGTGTGTAGTTTGGTGATGCGACTGGGAGTGGGTAGTTTGGTGATGCGGCTGGGAGTGTGTAGTTTGGTGAGGGGACTGGGAGTGTGCAGTTTTGTGATGAGACTGGGAGTGTGTCGATTCATGATGGGACTGGGAGTGCGTAGTTTGGTGATGGGACTGGGTGTGTGTAGCTTGGTAAAGGGACAGGGAGTGTGTAGTTTTGTGCTGAGACTGGGAGTGTGTAGTTTGGTGATGGGACTGGGAGTGTGCAGTTTGGTGATGGGACTTGGAGTTTGCAGTTTTATGATGAGTCTGGGAGTGTGTAGTTTGGTGATGGGACTGGGAGTGTGTAGTTTGGTGATGGAACTGGGAATGTGTAGTTTGCTGATGGGGCTGGAAGTGTGTAGTTTGGTGATGGGACTGGGAGTGTGCAGTTTGGAGATGGGAATGGGAGTGTATAGATTTGTGATGAGACTGGGAGTGAGTAGTTTGGTGATGGGACTGGGAGTGTGTAGTTTGGTGATGGGACTGGCAGTGTGTAGTTTGTTGATGGGACTGGGAGCGTGTGATTTGGTGATGGGACTGGGAGTGAGTAGTTTGGTGATGGGTCTGGGATTGTGTAATTTGGTGATGGGACTGGGAGTGTGTAGATTTGTGATGAGACTGGGAGTGTGTAGTTTGGTGATGCGACTGGGAGTGGGTAGATTGGTGATGGGACTGGGAGTGTGCAGTTTTGGTGATGGGACTGGTAATGTGTAGTTTGGTGATGGGTCTGGAAGTGCATGTCGTTTGGTGATGGGACCTGGAATGTGCACTTTGGTGATCGAACAGGAAGTGTGTAGTTTTGTGCTGAGACTGGGAGTGTGTAGTTTGGTGATGGGACTGGGAGTGTGTAGTTTGGTGATGGGACAGGGAGTGCGTAGTTTGGTGATGGGACTGGGAGTGTGTAGTTTGGTGATGGGACTGGGAGTGTGTCGTTTGGAGATGGGACTGGGAGTGTCTAATTTGGTGATGGGACTGGGAGTGAGTAGTTTGGTGTTGGGACTGGGATTGTGTTGTTTGGTGATGGGACTGGGAGTATGTAGTTTTGTGATGAGACTGGGTGTGTGTAGTTTGGTGATGGGACTGGGAGTGTGTAGATTGGTGATGATACTGGGAGTGAGTAGATTGGTGATGGGACTGGGAGTGTGTAGATTTGTGATGGGACTGAGAGTGTGTAGTTTGGTGAGGAGATTGGGAGTGTGCAGTATTGTGATGAGACTTGGAGTGTGAAGTTTGGTGTTGGGACTGGGAGTGCATAGTTTGTTGATGATATTGGGAGTGTGTAGTTTGGTGATGGAACTGGGAATGTGTAGTTTGGTGATGGGGCTGGAAGTGTGTAGTTTGGTGATGGGACTGGGAGTGTGCAGTTTGGTGATAGGAATGGGAGTGTATAGTTTTGTGATGAGACTGGGAGTGTGTAGTTTGGTGATGGGACTGGGAGTGTGTAGTTTGCTGATGGGTCTGAGAGTGTGTAGTTTGGTGATGGGACTGGGAGTGTGTCGTTTGATGATGAGACTGGGAGTGTGCAGTTTTGTGATGGGACTGGGAGTGTGTAGTTTGTTGATGGGACTGGGAGTGTGTAATTTGGTGATGGGACTGGGAGGAAGTGGTTTGGTGATGGATCTGGGATTGTGTAATTTGGTGATGGGACTGGGAGTGTGTAGGTTTGTGATGAGACTGGGAGTGTGTAGTTTGGTGATGCGACTGGGAGTGGGTAGTTTGGTGATGGGACTGGGAGTGTGTAGTTTGGTGATGGGACTGGTAATGTGTACTTTGGTAATGGGACTGGAAGTGTGTAGTTTGGTGATGGGACTGGGAGTGTGCAGTTTGGTGAAGGGACTGGGAGTGTGTAGTTTGGTGATGGGACTGGGAGTGTGTAGTTTGATGATGAGACGGGGATTGTGCAGTTTTGTGATGGGACTGGAAGTGCGCAGTTTGGTGATGGGGCAAGGAGTGTGTATTTTGGTAATGGACTTGGAGTGTGCAGCTTTGTGCTGAGACTGGGAGTGTGTAGTTTGGTGATGAGACTGGGAGTGAGTAGTTTGGTGCTGGGACAGGGAGCGTGTAGTTTGGTGATGGGACTGGGAGTGTGTAGTTTGTTGATGGGACAGGGAGTGCGTAGTTTGTTGATGGGACTGGGAGTGTGTAGTTTGATGAAGGGACTGGGGGTGTGTAGTTTAGTGATGGGACTGAGAGTGTGTAGTTTGGCGATGGGACTGGGAGTGTGTAGTTTGGTGGTGGGACTGGGAGTGTGTAGTTTGGTGATGGGGCTGGGAGTGTGTAGTTTGGTGACGGGACTGGGAGTGTGTAGTTTGGTGATGGTACTGGGAGTGTGAAATTTGGTAATGAGACTGGGAGTGTGTAGTTTGCTGATGGGACTGGGAGTGTGAAGTTTGGTGATGGGACTGGAAGTGTGTAGTTTGGTGATGGGACTGGGAGTGTGTAGTTTGGTGATGGGACTGGGAGTGTTTAATTTGGTGATGGGACTGGGAGTAACTAGTTTGGTGCTGGGACTGGGAGTGTGTAGTTTGGTGATGGGACTGGGAGTGTGTAGTTTGGTGATGGGGCTGGGAGTGTGTAGTTGGTGAGGGGACTGTGAGTGTGCAGTTTTGTGATGAGACTGGGAGTGTGTAGTTTGGTGATGGGACTGGGTGTGTGTAGCTTGGTGATGGGACAGGGTGTGTGTAGTTTAGTGATGGGACTGGGAGTGCGTAGTTTGGTGATGGGACTGGGTGTGTGTAGCTTGGTGATGGGACAGGGTGTGTGTAGTTTTGTGCTGAGACTGGGAGTGTGTAATTTAGTGATCGGACTGGGAGTGTGTAGTTTGGTGATGGGACTAGGAGTGTGCAGTTTTGCGATGTGTCTGGGAGTGTGTAGTTTGGTGATGAGACTGGGAGAGCGTAGTTTGGTGATGGGACTGGGAGCGTGTAGTTTTGTGATGGGACTGGGAGTGTGTAGTTGGTGAGGGGACTGTGAGTGTGTAGTTGGTGAGGGGACTGTGAGTGTGTAGTTGGTGAGGGGACTGTGAGTGTGTAGTTGGTGAGGGGACTGTGAGTGTGCAGTTTTGTGATGAGACTGGGAGTGTGTAGTTTGGTGATGGGACTGGGAGTGTGTAGTTGGTGAGGGGACTGTGAGTGTGCAGTTTTGTGATGAGACTGGGAGTGTGCAGTTTGCAGATGGGACTGGGAGTGTCTAATTTGGTCATGGGACTGGGAGTGAGTAGTTTGCTGTTGGGACTGGGAGTGTGTTCTTTGGTGATGGGACTGGGAGTATGTAGTTTTGTGATGAGACTGGGAGTGTGTAGATTGGTGATGGGACTGAGAGTGTGTAGTTTTGTGATGGGACTGGGAGTGCGTAGTTTGGTGATGGGACTGAGAGTGTGTAGTTTGGAGATGGGACTGGGAGTGTGTAGTTTGGTGAAGGGACTGGGAGTGTGTAGTTTGTTGAGGGGACTGGGAGTGTGCAGTTTGGTGATGGGACTGGGAGTGAGTAGTTTGGTGATGGGACTGGGAGCGTGTAGTTTGGTGATGAGACTGGGAGTGTGTAGTTTGGTGAAGGGACTGGGAGTGTGTAGTTTGTTGAGGGGACTGGGAGTGTGCAGTTTGGTGATGGGACTGGGAGCGTGTAGTTTGGTGATGAGACTGGGAGTGTGTAGTTTGGTGATGGGACTGGGAGTGTGTAGTTTGGTGAAGGGACTGGGAGCGTGTAGTTTGGTGATGAGACTGGGAGTGTGTAGTTTGTTGAGGGGACTGGGAGTGTGCAGTTTGGTGATGGGACTGGGAGTGTGCAGTTTGGTGATGGGACTGGGAGCGTGTAGTTTGGTGATGAGACTGGGAGTGTGTAGTTTGGTGATGGGACTGGGAGTGTGTAGTTTGGTGAAGGGACTGGGAGTGTGTAGTTTGTTGAGGGGACTGGGAGTGTGCAGTTTGGTGATGGGACTGGGAGTGTGCAGTTTGGTGATGGGACTGGGAGCGTGTAGTTTGGTGATGAGACTGGGAGTGTGTAGTTTGGTGAAGGGACTGGGAGCGTGTAGTTTGGTGATGGGACTGGGAGTGTGTAGTTTGGTGAAGGGACTGGGAGTGTGTAGTTTGTTGAGGGGACTGGGAGTGTGCAGTTTGGTGAAGGGACTGGGAGCGTGTAGTTTGGTGAAGGGACTGGGAGCGTGTAGTTTGG
Organism: Pristiophorus japonicus; assembly: GCF_044704955.1. Taxonomy (NCBI): domain Eukaryota; kingdom Metazoa; phylum Chordata; class Chondrichthyes; family Pristiophoridae; genus Pristiophorus; species Pristiophorus japonicus. Next base: position 97,389,784 of record NC_091989.1, on the reverse strand, counting down.
TGATGGGACTGGGAGTGTGTAGTTTGGTGAAGGGACTGGGAGTGTGTAGTTTGTTGAGGGGACTGGGAGTGTGCAGTTTGGTGATGGGACTGGGAGTGTGCAGTTTGGTGATGGGACTGGGAGCGTGTAGTTTGGTGATGAGACTGGGAGTGTGTAGTTTGGTGATGGGACTGGGAGTGTGCAGTTTGGTGATGGGACTAGGAGTTTGCAGTTTTATGATGAGTCTGGGAGTGTGTAGTTCGGTGATGGGACTGGGAGAGCGTAGTTTGGTGATGGGACTGGGAGCATGTAGTTTTGTGATTCGACTGGGAGTGTGTAGTTTGGTGATGGGACTGGGAGTGTGTAGTTTGGTGATGGGACTGGGAGTGTGTAGTTTGGTGATGGGACTGGGAGTGTGTAGTTTGGTGATTCGACTGGGAGTGTGTAGTTTGGTGATGGGACTGGGAGTGTGTAGTTTGGTGATGGGACTGGGAGAGCGTAGTTTGGTGATGGGACTGGGAGCATGTAGTTTTGTGATTCGACTGGGAGTGTGTAGTTTGGTGATGGGACTGGGAGTGTGTAGTTTGCTGATGGGACTGGAAATGTGTAGTTTGGTGATGGGACTGGGAGTGTTCAGTTTGGTGATGGGAATGGGAGTGTATAGTTTTGTGATGAGACTGGGAGTGAGTAGTTTGGTGATGGGACTGGGAGTGTGTAGTTTGGTGATGGGACTGGGAGTGTGTAATTTGGTGATGGGACTGGGAGTGAGTAGTTTGGTGATGGGTCTGGGATTGTGTAATTTGGTGATGGGACTGGGAGTGTGTAGATTTGTGATGAGACTGGGAGTGTGCAGTTTGGTGATGCGACTGGGAGTGGGTAGTTTGGTGATGGGACTGGGAGTGTGCAGTTTGGTGATGGGACTGGTAATGTGTAGTTTGGTGATGGGACTGGAAGTGCATGTAGTTTGGTGATGGGACCTGGAATGTGCACTTTGGTGATCGAACAGGAAGTGTGTAGTTTTGTGCTGAGACTGGGAGTGTGTAGATTGGTGATGGGACAGGGAGTGCGTAGTTTGGTGATGGGACTGGGAGTGTGTAGTTTGGTGATGGGACTGGGAGTGTGTAGTTTGGAGATGGGACTGGGAGTGTCTAATTTGGTGATGGGACTGGGAGTGAGTAGTTTGGTGTTGGGACTGGGATTGTGTTGTTTGGTGATGGGACTGGGAGTATGTAGTTTTGTGATGAGACCGGGAGTGTGTAGTTTGGTGATGGGACTGGGAGTGTGTAGATTGGTGATGGGACTGGGAGTGTGTAGATTTGTGATGAGACTGGGAGTGTGTAGTTTGGTGATGGGACTGGGAGTGTGTAGTTTGGTGGTGGGACTGGGAGTGTGTAGTTTGGTGATGATACTGGGAGTGAGTAGATTGGTGATTGGACTGGGAGTGTGTAGATTGGTGATGGGACTGAGAGTGTGTAGTTTGGTGAGGAGATTGGGAGTGTGCAGTATTGTGATGAGACTTGGAGTGTGAAGTTTGGTGTTGGGACTGGGAGTGCATAGTTTGGTGATGATATTGGGAGTGTGTAGTTTGGTGATGGAACTGGGAATGTGTAGTTTGGTGATGGGGCTGGAAGTGTGTAGTTTGGTGATGGGACTGGGAGTGTGTAGTTTGGTGATGGGAATGGGAGTGTATAGTTTTGTGATGAGACTGGGAGTGTGTAGTTTGGTGATGGGACTGGGAGTGTGTAGTTTGGTGATGGGACTGGGAGTGTGTAGTTTGCTGATGGGACAGGGAGTGTGTAGTTTGGTGATGGGACTGGGAGTGTGTCGTTTGATGATGAGACTGGGAGTGTGCAGTTTTGTGATGGGACTGGGAGTGTGTAGTTTGTTGATGGGACTGGGAGTGTGTAATTTGGTGATGGGACTGGGAGTAAGTGGTTTGGTGATGGATCTGGGATTGTGTAATTTGGTGATGGGTCTGGGAGTGTGTAGGTTTGTGATGAGACTGGGAGTGTGTAGTTTGGTGATGCGACTGGGAGTGGGTAGTTTGCTGATGGGACTGGGAGTGTGTAGTTTGGTGATGGGACTGGGAGTGTGTAGATTTGTGATGAGACTGGGAGTGTGTAGTTTGGTGATGGGACTGGGAGTGTGTAGTTTGGTGATGATACTGGGAGTGAGTAGATTGGTGATGGGACTGGGAGTGTGTAGATTGGTGATGGGACTGAGAGTGTGTAGTTTGGTGAGGAGATTGGGAGTGTGCAGTATTGTGATGAGACTTGGAGTGTGAAGTTTGCTGTTGGGACTGGGAGTGCATAGTTTGGTGATGATATTGGGAGTGTGTAGTTTGGTGATGGAACTGGGAATGTGTAGTTTGGTGATGGGGCTGGAAGTGTGTAGTTTGGTGATGGGACTGGGAGTGTGTAGTTTGGTGATGGGAATGGGAGTGTGTAGTTTGGTGATGGGACTGGGAGTGTGTAGTTTGCTGATGGGACTGGGAGTGTGCAGTTTTGTGATGGGACTGGGAGTGTATAGTTTGTTGATGGGACTGGGAGTGTGTAATTTGGTGATGGGACTGGGAGTAAGTGGTTTGGTGATGGATCTGGGATTGTGTAATTTGGTGATGGGACTGGGAGTGTGTAGGTTTGTGATGAGACTGGGAGTGTGTAGTTTGGTGATGCGACTGGGAGTGGGTAGTTTGGTGATGGGACTGGGAGTGTGTAGTTTGGTGATGGGACTGGTAATGTGTACTTTGGTGATGGGACTGGAAGTGTGCAGTTTGGTGATGGGACTGGGAGTGTGCAGTTTGGTGATGGGACTGGGAGTGTGTAGTTTGATGATGAGACTGGGATTGTGCAGTTTTGTGATGGGACTGGAAGAGCGCAGTTTGGTGATGGGGCTAGGAGTGTGTATTTTGGTAATGGACTGGGAGTGCGCAGCTTTGTGCTGAGACTGGGAGTGTGTAGTTTGGTGATGAGACTGGGAGTGAGTAGTTTGGTGCTGGGACAGGGAGCGTGTAGTTTGGTGATGGTACCTGGAATGTGTACTTTGGTGATCGGACAGGACGTGTGTAGTTTTGTGCTGAGACTGGGAGTGTGTAGTTTGGTGATGGGACTGGGAGTGTGTAGTTTGGTGATGGGACAGGGAGTGCGTAGTTTGGTGATGGGACTGGGAGTGTGTAGTTTGGTGATGGGACTGGGAGTGAGTAGTTTGGAGATGGGACTGGGAGTGTCTAATTTGGTGATGGGACTGGGAGTGAGTAGTTTGGTGTTGGGACTGGGATTGTGTTGTTTGGTGATGGGACTGGGAGTATGTAGTTTTGTGATGAGACTGGGAGTGTGTAGTTTGGTGATGGGACTGGGAGTGTGTAGATTGGTGATGGGACTGGGAGTGTGTAGATTTGTGATGAGACTGGGAGTGTGTAGTTTGGTGATGGGACTGGGAGTGTGTAGTTTGGTGATGGGACTGGGAGTGTGTAGTTTGGTGATGATACTGGGAGTGAGTAGATTGGTGATGGGACTGGGAGTGTGTAGATTGGTGATGGGACTGAGAGTGTGTAGTTTGGTGAGGAGATTGGGAGTGTGCAGTATTGTGATGAGACTTGGAGTGTGAAGTTTGGTGTTGGGACTGGGAGTGCATAGTTTGGTGATGATATTGGGAGTGTGTAGTTTGGTGATGGAACTGGGAATGTGTAGTTTGGTGATGGGGCTGGAAGTGTGTAGTTTGGTGATGGGACTGGGAGTGTGTAGTTTGGTGATGGGAATGGGAGTGTATAGTTTTGTGATGAGACTGGGAGTGTGTAGTTTGGTGATGGGACTGGGAGTGTGTAGTTTGGTGATGGGACTGGGAGTGTGTCGTTTGATGATGAGACTGGGAGTGTGCAGTTTTGTGATGGGACTGGGAGTGTGTAGTTTGTTGATGGGACTGGGAGTGTGTAATTTGGTGATGGGACTGGGAGTAAGTGGTTTGGTGATGGATCTGGGATTGTGTAATTTGGTGATGGGACTGGGAGTGTGTAGGTTTGTGATGAGACTGGGAGTGTGTAGTTTGGTGATGCGACTGGGAGTGGGTAGTTTGGTGATGGGGCTGGGAGTGTGTAGTTTTGTGCTGAGACTGGGAGTGTGTAGTTTGGTGATGGGACTGGGAGTGTGTAGTTTGGTGAGGGGACTGGGAGTGTGCAGTTTTGTGATGAGACTGGGAGTTTGTCGATTCGTGATGGAACTGGGAGTGCGTAGTTTGGTGATGGGACTGGGTGTGTGTAGCTTGGTGAAGGGACAGGGAGTGTGTAGTTTTGTGCTGAGACTGGGAGTGCGTAGTTTGGTGATGGGACTGGGAGTGTGCAGTTTGGTGATGGGACTAGGAGTTTGCAGTTTTATGATGAGTCTGGGAGAGTGTAGTTTGGTGATGGGACTGGGAGAGCGTAGTTTGGTGATGGGACTGGGAGCGTGTAGTTTTGTGATGGGACTGGGAGTGCGTAGTTTGGTGATGGGACTGGGAGTGTCTAATTTGGTGATGATACTGGGAGTGAGTAGATTGGTGATGGGACTGGGAGTGTGTAGATTGGTGATGGGACTGGGAGTGTGTAGATTTGTGATGAGACTGGGAGTGTGTAGTTTGGTGATGGGACTGGGAGTGTGTAGTTTGGTGATGATACTGGGAGTGAGTAGATTGGTGATGGGACTGGGAGTGTGTAGATTGGTGATGGGACTGAGAGTGTGTAGTTTGGTGAGGAGATTGGGAGTGTGCAGTATTGTGATGAGACTTGGAGTGTGAAGTTTGGTGTTGGGACTGGGAGTGCATAGTTTGGTGATGATATTGGGAGTGTGTAGTTTGGTGATGGAACTGGGAATGTGTAGTTTGGTGATGGGGCTGGAAGTGTGTAGTTTGGTGATGGGACTGGGAGTGTGTAGTTTGGTGATGGGAATGGGAGTGTATAGTTTTGTGATGAGACTGGGAGTGTGTAGTTTGGTGATGGGACTGGGAGTGTGTAGTTTGGTGTAGGGACTGGGAGTGTGTAGTTTGTTGATGGGACTGGGAGTGTGTAATTTGGTGATGGGACTGGGAGTAAGTGGTTTGGTGATGGATCTGGGATTGTGTAATTTGGTGATGGGACTGGGAGTGTGTAGGTTTGTGATGAGACTGGGAGTGTGTAGTTTGGTGATGCGACTGGGAGTGGGTAGTTTGGTGATGGGACTGGGAGTGTGTAGTTTGTTCATGGGACTGGTAATGTGTACTTTGGTGATGGGACTGGAAGTGTGTAGTTTGGTGATGGGACTGGGAGTGTGCAGTTTGGTGATGGGACTGGGAGTGTGTAGTTTGGTGATGGGACTGGGAGTGTGTAGTTTGATGATGAGACTGGGATTGTGCAGTTTTGTGATGGGACTGGAAGTGCGCAGTTTGGTGATGGGGCTAGGAGTGTGTATTTTGGTAATGGACTGGGAGTGTGCAGCTTTGTGCTGAGACTGGGAGTGTGTAGTTTGGTGATGAGTCTGCGAGTGAGTAGTTTGGTGCTGGGACAGGGAGCGTGTAGTTTGGTGATGGGACCTGGAATGTGTACTTTGGTGATCGGACAGGACGTGTGTAGTTTTGTGCTGAGACTGGGAGTGTGTAGTTTGGTGATGGGACTGGGAGTGTGTAGTTTGGTGATGGGACTGGGAGTGACTAGTTTGGTGTTGGGACTGGGAGTGTGTAGTTTGGTGATGGGACTGGGAGTGTGTAGTTTGGTGATGGGGCTGGGAGTATGTAGCTGGTGAGGGGACTGTGAGTGTGCAGTTTTGTGGTGAGACTGGGAGTGTGTAGTTTAGTGATGGGACTGGGAGTGCGTAGTTTGGTGATGGGACTGGGTGTGTGTAGCTTGGTGATGGGAAAGGGTGTGTGTAGTTGTGTGCTGAGACTGGGAGTGTGTAGTTTGGTGATGGGACTGGGAGTGTGTAGTTTGGTGATGGGACTGGGAGTGTGTAGTTTGGTGATGGGACTGGTAATGTGTAGTTTGGTGATGGGACTGGAAGTGTGTAGTTTGGTGATGGGACTGAGAGTGTGCAGTTTGGTGATGGGAGTGGGAGTGTGTAGTTTGGTGATGGGACTGGGAGTGTGTAGTTTGATGATGGGACTGGGAGTGTTTAGTTTGATGATGAGACTGTGAGTGTGTAGTTTGTTGATGGGACTGGGAGTGTGTAGTTTGATGAAGGGACTGGGAGTGTGTAATTTAGTGATGGGACTGGGAGTGTGTAGTTTGGTGATGGGACTGGGAGTGTGTAGTTTGGTGATGCGACTGGGTGTGCATAGTTTGGTGATTGGATTGGGAATGTGTAGTTTGGTGATGGAACTGGGAGTGTGTAGTTGGTGATGGGACTGGGAGTGTGTAGTTTGGTGATGGGAATGGGAGTGTATAGTTTTGTGATGAGACTGGGAGTGTGTAGTTGGTGATGGGACTGGGAGAGTGTAGTTTGTGATGGGACTGGGAGTGCGCAGTTTGGTGATGGGGCTTGGAGTGTGTATTTTGGTAATGGACTGAGAGTGTGCTGCTTTGTGCTGAGACTGGAAGTGTGTAGTTTAGTGATGGGACTGGGAGTGCGTAGTTTTGTGATGGGACTGGGTGTGTGTAGCTTGGTGATGGGAAAGGGTGTGTGTAGTTGTGTGCTGAGACTGGGAGTGTGTAGTTTGGTGATGGGACTGGGAGTTTGTCGATTCGTGATGGGACTGGGAGTGCGTAGTTTGGTGATGGGACTGGGTGTGTGTAGCTTGGTGAAGGGACAGGGAGTGTGTAGTTTTGTGCTGAGACTGGGAGTGTGTAGTTTGGTGATGGGACTGGGAGTGTGTAGTTTGGTGAGGGGACTGGGAGTGTGCAGTTTTGTGATGAGACTGGGAGTTTGTCGATTCGTGATGGGACTGGGAGTGCGTAGTTTGGTGATGGGACTGGGTGTGTGTAGCTTGGTGAAGGGACAGGGAGTGTGTAGTTTTGTGCTGAGACTGGGAGTGTGTAGTTTGGTGATGGGACTGGGAGTGTGCAGTTTGGTGATGGGACTAGGAGTTTGCAGTTTTATGATGAGTCTGGGAGAGTGTAGTTTGGTGATGGGACTGGGAGAGCGTAGTTTGGTGATGGGACTGGGAGCGTGTAGTTTTGTGATGGGACAGGGAGTGCGTAGTTTGGTGATGGGACTGGGAGTGTGTAGTTTGGTGATGGGACTGGGAGTGTCTAATTTGGTGATGATACTGGGAGTGAGTAGATTGGTGATGGGACTGGGAGTGTGTAGATTGGTGATGGGACTGGGAGTGTGTAGATTTGTGATGAGACTGGGAGTGTGTAGTTTGGTGATGGGACTGGGAGTGTGTAGTTTGGTGATGATACTGGGAGTGAGTAGATTGGTGATGGGACTGAGAGTATGTAGTTTGGTGAGGAGATTGGGAGTGTGCAGTATTGTGATGAGACTTGGAGTGTGAAGTTTGGTGTTGGGACTGGGAGTGCATAGTTTGGTGATGATATTGGGAGTGTGTAGTTTGGTGATGGAACTGGGAATGTGTAGTTTGGTGATGGGGCTGGAAGTGTGTAGTTTGGTGATGGGACTGGGAGTGTGTAGTTTGGTGATGGGAATGGGAGTGTATAGTTTTGTGATGAGACTGGGAGTGTGTAGTTTGGTGATGGGACTGGGAGTGTGTAGTTTGGTGATGGGACTGGGAGTGTGTAGTTTGTTGATGGGACTGGGAGTGTGTAATTTGGTGATGGGACTGGGAGTAAGTGGTTTGATGATGGATCTGGGATTGTGTAATTTGGTGATGGGACTGGGAGTGTGCAGGTTTGTGATGAGACTGGGAGTGTGTAGTTTGGTGATGCGACTGGGAGTGGGTAGTTTGGTGATGGGACTGGGAGTGTGTAGTTTGTTCATGGGACTGGTAATGTGTACTTTGGTGATGGGACTGGAAGTGTGTAGTTTGGTGATGGGACTGGGAGTGTGCAGTTTGGTGATGGGACTGGGAGTGTGTAGTTTGGTGATGGGACTGGGAGTGTGTAGTTTGATGATGAGACTGGGATTGTGCAGTTTTGTGATGGGACTGGAAGTGCGCAGTTTGGTGATGGGGCTAGGAGTGTGTATTTTGGTAATGGACTGGGAGTGTGCAGCTTTGTGCTGAGACTGGGTGTGTGTAGTTTGGTGATGAGTCTGCGAGTGAGTAGTTTGGTGCTGGGACAGGGAGCGTGTAGTTTGGTGATGGGACCTGGAATGTGTACTTTGGTGATCGGACAGGACGTGTGTAGTTTTGTGCTGAGACTGGGAGTGTGTAGTTTGGTGATGGGACTGGGAGTGTGTAGTTTGGTGATGGGACTGGGAGTGACTAGTTTGGTGTTGGGACTGGGAGTGTGTAGTTTGGTGATGGGACTGGGAGTGTGTAGTTTGGTGATGGGGCTGGGAGTATGTAGCTGGTGAGGGGACTGTGAGTGTGCAGTTTTGTGGTGAGACTGGGAGTGTGTAGTTTAGTGATGGGACTGGGAGTGTGTAGTTTGGTGATGGGACTGGGTGTGTGTAGCTTGGTGATGGGAAAGGGTGTGTGTAGTTGTGTGCTGAGACTGGGAGTGTGTAGTTTGGTGATGGGACTGGGAGTGTGTAGTTTGGTGATGGGACTGGGAGTGTGTAGTTTGGTGATGGGACTGGTAATGTGTAGTTTGGTGATGGGACTGGAAGTGTGTAGTTTGGTGATGGGACTGAGAGTGTGCAGTTTGGTGATGGGACTGGGAGTGTGTAGTTTGGTGATGGGACTGGGAGTGTGTAGTTTGATGATGGGACTGGGAGTGTGTAGTTTGATGATGAGACTGGGAGTGTGTAGTTTGTTGATGGGACTGGGAGTGTGTAGTTTGATGAAGGGACTGGGAGTGTGTAATTTAGTGATGGGACTGGGAGTGTGTAGTTTGGTGATGGGACTGGGAGTGTGTAGTTTGGTGATGCGACTGGGTGTGCATAGTTTGGTGATTGGATTGGGAATGTGTAGTTTGGTGATGGAACTGGGAGTGTGTAGTTGGTGATGGGACTGGGAGTGTGTAGTTTGGTGATGGGAATGGGAGTGTATAGTTTTGTGATGAGACTGGGAGTGTGTAGTTGGTGATGGGACTGGGAGTGTGTAGTTTGTGATGGGACTGGGAGTGCGCAGTTTGGTGATGGGGCTTGGAGTGTGTATTTTGGTAATGGACTGAGAGTGTGCTGCTTTGTGCTGAGACTGGAAGTGTGTAGTTTAGTGATGGGACTGGGAGTGCGTAGTTTTGTGATGGGACTGGGTGTGTGTAGCTTGGTGATGGGAAAGGGTGTGTGTAGTTGTGTGCTGAGACTGGGAGTGTGTAGTTTGGTGATGGGACTGGGAGTTTGTCGATTCGTGATGGGACTGGGAGTGCGTAGTTTGGTGATGGGACTGGGTGTGTGTAGCTTGGTGAAGGGACAGGGAGTGTGTAGTTTTGTGCTGAGACTGGGAGTGTGTAGTTTGGTGATGGGACTGGGAGTGTGTAGTTTGGTGAGGGGACTGGGAGTGTGCAGTTTTGTGATGAGACTGGGAGTTTGTCGATTCGTGATGGGACTGGGAGTGCGTAGTTTGGTGATGGGACTGGGTGTGTGTAGCTTGGTGAAGGGACAGGGAGTGTGTAGTTTTGTGCTGAGACTGGGAGTGTGTAGTTTGGTGATGGGACTGGGAGTGTGCAGTTTGGTGATGGGACTAGGAGTTTGCAGTTTTATGATGAGTCTGGGAGAGTGTAGTTTGGTGATGGGACTGGGAGAGCGTAGTTTGGTGATGGGACTGGGAGCGTGTAGTTTTGTGATGGGACAGGGAGTGCGTAGTTTGGTGATGGGACTGGGAGTGTGTAGTTTGGTGATGGGACTGGGAGTGTCTAATTTGGTGATGATACTGGGAGTGAGTAGATTGGTGATGGGACTGGGAGTGTGTAGATTGGTGATGGGACTGGGAGTGTGTAGATTTGTGATGAGACTGGGAGTGTGTAGTTTGGTGATGGGACTGGGAGTGTGTAGTTTGGTGATGATACTGGGAGTGAGTGGATTGGTGATGGGACTGGGAGTGTGTAGATTGGTGATGGGACTGAGAGTGTGTAGTTTGGTGAGGAGATTGGGAGTGTGCAGTATTGTGATGAGACTTGGAGTGTGAAGTTTGGTGTTGGGACTGGGAGTGCATAGTTTGGTGATGATATTGGGAGTGTGTAGTTTGGTGATGGAACTGGGAGTGTGTAGTTTGGTGATGGGACTGGGAGTGTGTAGTTTGGTGATGGGAATGGGAGTGTATAGTTTTGTGATGAGACTGGGAGTGTGTAGTTTGGTGATGGGACTGGGAGTGTGTAGTTTGGTGATGGGACTGGGAGTGTGTAGTTTGTTGATGGGACTGGGAGTGTGTAATTTGGTGATGGGACTGGGAGTAAGTGGTTTGATGATGGATCTGGGATTGTGTAATTTGGTGATGGGACTGGGAGTGTGCAGGTTTGTGATGAGACTGGGAGTGTGTAGTTTGGTGATGCGACTGGGAGTGGGTAGTTTGGTGATGGGACTGGGAGTGTGTAGTTTGTTCATGGGACTGGTAATGTGTACTTTGGTGATGGGACTGGAAGTGTGTAGTTTGGTGATGGGACTGGGAGTGTGCAGTTTGGTGATGGGACTGGGAGTGTGTAGTTTGGTGATGGGACTGGGAGTGTGTAGTTTGATGATGAGACTGGGATTGTGCAGTTTTGTGATGGGACTGGAAGTGCACAGTTTGGTGATGGGGCTAGGAGTGTGTATTTTGGTAATGGACTGGGAGTGTGCAGCTTTGTGCTGAGACTGGGTGTGTGTAGTTTGGTGATGAGTCTGCGAGTGAGTAGTTTGGTGCTGGGACAGGGAGCGTGTAGTTTGGTGATGGGACCTGGAATGTGTACTTTGGTGATCGGACAGGACGTGTGTAGTTTTGTGCTGAGACTGGGAGTGTGTAGTTTGGTGATGGGACTGGGAGTGTGTAGTTTGGTGATGGGACTGGGAGTGTGTAGTTTGTTGATGGGACTGGGAGTGTGTAATTTGGTGATGGGACTGGGAGTAAGTGGTTTGATGATGGATCTGGGATTGTGTAATTTGGTGATGGGACTGGGAGTGTGCAGGTTTGTGATGAGACTGGGAGTGTGTAGTTTGGTGATGCGACTGGGAGTGGGTAGTTTGGTGATGGGACTGGGAGTGTGTAGTTTGTTCATGGGACTGGTAATGTGTACTTTGGTGATGGGACTGGAAGTGTGTAGTTTGGTGATGGGACTGGGAGTGTGCAGTTTGGTGATGGGACTGGGAGTGTGTAGTTTGGTGATGGGACTGGGAGTGTGTAGTTTGATGATGAGACTGGGATTGTGCAGTTTTGTGATGGGACTGGAAGTGCGCAGTTTGGTGATGGGGCTAGGAGTGTGTATTTTGGTAATGGACTGGGAGTGTGCAGCTTTGTGCTGAGACTGGGTGTGTGTAGTTTGGTGATGAGTCTGCGAGTGAGTAATTTGGTGCTGGGACAGGGAGCGTGTAGTTTGGTGATGGGACCTGGAATGTGTACTTTGGTGATCGGACAGGACGTGTGTAGTTTTGTGCTGAGACTGGGAGTGACTAGTTTGGTGTTGGGACTGGGAGTGTGTAGTTTGGTGATGGGACTGGGAGTGTGTAGTTTGATGATGGGACTGGGAGTGTGTAGTTTGATGATGAGACTGGGAGTGTGTAGTTTGTTGATGGGAGTGGGAGTGTGTAGTTTGATGAAGGGACTGGGAGTGTGTAATTTAGTGATGGGACTGGGAGTGTGTCGTTTGGTGATGGGACTGGGAGTGTGTAGTTTGGTGATGCGACTGGGTGTGCATAGTTTGGTGATTGGATTGGGAATGTGTAGTTTGGTGATGGAACTGGGAGTGTGTAGTTGGTGATGGGACTGGGAGTGTGTAGTTTGGTGATGGGAATGGGAGTGTATAGTTTTGTGATGAGACTGGGAGTGTGTAGTTGGTGATGGGACTGGGAGTGTGTAGTTTGTGATGGGACTGGGAGTGCGCAGTTTGGTGATGGGGCTTGGAGTGTGTATTTTGGTAATGGACTGAGAGTGTGCTGCTTTGTGCTGAGACTGGAAGTGTGTAGTTTAGTGATGAGACTGGGAGTGCGTAGTTTTGTGATGGGACTGGGTGTGTGTAGCTTGGTGATGGGAAAGGGTGTGTGTAGTTGTGTGCTGAGACTGGGAGTGTGTAGTTTGGTGATGGGACTGGGAGTTTGTCGATTCGTGATGGGACTGGGAGTGCGTAGTTTGGTGATGGGACTGGGTGTGTGTAGCTTGGTGAAGGGACAGGGAGTGTGTAGTTTTGTGCTGAGACTGGGAGTGTGTAGTTTGGTGATGGGACTGGGAGTGTGTAGTTTGGTGAGGGGACTGGGAGTGTGCAGTTTTGTGATGAGACTGGGAGTTTGTCGATTCGTGATGGGACTGGGAGTGCGTAGTTTGGTGATGGGACTGGGTGTGTGTAGCTTGGTGAAGGGACAGGGAGTGTGTAGTTTTGTGCTGAGACTGGGAGTGTGTAGTTTGGTGATGGGACTGGGAGTGTGCAGTTTGGTGATGGGACTAGGAGTTTGCAGTTTTATGATGAGTCTGGGAGAGTGTAGTTTGGTGATGGGACTGGGAGAGCGTAGTTTGGTGATGGGACTGGGAGTGTCTAATTTGGTGATGATACTGGGAGTGAGTAGATTGGTGATGGGACTGGGAGTGTGTAGATTGGTGATGGGACTGGGAGTGTGTAGATTTGTGATGAGACTGGGAGTGTGTAGTTTGGTGATGGGACTGGGAGTGTGTAGTTTGGTGATGATACTGGGAGTGAGTGGATTGGTGATGGGACTGGGAGTGTGTAGATTGGTGATGGGACTGAGAGTGTGTAGTTTGGTGAGGAGATTGGGAGTGTGCAGTATTGTGATGAGACTTGGAGTGTGAAGTTTGGTGTTGGGACTGGGAGTGCATAGTTTGGTGATGATATTGGGAGTGTGTAGTTTGGTGATGGGAATGGGAGTGTATAGTTTTGTGATGAGACTGGGAGTGTGTAGTTTGGTGATGGGACTGGGAGTGTGTAGTTTGGTGATGGGACTGGGAGTGTGTAGTTTGTTGATGGGACTGGGAGTGTGTAATTTGGTGATGGGACTGGGAGTAAGTGGTTTGATGATGGATCTGGGATTGTGTAATTTGGTGATGGGACTGGGAGTGTGCAGGTTTGTGATGAGACTGGGAGTGTGTAGTTTGGTGATGCGACTGGGAGTGGGTAGTTTGGTGATGGGACTGGGAGTGTGTAGTTTGTTCATGGGACTGGTAATGTGTACTTTGGTGATGGGACTGGAAGTGTGTAGTTTGGTGATGGGACTGGGAGTGTGCAGTTTGGTGATGGGACTGGGAGTGTGTAGTTTGGTGATGGGACTGGGAGTGTGTAGTTTGATGATGAGACTGGGATTGTGCAGTTTTGTGATGGGACTGGAAGTGCGCAGTTTGGTGATGGGGCTAGGAGTGTGTATTTTGGTAATGGACTGGGAGTGTGCAGCTTTGTGCTGAGACTGGGTGTGTGTAGTTTGGTGATGAGTCTGCGAGTGAGTAGTTTGGTGCTGGGACAGGGAGCGTGTAGTTTGGTGATGGGACCTGGAATGTGTACTTTGGTGATCAGACAGGACGTGTGTAGTTTTGTGCTGAGACTGGGAGTGTGTAGTTTGGTGATGGGACTGGGAGTGTGTAGTTTGGTGATGGGACTGGGAGTGTGTCGTTTGTTGATGGGACTGGGAGTGTGTAATTTGGTGATGGGACTGGGAGTAAGTGGTTTGATGATGGATCTGGGATTGTGTAATTTGGTGATGGGACTGGGAGTGTGCAGGTTTGTGATGAGACTGGGAGTGTGTAGTTTGGTGATGCGACTGGGAGTGGGTAGTTTGGTGATGGGACTGGGAGTGTGTAGTTTGTTCATGGGATTGGTAATGTGTACTTTGGTGATGGGACTGGAAGTGTGTAGTTTGGTGATGGGACTGGGAGTGTGCAGTTTGGTGATGGGACTGGGAGTGTGCAGTTTTGTGATGGGACTGGAAGTGCGCAGTTTGGTGATGGGGCTAGGAGTGTGTATTTTGGTAATGGACTGGGAGTGTGCAGCTTTGTGCTGAGACTGGGTGTGTGTAGTTTGGTGATGAGTCTGCGAGTGAGTAATTTGGTGCTGGGACAGGGAGCGTGTAGTTTGGTGATGGGACCTGGAATGTGTACTTTGGTGATCGGACAGGACGTGTGTAGTTTTGTGCTGAGACTGGGAGTGTGTAGTTTGGTGATGGGACTGGGAGTGTGTAGTTTGGTGATGGGACTGGGAGTGACTAGTTTGGTGTTGGGACTGGGAGTGTGTAGTTTGGTGATGGGACTGGGAGTGTGTAGTTTGGTGATGGGGCTGGGAGTATGTAGCTGGTGAGGGGACTGTGAGTGTGCAGTTTTGTGGTGAGACTGGGAGTGTGTAGTTTAGTGATGGGACTGGGAGTGTGTAGTTTGGTGATGGGACTGGGTGTGTGTAGCTTGGTGATGGGAAAGGGTGTGTGTAGTTGTGTGCTGAGACTGGGAGTGTGTAGTTTGGTGATGGGACTGGCAGTGTGTAGTTTGGTGATGGGACTGGGAGTGTGTAGTTTGGTGATGGGACTGGTAATGTGTAGTTTGGTGATGGGACTGGAAGTGTGTAGTTTGGTGATGGGACTGAGAGTGTGCAGTTTGGTGATGGGACTGGGAGTGTGTAGTTTGGTGATGGTACTGGGAGTGTGTAGTTTGATGATGGGACTGGGAGTGTGTAGTTTGATGATGAGACTGGGAGTGTGTAGTTTGTTGATGGGACTGGGAGTGTGTAGTTTGATGAAAGGACTGGGAGTGTGTAATTTAGTGATGGGACTGGGAGTGTGTAGTTTGGTGATGGGACTGGGAGTGTGTAGTTTGGTGATGCGACTGGGTGTGCATAGTTTGGTGATTGGATTGGGAATGTGTAGTTTGGTGATGGAACTGGGAGTGTGTAGTTGGTGATGGGACTGGGAGTGTGTAGTTTGGTGATGGGAATGGGAGTGTATAGTTTTGTGATGAGACTGGGAGTGTGTAGTTGGTGATGGGACTGGGAGTGTGTAGTTTGTGATGGGACTGGGAGTGTGTAGTTTGTTGATGGGACTGGGAGTGTGTAATTTGGTGATGGGACTGGGAGTAAGTGGTTTGATGATGGATCTGGGATTGTGTAATTTGGTGATGGGACTGGGAGTGTGCAGGTTTGTGATGAGACTGGGAGTGTGTAGTTTGGTGATGCGACTGGGAGTGGGTAGTTTGGTGATGGGACTGGGAGTGTGTAGTTTGTTCATGGGACTGGTAATGTGTACTTTGGTGATGGGACTGGAAGTGTGTAGTTTGGTGATGGGACTGGGAGTGTGCAGTTTGGTGATGGGACTGGGAGTGTGTAGTTTGGTGATGGGACTGGGAGTGTGTAGTTTGATGATGAGACTGGGATTGTGCAGTTTTGTGATGGGACTGGAAGTGCGCAGTTTGGTGATGGGGCTAGGAGTGTGTATTTTGGTAATGGACTGGGAGTGTGCAGCTTTGTGCTGAGACTGGGTGTGTGTAGTTTGGTGATGAGTCTGCGAGTGAGTAGTTTGGTGCTGGGACAGGGAGCGTGTAGTTTGGTGATGGGACCTGGAATGTGTACTTTGGTGATCGGACAGGACGTGTGTAGTTTTGTGCTGAGACTGGGAGTGTGTAGTTTGGTGATGGGACTGGGAGTGTGTAGTTTGGTGATGGGACTGGGAGTGACTAGTTTGGTGTTGGGACTGGGAGTGTGTAGTTTGGTGATGGGACTGGGAGTGTGTAGTTTGGTGATGGGGCTGGGAGTATGTAGCTGGTGAGGGGACTGTGAGTGTGCAGTTTTGTGGTGAGACTGGGAGTGTGTAGTTTAGTGATGGGACTGGGAGTGTGTAGTTTGGTGATGGGACTGGGTGTGTGTAGCTTGGTGATGGGAAAGGGTGTGTGTAGTTGTGTGCTGAGACTGGGAGTGTGTAGTTTGGTGATGGGACTGGGAGTGTGTAGTTTGGTGATGGGACTGGGAGTGTGTAGTTTGGTGATGGGACTGGTAATGTGTAGTTTGGTGATGGGACTGGAAGTGTGTAGTTTGGTGATGGGACTGAGAGTGTGCAGTTTGGTGATGGGACTGGGAGTGTGTAGTTTGGTGATGGGACTGGGAGTGTGTAGTTTGATGATGGGACTGGGAGTGTGTAGTTTGATGATGAGACTGGGAGTGTGTAGTTTGTTGATGGGACTGGGAGTGTGTAGTTTGATGAAGGGACTGGGAGTGTGTAATTTAGTGATGGGACTGGGAGTGTGTAGTTTGGTGATGGGACTGGGAGTGTGTAGTTTGGTGATGCGACTGGGTGTGCATAGTTTGGTGATTGGATTGGGAATGTGTAGTTTGGTGATGGAACTGGGAGTGTGTAGTTGGTGATGGGACTGGGAGTGTGTAGTTTGGTGATGGGAATGGGAGTGTATAGTTTTGTGATGAGACTGGGAGTGTGTAGTTGGTGATGGGACTGGGAGTGTGTAGTTTGTGATGGGACTGGGAGTGCGCAGTTTGGTGATGGGGCTTGGAGTGTGTATTTTGGTAATGGACTGAGAGTGTGCTGCTTTGTGCTGAGACTGGAAGTGTGTAGTTTAGTGATGGGACTGGGAGTGCGTAGTTTTGTGATGGGACTGGGTGTGTGTAGCTTGGTGATGGGAAAGGGTGTGTGTAGTTGTGTGCTGAGACTGGGAGTGTGTAGTTTGGTGATGGGACTGGGAGTGTGTAGTTTGGTGATGGGTCTGGGACTGTGCAGTTTGGTGATGGGACTGGGAGTGTGTAGTTTGGTGATGGGACTGGGAGTGTGTAGTTTGATGATGAGACTGGGAGTGTGCAGTTTTGTGATGGGACTGGAAGTGCGCAGTTTGGTGATGGGGCTAGGAGTGTGTATTTTGGTAATGTACTGGGAGTGTGCAGCTTTGTGCTGAGACTGGGTGTGTGTAGTTTGTTGATGGTACTGGGAGTGTGTAGTTTGATGAAGGGACTGGGAGTGTGTAATTTAGTGATGGGACTGGGAGTGTGTAGTTTGGTGATGCGACTGGGTGTGCATAGCTTGGTGATGGGATTGGGAGTGTGTAGTTTGGTGATGGAACTGGGAGTGTGTAGTTGGTGATGGGAGTGGGAGTGTGTAGTTTGCTGATGGGAATGGGAGTGTATAGTTTTGTGATGAGACTGGGAGTGTGTAGTTGGTGATGGGACTGGGAGTGTGTAGTTTGGTGATGGGACTGGGAGTTTGTAGTTTGGTGATGGGACTGGGAGTGTGTAGATTGGTGATGGGAATGGGAGTGTGTCGTTTGATGATGAGACTGGGAGTGTGCAGTTTGTGATGGGACTGGGAGTGCGCAGTTTGGTGATGGGGCTAGGAGTGTGTATTTTGGTAATGGACTGGGAGTGTGCTGCTTTGTGCTGAGACTGGAAGTGTGTAGTTTGGTGATTGGACTGGGAGTGCGCAGTTTGGTGATGGGACTGGGAGTGAGTAGTTTGGTGCTGGGACAGGAAGCGTGTAGTTTGGTGATGGGACTTTGAGTGTGTACTTTGGTGATGGGACAGGGAGTGTGTAGTTTTGTGCTGGGACTGGGAGTGTGTAGTTTGGTGATGGGACTGGGAGTGTGTAGTTTGTTGATGGGACTGGGAGTGTGTAATTTGGTGATGGGACTGGGAGTGAGTAGTTTGGTGATGGGTCTGGGATTGTGTAATTTGGTGATGGGACTGGGAGTGTGTAGATTTGTGATGAGACTGGGAGTGTGTAGTTTGGTGATGCGACTGGGAGTGGGTAGTTTGGTGATGGGACTGGGAGTGTGTAGTTTGGTGATGGGACTGGTAATGTGTAGTTTGGTGATGGGACTGGAAACATAGACATAGAAACATAGAAAATAGGTGCAGGAGTGGGCCATTCGGCCCTTCTAGCCTGCACCGCCGTTCAATGAGTTCATGGCTGAACATTCAACTTCAGTAACCCATTCCTGCTTTCTCGCCATACCCCTTGATCCCCCTAGTAGCAAGGACCTCATCTAACTCCTTTTTGAATATATTTAGTGAATTGGCCTCAACAACTTTCTGTGGTAGAGAATTCCACAGGTTCACCACTCTCTGGGTGAAGATTTTCCTCCGCATCTCGGTCCTAAATGGATTACCCCTTATCCTTAGACTGTGACCTCTGGTTCTGGACTTCCCCAACATTGGGAACATTCTTCCTGCATCTAACCTGTCTAAACCCGTCAGAATTTTAAATGTTTCTATGAGGTCCCCTCTCATTCTTCTGAACTCCAGTGAATACAAGCCCAGTTGATCCAGTCTTTCTTGATAGGTCAGTCCCGCCATCCCGGGAATCAGTCTGGTGAACCTTCGCTGCACTCCCTCAATAGCAAGAATGTCCTTCCTCAGGTTAGGAGACCAAAACTGTACACAATACTCCAGTTGTGGCCTCACCAATGCCCTGTACAACTGTAGCAACACCTCCCTGCCCCTGTACTCAAATCCCCTTGCTATGAAGGCCAACATGCCATTTGCTTTCTTAACCGCCTGCTGCACCTGCATGCCAACCTTCAATGACTGATGTACCATGACACCCAGGTCTCTTTGCACCTCCCCTTTTCCTAATCTGTCACCATTCAGATAATAGTCTGTCTCTCTGTTTTTACCACCAAAGTGGATAACCTCACATTTATCCACATTATACTTCATCTGCCATGCATTTGCCCACTCACCTAACCTATCCAAGTCGCTCTGCAGCCTCACAGCATCCTCCTGTGTAGTTTGGTGATGGGACTGGGAGTGTGCAGTTTGGTGATGGGACTGGGAGTGCGTAGTTTGGTGATGGGACTGGGAGTGTGTAGTTTGATGATGAGACTGGGAGTGTGCAGTTTTGTGATGGGACTGGAAGTGCGCAGTTTGGTGATGGGGCTAGGAGTGTGTATTTTGGTAATGGACTGGGAGTGTGCAGCTTTGTGCTGAGACTGGGATTGTGTAGTTTGGTGATGGGACTGGGAGTGAGTAGTTTGGTGCTGGGACAGGGAGCATGTAGTTTGGTGATGGGACCTGGAATGTGCACTTTGGTGATCTGACAGGAAGTGTGTAGTTTTGTGCTGAGACTGGGAGTGTGTAGTTTGGTGATGGGACTGGGAGTGTGTAGTTTGGTGATGGGACAGAGAGTGCGTAGTTTGGTGATGGGACTGGGAGTGTGTAGTTTGGTGATGGGACTGGGAGTGTGTAGTTTTTTGATGGGACTGGGAGTGTGTAATTTGGTGATGGGACTGGGAGTGAGTAGTTTGGTGATGGGTCTGGGATTGTGTAATTTGGTGATGGGACTGGGAGTGTGTAGTTTGGTGATGGGACTGGTAATGTGTAGTTTGTGATGGGACTGGAAATGTGTAGTTTGGTGATGGGACTGGGAGTGTGCAGTTTGGTGATGGGACTGGGAGTGAGTAGTTTGGTGCTGGGACAGGAAGCGTGTAGTTTGGTGATGAGACTTTGAGTGTGTACTTTGGTGATGGGACAGGGAGTGTGTAGTTTAGTGATGGGACTGGGAGTGAGTAGTTTGGTGATGGGACTGGAAGTGTGTAGTTTTGTGATGGGACTGGTAATGTGTAGTTTGGTGATGGGACTGGGAGTGAGTAGTTTCGTGATGGGGCTGGGAGTGTGTAAATTGGTGATGGGACTGGGAGTGTGTAGATTTGTGATGAGACTGGGAGTGTGTAGTTTGGTGATGCGACTGGGAGTGGGTAGTTTGGTGATGGGAGTGGGAGTGTGTAGTTTGGTGATGGGACTGGGAGTGCGTAGTTTGGTGATGGGACTGAGAGTGTGTAGTTTGGAGATGGGACTGGGAGTGTGCAGTTTGGTGAAGGGACTGGGAGTGTGTAGTTTGGTGAGGGGACTGGGAGTGTGCAGTTTGGTGATGGGACTGGGAGTGAGTAGTTTGGTGATGGCCTGGGAGCGTGTAGTTTGGTGATGAGACTGGCAATGTGTAGTTTGTTGATGGGACTGGGAGTGTGTAGTTTGATGACGGGACTGGGAGTATGTAGTTTGGTGATGGGATTGGGAGTGTTCAGATTTGTGCTGGGACTGGGAGTGCGTAGTTTGGTGATGGGACTGGGTGTGTGTAGTTTGGTGATGGGACAGGCAGTGTGTCATTTTATGCTTAGACTGGGAGTGTGTAGTTTGGTGATGGGGCTGGGAGTGTGTAGTTTGGAGACGGGACTGGGAGTGTGTAGTTTGGTGATGGGGCTGGGAGTGTGTAGTTGGTGAGGGGACTGTGAGTGTGCAGTTTTGTGATGAGACTGGGAGTGTGTAGTTTAGTGATGGGACTGGGAGTGCGTAGTTTGGTGATGGGACTGGGTGTGTGTAGCTTGGTGATGGGACAGGGTGTGTGTAGTTTTGTGCTGAGACTGGGAGTGTGTAGTTTAGTGATCGGACTGGGAGTGTGTAGTTTGGTGATGGGACTCGGAGTGTGCAGTTTTGCGATGTGTCTGGGAGTGTGTAGTTTGGTGATGGGACTGGGAGTGTGTAGTTTTGTGATTAGACTGGGAGTGTGTAGTTTGGTGATGGGACTGGGAGTGTGTAGTTGGTGAGGGGACTGTGAGTGTGCAGTTTTGTGATGAGACTGGGAGTGTGTAGTTTGCAGATGGGACTGGGAGTGTCTAATTTGGTCATGGGACTTGGAGTGAGTAGTTTGCTGTTGGGACTGGGAGTGTGTTCTTTGGTGATGGGACTGGGAGTCTGCAGTTTTGTGATGAGACTGGGAGTGTGTAGTTTGGTGATGGGACTGGGAGTGCATAGTTTGGTGATGGGACTGAGAGTGTGTAGTTTGGAGATGGGACTGGGAGTGTGTAGTTTGGTGAAGGGACTGGGAGTGCATAGTTTGGTGATGGGACTGAGAGTGTGTAGTTTGGAGATGGGACTGGGAGCGTGTAGTTTGGTGATGAGACTGGGAGTGTGTAGTTTGGTGATGGGACTGGGAGTGTGTAGTTTGGTGATGGGGCTGGGAGTGTGTAGTTTGGTGATGGGACTGGGAGTGTGTAGTTTGGTGATGGGACTGGGAGTGTGTAGTTTGGTGATGGGACTGGGAGAGCGTAGTTTGGTGATGAGACTGGGAGTGTGTAGTTTGGTGATGGGACTGGGAGAGCGTAGTTTGGTGATGAGACTGGGAGTGTGTAGTTTGTTGATGGGACTGGGAGTGTGTAGTTTGGTGATGGGGCTGGGAGTGTGTAGTTTGGTGAGGGGAATGGGTGTGTGTAGATTAGTGATGGGACTGGGAGTGTGTAGTTTGGTGATGGGACTGGGTGTGTGTAGCTTGGTGATGGGACTGGGTGTGTGTAGCTTGGTGATGGGACAGGGAGTGTGTAGTTTTGTGCTGAGACTAGAAGTGTGCAATTTTATGATGAGTCTGCGAGTGTGTAGTTTGGTGATGGGACTGGGAGAGCGTAGTTTGGTGATGGGACTGGGAGCGTGTAGTTTTGTGATTAGACTGGGAGTTTGTAGTTTGGTGATGGGACTGGGAGTGTGTAGTTTGGTGATGAGACTGGGAGTGTGTAGTTTGGTGATGGACTGGGAGTGTGCAGCTTTGTGCTGAGACTGGGAGTGTGTAGTTTGGTGATGAGACTGGGAGTGAGTAGTTTGGTGCTGGGACAGGGAGCGTGTAGTTTGGTGATGGGACCTGGAATGTGTACTTTGGTGCTCGGACAGGACGTGTGTAGTTTTGTGCTGAGACTGGGAGTGTGTAGTTTGGTGATGGGACAGGGAGTGTGTAGTTTGGTGATGGGACAGGGAGTGCGTAGTTTGGTGATGGAACTGGGAGTGTGTCGTTTGGTGATGGGACTGGGAGTGTGTAATTTGGTGATGGGACTGGGAGTGACTAGTTTGGTGTTGAAACTGGGAGAGTGTAGTTTGGTGATGGGACTGGGAGTGTGTAGTTTGGTGATGGGGCTGGGAGTATGTAGCTGGTGTGGGGACTGTGAGTGTGCAGTTTTGTGGTGAGACTGGGAGTGTGTAGTTTAGTGATGGGACTGGGAGTGCGTAGTTTGGTGATGGGACTGGGTGTGTGTAGCTTGGTGATGGGAAAGGGTGTGTGTAGTTGTGTGCTGAGACTGGGAGTGTGTAGTTTGGTGATGGGACTGGGAGTGTGTAGTTTGGTGATGGGACTGGGAGTGTGTAGTTTGGTGATGGGACTGGTAATGTGTAGTTTGGTGATGGGACTGGAAGTGTGTAGTTTGGTGATGGGACTGGGAGTGTGCAGTTTGGTGATGGGACTGGGAGTGTGTAGTTTGGTGATGGGACTGGGAGTGTGTAGTTTGATGATGAGACTGGGAGTGTGCAGTTTTGTGATGGGACTGGGAGTGCGCAGTTTGGTGATGGGGCTAGGAGTGTGTATTTTGGTAATGTACTGGGAGTGTGCAGCTTTGTGCTGAGACTGGGAGTGTGTAGTTGGTTGATGGGTCTGGGAGTGTGTATTTTGGTAATGTACTGGGAGTGTGCAGCTTTGTGCTGAGACTGGGAGTGTGTAGTTTGGTGATGGGACTGGGAGTGTGTAGTTTGGTGATGCGACTGGGTGTGCATAGTTTGGTGATGGGATTGGGAATGTGTAGTTTGGTGATGGAACTGGGAGTGTGTAGTTGGTGATGGGACTGGGAGTGTGTAGTTTGGTGATGGGAATGGGAGTGTATAGTTTTGTGATGAGACTGGGAGTGTGTAGTTGGTGATGGGACTGGGAGTGTGTAGTGTGGTGATGGGACTGGGAGTTTGTAGTTTGGTGATGGGACTGGGAGTGTGTAGATTGGTGATGGGAATGGGAGTGTGTCGTTTGATGATGAGACTGGGAGTGCGCAGTTTGGTGATGGGGCTAGGAGTGTGTATTTTGGTAATGGACTGAGAGTGTGCTGCTTTGTGCTGAGACTGGAAGTGTGTAGTTTAGTGATGGGACTGGGAGTGCGCAGTTTGGTGATGGGACTGGGAGTGTGTAGTTTGGTGATGGGACTGGTAATGTGTAGTTTGGTGATGGGACTGGAAGTGTGTAGTTTGGTGATGGGGCTGGGAGTATGTAGCTGGTGAGGGGACTGTGAGTGTGCAGTTTTGTGGTGAGACTGGGAGTGTGTAGTTTAGTGATGGGACTGGGAGTTTGTAGTTTGGTGATGGGACTGGGAGTGTGTAGATTGGTGATGGGAATGGGAGTGTGTCGTTTGATGATGAGACTGGGAGTGTGCAGTTTGTGATGGGACTGGGAGTGTGTATTTTGGTAATGGACTGGGAGTGTGCTGCTTTGTGCTGAGACTGGAAGTGTGTAGTTTGGTGATTGGACTGGGAGTGCGCAGTTTGGTGATGGGACTGGGAGTGAGTAGTTTGGTGCTGGGACAGGAAGCGTGTAGTTTGGTGATGGGACTTTGAGTGTGTACTTTGGTGATGGGACAGGGAGTGTGTAGTTTTGTGCTGGGACTGGGAGTGTGTAGTTTGGTGATGGGACTGGGAGTGTGTAGTTTGTTGATGGGACTGGGAGTGTGTAATTTGGTGATGGGACTGGGAGTGAGTAGTTTGGTGATGGGACTGGGATTGTGTTGTTTGTTGATGGGACTGGGAGTATGTTATTTTGTGATGAGACTGGGAGTGTGTAGTTTGGTGATGGGACTGGGAGTGTCTAGATTTGTGATGAGACTGAGAGTGTGTAGTTTGGTGATGGGACTGGGAGTGTGTAGTTTGGTGATGGGATGGGAGTGTGTAGTTTGATGATGAGACTGGGAGTGTGCAGTTTTGTGATGGGACTGGAAGTGCGCAGTTTGGTGATGGGGCTAGGAGTGTGTATTTTGGTAATGTACTGGGAGTGTGCAGCTTTGTGCTGAGACTGGGAGTGTGTAGTTTGTTGATGGGACTGGGAGTGTGCAGTTTGGTGAAGGGACTGGAAGTGTGTAATTTAATGATGGGACTGGGAGTGTGTAGTTTGGTGATGGGACTGGGAGTGTGTAGTTTGGTGATGCAACTGGGTGTGCATAGTTTGGTGATGGGATTGGGAGTGTAGTCTGGTGATGGAACTGGGAGTGTGCAGTTGGTGATGGAACTGGGAGTGTGTAGTTTGGTGATGGGAATGGGAGTGTATAGTTTTGTGATGAGACTGGGAGTATGTAGTTGGTGATGGGACTGGGAGTTTGTAGTTTGGTGATGGTACTGGGAGTTTGTAGTTTGGTGATGGGACTGGGAGTGTGTAGATTGGTGATGGGAATGGGAGTGTGTCGTTTGATGATGAGACTGGGAGTGTGCAGTTTTGTGATGGGACTGGGAGTGCGCAGTTTTGTGATGGGGCCAGGAGTGTGTATTTTGGTAATTGACTGGGAGTGTGCTGCTTTGTGCTGAGACTGGAAGTGTGTTGTTTGGTGATTGGACTGGGAGTGCGCAGTTTGGTGATGGGACTGGGAGTGAGTAGTTTGGTGCTGGGACAGGAAGCGTGTAGTTTGGTGATGGGACTTTGAATGTGTACTTTGGTGATGGGACTGGGAGTGAGTAGTTTGGTGATGGGATAGGGAGTGCGTAGTTTGGTGATGGGACTGGGAGTGTGTTGTTTGGTGATGGGACTGGGAGTGTGTAGATTTGTGATGAGACTGGGAATGTGTAGTTTGGTGATGGGACTGGAAGTGTGTAGTTTGGTGATGGGACTGGGAGTGTGTAGTTTGGTGACGCGACTGGGAGTGTGTAGTTTGGTGATGGGACTGGGAGTGTGCAGTTTGGTGATGGGACTGGGAGTGTGTAGTTTGGTGATGGGACTGGGAGTGTGTAGTTTGATGATGAGACTGGGAGTGTGCAGTTTTGTGATGGGACTGGAAGTGCGCAGTTTGGTGATGGGGCTAGGAGTGTGTATTTTGGTAATGGACTGGGAGTGTGCAGCTTTGTGCTGAGACTGGGAGTGTGTAGTTTGGTGATGGGACTGGTGAGTGAGTAGTTTGGTGCTGATACAGGGAGCATGTAGTTTGGTGATGGGACCTGGAATGTGCACTTTGGTGATCGGACAGGAAGTATGTAGTTTTGTGCTGAGACTGGGAGTGTGTAGTTTGGTGATGGGACTAGGAGTGTGTAGTTTGGTGATGGGACAGGGAGTGCGTAGTTTGGTGATGGGACTGGGAGTGTGTAGGTTGGTGATGGGACTGGGAGTGTGTAGTTTTTTGATGGGACTGGGAGTGTGCAGTTTGGTGATGGGACTGGGAGTGTGTAGTTTGGTGATGGGACTGGGAGTGTGTAGTTTGATGATGAGACTGGGAGTGTGCAGTTTTGTGATGGGACTGGAAGTGCGCAGTTTGGTGATGGGGCTAGGAGTGTGTATTTTGGTAATGTACTGGGAGTGTGCAGCTTTGTGCTGAGACTGGGAGTGTGTAGTTTGTTGATGGGACTGGGAGTGTGTAGTTTGGTGAAGGGACTGGGAGTGTGTAATTTAGTGATGGGACTGGGAGTGTGTAGTTTGGTGATGGGTCTGGGAGTGTGCAGTTTGGTGATGGGACTGGGAGTGTGTAGTTTGGTGATGGGACTGGGAGTGTGTAGTTTGATGATGAGACTGGGAGTGTGCAGTTTTGTGATGGGACTGGAAGTGCGCAGTTTGGTGATGGGGCTAGGAGTGTGTATTTTGGTAATGTACTGGGAGTGTGCAGCTTTGTGCTGAGACTGGGTGTGTGTAGTTTGTTGATGGTACTGGGAGTGTGTAGTTTGATGAAGGGACTGGGAGTGTGTAATTTAGTGATGGGACTAGGAGTGTGTAGTTTGGTGATGGGACTGGGAGTGTGTAGTTTGGTGATGCGACTCGGTGTGCATAGTTTGGTGATGGGATTGGGAGTGTGTAGTTTGGTGATGGGACTGGTAATGTGTAGTTTGGTGATGGGACTGTGAGTGTGTAGTTTGCTGATGGAACTGGGAGTGTGCAGTTTGTTGATGGGACTGGGAGTGTGTAGTTTGATGAAGGAACTGGGAATGTGCAGTTTGGTGATGCGACTGGGAGTGTGTAGTTTGGTGATGGGACTGGGAGTGTGTAGTTTGGTGATGGGACTGGGAGTGTGCAGTTTGGTGATGCGACTGGGTGTGTGTAGTTTAGTGATGGGACTGGGAGTTTGTAGTTTGGTGATGGGACTGGGAGTTTGTAGTTTGGTGATGGGACTGGGAGTGTGTAGTTTGTTGATGGGACTGGGAGTGTGTAGTTTGGTGATGGGACTGGGAGTGTGTAGTTTGGTGATGGGACTGGGAGTGTGTAGTTTGGTGATGGGACTGGGAGTTTGTAGTTTGGTGATGGGACTGGGAGTGTGTAGATTGGTGATGGGAATGGGAGTGTGTCGTTTGATGATGAGACTGAGAGTGTGCAGTTTTGTGATGGGACTGGGAGTGCGCAGTTTGCTGATGGGGCTAGGAGTGTGTATTTTGGTGATGGGACTGGGAGTGTGTAGTTTTGTGATGGGCTTGGGAGTGCGCAGTTTGGTGATGCGACTGGGAGTATGTAGTTTGGTGATGGGACTGGGAGTGTGTAGTTTGGTGATGGGAATGGGAGTGCATAGTTTTGTGATGAGACTGGGAGTGTGTAGTTGGTGATGGGACTGGGAGTGTGTAGTTTGGTGATGGGACTGGGAGTTTGTAGTTTGGTGATGGGACTGGGAGTGTGTAGATTGGTGATGGGAGTGGGAGTGTGTAGTTTGGTGATGGGACTGGGAGTGAGTAGTTTGGTGCTGGGACAGGGAGCGTGTAGTTTGGTGATGGGACTGGGAGTGTGTAATTTGGTGATGGGACTGGGAGTGAGTAGTTTGGTGATGGGTCTGGGAGTGTGTAGTTTGGTGATGGGACTGGGAGTGTGTAGTTTGGTGATGGGACAGGGAGTGCATAGTTTGGTGATGGGACTAGGAGTGTGTTGTTTGGTGATGGGACTGGGAGTGTGTCGTTTGTTGATGGGACTGGGAGTGTTTAATTTGGTGATGGGACTGGGAGTGAGTAGTTTGGTGATGGGTCTGGGAGTGGGTAGCTTGGTGATTGGACTGGTAATGTGTAGTTTGGTGATGGGACTGGAAGTGTGTAGTTTGGTGATGGGACTGGGAGTGTGCAGTTTTGTGATGGGACTGGAAGTGTGCAGTTTGGTGATGGGACTGGGAGTGTGTAGTTTGGTGATGGGACTGGGAGTGTGTAGTTTGATGATGAGACTGGGAGTGTGCAGTTTTGTGATGGGACTGGTAGTGCGCAGTTTGGTGATGGGGCTAGGAGTGTGTATTTTGGTAATGGACTGGGAGTGTGCAGCTTTGTGCTGAGACTGGGAGTGTGTAGTTTGTTGATGGGACTGGGAGTGTGTAGTTTGATGAAGGGACTGGGAGTGTGTAATTTAGTGATGGGACTGGGAGTGTGTAGTTTGGTGATGGGACTGGGAGTGTGTAGTTTGGTGATGCGACTGGGAGTGTGTAGTTGGTGATGGGACTGGGAGTGTGTAGTTTGCTGATGGGAATGGGAGTGTATAGTTTTGTGATGAGACTGGGAGTGTGTAGTTGGTGATGGGACTGGGAGTGTGTAGTTTGGTGATGGGACTGGGAGTTTGTAGTTTGGTGATGCGACTGGGAGTGTGTAGATTGGTGATGGGAATGGGAGTGTGTCGTTTGATGATGAGACTGGGAGTGTGCAGTTTTGTGATGGGACTGGGAGTGCGCAGTTTGGTGATGGGGCTAGGAGTGTGTATTTTGTTAATTGACTGGGAGTGTGCTGCTTTGTGCTGAGACTGGAAGTGTGTAGTTTGGTGATTTGACTGGGAGTGCGCAGTTTGGTGATGGGAGTGGGAGTGAGTAGTTTGGTGCTGGGACAGGAAGCGTGTAGTTTGGTGATGGGACTTTGAGTGTGTACTTTGGTGATGGGACAGGGAGTGTGTAGTTTTGTGCTGGGACTGGGAGTGTGTAGTTTGGTGATGGGACTGGGAGTGTGTAGTTTGGTGATGGGACAGGGAGTGCGTAGTTTGGTGATGGGACTGGGAGTGTGTTGTTTGGTGATGGGACTGGGAGTGTGCAGTTTCATGATGAGACTGGGAGTGTGCAGTTTTGTGATGTGACTGGAAGTGCGCAGTTTGGTGATGGGGCTAGGAGTGTGTATTTTGATGAAGGGACTGGGAGTGTGTAATTTAGTGATGGGACTGGGAGTGTGTAGTTTGGTGATGCGACTGGGTGTGCATAGCTTGGTGATGGGATTGGGAGTGTGTAGTTTGGTGATGGAACTGGGAGTGTGTAGTTGGTGATGGGAGTGGGAGTGTGTAGTTTGCTGATGGGAATGGGAGTGTATAGTTTTGTGATGAGACTGGGAGTGTGTAGTTGGTGATGGGACTGGGAGTGTGTAGTTTGGTGATGGGACTGGGAGTTTGTAGTTTGGTGATGGGACTGGGAGTGTGTAGATTGGTGATGGGAATGGGAGTGTGTCGTTTGATGATGAGACTGGGAGTGTGCAGTTTGGTGATGGGAATGGGAGTGCATAGTTTTGTGATGAGACTGGGAGTGTGTAGTTTGGTGATGGGACTGGGAGTGTGTAGATTTGTGCTGAGACTGGGAGTGTGTAGATTTGTGATGGGACTGGGAGTGTGTAGTTTGGTGATGGGACTGGGAGTGTGTAGATTTGTGATGAGACTGGGAGTGGGTAGTTTGGTGATGGGACTGGGAGTTTGTAGATTTGTGATGAGACTGGGAGTGTGTAGATTTGTGATGGGACTGGGAGTGTGTAGTTTGGTGATGGGACTGGGAGTGTGTAGATTTGTGATGGGACTGGGAGTGGGTAGTTTGGTGATGGGACTGGGAGTGTGTAGTTTGGTGATGGGACTGGGAGTGTGTAGATTTGTGATGAGACTGGGAGTGAGTAGTTTGGTGATGGGTCTGGGAGTGTGTAGTTTGGTGATGCGACTGGGAGTGGGTAGTTTGGTGATGGGACTGGGAGTGGGTAGTTTGGTGATGGGACTGGGAGTGTGTAGTTTGGTGATAGGACTGGTAATGTGTAGTTTGGTGATGGGACTGTGAGTGTGTAGTTTGCTGATGGAACTGGGAGTGTGCAGTTTGTTGATGGGACTGGGAGTGTGTAGTTTGATGAAGGGACTGGGAATGTGCAGTTTGGTGATGCGACTGGGAGTGTGTAGTTTGGTGATGGGACTGGGAGTGTGTAGTTTGGTGATGGGACTGGGAGTGTGCAGTTTGGTGATGCGACTGGGTGTGTGTAGTTTGGTGATGGGACTGGGAGTGTGTAGTTTGGTGATGGGACTGGGAGTGTGCAGTTTGGTGATGCGACTGGGAGTGTGTAGTTTGGTGATGGGACTGGGAGTGTGCAGTTTGGTGATGGGACTGGGAGTGTGTAGTTTGGTGATGGGACTGGGAGTTTGTAGTTTGGTGATGGGACTGGGAGTGTGTAGTTTGGTGATGGGACTGGGAGTTTGTAGTTTGGTGATGGACTGGGAGTGTGTAGATTAGTGATGGGAATGGGAGTGTGTCGTTTGATGATGAGACTGGGAGTGTGCAGTTTTGTGATGGGACTGGGAGTGCGCAGTTTGGTGATGGGGCTAGGAGTGTGCATTTTGGTGATGGGACTGGGAGTGTGTAGTTTTGTGATGGGACTGGGAGTGCGCACTTTGGTGATGCGACTGGGAGTGTGTAGTTTGGTGATGGGACTGGGAGTGTGTAGTTTGGTGATGGGAATGGGAGTGCATAGTTTTGTGATGAGACTGGGAGTGTGTAGTTGGTGATGGGACTGGGAGTGTGTAGTTTGGTGATGGGACTGGGAGTTTGTAGTTTGGTGATGGGACTGGGAGTGTGTAGATTGGTGATGGGTGTGGGAGTGTGTAGTTTGGTGATGGGACTGGGAGTGAGTAGTTTGGTGCTGGGACAGGGAGCGTGTAGTTTGGTGATGGGACTGGGAGTGTGTAATTTGGTGATGGGACTGGGAGTGAGTAGTTTGGTGATGGGTCTGGGAGTGTGTAGTTTGGTGATGGGACTGGGAGTGTGTAGTTTGGTGATGGGACAGGGAGTGCATAGTTTGGTGATGGGACTAGGAGTGTGTTGTTTGGTGATGGGACTGGGAGTGTGTCGTTTGTTGATGGGACTGGGAGTGTTTAATTTGGTGATGGGACTGGGAGTGAGTAGTTTGGTGATGGGTCTGGGAGTGGGTAGTTTGGTGATTGGACTGGTAATGTGTAGTTTGGTGATGGGACTGGAAGTGTGTAGTTTGGTGATGGGACTGGGAGTGTGCAGTTTTGTGATGGGACTGGAAGTGTGCAGTTTGGTGATGGGACTGGGAGTGTGTAGTTTGATGATGGGACTGGGAGTGTGTAGTTTGATGATGAGACTGGGAGTGTGCAGTTTTGTGATGGGACTGGTAGTGCGCAGTTTGGTGATGGGGCTAGGAGTGTGTATTTTGGTAATGGACTGGGAGTGTGCAGCTTTGTGCTGAGACTGGGAGTGTGTAGTTTGTTGATGGGACTGGGAGTGTGTAGTTTGATGAAGGGACTGGGAGTGTGTAATTTAGTGATGGGACTGGAAGTGTGTAGTTTGGTGATGGGACTGGGAGTGTGTAGTTTGGTGATGCGACTGGGAGTGTGTAGTTGGTGATGGGACTGGGAGTGTGAAGTTTGCTGATGGGAATGGGAGTGTATAGTTTTGTGATGAGACTGGGAGTGTGTAGTTGGTGATGGGACTGGGAGTGTGTAGTTTGGTGATGGGACTGGGAGTTTGTAGTTTGGTGATGCGACTGGGAGTGTGTAGATTGGTGATGGGAATGGGAGTGTGTCGTTTGATGATGAGACTGGGAGTGTGCAGTTTGGTGATGGGACTGGGAGTGCGCAGTTTGGTGATGGGGCTAGGAGTGTGTATTTTGTTAATTGATTGGGAGTGTGCTGCTTTGTGCTGAGACTGGAAGTGTGTAGTTTGGTGATTGGACTGGGAGTGCGCAGTTTGGTGATGGGAGTGGGAGTGAGTAGTTTGGTGCTGGGACAGGAAGCGTGTAGTTTGGTGATGGGACTTTGAGTGTGTACTTTGGTGATGGGACAGGGAGTGTGTAGTTTTGTGCTGGGACTGGGAGTGTGTAGTTTGGTGATGGGACTGGGAGTGTGTAGTTTGGTGATGGGACAGGGAGTGCGTAGTTTGGTGATGGGACTGGGAGTGTGTTGTTTGGTGATGGGACTGGGAGTGTGCAGTTTGATGATGAGACTGGGAGTGTGCAGTTTTGTGATGGGACTGGAAGTGCGCAGTTTGGTGATGGGGCTAGGAGTGTGTATTTTGATGAAGGGACTGGGAGTGTGTAATTTAGTGATGGGACTGGGAGTGTGTAGTTTGGTGATGCGACTGGGTGTGCATAGTTTGGTGATGGGATTGGGAGTGTGTAGTTTGGTGATGGAACTCGGAGTGTGTAGTTGGTGATGGGACTGGGAGTGTGTAGTTTGCTGATGGGAATGGGAGTGTATAGTTTTGTGATGAGACTGGGAGCGTGTAGTTGGTGATGGGACTGGGAGTGTGTAGTTTGGTGATGGGACTGGGAGTTTGTAGTTTGGTGATGGGACTGGGAGTGTGTAGATTGGTGATGGGAATGGGAGTGTGTCGTTTGATGATGAGACTGGGAGTGTGCAGTTTTGTGATGGGACTGGCAGTGCGCAGTTTGGTGATGGGGCTAGGAGTGTGTATTTTGTTAATTGACTGGGAGTGTGCTGCTTTGTGCTGAGACTGGAAGTGTGTAGTTTGGTGATTGGACTGGGAGTGCGCAGTTTGGTGATGGGAGTGGGAGTGAGTAGTTTGGTGCTTGGACAGGAAGCGTGTAGTTTGGTGATGGGACTTTGAGTGTGTACCTTGGTGATGGGACAGGGAGTGTGCAGTTTTGTGCTGGGACTGGGAGTGTGTATTTTGGTGATGGGACTGGGAGTGTGTAGTTTTGTGATGGGACTGGGAGTGCGCAGTTTGGTGATGCGACTGGGAATGTGTAGTTTGGTGATGGGAATGGGAGTGCATAGTTTTGTGATGAGACTGGGAGTGTGTAGTTTGGTGATGGGACTGGGAGTGTGTAGATTTGTGATGAGACTGGGAGTGTGTAGATTTGTGATGGGACTGGGAGTGTGTAGTTTGGTGATGGGACTGGGAGTGTGTAGATTTGTGAGGAGACTGGGAGTGGGTAGTTTGGTGATGGGACTGGGAGTTTGTAGATTTGTGATGAGACTGGGAGTGTGTAGATTTGTGATGGGACTGGGAGTGTGTAGTTTGGTGATGGGACTGGGAGTGTGTATATTTGTGATGGGACTGGGAGTGGGTAGTTTGGTGATGCGACTGGGAGTGTGTAGATTGGTGATGGGACTGGTAATGTGTAGTTTGGTGATGGGACTGGGAGTGGGTAGTTTGGTGATGCGACTGGGAGTGTGTAGATTTGTGGTGAGACTGGGAGTGGGTAGTTTGGTGATGGGACTGGGAGTGTGTAGTTTGGTGATGGGACTGGTAATGTGTAGTTTGCTGATGGGACTGTGAGTGTGTAGTTTGCTGATGGGACTGGGAGTGTGCAGTTTGTTGATGGGACTGGGAGTGTGTAGTTTGATGAAGGGACTGGGAGTGTGCAGTTTGGTGATGCGACTGGGAGTGTGTAGTTTGGTGATGGGACTGGGAGTGTGTAGTTTGGTGATGGGACTGGGAGTGTGTAGTTTGGTGATGCGACTGGGTGTGTGTAGTTTGGTGATGGGACTGGGAGTGTGTAGTTTGGTGATGGGACTGGGAGTGTGCAGTTTGGTGATGCGACTGGGAGTGTGTAGTTTGGTGATGGGACTGGGAGTGTGCAGTTTGGTGATGGGACTGGGAGTGTGTAGTTTGGTGATGGGACTGGGAGTTTGTAGTTTGGTGATGGGACTGGGAGTTTGTAGTTTGGTGATGGGACTGGGAGTGTGTAGTTTGGTGATGGGACTGGGAGTGTGTAGTTTGGTGATGGGACTGGGAGTGTGTAGTTTGGTGATGGGACTGGGAGTGTGTAGTTTGGTGATGGGACTGGGAGATTGTAGTTTGGTGATGGGACTGGGAGTGTGTAGATTGGTAATGGGAATGGGAGTGTGTCGTTTGATGATGAGACTGGGAGTGTGCAGTTTTGTGATGGGACTGGGAGTGCGCAGTTTGGTGATGGGGCTCGGAGTGTGTATTTTGGTGATGGGACTGGGAGTGTGTAGTTTTGTGATGGGACTGGGAGTGCGCAGTTTGGTGATGCGACTGGGAGTGTGTAGTTTGGTGATGGGACTGAGAGTGTGTAGTTTGGTGATGGGAATGGGAGTGCATAGTTTTGTGATGAGACTGGGAGTGTGTAGTTGGTGATGGGACTGGGAGTGTGTAGTTTGGTGATGGGACTGGGAGTTTGTAGTTTGGTGATGGGACTGGGAGTGTGTAGATTGGTGATGGGTCTGGGAGTGTGTAGTTTGGTGATGGGACTGGGAGTGAGTAGTTTGGTGCTGGGACAGGGAGCGTGTAGTTTGGTGATGGGACTGGGAGTGTGTAGTTTGGTGATGGGTCTGGGAGTGTGTAGTTTGGTGATGGGACTGGGAGTGTGTAGTTTGGTGATGGGACAGGGAGTGCATAGTTTGGTGATGGGACTAGGAGTGTGTTGTTTGGTGATGGGACTGGGAGTGTGTCATTTGTTGATGGGACTGGGAGTGTTTAATTTGGTGATGGGACTGGGAGTGAGTAGTTTGGTGATGGGTCTGGGAGTGGGTAGTTTGGTGATTGGACTGGTAATGTGTAGTTTGGTGATGGGACTGGAAGTGTGTAGTTTGGTGATGGGACTGGGAGTGTGCAGTTTTGTGATGGGACTGGAAGTGTGCAGTTTGGTGATGGGACTCGGAGTGTGTAGTTTGGTGATGGGACTGGGAGTGTGTAGTTTGATGATGAGACTGGGAGTGTGCAGTTTTGTGATGGGACTGGAAGTGCGCAGTTTGGTGATGGGGCTAGGAGTGTGTATTTTGGTAATGGACTGGGAGTGTGCAGCTTTGTGCTGTGACTGGGAGTGTGTAGTTTGTTGATGGGACTGGGAGTGTGTAGTTTGATGAAGGGACTGGGAGTGTGTAATTTAGTGATGGGACTGGGAGTGTGTAGTTTGGTGATGGGACTGGGAGTGTGTAGTTTGGTGATGCGACTGGGAGTGTGTAGTTGGTGATGGGACTGGGAGAGTGTAGTTTGCTGATGGGAATGGGAGTGTATAGTTTTGTGATGAGACTGGGAGTGTGTAGTTGGTGATGGGACTGGGAGTGTGTAGTTTGGTGATGGGACTGGGAGTTTGTAGTTTGGTGATGGGACTGGGAGTGTGTAGATTGGTGATGGGAATGGGAGTGTGTCGTTTGATGATGAGACTGGGAGTGTGCAGTTTTGTGATGGGACTGGGAGTGCGCAGTTTGGTGATGGGGCTAGGAGTGTGTATTTTGTTAATTGACTGGGAGTGTGCTGCTTTGTGCTGAGACTGGAAGTGTGTAGTTTGGTGATTGGACTGGGAGTGCGCAGTTTGGTGATGGGAGTGGGAGTGAGTAGTTTGGTGCTGGGACAGGAAGCGTGTAGTTTGGTGATGGGACTTTGAGTTTGTACTTTGGTGATGGGACAGGGAGTGTGTAGTTTTGTGCTGGGACTGGGAGTGTGTAGTTTGGTGATGGGACTGGGAGTGTGTAGTTTGGTGATGCGACTGGGTGTGCATAGTTTGGTGATGGGATTGGGAGTGTGTAGTTTGGTGATGGAACTGGGAGTGTGTAGTTGGTAATGGGACTGGGAGTGTGTAGTTTGCTGATGGGAATGGGAGTGTATAGTTTTGTGATGAGACTGGGAGTGTGTAGTTGGTGATGGGACTGGGAGTGTGTAGTTTGGTGATGGGACTGGGAGTTTGTAGTTTGGTGATGGGACTGGGAGTGTGTAGATTGGTGATGGGAATGGGAGTGTGTCGTTTGATGATGAGACTGGGAGTGTGCAGTTTTGTGATGGGACTGGGAGTGCGCAGTTTGGTGATGGGGCTAGGAGTGTGTATTTTGTTAATTGACTGGGAGTGTGCTGCTTTGTGCTGAGACAGGAAGTGTGTAGTTTGGTGATTGGACTGGGAGTGCGCAGTTTGGTGATGGGACTGGGAGTGTGTAGTTTGTTGATGGGACTGGGAGTGTGTAATTTGGTGATGGGACAGGGAGTGTGCAGTTTTGTGCTGGGACTGGGAGTGTGTTGTTTGGTGATGGGACTGGGAGTGTGTAGTTTGTTGATGGGACTGGGAGTGTGTAATTTGGTGATGGGACTGGGAGTGTGTTGTTTGGTGATGGGACTGGGAGTGTGTAGTTTGGTGATGGGACTGGGAGAGCGTAGTTTGGTGATTGGACTGGGAGCGTGTCGTTTTGTGATTAGACTGGGAGTTTGTAGTTTGGTGATGGGACTGGGATTGTGTAGTTTGGTGATGGGACTGGGAGTGTGTAGTTTGGAGATGGGACTGGGAGTGTCTAATTTGGTGATGGGACTGGGAATGAGTAGTTTGGTGTTGGGACTGGGATTGTGTTGTTTGGTGATGGGACTGGGAGTATGTAGTTTTGTGATGAGTCTGGGAGTGTGTAGTTTGCTGATGGGACTGGGAGTGTGTAGATTGGTGATGGGACTGGGAGTATGTAGATTGGTGATGGGACTGAGAGTGTGTAGTTTGGTGAGGAGATTGGGAGTGTGCAGTATTGTGATGAGACTTGGAGTGTGTAGTTTGGTGTTGGGACTGGGAGTGCATAGTTTGGTGATGATATTGGGAGTGTGTAGTTTGGTGATGGAACTGGGAATGTGTAGTTTGGTGATGGGGCTGGAAGTGTGTAGTTTGGTGATGGGACTGGGAGTGTGTAGTTTGGTGATGGGAATGGGAGTGTATAGTTTTGTGATGAGACTGGGAGTGTGTAGTTTGGTGATGGGACTGGGAGTGTGTAGTTTGGTGATGGGACTGGGAGTGTGTAGTTTGGTGATGGGACTGGGAGTGTGTAGTTTGGTGATGCGACTGGGTGTGCATAGTTTGGTGATGGGATTGGGAGTGTGTAGTTGGTGATGGGACTGGGAGTGTGTAGTTTGGTGATGGGACTGGGAGTTTGTAGTTTGGTGATGGGACTGGGAGTGTGTAGATTGGTGATGGGAATGGGAGTGTGTCGTTTGATGATGAGACTGGGAGTGTGCAGTTTTGTGATGGGACTGGGAGTGCGCAGTTTGGTGATGGGGCTAGGAGTGTGTATTTTGTTAATTGACTGGGAGTGTGCTGCTTTGTGCTGAGACTGGAAGTGTGTAGTTTGGTGATTGGACTGGGAGTGCGCAGTTTGGTGATGGGAGTGGGAGTGAGTAGTTTGGTGCTGGGACAGGAAGCGTGTAGTTTGGTGATGGGACTTTGAGTTTGTACTTTGGTGATGGGACAGGGAGTGTGTAGTTTTGTGCTGGGACTGGGAGTGTGTAGTTTGGTGATGGGACTGGGAGTGTGTAGTTTGGTGATGCGACTGGGTGTGCATAGTTTGGTGATGGGATTGGGAGTATGTAGTTTGGTGATGGAACTGGGAGTGTGTAGTTGGTAATGGGACTGGGAGTGTGTAGTTTGCTGATGGGAATGGGAGTGTATAGTTTTGTGATGAGACTGGGAGTGTGTAGTTGGTGATGGGACTGGGAGTGTGTAGTTTGGTGATGGGACTGGGAGTTTGTAGTTTGGTGATGGGACTGGGAGTGTGTAGATTGGTGATGGGAATGGGAGTGTGTCGTTTGATGATGAGACTGGGAGTGTGCAGTTTTGTGATGGGACTGGGAGTGCGCAGTTTGGTGATGGGGCTAGGAGTGTGTATTTTGTTAATTGACTGGGAGTGTGCTGCTTTGTGCTGAGACAGGAAGTGTGTAGTTTGGTGATTGGACTGGGAGTGCGCAGTTTGGTGATGGGAGTGGGAGTGAGTAGTTTGGTGCTGGGACAGGAAGCGTGTAGTTTGGTGATGGGACAGGGAGTGTGCAGTTTTGTGCTGGGACTGGGAGTGTGTAGTTTGGTGATGGGACTGGGAGTGTGTAGTTTGGTGATGGGACAGGGAGTGCGTAGTTTGGTGATGGGACTGGGAGTGTGTTGTTTGGTGATGGGACTGGGAGTGTGTAGTTTGTTGATGGGACTGGGAGTGTGTAATTTGGTGATGGGACTGGGAGTGTGTTGTTTGGTGATGGGACTGGGAGTGTGTAGTTTGGTGATGGGACTGGGAGAGCGTAGTTTGGTGATTGGACTGGGAGCGTGTAGTTTTGTGATTAGACTGGGAGTTTGTAGTTTGGTGATGGGACTGGGATTGTGTAGTTTGGTGATGGGACTGGGAGTGTGTAGTTTGGAGATGGGACTGGGAGTGTCTAATTTGGTGATGGGACTGGGAGTGAGTAGTTTGGTGTTGGGACTGGGATTGTGTTGTTTGGTGATGGGACTGGGAGTATGTAGTTTTGTGATGAGTCTGGGAGTGTGTAGTTTGCTGATGGGACTGGGAGTGTGTAGATTGGTGATGGGACTGGGAGTATGTAGATTGGTGATGGGACTGAGAGTGTGTAGTTTGGTGAGGAGATTGGGAGTGTGCAGTATTGTGATGAGACTTGGAGTGTGTAGTTTGGTGTTGGGACTGGGAGTGCATAGTTTGGTGATGATATTGGGAGTGTGTAGTTTGGTGATGGAACTGGGAATGTGTAGTTTGGTGATGGGGCTGGAAGTGTGTAGTTTGGTGATGGGACTGGGAGTGTGTAGTTTGGTGATGGGAATGGGAGTGTATAGTTTTGTGATGAGACTGGGAGTGTGTAGTTTGGTGATGGGACTGGGAGTGTGTAGTTTGGTGATGGGACTGGGAGTGTGTACTTTGCTGATGGGACTGGGAGTGTGTAGTTTGGTGATGGGACTGGGAGTGTGTCGTTTGATGATGAGACTGGGTGTGTGCAGTTTTGTGATGGGACTGGGAGTGTGTAGTTTGTTGATGGTACTGGGAGTGTGTAATTTGGTGATGGGACTGGGAGTAAGTAGTTTGTTGATGGATCTGGGATTGTGTAATTTGGTGATGGGACTGGGAGTGTGTAGGTTTGTGATGAGACTGGGAGTGTGTAGTTTGGTGATGCGACTGGGAGTGGGTAGTTTGGTGATGGGACTGGGAGTGTGTAGTTTGGTGATGGGACTGGTAATGTGTAGTTTGGTGATGGGACTGGAAGTGTGTAGTTTGGTGATGGGACTGGGAGTGTGCAGTCTGGTGATGGGACTGGGAGTGTGTAGTTTGGTGATGGGACTGGGAGTGTGTAGTTTGATGATGAGACTGGGAGTGTGCAGTTTTGTGATGGGACTGGAAGTGCGCAGTTTGGTGATGGGGCCAGGAGTGTGTATTTTGGTAAAGTACTGGGAGTGTGCAGCTTTGTGCTGGGACTGGGAGTGTGTAGCTTGGTGATGAGACTGGGAGTGAGTAGTTTGGTGCTGGGACAGGGAGCGTGTAGTTTGGTGATGGGACCTCGAATGTGTACTTTGGTGATTGGACAGGACGTGTGTAGTTTTGTGCTGAGACTGGGAGTGTGTAGTTTGGTGATGGGACTGGGAGTGTGTAATATGGCGATGGGACTGGGAGTGACTAGTCTGGTGTTGGGACTGGGAGTGTGTAGTTTGGTGATGGGACTGGGAGTGTGTAGTTTGTGATGGGGCTGGGAGTATGTAGCTGGTAGCTTGGTGATGTGAAAGGGTGTGTGTAGTTTTGTGCTGAGACTGGGAGTGTGTAGTTTGGTGATGGGACTGGGAGTGTGTAGTTTGGTGATGGGACTAGGAGTGTGCAGTTTCGCGATGTGTCTGGGAGTGTGTAGTTTGGCGATGAGACTGGGAGAGAGTAGTTTGGTGATGGGACTGGGAGCGTGTAGTTTTGTGCTGAGACTGGGAGTGTGTAGTTTGGTGATGGGACTGGGAGTGTGTAATTTGGCGATGGGACTGGGAGTGACTAGTCTGGTGTTGGGACTGGGAGTGTGTAATTTGGCGATGGGACTGGGAGTGACTAGTCTGGTGTTGGGACTGGGAGTGTGTAGTTTGGTGATGGGACTGGGAGTGTGTAGTTTGGTGATGGGACTGGGAGTGTGTAGTTTGGTGATGGGACTAGGAGTGTGCAGTTTCGCGATGTGTCTGGGAGTGTGTAGTTTGGCGATGAGACTGGGAGAGAGTAGTTTGATGATGGGAATGGGAGTGTCTAGTTTCTGATGAGACTGGGAGTGTGTAGTTTGGTGATGGGACTGGGAGTGTGTAGTTTGGTGATGGGACTGGGAGTGTGTAGTTTGCAGATGGGACTGGGAGTGTGTAGTTTGGTGATGGGACTGGGAGTGTGTAGTTTGGAGATGGGACTGGGAGTGTCTAATTTGGTGATGGGACTGGGAGTGAGTAGTTTGGTGTTGGGACTGGGAGTGTGTTCTTTGGTGATGGGACTGGGAGTGCATATTTTGGTGATGGGACTGAGAGTGTGTAGTTTGGAGATGGGACTGGGAGTGTGTAGTTTGTTGATGGGACTGGGAGTGTGTAGTTTGGTGATGGGACTGGGAGTGAGCAGTTTGGTGTTGGGACTGGGAGTGTGTAGTTTGGTGATGGGACTGGGTGTGTGCAGCTTGGTGATGGGACAGGGAGTGTGTAATTTTGTGCTGAGACTGGGAGTGTGTAGTTTTGTGATGGGACTAGGAGTGTGCAGTTTTATGATGAGTCTGGGAGTGTGTAGTTTGGTGATGGGACTGGGAGAGCGTAGTTTGGTGATGGGACTGCGAGCGTGTAGTTTTGTGATTAGACTGGGAGTTTGTAGTTTGGTGATGGGACTGGGAGTGTGTAGTTTGGTGATGGGACTGTGAGTGTGTAGTTTGGAAATGGGACTGGGAGTGTCTAATTTGGTGATGGGACTGGGAGTGAGTAGTTTGGTGTTGGGACTGGGATTGTGTTGTTTGGTGATGGGACTGGGAGTATGTAGTTTTGTGATGAGACTGGGAGTGTGTAGTTTGGTGATGGGACTGGGAGTGTGTAGATTGGTGATGGGACTGGGAGTGTGTAGATTTGTGATGAGACTGAGAGTGTGTAGTTTGGTGATGGGACTGGGAGTGTGTAGTTTGGTGATGGGACTGGGAGTGTGTAGTTTGGTGATGATACTGGGAGTGAGTAGATTGGTGATGGGACTGGGAGCGTGTAGATTGGTGATGGGACTGAGAGTGTGTAGTTTGGTGAGGGGACTGGGAGTGTGCAGTATTGTGATGGGACTGGGAGTGTGTAGATTGGTGATGGGAATGGGAGTGTGTCGTTTGATGATGAGACTGGGAGTGTGCAGTTTTGTGATGGGACTGGGAGTGCGCAGTTTGGTGATGGGGCTAGGAGTGTGTATTTTGTTAATTGACTGGGAGTGTGCTGCTTTGTGCTGAGACAGGAAGTGTGTAGTTTGGTGATTGGACTGGGAGTGCGCAGTTTGGTGATGGGAGTGGGAGTGAGTAGTTTGGTGCTGGGACAGGAAGCGTGTAGTTTGGTGATGGGACAGGGAGTGTGCAGTTTTGTGCTGGGACTGGGAGTGTGTAGTTTGGTGATGGGACTGGGAGTGTGTAGTTTGGTGATGGGACAGGGAGTGCGTAGTTTGGTGATGGGACTGGGAGTGTGTTGTTTGGTGATGGGACTGGGAGTGTGTAGTTTGTTGATGGGACTGGGAGTGTGTAATTTGGTGATGGGACTGGGAGTGTGTTGTTTGGTGATGGGACTGGGAGTGTGTAGTTTGGTGATGGGACTGGGAGAGCGTAGTTTGGTGATTGGACTGGGAGCGTGTAGTTTTGTGATTAGACTGGGAGTTTGTAGTTTGGTGATGGGACTGGGATTGTGTAGTTTGGTGATGGGACTGGGAGTGTGTAGTTTGGAGATGGGACTGGGAGTGTCTAATTTGGTGATGGGACTGGGAGTGAGTAGTTTGGTGTTGGGACTGGGATTGTGTTGTTTGGTGATGGGACTGGGAGTATGTAGTTTTGTGATGAGTCTGGGAGTGTGTAGTTTGCTGATGGGACTGGGAGTGTGTAGATTGGTGATGGGACTGGGAGTATGTAGATTGGTGATGGGACTGAGAGTGTGTAGTTTGGTGAGGAGATTGGGAGTGTGCAGTATTGTGATGAGACTTGGAGTGTGTAGTTTGGTGTTGGGACTGGGAGTGCATAGTTTGGTGATGATATTGGGAGTGTGTAGTTTGGTGATGGAACTGGGAATGTGTAGTTTGGTGATGGGGCTGGAAGTGTGTAGTTTGGTGATGGGACTGGGAGTGTGTAGTTTGGTGATGGGAATGGGAGTGTATAGTTTTGAGATGAGACTGGGAGTGTGTAGTTTGGTGATGGGACTGGGAGTGTGTAGTTTGGTGATGGGACTGGGAGTGTGTACTTTGCTGATGGGACTGGGAGTGTGTAGTTTGGTGATGGGACTGGGAGTGTGTCGTTTGATGATGAGACTGGGTGTGTGCAGTTTTGTGATGGGACTGGGAGTGTGTAGTTTGTTGATGGTACTGGGAGTGTGTAATTTGGTGATGGGACTGGGAGTAAGTAGTTTGTTGATGGATCTGGGATTGTGTAATTTGGTGATGGGACTGGGAGTGTGTAGGTTTGTGATGAGACTGGGAGTGTGTAGTTTGGTGATGCGACTGGGAGTGGGTAGTTTGGTGATGGGACTGGGAGTGTGTAGTTTGGTGATGGGACTGGTAATGTGTAGTTTGGTGATGGGACTGGAAGTGTGTAGTTTGGTGATGGGACTGGGAGTGTGCAGTCTGGTGATGGGACTGGGAGTGTGTAGTTTGGTGATGGGACTGGGAGTGTGTAGTTTGATGATGAGACTGGGAGTGTGCAGTTTTGTGATGGGACTGGAAGTGCGCAGTTTGGTGATGGGGCCAGGAGTGTGTATTTTGGTAAAGTACTGGGAGTGTGCAGCTTTGTGCTGGGACTGGGAGTGTGTAGCTTGGTGATGAGACTGGGAGTGAGTAGTTTGGTGCTGGGACAGGGAGCGTGTAGTTTGGTGATGGGACCTCGAATGTGTACTTTGGTGATTGGACAGGACGTGTGTAGTTTTGTGCTGAGACTGGGAGTGTGTAGTTTGGTGATGGGACTGGGAGTGTGTAATATGGCGATGGGACTGGGAGTGACTAGTCTGGTGTTGGGACTGGGAGTGTGTAGTTTGGTGATGGGACTGGGAGTGTGTAGTTTGTGATGGGGCTGGGAGTATGTAGCTGGTAGCTTGGTGATGTGAAAGGGTGTGTGTAGTTTTGTGCTGAGACTGGGAGTGTGTAGTTTGGTGATGGGACTGGGAGTGTGTAGTTTGGTGATGGGACTAGGAGTGTGCAGTTTCGCGATGTGTCTGGGAGTGTGTAGTTTGGCGATGAGACTGGGAGAGAGTAGTTTGGTGATGGGACTGGGAGCGTGTAGTTTTGTGCTGAGACTGGGAGTGTGTAGTTTGGTGATGGGACTGGGAGTGTGTAATTTGGCGATGGGACTGGGAGTGACTAGTCTGGTGTTGGGACTGGGAGTGTGTAATTTGGCGATGGGACTGGGAGTGACTAGTCTGGTGTTGGGACTGGGAGTGTGTAGTTTGGTGATGGGACTGGGAGTGTGTAGTTTGGTGATGGGACTGGGAGTGTGTAGTTTGGTGATGGGACTAGGAGTGTGCAGTTTCGCGATGTGTCTGGGAGTGTGTAGTTTGGCGATGAGACTGGGAGAGAGTAGTTTGATGATGGGAATGGGAGTGTCTAGTTTCTGATGAGACTGGGAGTGTGTAGTTTGGTGATGGGACTGGGAGTGTGTAGTTTGGTGATGGGACTGGGAGTGTGTAGTTTGCAGATGGGACTGGGAGTGTGTAGTTTGGTGATGGGACTGGGAGTGTGTAGTTTGGAGATGGGACTGGGAGTGTCTAATTTGGTGATGGGACTGGGAGTGAGTAGTTTGGTGTTGGGACTGGGAGTGTGTTCTTTGGTGATGGGACTGGGAGTGCATATTTTGGTGATGGGACTGAGAGTGTGTAGTTTGGAGATGGGACTGGGAGTGTGTAGTTTGTTGATGGGACTGGGAGTGTGTAGTTTGGTGATGGGACTGGGAGTGAGCAGTTTGGTGTTGGGACTGGGAGTGTGTAGTTTGGTGATGGGACTGGGTGTGTGCAGCTTGGTGATGGGACAGGGAGTGTGTAATTTTGTGCTGAGACTGGGAGTGTGTAGTTTTGTGATGGGACTAGGAGTGTGCAGTTTTATGATGAGTCTGGGAGTGTGTAGTTTGGTGATGGGACTGGGAGAGCGTAGTTTGGTGATGGGACTGCGAGCGTGTAGTTTTGTGATTAGACTGGGAGTTTGTAGTTTGGTGATGGGACTGGGAGTGTGTAGTTTGGTGATGGGACTGTGAGTGTGTAGTTTGGAAATGGGACTGGGAGTGTCTAATTTGGTGATGGGACTGGGAGTGAGTAGTTTGGTGTTGGGACTGGGATTGTGTTGTTTGGTGATGGGACTGGGAGTATGTAGTTTTGTGATGAGACTGGGAGTGTGTAGTTTGGTGATGGGACTGGGAGTGTGTAGATTGGTGATGGGACTGGGAGTGTGTAGATTTGTGATGAGACTGAGAGTGTGTAGTTTGGTGATGGGACTGGGAGTGTGTAGTTTGGTGATGGGACTGGGAGTGTGTAGTTTGGTGATGATACTGGGAGTGAGTAGATTGGTGATGGGACTGGGAGCGTGTAGATTGGTGATGGGACTGAGAGTGTGTAGTTTGGTGAGGGGACTGGGAGTGTGCAGTATTGTGATGAGACTTGGAGTGTGTATTTTGGTGTTGGGACTGGGAGTGCATAGTTTGGTGATGGTATTGGGAGTGTGTAGTTTGGTGATGGAACTGGGAATGTGCAGTTTGGTGATGGGGCTGGAAGTGTGTAGTTTGGTGATGGGACTGGGAGTGTGTAGTTTGGTGATGGGAATGGGAGTGTATAGTTTTGTGATGAGACTGGGAGTGTGTAGTTTGGTGATGGGACTGGGAGTGCGCAGTTTGGTGATGGGACTGAGAGTGTGTAGTTTGGAGATGGGACTGGGAGTGTGCAGTTTGGTGAAGGGACTGGGAGTGTGTAGTTTGGTGAGGGGACTGGGAGTGTGCAGTTTGGTGATGGGACTGGGAGTGAGTAGTTTGGTGATGGCCTGGGAGCGTGTAGTTTGGTGATGAGACTGG
Organism: Pristiophorus japonicus; assembly: GCF_044704955.1. Taxonomy (NCBI): domain Eukaryota; kingdom Metazoa; phylum Chordata; class Chondrichthyes; family Pristiophoridae; genus Pristiophorus; species Pristiophorus japonicus. Next base: position 97,345,594 of record NC_091989.1, on the reverse strand, counting down.
CAATGTGTAGTTTGTTGATGGGACTGGGAGTGTGTAGTTTGGTGACGGGACTGGGAGTATGTAGTTTGGTGATGGGATTGGGAGTGTTCAGTTTTGTGCTGGGACTGGGAGTGCGTAGTTTGGTGATGGGACTGGGTGTGTGTAGTTTGGTAATGGGACAGGGAGTGTGTAATTTGGTGATGGGACTGGGAGTGACTAGTTTGGTGTTGGGACTGGAATGTGTAGTTTGGTGATGGGACTGGGAGTGTGTAGTTTGGTGATGGGGCTGGGAGTGTGTAGTTGGTGAGGGGACTGTGAGTGTGCAGTTTTGTGATGAGACTGGGAGTGTGTAGTTTAGTGATGGGACTAGGAGTGCGTAGTTTGGTGAAGGGATTGGGAGTGTGTAGATTGGTGATGGGACTGGGAGTGTGTAGTTTGGTGATGGGACTGGGACTGTGTAGTTTGGTGATGGGACTGGGAGTGAGTAGTTTGGTGATAGGACTGGGAGTGTGTAGTATGGTGATGGGACTGGGAGTGTGTAGTTTGTTGATGGGACAGGGAGTGCGTAGTTTGTTGATGGGACTGGGAGTGTGTAGTTTGATGAAGGGACTGGGAGTGTGTAGTTTAGTGATGGGACTGGAAGTGTGTAGTTTGGTGATGGGACTGGGAGTGTGTAGTTTGGTGGTGGGACTGGGAGTGTGTAGTTTGGTGATCGAGCTGGGAGTGTGTAGTTTGGTGACGGGACTGGGAGTGTGTAGTTTGGCGATGGTACTGGGAGTGTGTAATTTGGTAATGAGACTGGGAGTGTGTAGTTTGGTGATGGGACTGGGAGTGTGTAGTTTGGTGATGGGACTGGAAGTGTGTAGTTTGGTGATGGGACTGGGAGTGTGTAGTTTGGTGATGGGACTGGGAGTGTTTAATTTGGTGATGGGACTGGGAGTGACTAGTTTGGTGTTGGGACTGGGAGTGTGTAGTTTGATGATGGGACTGGGAGTGTGTAGTTTGGTGATGGGGCTGGGAGTGTGTAGTTGGTGAGGGGACTGTGAGTGTGCAGTTTTGTGATGAGACTGGGAGTGTGTAGTTTAGTGATAGGACTGGGAGTGCGTAGTTTGGTGATGGGACTGGGTGTGTGTAGCTTGGTGATGGGACAGGGTGTGTGTAGTTTTGTGCTGAGACTGGGAGTGTGTAGTTTAGTGATGGGACTGGGAGTGTGTAGTTTGGTGATGGGATTGGGAGTGTGCAGTTTTGCGATGTGTCTGGGAGTGTGTAGTTTGGTGATGAGACTGGGAGAGCGTAGTTTGGTGATGGGACTGGGAGCGTGTCGTTTTGCGATTAGACTGGGAGTGTGTAGTTTGGTGATGGGATTGGGAGTGTGCAGTTTTGCGATGTGTCTGGGAGTGTGTAGTTTGGTGATGGGACTGGGAGTGTGTAGTTTGGTGATGGGACTGGGAGTGTGTAGTTTGGTGATGGGACTGGGAGTGTGTAGTTTGCAGAAGGGACTGGGAGTGTCTAATTTGGTGATGGGACTGGGAGTGAGTAGTTTGGTGTTGGGACTGGGAGTGTGTTCTTTGGTGATGGGACTGGGAGTATGTAGTTTTGTGATGAGACTGGGAGTGTGTAGATTGGTGATGGGACTGAGAGTGTGTAGTTTGGTGATGGGACTGGGAGTGTGTAGTTTGCTGATGGGACTGGGAGTGTGTAGTTTGGTGATGGGACTGATAGTGTGTAGTTTGGTGAAAGGACTGGGAGTGTGTAGTTTGGTGAGGGGACTGGGAGTGTGTAGTTTGGTGATCGGACTGGGAGCGTTTAGTTTGGTGATGAGACTGGCAATGTGTAGTTTGTTGATGGGACTGGGAGTGTGTAGTTTGGTGATGGGGCTGGGAGTGTGTAGTTTGGTGAGGGGAATGGGTGTGTGTAGATTAGTGATGGGACTGGTAGTGCGTAGTTTGGTGATGGGACTGGGTGTGTGTAGCTTGGTGATGGGACAGGGAGTGTGTAGTTTTGTGCTGAGACTGGGAGTGTGTAGTTTTGTGATGGGACTAGGAGTGTGCAGTTTTATGATGAGTCTGGGAGTGTGTAGTTTGGTGATGGGACTGGGAGAGCGTAGTTTGGTGATGGGACTGGGAGCGTGTAGTTTTGTGATGAGTCTGGGAGTTTGTAGTTTGGTGATGGGACTGGGAGTGTGTAGTTTGCTGATGGGACTGGGAGTGTGTAGATTGGTGATGGGTCTGGGAGTGTGTAGATTTGTGATGAGACTGGGAGTGTGTAGTTTGGTGATGGGACTGGGAGTGTGTAGTTTGGTGATGGGACTGGGAGTGTGTAGTTTGGTGATGATACTGGGAGTGAGCAGATTGGTGATGGGACTGGGAGTGTGTAGATTGGTGATGGGACTGAGAGTGTGTAGTTTGGTGAGGAGATTGGGAGTGTGCAGTATTGTGATGAGACTTGGAGTGTGTAGTTTGGTGTTGGGACTGGGAGTGCATAGTTTGGTGATGATATTGGGAGTGTGTAGTTTGGTGATGGAACTGGGAATGTGTAGTTTGGTGATGGGGCTGGAAGTGTGTAGTTTGGTGATGGGACTGGGAGTGTGTAGTTTGGTGATGGGAATGGGAGTGTATAGTTTTGTGATGAGACTGGGAGTGTGTAGTTTGGTGATGGGACTGGAAGTGTGTAGTTTGGTGATGGGACTGGGAGTGTGTACTTTGCTGATGGGACTGGGAGTGTGTAGTTTGGTGATGGGACTGGGAGTGTGTCGTTTGATGATGAGACTGGGTGTGTGCAGTTTTGTGATGGGACTGGGAGTGTGTAGTTTGTTGATGGTACTGGGAGTGTGTAATTTGGTGATGGGACTGGGAGTAAGTAGTTTGTTGATGGATCTGGGATTGTGTAATTTGGTGATGGGACTGGGAGTGTGTAGGTTTGTGATGAGACTGGGAGTGTGTAGTTTGGTGATGCGACTGGGAGTGGGTAGTTTGGTGATGGGACTGGGAGTGTGTAGTTTGGTGATGGGACTGGTAATGTGTAGTTTGGTGATGGGACTGGAAGTGTGTAGTTTGGTGATGGGACTGGGAGTGTGCAGTCTGGTGATGGGACTGGGAGTGTGTAGTTTGGTGATGGGACTGGGAGTGTGTAGTTTGATGATGAGACTGGGAGTGTGCAGTTTTGTGATGGGACTGGAAGTGCGCAGTTTGGTGATGGGGCTAGGAGTGTGTATTTTAGTAATGTACTGGGAGTGTGCAGCTTTGTGCTGAGACTGGGAGTGTGTAGCTTGGTGATGAGACTGGGAGTGAGTAGTTTGGTGCTGGGACAGGGAGCGTGTAGTTTGGTGATGGGACCTGGAATGTGTACTTTGGTGATTGGACAGGACGTGTGTAGTTTTGTGCTGAGACTGGGAGTGTGTAGTTTGGTGATGGGACTGGGAGTGTGTAATTTGGTGATGGGACTGGGAGTGACTAGTTTGGTGTTGGGACTGGGAGTGTGTAGTTTGGTGATGGGACTGGGAGTGTGTAGTTTGGTGATGGGGCTGGGAGTATGTAGCTGGTGAGGGGACTGTGAGTGTGCAGTTTTGTGGTGAGACTGGGAGTGTGCAGTTTAGTGATGGGACTGGGAGTGCGTAGTTTGGTGATGGGACTGGGTGTGTGTAGCTTGGTGATGGGAAAGGGTGTGTGTAGTTTTGTGCTGAGACTGGGAGTGTGTAGTTTGGTGATGGGACTGGGAGTGTGTAGTTTGGTGATGGGACTGGGAGTGTGTAGTTTGGTGATGGGACTAGGAGTGTGCAGTTTTGCGATGTGTCTGGGAGTGTGTAGTTTGGCGATGAGACTGGGAGAGAGTAGTTTGGTGATGGGACTGGGAGCGTGTAGTTTCGTGATTAGACTGGGAGTGTGTAGTTTGGTGATGGGACTGGGAGTGTGTAGTTTGGTGATGGGACTGGGAGTGTGTAGTTTGGTGATGGGACTGGGAGTGTGTAGTTTGGTGATGGGACTGGGAGTGTGTAGTTTGGTGATGAGACTGGGAGTGTGTAGTTTGGTGATGGGACTGGGAGTGTGTAGTTTGGTGATGGGACTGGGAGTGTGTAGTTTTGTGATGGGACTGGGAGTGTCTAATTTGGTGATGGGACTGGGAGTGAGTAGTTTGGTGTTGGGACTGGGAGTGTGTTCTTTGGTGATGGGACTGGGAGTGCGTATTTTGGTGATGGGACTGAGAGTGTGTAGTTTGGAGATGGGACTGGGAGTGTGTAGTTTGGTGAAGGGACTGGGAGTGTGTAGTTTGGTGAGGGGATTGGGAGTGTGTAGTTTGGTGATGGAACTGGGAATGTGCAGTTTGGTGATGGGGCTGGAAGTGTGTAGTTTGGTGATGGGACTGTGAGTGTGTAGTTTGGAAATGGGACTGGGAGTGTGTAGTTTGGTGATGGGACTGGGAGTGAGCAGTTTGGTGTTGGGACTGGGATTGTGTTGTTTGGTGATGGGACTGGGAGTGTGTAGATTGGTGATGGGACTGGGAGTGTGTAGTTTGGTGATGGGACTGGGAGTGAGCAGTTTGGTGTTGGGACTGGGAGTGTGTAGTTTGGTGATGGGACTGGGAGTGTTTAGTTTGGTGATGGGGCTGGGAGTGTGTAGTTTGGTGAGGGGACTGGGAGTGTGCAGTTTTGTGATGAGACTGGGAGTGTGTAGTTTAGTGATGGGACTGGGAGTGTATAGTTTGGTGATGGGGCTGGGAGTGTGTAGTTTGGTGAGGGGACTGGGAGTGTGCAGTTTTGTGATGAGACTGGGAGTGTGTAGTTTGGTGATGGGACTGGGTGTGTGCAGCTTGGTGATGGGACAGGGAGTGTGTAATTTTGTGCTGACACTGGGAGTGTGTAGTTTTGTGATGGGACTAGGAGTGTGCAGTTTTATGATGAGTCTGGGAGTGTGTAGTTTGGTGATGGGACTGGGAGAGCGTAGTTTGGTGATGGGACTGGGAGCGTGTAGTTTTGTGATTAGACTGGGAGTTTGTAGTTTGGTGATGGGACTGGGAGTGTGTAGTTTGGTGATGGAACTGGGAGTGAGTAGTTTGGTGTTGGGACTGTGAGTGTGTAGTTTGGAAATGGGAATGGGAGTGAGTAGTTTGGTGTTGGGACTGGGATTGTGTTGTTTGGTGATGGGACTGGGAGTGTGTAGATTGGTGATGGGACTGGGAGTGTGTAGATTGGTGATGGGACTGGGAGTGTGTAGATTTGTGATGAGACTGAGAGTGTGTAGTTTGGTGATGGGACTGGGAGTGTGTAGTTTGGTGATGGGACTGGGAGTGTGTAGTTTGGTGATGATACTGGGAGTGAGTAGATTGGTGATGGGACTGGGAGCGTGTAGATTGGTGATGGGACTGAGAGTGTGTAGTTTGGTGAGGGGACTGGGAGTGTGCAGTATTGTGATGAGACTTGGAGTGTGTAGTTTGGTGATGGGACTGGGAGTGTGTAGTTTGGTGATGGGACTGGGAGTGCGCAGTTTGGTGATGGTATTGGGAGTGTGTAGATTGGTGATGGAACTGGGAATGTGTAGTTTGGTGATGGGGCTGGAAGTGTGTAGTTTGGTGATGGGACTGGGAGTTTGTAGTTTGGTGATGGGAATGGGAGTGTATAGTTTTGTGATGAGACTGGGAGTGTGTAGTTTGGTGATGGGACTGGGAGTGCGCAGTTTGGTGATGGGACTGAGAGTGTGTAGTTTGGAGGTGGGACTGGGAGTGTGCAGTTTGGTGAAGGGACTGGGAGTGTGTAGTTTGGTGAGGGGACTGGGAGTGTGCAGTTTGGTGATGGGACTGGGAGTGAGTAGTTTGGTGATGGCCTGGGAGCGTGTAGTTTGGTGATAAGACTGGCAATGTGTAGTTTGTTGATGGGACTGGGAGTGTGTAGTTTGGTGACGGGACTGGGAGTATGTAGTTTGGTGATGGGATTGGGAGTGTTCAGTTTTGTGCTGGGACTGGGAGTGCGTAGTTTGGTGATGGGACTGGGTGTGTGTAGTTTGGTAATGGGACAGGCAGTGTGTCATTTTATGCTTAGACTGGGAGTGTGTAGTTTGGTGATGGGGCTGGGAGTGTGTAGTTTGGAGACGGGACTGGGAGTGTGTAGTTTGGTGATGGGACTGGGAGTGTGTAATTTGGTGATGGGACTGGGAGTGACTAGTTTGGTGTTGGGACTGGAATGTGTAGTTTGGTGATGGGACTGGGAGTGTGTAGTTTGGTGATGGGGCTGGGAGTGTGTAGTTGGTGAGGGGACTGTGAGTGTGCAGTTTTGTGATGAGACTGGGAGTGTGTAGTTTAGTGATGGGACTAGAAGTGCGTAGTTTGGTGAAGGGATTGGGAGTGTGTAGATTGGTGATGGGACTGGGAGTGGGTAGTTTGGTGATAGGACTGGGAGTGTGTAGTATGGTGATGGGACTGGGAGTGTGTATTTTGATGATGGGACAGGGAGTGCGTAGTTTGTTGATGGGACTGGGAGTGTGTAGTTTGATGAAGGGACTGGGAGTGTGTAGTTTAGTGATGGGACTGGAAGTGTGTAGTTTGGTGATGGGACTGGGAGTGTGTAGTTTGGTGGTGGGACTGGGAGTGTGTAGTTTGGTGATCGGGCTGGGAGTGTGTAGTTTGGTGACGGGACTGGGAGTGTGTAGTTTGGCGATGGTACTGGGAGTGTGTAATTTGGTAATGAGACTGGGAGTGTGTAGTTTGGTGATGGGACTGGGAGTGTGTAGTTTGGTGATGGGACTGGAAGTGTGTAGTTTGGTGATGGGACTGGGAGTGTGTAGTTTGGTGATGGGACTGGGAGTGTTTAATTTGGTGATGGGACTGGGAGTGACTAGTTTGGTGTTGGGACTGGGAGTGTGTAGTTTGGTGATGGGACTGGGAGTGTGTAGTTTGGTGATGGGGCTGGGAGTGTGTAGTTGGTGAGGGGACTGTGAGTGTGCAGTTTTGTGATGAGACTGGGAGTGTGTAGTTTAGTGATAGGACTGGGAGTGCGTAGTTTGGTGATGGGACTGGGTGTGTGTAGCTTGGTGATGGGACAGGGTGTGTGTAGTTTTGTGCTGAGACTGGGAGTGTGTAGATTAGTGATGGGACTGGGAGTGTGTAGTTTGGTGATGGGATTGGGAGTGTGCAGTTTTGCGATGTGTCTGGGAGTGTGTAGTTTAGTGATGAGACTGGGAGTGTGTAGTTTGGTGATGGGACTGGGAGTGTGTAGTTTGGTGATGGGACTGGGAGTGTGTCGTTTTGTGATTAGACTGGGTGTGTGTAGTTTGGTGATGGGACTGGGAGTGTGTAGTTTGGTGATGGGACTGGGAGTGTGTAGTTTGGTGATGGGACTGGGAGTGTGTAGTTTTCAGATGGGACTGGGAGTGTCTAATTTGGTGATGGGACTGGGAGTGAGTAGTTTGGTGTTGGGACTGGGAGTGTGTTCTTTGGTGATGGGACTGGGAGTATGTAGTTTTGTGATGAGACTGGGAGTGTGTAGATTGGTGATGGGACTGAGAGTGTGTAGTTTGGTGATGGGACTGGGAGTGTGTAGTTTGCTGATGGGACTGGGAGTGTGTAGTTTGGTGATGGGACTGATAGTGCGTAGTTTGGTGATGGGACTGGGTGTGTGTAGCTTGGTGATGGGACAGGGAGTGTGTAGTTTTGTGTTGAGACTGGGAGTGTGTAGTTTTGTGATGGGACTAGGAGTGTGCAGTTTTATGATGAGTCTGGGAGTGTGTAGTTTGGTGATGGGACTGGGAGAGCGTAGTTTGGTGATGGGACTGGGAGCGTGTAGTTTTGTGATTAGACTGGGAGTTTGTAGTTTGGTGATGGGACTGGGAGTGTGTAGTTTGGTGATGGGACTGGGAGTGTGTAGTTTGGAGATGGGACTGGGAGTGTCTAATTTGGTGATGGGACTGGGAGTGAGTAGTTTGGTGTTGGGACTGGGATTGTGTTGTTTGGTGATGGGACTGGGAGTATGTAGTTTTGTGATGAGACTGGGAGTGTGTAGTTTGCTGATGGGACTGGGAATGTGTAGATTGGTGATGGGACTGGGAGTGTGTAGATTTGTGATGAGACTGGGAGTGTGTAGTTTGGTGATGGGACTGGGAGTGTGTAGTTTGGTGATGGGACTGGGAGTGTGTAGTTTGGTGATGATACTGGGAGTGAGTAGATTGGTGATGGGACTGGGAGTGTGTAGATTGGTGATGGGACTGAGAGTGTGTAGTTTGGTGAGGAGATTGGGAGTGTGCAGTATTGTGATGAGACTTGGAGTGTGTAGTTTGGTGTTGGGACTGGGAGTGCATAGTTTGGTGATGATATTGGGAGTGTGTAGTTTGGTGATGGAACTGGGAATGTGTAGTTTTGTGATGGGGCTGGAAGTGTGTAGTTTGGTGATGGGACTGGGAGTGTGTAGTTTGGTGATGGGAATGGGAGTGTATAGTTTTGTGATGAGACTGGGAGTGTGTAGTTTGGTAATGGGACTGGGAGTGTGTAGTTTGGTGATGGGACTGGGAGTGTGTAGTTTGCTGATGGGACTGGGAGTGTGTAGTTTGGTGATGGGACTGGGAGTGTGTCGTTTGATGATGAGACTGGGAGTGTGCAGTTTAGTGATGGGACTGGGAGTGTGTAGTTTGTTGATGGGACTGGGAGTGTGTAATTTGGTGATGGGACTGGGAGTAAGTAGTTTGTTGATGGATCTGGGATTGTGTAATTTGGTGATGGGACTGGGAGTGTGTAGGTTTGTGATGAGACTGGGAGTGTGTAGTTTGGTGATGCGACTGGAAGTGTGTAGTTTGGTGATGGGACTGGGAGTGTGCAGTTTGGTGATGGGACTGAGAGTGTGTAGTTTGGTGATGGGACTGGGAGTCTGTAGTTTGGTGATGGGACTGGGAGTGTGTAGTTTGGTGATGAAACTGGGAGTGAGTAGATTGGTGATGGGACTGGGAGCGTGTAGATTGGTGATGGGACTGAGAGTGTGTAGTTTGATGAGGGAACTGGGAGTGTGCAGTATTGTGATGAGACTTGGAGTGTGTATTTTGGTGTTGGGACTGGGAGTGCATAGTTTGGTGATGGTATTGGGAGTGTGTAGTTTGGTGATGGAACTGGGAGTGTGTAGTTTGGTGATGGGAATGGGAGTGTATAGTTTTGTGATGAGACTGGGAGTGTGTAGTTTGGTGATGGGACTGGGAGTGTGCAGTTTGGTGATGGGACTGGGAGTGTGTAGTTTGCTGATGGGACTGGGAGTGTGTAGTTTGGTGATGGGACTGGGAGTGTGTCGTTTGATGATGAGACTGGGAGTGTGCACTTTTGTGATGGGACTGGGAGTGTGTAGTTTGGTGAGGGGATTGGGAGTGTGCAGTCTGGTGATGGGACTGGGAGTGTGTAGTTTGGTGATGGGACTGGGAGTGTGTAGTTTGATGATGAGACTGGGAGTGTGCAGTTTTGTGATGGGACTGGAAGTGCGCAGTTTGGTGATGGGGCTAGGAGTGTGTATTTTGGTAATGTACTGGGAGTGTGCAGCTTTGTGCTGAGACTGGGAGTGTGTAGCTTGGTGATGAGACTGGGAGTGAGTAGTTTGGTGCTGGGACAGGGAGCGTGTAGTTCGGTGATGGGACCTGGAATGTGTACTTTGGTGATTGGACAGGACGTGTGTAGTTTTGTGCTGAGACTGGGAGTGTGTAGTTTGGTGATGGGACTGGGAGTGTGTAATTTGGTGATGGGACTGGGAGTGACTAGTTTGGTGTTGGGACTGGGAGTGTGTAGTTTGGTGATGGGACTGGGAGTGTGTAGTTTGGTGATGGGGCTGGGAGTATGTAGCTGGTGAGGGGACTGTGAGTGTGCAGTTTTGTGGTGAGACTGGGAGTGTGCAGTTTAGTGATGGGACTGGGAGTGCGTAGTTTGGTGATGGGACTGGGTGTGTGTAGCTTGGTGATGGGAAAGGGTGTGTGTAGTTTTGTGCTGAGACTGGGAGTGTGTAGTTTGGTGATGGGACTGGGAGTGTGTAGTTTGGTGATGGGATTAGGAGTGTGCAGTTTTGCGATGTGTCTGGGAGTGTGTAGTTTGGCGATGAGACTGGGAGAGAGTAGTTTGGTGATGGGACTGGGAGCGTGTAGTTTCATGATTAGACTGGGAGTGTGTAGTTTGGTGATGGGACTGGGAGTGTGTAGTTTGGTGATGGGAATGGGAGTGTGTAGTTTGCAGATGGGACTGGGAGTGTCTAATTTGGTGATGGGACTGGGAGTGAGTAGTTTGGTGTTGGGACTGGGAGTGTGTTCTTTGGTGATGGGACTGGAAGTGCGTATTTTGGTGATGGGACTGAGAGTGTGTAGTTTGGAGATGGGACTGGGAGTGTGTAGTTTGGTGAAGGGACTGGGAGTGTGTAGTTTGGTGAGGGGATTGGGAGTGTGCAGTTTGGTGATGGGACTGGGAGTGAGTAGTTTGGTGATGAGACTGGCAATGTGTAGTTTGTTGATGGGACTGGGAGTGTGTAGTTTGGTGATGGGACTGGGAGTGAGCAGTTTGGTGTTGGGACTGGGAGTGTGTAGTTTGGTGATGGGACTGGGAGTGTTTAGTTTGGTGATGGGGCTGGGAGTGTGTAGTTTGGTGAGGGGACTGGGAGTGTGCAGTTTTGTGATGAGACTGGGAGTGTGTAGTTTAGTGATGGGACTGGGAGTGCGTAGTTTGGTGATGGGACTGGGTGTGTGCAGCTTGGTGATGGGACAGGGAGTGTGTAATTTTGTGCTGACACTGGGAGTGTGTAGTTTTGTGATGGGACTAGGAGTGTGCAGTTTTATGATGAGTCTGGGAGTGTGTAGTTTGGTGATGGGACTGGGAGAGCGTAGTTTGGTGATTGGACTGGGAGCGTGTAGTTTTGTGATTAGACTGGTTGTGTGTGGTTTGGTGATGGGACTGGGAGTGTGTAGTTTGGTGATGGGACTGTGAGTGTGTAGTTTGGAAATGGGACTGGGAGTGTCTAATTTGGTGATGGGACTGGGAGTGAGTAGTTTGGTGTTGGGACTGGGATTGTGTTGTTTGGTGATGGGACTGGGAGTATGTAGTTTGGTGATGGGACTGGGAGTGTGTAGATTGGTGATGGGACTGGGAGTGTGTAGATTGGTGATGGGACTGGGAGTGTGTAGATTTGTGATGAGACTGAGAGTGTGTAGTTTGGTGATGGGACTGGGAGTGTGTAGTTTGGTGATGGGACTGGGAGTGTGTAGTTTGGTGATGATACTGGGAGTGAGTAGATTGGTGATGGGACTGGGAGCGTGTAGATTGGTGATGGGGCTGGGAGTGTGTAGTTTGGTGAGGGGACTGGGAGTGTGCAGTTTTGTGATGAGACTTGGAGTGTGTATTTTGGTGTTTGGACTGGGAGTGCATAGTTTGGTGATGGTATTGGGAGTGTGTAGTTTGGTGATGGAACTGGGAATGTGTAGTTTGGTGATGGGGCTGGAAGTGTGTAGTTTGGTGATGGGACTGGGAGTTTGTAGTTTGGTGATGGGAATGGGAGTGTATAGTTTTGTGATGAGACTGGGAGTGTGTAGTTTGGTGATGGGACTGGGAGTGCGCAGTTTGGTGATGGGACTGAGAGTGTGTAGTTTGGAGGTGGGACTGGGAGTGTGCAGTTTGGTGAAGGGACTGGGAGTGTGTAGTTTGGTGAGGGGACTGGGAGTGTGCAGTTTGGTGATGGGACTGGGAGTGAGTAGTTTGGTGATGGCCTGGGAGCGTGTAGTTTGGTGATAAGACTGGCAATGTGTAGTTTGTTGATGGGACTGGGAGTGTGTAGTTTGGTGACGGGACTGGGAGTATGTAGTTTGGTGATGGGATTGGGAGTGTTCAGTTTTGTGCTGGGACTGGGAGTGCGTAGTTTGGTGATGGGACTGGGTGTGTGTAGTTTGGTAATGGGACAGGCAGTGTGTCATTTTATGCTTAGACTGGGAGTGTGTAGTTTGGTGATGGGGCTGGGAGTGTGTAGTTTGGAGACGGGACTGGGAGTGTGTAGTTTGGTGATGGGACTGGGAGTGTGTAATTTGGTGATGGGACTGGGAGTGACTAGTTTGGTGTTGGGACTGGAATGTGTAGTTTGGTGATGGGACTGGGAGTGTGTAGTTTGGTGATGGGGCTGGGAGTGTGTAGTTGGTGAGGGGACTGTGAGTGTGCAGTTTTGTGATGAGACTGGGAGTGTGTAGTTTAGTGATGGGACTAGGAGTGCGTAGTTTGGTGAAGGGATTGGGAGTGTGTAGATTGGTGATGGGACTGGGAGTGAGTAGTTTGGTGATAGGACTGGGAGTGTGTAGTATGGTGATGGGACTGGGAGTGTGTAGTTTGTTGATGGGACAGGGAGTGCGTAGTTTGTTGATGGGACTGGGAGTGTGTAGTTTGATGAAGGGACTGGGAGTGTGTAGTTTAGTGATGGGACTGGAAGTGTGTAGTTTGGTGCTGGGACTGGGAGTGTGTAGTTTGGTGGTGGGACTGGGAGTGTGTAGTTTGGTGATCGGGCTGGGAGTGTGTAGTTTGGTGACGGGACTGGGAGTGTGTAGTTTGGCGATGGTACTGGGAGTGTGTAATTTGGTAATGAGACTGGGAGTGTGTAGTTTGGTGATGGGACTGGGAGTGTGTAGTTTGGTGATGGGACTGGAAGTGTGTAGTTTGGTGATGGGACTGGGAGTGTGTAGTTTGGTGATGGGACTGGGAGTGTTTAATTTGGTGATGGGACTGGGAGTGACTAGTTTGGTGTTGGGACTGGGAGTGTGTAGTTTGGTGATGGGACTGGGAGTGTGTAGTTTGGTGATGGGGCTGGGAGTGTGTAGTTGGTGAGGGGACTGTGAGTGTGCAGTTTTGTGATGAGACTGGGAGTGTGTAGTTTAGTGATAGGACTGGGAGTGCGTAGTTTGGTGATGGGACTGGGTGTGTGTAGCTTGGTGATGGGACAGGGTGTGTGTAGTTTTGTGCTGAGACTGGGAGTGTGTAGATTAGTGATGGGACTGGGAGTGTGTAGTTTGGTGATGGGATTGGGAGTGTGCAGTTTTGCGATGTGTCTGGGAGTGTGTAGTTTAGTGATGAGACTGGGAGTGTGTAGTTTGGTGATGGGACTGGGAGAGCGTAGTTTGGTGATGGGACTGGGAGCGTGTCGTTTTGTGATTAGACTGGGTGTGTGTAGTTTGGTGATGGGACTGGGAGTGTGTAGTTTGGTGATGGGACTGGGAGTGTGTAGTTTGCAGATGGGACTGGGAGTGTCTAATTTGGTGATGGGACTGGGAGTGAGTAGTTTGGTGTTGGGACTGGGAGTGTGTTCTTTGGTGATGGGACTGGGAGTATGTAGTTTTGTGATGAGACTGGGAGTGTGTAGATTGGTGATGGGACTGAGAGTGTGTAGTTTGGTGATGGGACTGGGAGTGTGTAGTTTGCTGATGGGACTGGGAGTGTGTAGTTTGGTGATGGGACTGATAGTGTGTAGTTTGGTGAAAGGACTGGGAGTGTGTAGTTTGGTGAGAGGACTGGGAGTGTGCAGTTTGGTGATGGGACTGGGAGTGTGCAGTTTGGTGATGAGACTGGCAATGTGTAGTTTGTTGATGGGACTGGGAGTGTGTAGATTAGTGATGGGACTGGTAGTGCGTAGTTTGGTGATGGGACTGGGTGTGTGTAGCTTGGTGATGGGACAGGGAGTGTGTAGTTTTGTGTTGAGACTGGGAGTGTGTAGTTTTGTGATGGGACTAGGAGTGTGCAGTTTTATGATGAGTCTGGGAGAGCGTAGTTTGGTGATGGGACTGGGAGCGTGTAGTTTTGTGATTAGACTGGGAGTGTGTAGTTTTGTGATTAGACTGGGAGTTTGTAGTTTGGTGATGGGACTGGGAGTGTGTAGTTTGGTGATGGGACTGGGAGTGTGTAGTTTGGTGATGAGACTGGGAGTGTGTAGTTTGGTGATGGGACTGGGAGTGTGTAGTTTGGAGATGGGACTGGGAGTGTCTAATTTGGTGATGGGACTGGGAGTGAGTAGTTTGGTGTTGGGACTGGGATTGTGTTGTTTGGTGATGGGACTGGGAGTATGTAGTTTTGTGATGAGACTGGAAGTGTGTAGTTTGCTGATGGGACTGGGAGTGTGTAGATTGGTGATGGGACTGGGAGTGTGTAGATTTGTGATGAGACTGGGAGTGTGTACTTTGGTGATGGGACTGGGAGTGTGTAGTTTGGTGATGGGACTGGGAGTGTGTAGTTTGGTGATGATACTGGGAGTGAGTAGATTGGTGATGGGACTGGGAGTGTGCAGATTGGTGATGGGACTGAGAGTGTGTAGTTTGGTGAGGAGATTGGGAGTGTGCAGTATTGTGATGAGACTTGGAGTGTGTAGTTTGGTGTTGGGACTGGGAGTGCATAGTTTGGTGATGATATTGGGAGTGTGTAGTTTGGTGATGGAACTGGGAATGTGTAGTTTTGTGATGGGGCTGGAAGTGTGTAGTTTGGTGATGGGACTGGGAGTGTGTAGTTTGGTGATGGGAATGGGAGTGTATAGTTTTGTGATGAGACTGGGAGTGTGTAGTTTGGTAATGGGACTGGGAGTGTGTAGTTTGAAGATGGGACTGGGAGTGTGTAGTTTGCTGATGGGACTGGGAGTGTGTAGTTTGGTGATGGGACTGGGAGTGTGTCGTTTGATGATGAGACTGGGAGTGTGCAGTTTAGTGATGGGACTGGGAGTGTGTAGTTTGTTGATGGGACTGGGAGTGTGTAATTTGGTGATGGGACTGGGAGTAAGTAGTTTGTTGATGGATCTGGGATTGTGTAATTTGGTGATGGGACTGGGAGTGTGTAGGTTTGTGATGAGACTGGGAGTGTGTAGTTTGGTGATGCGACTGGAAGTGTGTAGTTTGGTGATGGGACTGGGAGTGTGCAGTTTGGTGATGGGACTGGGAGTCTGTAGTTTGGTGATGGGACTGGGAGTGTGTAGTTTGGTGATGAAACTGGGAGTGAGTAGATTGGTGATGGGACTGGGAGCGTGTAGATTGGTGATGGGACTGAGAGTGTGTAGTTTGGTGAGGGGACTGGGAGTGTGCAGTATTGTGATGAGACTTGGAGTGTGTATTTTGGTGTTGGGACTGGGAGTGCATAGTTTGGTGATGGTATTGGGAGTGTGTAGTTTGGTGATGGAACTGGGAATGTGTAGTTTGGTGATGGGAATGGGAGTGTATAGTTTTGTGATGAGACTGGGAGTGTGTAGTTTGGTGATGGGACTGGGAGTGTCCAGTTTGGTGATGGGACTGGGAGTGTGTAGTTTGCTGATGGGACTGGGAGTGTGTAGTTTGGTGATGGGACTGGGAGTGTGTCGTTTGATGATGAGACTGGGAGTGTGCAGTTTTGTGATGGGACTGGGAGTGTGTAGTTTGGTGAGGGGATTGGGAGTGTGCAGTTTGGTGATGGGAGTGGGAGTGAGTAGTTTGGTGATGGGGCTGGGAGTGTGTCGTTTGATGATGAGACTGGGAGTGTGCAGTTTTGTGATGGGACTGGGAGTGTGTAGTTTGTTGATGGGACTGGGAGTGTGTAGTTTGGTGATGGGACTGGGAGTGTGTAGTTTGGTGATGGGACTGGGAGTGTATAGTTTGGTGATGGGACTGGTAATGTGTAGTTTGGTGATGGGACTGGGAATGTGTAGTTTGGTGATGCGATTGGGTTTGTGTAGATTGGTGATGGGACTCGGAGTGTGTAGTTTGGTGATGGGACTGGGAGTGTGTAGTTTGGTGATGGGAATGGGAGTGTGTAGATTGGTGATGGGAATGGGAGTGTGTCGTTTGATGATGAGGCTGGGAGTGTGCAGTTTTGTAATGGGACTGGGAGTGTGTAGTTTGGTGATTGGACTGGGAGTGCGCAGTTTGGTGATGGGACTGGGAGTGAGTAGTTTGGTGCTGGGACAGGGAGCGTGTAGTTTGGTGATGGGACTGGGAGTGTGTAATTTGGTGATGGGACTGGGAGTGAGTAGTTTGGTGATGGGTCTGGGAGTGTGTAGTTTGGTGATGGGACTGGGAGTGTGTAGTTTGGTGATGGGACAGGGAGTGCGTAGTTTGGTGATGGGACTGGGAGTGTGTTGTTTGGTGATGGGACTGTGAGTTTGTAGTTTGGTGATGGGTCTGGGAGTGTGTAGTTTGGTGATGGGTCTGGGAGTGTGTAGTTTGGTGATGGGACTGGGAGTGTGTAGTTTGGTGATGGGACAGGGAGTGCGTAGTTTGGTGATGGGACTGGGAGTGTGTCGTTTGGTGATGGGACAGGGAGTGCGTAGTTTGGTGATGGGACTGGGAGTGTGTAGTTTGGTGATGGGACTGGGAGTGTGTAGTTTGTTGATGGGACTGGGAGTGTGTAATTTGGTGATGGGACTGGGAGTGAGTAGTTTGGTGATGGGTCTGGGATTGTGTAATTTGGTGATGGGACTGGGAGTGTGTAGATTTGTGATGAGACTGGGAGTGTGTAGTTTGGTGATGCGACTGGGAGTGTGTAATTTGGTGATGGGACTGGGAGTGTGTAGTTTGGTGATGCGACTGGGAGTGTGTAGTTTGTTGATGGGCCTGGGAGTGTGCAGTTTGGTGATGCGACTGGGAGTGTGTAGTTTGTTGATGGGACTAGGAGTGTGTAGGTTGGTAATGGACTGGGAGTGTGCAGCTTTGTGCTGAGACTGGGAGTGTGTAGTTTGTTGATGGGACTAGGAGTGTGTAATTTGGTGATGCGACTGGGAGTGTGTAGTTTGGTGATGGGATTGGTAGTGTGTAGTTTTGTGAAGGGACTGGGAGTGTGTAATTTGGTGATGGGACTGGGAGTGTGTAGTTTGGTGATGCGACTTGGTGTGTGTAGTTTGGTGATGGGATTGGGAGTGTGTAGTTTGATGAAGGGACTGGGAGTGTGTAATTTGGTGATGGGACTGGGAGTGTGTAGTTTGGTGATGCGACTGGGTGTGTGTAGTTTGGTGATGGGATTGGGAGTGTGTAGTTGGTGATGGGACTGGGAGTGTGTAGTTTGGTGATGGGACTGGGAGTGTGTAGTTTGGTGATGGGATTGGGAGTGTGTAGTTTGGTGATGGGACTGGGAGTGTGTCGTTTGATGATGAGACTGGGAGTGTGCAGTTTTGTGATGGGACTGGGAGTGTGTAGTTTGGTGAGGGGATTGGGAGTGTGCAGTTTGGTGATGGGAGTGGGAGTGAGTAGTTTGGTGATGGGGCTGGGAGTGTGTCGTTTGATGATGAGACTGGGATTGTGCAGTTTTGTGATGGGACTGGGAGTGTGTAGTTTGTTGATGGGACTGGGAGTGTGTAATTTGGTGATGGGACTGGGAGTGTGTAGTTTGGTGATGGGACTGGGAGTGTGCAGTTTGGTGATGGGACTGGGAGTGCCTAGTTTGTTGATGGGACTGGGAGTGTGTAGTTTGATGAAGGGATTGGGAGTGTGTAGTTTAGTGATGGGACTGGGAGTGTGTAGTTTGGTGATGGGACTGGGAGTGTGTAGTTTGGTGATGCGACTGGGAGTGCATAGTTTGGTGATGGGATTGGGAGTGTGTAGTTTGGTGATGGAACTGGGAATGTGTAGTTTGGTGATGGGGCTGGAAGTGTGTAGTTTGGTGATGGGACTGGGAGTGTGTAGTTTGGTGATGGGAATGGGAATATGTTGTTTGGTGATGGGACTGGGAGTGTGTAGTTTGTTGATGGGACTGGGAGTGTGTAATTTGGTGATGGGACTGGGAGTGTGTAATTTGGTGATGGGACTGGGAGTGTGTAATTTGGTGATGGGACTGGGAGTGAGTAGTTTGGTGATGGGTCTGGGATTGTGTAATTTGTTGATGGGACTGGGAGTGTGTAGATTTGTGATGAGACTGGGAGTGTGTAGTTTGGTGATGTGACTGGGAGTGGGTAGTTTGGTGATGGGACTGGGAGTGTGTAGTTTGTTGATGGGACTGGGAGTGTGTAATTTGGTGATGGGACTGGGAGTGAGTAGTTTGGTTATGGGTCTGGGATTGTGTAATTTGGTGATGGGACTGGGAGTGTGTAGATTTGTGATGAGACTGGGAGTGTGTAGATTTGTGATGAGACTGGGAGTGGGTAGTTTGGTGATGGGACTGGGAGTGTATAGTTTGGTGATGGGACTGGTAATGTGTAGTTTGGTGATGGGACTGGGAATGTGTAGTTTGGTGATGCGATTGGGTTTGTGTAGATTGGTGATGGGACTCGGAGTGTGTAGTTTGGTGATGGGACTGGGAGTGTGTAGTTTGGTGATGGGAATGGGAGTGTGTAGATTGGTGATGGGAATGGGAGTGTGTCGTTTGATGATGAGGCTGGGAGTGTGCAGTTTTGTAATGGGACTGGGAGTGTGTAGTTTGGTGATTGGACTGGGAGTGCGCAGTTTGGTGATGGGACTGGGAGTGAGTAGTTTGGTGCTGGGACAGGGAGCGTGTAGTTTGGTGATGGGACTGGGAGTGTGTAATTTGGTGATGGGACTGGGAGTGAGTAGTTTGGTGATGGGTCTGGGAGTGTGTAGTTTGGTGATGGGACTGGGAGTGTGTAGTTTGATGATGGGACAGGGAGTGCGTAGTTTGGTGATGGGACTGGGAGTGTGTTGTTTGGTGATGGGACTGTGAGTTTGTAGTTTGGTGATGGGTCTGGGAGTGTGTAGTTTGGTGATGGGTCTGGGAGTGTGTAGTTTGGTGATGGGACTGGGAGTGTGTAGTTTGGTGATGGGACAGGGAGTGCGTAGTTTGGTGATGGGACTGGGAGTGTGTCGTTTGGTGATGGGACAGGGAGTGCGTAGTTTGGTGATGGGACTGGGAGTGTGTAGTTTGGTGATGGGACTGGGAGTGTGTAGTTTGGTGATGGGACTGGGAGTGTGTAATTTGGTGATGGGACTGGGAGTGAGTAGTTTGGTGATGGGTCTGGGATTGTGTAATTTGGTGATGGGACTGGGAGTGTGTAGATTTGTGATGAGACTGGGAGTGTGTAGTTTGGTGATGCGACTGGGAGTGTGTAATTTGGTGATGGGACTGGGAGTGTGTAGTTTGGTGATGCGACTGGGAGTGTGTAGTTTGTTGATGGGCCTGGGAGTGTGCAGTTTGGTGATGCGACTGGGAGTGTGTAGTTTGTTGATGGGACTAGGAGTGTGTAGTTTGGAAATGGACTGGGAGTGTGCAGCTTTGTGCTGAGACTTGGAGTGTGTAGTTTGTTGATGGGACTAGGAGTGTGTAATTTGGTGATGCGACTGGGAGTGTGTAGTTTGGTGATGGGATTGGTAGTGTGTAGTTTTGTGAAGGGACTGGGAGTGTGTAATTTGGTGATGGGACTGGGAGTGTGTAGTTTGGTGATGCGACTGGGTGTGTGTAGTTTGGTGATGGGATTGGGAGTGTGTAGTTTGATGAAGGGACTGGGAGTGTGTAATTTGGTGATGGGACTGGGAGTGTGTAGTTTGGTGATGCGACTGGGTGTGTGTAGTTTGGTGATGGGATTGGGAGTGTGTAGTTGGTGATGGGACTGGGAGTGTGTAGTTTGGTGATGGGACTGGGAGTGTGTAGTTTGGTGATGGGATTGGGAGTGTGTAGTTTGGTGATGGGATTGGGAGTGTGTAGTTTGTTGATGGGACTAGGAGTGTGTAGTTTGATGAAGGGACTGGGAGTGTGTAGTTTGGTGATGGGACTGGGAGTGTGTAGTTTGGTGATGCGACTAGGTGTGTGTAGTTTGGTGATGGGATTGGGAGTGTGTAGTTGGTGATGGGACTGGGAGTGTGTAGTTTGGTGATGGGACTGGGAGTGTGTAGTTTGGTGATGGGATTGGGAGTGTGTAGTTTGGTGATGGGATTGGGAGTGTGTAGTTTGGTGATGGAACTGGGAGTGTGTAGTTGGTGATGGGACTGGGAGTGTGTAGTTTGGTGATGGGAATGGGAGTGTATAGTTTTGTGATGAGACTGGGAGTGTGTAGTTGGTGATGGGACTGGGAGTGTGTAGTTTGGTGATGGGACTGGGAGTTTGTAGATTTGTGATGGGACTGGGAGTGCGCAGTTTGGTGATGGGGCTAGGAGTGTGTATTTTGGTAATTGACTGGGAGTGTGCTGCTTTGTGCTGAGACTGGAAGTGTGTAGTTTGGTGATTGGACTGGGAGTGCGCAGTTTGGTGATGGGACTGGGAGTGAGTAGTTTGGTGCTGGGACAGGAAGCGTGTAGTTTGGTGATGGGACTTTGAGTGTGTACTTTGGTGATGGGACAGGGAGTGTGTAGTTTTGTGCTGGGACTGGGAGTGTGTAGTTTGGTGATGGGACTGGGAGTGTGTAGTTTGGTGATGGGACTGGGAGTGTGTAGTTTGGTGATGGGACTGGGAGTGTGTAGTTTGGAGATGGGACTGGGAGTGTCTAATTTGGTGATGGGACTGGGAGTGAGTAGTTTGGTGATGGGACTGGGAGTGTGTAGTTTGGTGATGGGACTGGGAGTGTGTAGTTTGGTGATGATACTGGGAGTGAGTAGATTGGTGATGGGACTGGGAGTGTTTAGATTGGTGATGGGACTGAGAGTGTGTAGCTTGGTGAGGAGATTGGCAGTGTGCAGTATTGTGATGAGACTTGGAGTGTGTAGTTTGGTGTTGGGACTGGGAGTGCATAGTTTGGTGATGATATTGGGAGTGTGTAGTTTGGTGATGGAACTGGGAATGTGTAGTTTGGTTATGGGGCTGGAAGTGTGTAGTTTGGTGATGGGACTGGGAGTGTGTAGTTTGGTGATGGGAATGGGAGTGTATAGTTTGGTGATGGGACTGGGAGTGTGTCGTTTGATGATGAGACTGGGAGGGTGCAGTTTTGTGATGGGACTGGGAGTGTGTAGTTTGTTGATGGGACTGGGAGTGTGTAGGTTTGTGATGAGACTGGGAGTGTGCAGTTTGGTGATGCGACTGGGAGTGGGTAGTTTGGTGATGGGACTGGGAGTGTGTAGGTTTGTGATGAGACTGGGAGTGTGCAGTTTGGTGATGCGACTGGGAGTGGGTAGTTTGGTGATGGGACTGGGAGTGTGTAGTTTGGCGATGGGACTGGGAGTGTGTAGATTGGTGATGGGACTGGGAGTGTGTAGATTTGTGATGAGACTGGGAGTGTGTAGTTTGGTGATGGGACTGGGAGTGTGTAGTTTGGTGATGGGACTGGGAGTGTGTAGTTTGGTGATGATACTGGGAGTGAGTAGATTGGTGATGGGACTGGGAGTGTGTAGATTGGTGATAGGACTGAGAGTGTGTAGTTTGGTGAGGAGATTTGGAGTGTGCAGTATTGTGATGGGACTGGGAGTGTGTAGTTTTGTGATGGGAATGGGAGTGTATAGTTTTGTGATGAGACTGGGAGTGTGTAGTTTGGAGATGGGACTGGGAGTGTGTAGTTTGGTGATGGGACTGGGAGTGTGTAGTTTGCGGATGGGACTGGAAGTGTGTAGTTTGGTGATGGGACTGGGAGTGTGTAATTTGGTGATGGGACTGGGAGTGTGTAATTTGGTGATGGGACTGGGAGTGTGTCGTTTGATGATGAGACTGGGAGTGTGCAGTTTTGTGATGGGACTGGGAGTATGTAGTTTGTTGATGGGACTGGAAGTGTGTAATTTGGTGATGGGACTGGGAGTAAGTAGTTTGGTGATGGATCTGGGATTGGTAATTTGGTGATGGGACTGGGAGTGTGTAGTTTGGTGATGCGACTGGGAGTGTGTAGTTTGGTGATGGGACTGGGAGTGTGCAGTTTGGTGATGGGACTGGGAGTGTGTAGTTTGGTGATGGGACTGGGAGTGTGTAGTTTGATGATGAGACTGGGAGTGTGCAGTTTTGTGATGGGACTGGAAGTGCGCAGTTTGGTGATGGGACTGGGAGTGTGTAGTTTGGTGATAGGACTGAGAGATTGTAGTTTGGTGATGGGACTGGGAGGGAGTAGATTGGTGATGGGACTGGGAGTGTGTAGTTTGGTGACAGGACTGAGAGATTGTAGTTTGGTGATGGGACTGGGAGGGAGTAGATTGGTGATGGGACTGGGAGTGTTTAGTTTGGTGATGGGACTGGGAGTATGTAGTTAGGTGATGAGACTGGGAGTGTGTAGTTTGGAGATGGGACTGGGAGTGTGTAGTTTGGTGATGAGACTGGGAGTGTGTAGTTTGATGATGGGAATGGAAGTGTCAAGTTTCTGATGAGACTGGGAGTGTGTAGTTTGGTGACAGGACTGAGAGATTGTAGTTTGGTGATGGGACTGGGAGTGTGTAATTTGGTGATGGGACTGGGAGTGTGTAATTTGGTGATGGGACTGGGAGTGTGTCGTTTGATGATGAGACTGGGAGTGTGCAGTTTTGTGATGGGACTGGGAGTGTGTAGTTTGTTGATGAGACTGGGAGTGTGCAGTTTTGTGATGGGACTGGAAGTGCGCAGTTTGGTGATGGGACTGGGAGTGTGTAGTTTGGTGATAGGACTGAGAGATTGTAGTTTGGTGATGGGACTGGGAGTGTGTAGTTTGGTGATGGGAATGTGAGTGAATAGTTTGGTGTTGGGACTGGGAGCGTGTAGTTTGGTGATGGGGCTGGGAGTGTGTAGTTTTGTGATGAGACTGGGAGTGTGTAGTTTGGTGATGGGACTGTGAGTGTGTAGTTTGGTGATGGGACTGGGAGTGTGTAGTTTGGTGATGGCACTGGGAGTGAGTAGATTGGTGATGGGACTAGGAGTGTGTAGTTTGGTGATGGGACTGGGAGTGTGTAGTTTGGTGATGAGACTGGGAGTGTGCAGTTTGGTGATGGGACTGGGAGTGTGTAGTTTGGTGATGGGACTGGAAGTGTGTTGTTTGATGATGGGAATGGGAGTGTCTAGTTTCTGATGAGACTGGGAGTGTGTAGTTTGGTGATGGGACTGGGAGTGTGTAGTTTGCTGATGGGTCTGGGAGTGTGTAGTTTGGTGAAGGGAATGTGAGTGAAAAGTTTGGTGATGGGACTGGGAGTTTGTAGTTTGGTGATGGGACTGGGAGTGAGTAAATTGGTGATGGGACTGGGAGTGCGTAGTTTGGTGATGGGACTGGGAGTTTGTAGTTTGGTGATGACACTGGGAGTGTGTAGTTAGGTGATGGGACTGGGAGTGTGTAATTTGGTGATGGGACTGGGAGTGAGTAGTGTGGTGATGGGACTCGGAGTGTGTAGTATAGTGGTGAGTCTGGGAGTGTATAGTTTGGTGATGGGACAGGGAGTGTGCAGTTTGGTGATGGGACTGGTAATGTGTAGTTTGCCGATGGGACAGGGAGTGTGCAGTTTGGTGATGGGACTGAGAGTGAGTGGTTTGGTGATGGGACTGGGTGTGTGTAGTTTGCTGATGGGACTGGGAGTGTGTAGTTTGGTGATGGGACTGGGAGTGTGTAGTTTGGTGATGGGACTGGGAGTGTGTAGTTTGCTGATGGGACTGGGAGTGTGTAGTTTGGTGATGGGACTGGGAGTGTGTCGTTTGATGATGGGACTGGGAGTGTGTAGTTTGCTGATGGGACTGGGAGTGCGTAGTTTGGTGATGGGACTGGGAGTGTGTAGTTTGGTGAAGGGACTGTGAGTGTGTAGTTTGGTGATGGGACTGCGTGTGTGTAGTTTGGCGATGGGATTGGGGGTGTGTAGTTTTGTGATGAGACTGAGAGTGTGTAGTTTGGTGATGGGACTGGGAGTGTGTAGTTTGGTGATGGGACTGGGAGTGTGTAGTTTGGTGATGGGACTGAGAGTTTGTAGTTTGGTGACGGGACTGGGAGTGTGTAGTTTTGAGATGGGACTGGGAGTGTGTAGTTTAGTGATGAGACTGGGAGTGTGTAGTTTGATGATGGGAATGGGAGTGTTTAGTTCCTGATGAGACTGGGAGTGTGCAGTTTGGAGATGGGACTGGGAGTGTGTAGTTTGGTGATGGGACTGGGAGTGTGTAGTTTGGTGATGGGACTGGGAGTGTGTAGTTTGGTGATGGGAATGTGAGTGTGTAGTTTGGTGATGGGACTGGGAGTGTATAGTTTGGTGATGGGAATGTGAGTGAGTAGTTTGGTGTTGTGACTGGGAGTGTGTAATTTTGTGATGGGGCATGGAGTATGTAGTTTTGTGATGAGACTGGGAGTGTGTAGTTTGGTGATGGCACTGGGAGTGAGTAGATTGGTGATGGGACTAGGAGTGTGTAGTTTGGTGATGGGACTGGGAGTGTGTAGTTTGGTGATGAGACTGAGAGTGTGCAGTTTGGTGATGGGACTGCGAGTGTGTAGTTTGGTGATGGGACTGGGAGTGTGCTGTTTGATGATGGGAATGGGAGTGTGCAGTTTGGTGATCGGACTGTGAGAGTGTACTGTTGTGATGAGACTGGGAGCGTGTAGTTTTGTGATGAGACTGGGAGTGTGTACTTTGGTGATGGTACTGGGAGTGTGTAGTTTGGTGATGGGACTGAGAGTTTGTAGTTTGGTGATGGGACTGGGAGTGTGTAGTTTGGAGATGGGACTGGGAGTGTGTAGTTTGGTGATGAGACTGGGAGTGTGTAGTTTGATGATGGGAATGGGAGTGTTTAGTTTCTGATGAGACTGGGAGTGTGTAGTTTGGTGATGGGACTGGGAGTGTGTAGTTTGGTGATGGGACTGGGAGTGTATAGTTTGGTGATGGGAATGTGAGTGAATAGTTTGGTGATGGGACTGGGAGTGTGTAGTTTGGTGATGGGACTGGGAGTGAGTAAATTGGTGATGGGACTGGGAGTGCGTAGTTTGGTGATGGGACTGGGAGTTTGTCGTTTGGTGATGAGACTGGGAGTGTGTAGTTTGGTGATGGGACTGGGAGTGTGTAATTTGGTGATGGGACTGGGAGTGAGTAGTTTGGTGATGGGACTGGGAGTGTGTAATTTGGTGATGGGACTGGGAGTAAGTAGTTTGGTGATGGATCTGGGATTGGTAATTTGGTGATGGGACTGGGAGTGTGTAGTTTGGTGATGCGACTGGGAGTGTGTAGTTTGGTGATGGGACTGGGAGTGTGCAGTTTGGTGATGGGACTGGGAGTGTGTAGTTTGGTGATGGGACTGGGAGTGTGTAGTTTGATGATGAGACTGGGAGTGTGCAGTTTTGTGATGGGACTGGAAGTGCGCAGTTTGGTGATGGGACTGGGAGTGTGTAGTTTGGTGATAGGACTGAGAGATTGTAGTTTGGTGATGGGACTGGGAGGGAGTAGATTGGTGATGGGACTGGAAGTGCGCAGTTTGGTGATGGGACTGGGAGTGTGTAGTTTGGTGATGGGACTGGGAGGGAGTAGATTGGTGATGGGACTAGGAGTGTTTAGTTTGGTGATGGGACTGGGAGTATGTAGTTAGGTGATGAGACTGGGAGTGTGTAGTTTGGAGATGGGAATGGAAGTGTCAAGTTTCTGATGAGACTGGGAGTGTGTAGTTTGGTGATGGGACTGGGAGTGTGTAGTTTGGTGATGGGAATGTGAGTGAATAGTTTGGTGTTGGGACTGGGAGTGTGTAGTTTGGTGATGGGGCTGGGAGTGTGTAGTTTTGTGATGAGACTGGGAGTGTGTAGTTTGGTGATGGGACTGTGAGTGTGTAGTTTGGTGATGGGACTGGGAGTGTGTAGTTTGGTGATGGCACTGGGAGTGAGTAGATTGGTGATGGGACTTGGAGTGTGTAGTTTGGTGATGGGACTGGGAGTGTGTAGTTTGGTGATGAGACTGGGAGTGTGCAGTTTGGTGATGGGACTGGGAGTGTGTAGTTTGGTGATGGGACTGGAAGTGTGTTGTTTGATGATGGGAATGGGAGTGTCTAGTTTCTGATGAGACTGGGAGTGTGTAGTTTGGTGATGGGACTGGGAGTGTGTAGTTTGCTGATGGGACTGGGAGTTTGTAGTTTGGTGATGGGAATGTGAGTGAAAAGTTTGGTGATGGGACTGGGAGTGTGTAGTTTGGTGATGGGACTGGGAGTGAGTAAATTGGTGATGGGACTGGGAGTGCGTAGTTTGGTGATGGGACTGGGAGTTTGTAGTTTGGTGATGACACTGGGAGTGTGTAGTTAGGTGATGGGACTGGGAGTGTGTAATTTGGTGATGGGACTGGGAGTGAGTAGTGTGGTGATGGGACTCGGAGTGTGTAGTATAGTGGTGAGTCTGGGAGTGTATAGTTTGGTGATGGGACAGGCAGTGTGCAGTTTGGTGATGGGACTGGTAATGTGTAGTTTGCCGATGGGACAGGGAGTGTGCAGTTTGGTGATGGGACTGAGAGTGAGTGGTTTGGTGATGGGACTGGGTGTGTGTAGTTTGCTGATGGGACTGGGAGTGTGTAGTTTGGTGATGCGACTGGGAGTGTGTAGTTTGGTGATGGGACTGGGAGTGTGTAGTTTGCTGATGGGACTGGGAGTGTGTAGTTTGGTGATGGGACTGGGAGTGTGTAGTTTGGTGATGGGACTGGGAGTGTGCAGTTTGGTGATGGGACTGGGAGTGAGTGGTTTGGTGATGGGACTGGTAGTGTGTAGTTTGGTGATGGGACTGGGAGTGTGTAGTTTGCTGATGGGACTGGGAGTGCGTAGTTTGGTGATGGGACTGGGAGTGTGTAGTTTGGTGAAGGGACTGTGAGTGTGTAGTTTGGTGATGGGACTGCGTGTGTGTAGTTTGGCGATGGGATTGGGGGTGTGTAGTTTTGTGATGAGACTGAGAGTGTGTAGTTTGGTTGTGGGACTGGGAGTGTGTAGTTTGGTGATGGGACTGGGAGTGTGTAGTTTGGTGATGGGACTGAGAGTTTGTAGTTTGGTGACGGGACTGGGAGTGTGTAGTTTTGAGATGGGACTGGGAGTGTGTAGTTTGGTGATGAGACTGGGAGTGTGTAGTTTGATGATGGGAATGGGAGTGTTTAGTTTCTGATGAGACTGGGAGTGTGCAGTTTGGAGATGGGACTGGGAGTGTGTAGTTTGGTGATGGGACTGGGAGTGTGTAGTTTGGTGATGGGAATGTGAGTGTGTAGTTTGGTGATGGGACTGGGAGTGTATAGTTTGGTGATGGGAATGTGAGTGAGTAGTTTGGTGTTGTGACTGGGAGTGTGTAATTTTGTGATGGGGCATGGAGTATGTAGTTTTGTGATGAGACTGGGAGTGTGTAGTTTGGTGATGGCACTGGGAGTGAGTAGATTGGTGATGGGACTAGGAGTGTGTAGTTTGGTGATGAGACTGGGAGTGTGTAGTTTGGTGATGAGACTGGGATTGTGCTGTTTGATGATGGGAATGGGAGTGTGTAGTTTGGTGATCGGACTGTGAGAGTGTACTGTTGTGATGAGACTGGGAGCGTGTAGTTTTGTGATGAGACTGGGAGTGTGTACTTTGGTGATGGTACTGGGAGTGTGTAGTTTGGTGATGGGACTGAGAGTTTGTAGTTTGGTGATGGGACTGGGAGTGTGTAGTTTGGAGATGGGACTGGGAGTGTGTAGTTTGGTGATGAGACTGGGAGTGTGTAGTTTGATGATGGGAATGGGAGTGTTTAGTTTCTGATGAGACTGGGAGTGTGTAGTTTGGTGATGGGACTGGGAGTGTGTAGTTTGGTGATGGGACTGGGAGTGTGTAGTTTGGTGATGGGAATGTGAGTGAATAGTTTGGTGATGGGACTGGGAGTGTGTAGTTTGGTGATGGGACTGGGAGTGAGTAAATTGGTGATGGGACTGGGAGTGCGTAGTTTGGTGATGGGACTGGGAGTTTGCCGTTTGGTGATGAGACTGGGAGTGTGTAGTTTGGTGATGGGACTGGGAGTGTGTAATTTGGTGATGGGACTGGGAGTGAGTAGTTTGGTGATGGGACTGGGAGTGTGTAATTTGGTGATGGGACTGGGAGTAAGTAGTTTGGTGATGGATCTGGGATTGGTAATTTGGTGATGGGACTGGGAGTGTGTAGTTTGGTGATGCGACTGGGAGTGTGTAGTTTGGTGATGGGACTGGGAGTGTGCAGTTTGGTGATGGGACTGGGAGTGTGTAGTTTGGTGATGGGACTGGGAGTGTGTAGTTTGATGATGAGACTGGGAGTGTGCAGTTTTGTGATGGGACTGGAAGTGCGCAGTTTGGTGATGGGACTGGGAGTGTGTAGTTTGGTGATAGGACTGAGAGATTGTAGTTTGGTGATGGGACTGGGAGTTTGCCGTTTGGTGATGAGACTGGGAGTGTGTAGTTTGGTGATGGGACTGGGAGTGTGTAATTTGATGATGGGACTGGGAGTGTGTAGTTTGGTGACAGGACTGAGAGATTGTATTTTGGTGATGGGACTGGGAGGGAGTAGATTGGTGATGGGACTGGGAGTGTGTAGTTTGGTGATGGGACTGGGAGTGTGTAGTTTGCTGATGGGACTGGGAGTGTGTAGTTTGGTGATGGGACTGGGAGTGTGTAGTTTGGTGATGGGACTGGGAGTGTGCAGTTTGGTGATGGGACTGGGAGTGAGTGGTTTGGTGATGGGACTGGTAGTGTGTAGTTTGGTGATGGGACTGGGAGTGTGTAGTTTGCTAATGGGACTGGGAGTGCGTAGTTTGGTGATGGGACTGGGAGTGTGTAGTTTGGTGAAGGGACTGTGAGTGTGTAGTTTGGTGATGGGACTGCGTGTGTGTAGTTTGGCGATGGGATTGGGGGTGTGTAGTTTTGTGATGAGACTGAGAGTGTGTAGTTTGGTGATGGGACTGGGAGTGTGTAGTTTGGTGATGGGACTGGGAGTGTGTAGTTTGGTGATCGGACTGTGAGAGTATAGTGTTGTGATGAGATTGGGAGTGTGTACTTTGGTGATGGTACTGGGAGTGTGTAGTTTGGTGTTGGGACTGGGAGTGTGTAGTTTGGTGATGGGACTGAGAGTTTGTAGTTTGGTGACGGGACTGGGAGTGTGTAGTTTGGAGATGGGACTGGGAGTGTGTAGTTTGGTGATGAGACTGGGAGTGTGTAGTTTGATGATGGGAATGGGAGTGTTTAGTTTCTGATGAGACTGGGAGTGTGCAGTTTGGTGATGGGACTGGGAGTGTGCAGTTTGGTGATGGGACTGGGAGTGTGTTGTTTGGTGATGGGACTGGGAGTGTGTAGTTTGGTGATGGGAATGTGAGTGTGTCGTTTGGTGATGGGACTGGGAGTGTATAGTTTGGTGATGGGAATGTGAGTGAGTAATTTGGTGTTGTGACTGGGAGTGTGTAATTTTGTGATGGGGCATGGAGTGTGTAGTTTTGTGATGAGACTGGGAGTGTGTAGTTTGGTGATGGGACTGGGAGTGTGTAGTTTGGTGATGGCACTGGGAGTGAGTAGATTGGTGATGGGACTAGGAGTGTGTAGTTTGGTGATGGGACTGGGAGTGTGTAGTTTGGTGATGAGACTGAGAGTGTGCAGTTTGGTGATGGGACTGCGAGTGTGTAGTTTGGTGATGGGACTGGGAGTGTGCTGTTTGATGATGGGAATGGGAGTGTGTAGTTTGGTGATCGGACTGTGAGAGTGTACTGTTGTGATGAGACTGGGAGCGTGTAGTTTTGTGATGAGACTGGGAGTGTGTAGTTTGGTGATGGGACTGGGAGTGTGTAGTTTGGTGACGGGACTGGGAGTGTGTAGTTTGGTGATGGGAATGTGAGTGAATAGTTTGGTGATGGGACTGGGAGTGTGTAGTTTGGTGATGGGACTGGGAGTGAGTAAATTGGTGATGGGACTGGGAGTGCGTAGTTTGGTGATGGGACTGGGAGTTTGTCGTTTGGTGATGAGACTGGGAGTGTGTAGTTTGGTGATGGGACTGGGAGTGTGTAATTTGGTGATGGGACTGGGAGTGTGTAGTTTGGTGATGGGACTGGGAGTGTGCAGTTTGGTGATGGGACTGGGAGTGTGTTGTTTGGTGATGGGACTGGGAGTGAATAGTTTGGTGATGGGACTGGGAGTGTGTAATTTGGTGATGGGACTGGGAGTAAGTAGTTTGGTGATGGATCTGGGATTGGTAATTTGGTGATGGGACTGGGAGTGTGTAGTTTGGTGATGCGACTGGGAGTGTGTAGTTTGGTGATGGGACTGGTAGTGTGCAGTTTGGTGATGGGACTGGGAGTGTGTAGTTTGGTGATGGGACTGGGAGTGTGTAGTTTGGTGATAGGACTGAGAGATTGTAGTTTGGTGATGGGACTGGGAGGGAGTAGATTGGTGATGGGACTGGGAGTGTGTAGTTTGGTGATGGGACTGGGAGTATGTAGTTAGGTGATGAGACTGGGAGTGTGTAGTTTGGAGATGGGACTGGGAGTGTGTAGTTTGGTGATGAGACTGTGAGTGTGTAGTTTGATGATGGGAATGGAAGTGTCAAGTTTCTGATGAGACTGGGAGTGTGTAGTTTGGTGATGGGACTGGGAGTGTGTAGTTTGGTGATGGGACTGGGAGTGTGTAGTTTGGTGATGGGAATGTGAGTGAATAGTTTGGTGTTGGGACTGGGAGTGTGTAGTTAGGTGATGGGGCTGGGAGTGTGTAGTTTTGTGATGAGACTGGGAGTGTGTAGTTTGGTGATGGGACTGTGAGTGTGTAGTTTGGTGATGGGACTGGGAGTGTGTAGTTTGGTGATGGCACTGGGAGTGAGTAGATTGGTGATGGGACTAGGAGTGTGTAGTTTGGTGATGGGACTGGGAGTGTGTAGTTTGGTGATGAGACTGGGAGTGTGCAGTTTGGTGATGGGACTGGGAGTGTGTAGTTTGGTGATGGGACTAGAAGTGTGTTGTTTGATGATGGGAATGGGAGTGTCTAGTTTCTGATGAGACTGGGAGTGTGTAGTTTGGTGATGGGACTGGGTGTGTGTAGTTTGCTGATGGGACTGGGAGTGTGTAGTTTGGTGATGGGAATGTGAGTGAAGAGTTTGGTGATGGGACTGGGAGTGTGTAGTTTGGTGATGGGACTGGGAGTGAGTAAATTGGTGATGGGACTGGGAGTGCGTAGTTTGGTGATGGGACTGGGAGTTTGTAGTTTGGTGATGACACTGGGAGTGTGTAGTTAGGTGATGGGACTGGGAGTGTGTAATTTGGTGATGGGACTGGGAGTGAGTAGTGTGGTGATGGGACTCGGAGTGTGTAGTTTAGTGGTGAGTCTGGGAGTGTGTAGTTTGGTGATGGGACTGGGAGTGTGTAGTTTGCTGATGGGACTGGGAGTGTGTAGTTTGGTGATGGGACTGGGAGTGTGTAGTTTGGTGATGGGACTGGGAGTGTGCAGTTTGGTGATGGGACTGGGAGTGAGTGATTTGGTGATGGGACTGGTAGTGTGTAGTTTGGTGATGGGACTGGGAGTGTGTAGTTTGCTGATGGGACTGGGAGTGCGTAGTTTGTTGATGGGACTGGGAGTGTGTAGTTTGGTGAAGGGACTGTGAGTGTGTAGTTTGGTGATGGGACTGCGTGTGTGTAGTTTGGCGATGGGATTGGGGGTGTGTAGTTTTGTGATGAGACTGAGAGTGTGTAGTTTGGTGATGGGACTGGGAGTGTGTAGTTTGGTGATGGGACTGGGAGTGTGTAGTTTGGTGATCGGACTGTGAGAGTGTAGTGTTGTGCTGAGACTGGGAGCGTGTCGTTTTGTGATGAGACTGGGAGTGTGTACTTTGGTGATGGTACTGGGAGTGTGTAGTTTGGTGATGGTACTGAGAGTTTGTAGTTTGGTGACGGGACTGGGAGTGTGTAGTTTGCTGATGGGAATGAGAGTGTGTAGTTTGGTGATGAGACTGGGAGTGTGTAGTTTGATGATGGGAATGAGAGTGTTTAGTTTCTGATGAGACTGGGAGTGTGCAGTTTGGTGATGGGACTGGGAGTGTGTAGTTTGCTGATGGGACTGGGAGTGCATAGTTTGGTGATGGGACTGGGAGTGTGTAGTTTGGTGAAGGGACTGCGTGTGTGTAGTTTGACGATGGGACTTGGAGTGTGTAGTTTGGCGATGGGACTGAGAGTGTGTAGTTTGGCGATGGGACTGGGAGTGTGTAGTTTGGTGATGGGACTGGGAGTGTGTAGTTTGGTGATGGGACTGGGAGTGTGTAGTTGGTGAAAGGTCCCTGAGCGTGCAGGCTTCGTCCGTCGCTGGGTTTCGAATGGGTTTGATGCGCTATGTCAGCAGGCACAGTGAGTAGCACCCTTGCCTTTGAATCCAAAAGTTGGGGGTTTGAGTCCCAATCTAGAGACTTGAGTCAAACATTGAGGTGCAGTGCTGAGGGAATGCGGCACTGTCAGAGGTACAGTCTTTCGAGTGAGTCGTTAACTAGAAGCCCCGTCTGCCCTTTCAGGTGGATGGATAATATCCCTTTGCATTAGTTCTGAAGAAATGCAGCGGCGTTCTCCCGGGTGTCCTGGCCAATATTTATCGCTCAATCAACATCACTAAAACCGAGTATCTGTTCATTATCACATGACTGTGGGAGCTTGCTGTGCGCATATTGGCTGTGAACGTTTCCCGCATTACAACAGTGACTACACTTCAAAAGTACTTCCATTGGCTTTAAAGGGCTCGGGGAGGGGGGGGCGGTGCTCGTGAAAGGCGCTATATAAATGCAAGTCTTTTATTGTGGAGATTCAGCACAAGCAGCTGGCTGCACAGTGGTAGTCAGTTGTCCGCCTTTGCTGGCGCTGTGTGACTGACTCACCGCTGGCTGGAGCAGCATTGTCCATTCCGGGACTGACAGCGGACGCCCCGTCGATCGCCCTCCCGCGCCGGCATCCCGGAGGAAACTGACACAGCAACTAACACGAAAGCTTTGGTGGCCTTCCTCCTCCTCCTCCTCCTCCCAGCCTGTCAATGACCATTCATTGCCATCCACAGCCTTTTTGCGGCAGAGCAGGGGATGTCTGCAGAAGATGGCAGCGTGAACACACAAGGTAAGGGCAACTCGCCGACCGCGCTTGCCTGCAAACACCAGCGACCGCGCTGGGTCCCCGGTTTGTCCCTTTGCAGTGGGTGGCGGGAGTCCGCTCTGCTCGCGGGGAATGGCTGTCAATCCGCCCATCCGGGCCAGTCGGGAACCTCTGCTGATCCAACACCCTGCGGCTGGCCGACAGTCGGCTGTTAAATTGGATCATTCAGGGGCCGGGGGAGGAGTAAAATGAAAATACAACACTTGCATTTGGACTGTGTCTCTTTAAATGGTCAATGTGGCATCGCTTGCCTCTGGTACATCTGCAGCTGTTCAGGGACATGTGCTGTGTTTAAATTAGGAATT
Organism: Pristiophorus japonicus; assembly: GCF_044704955.1. Classification (NCBI taxonomy): domain Eukaryota; kingdom Metazoa; phylum Chordata; class Chondrichthyes; family Pristiophoridae; genus Pristiophorus; species Pristiophorus japonicus. The sequence continues at coordinate 97,312,510 of NC_091989.1, read as the reverse complement.
CTTGCAATGCATTGATCTTTTAATGACTTTACAAGTTACTTGTGCAAGATTCACTTGTCCTGCTCTCTCTCTCCCACTCCACAGACTGATGGCTTGTTTGGATTAATCTAAACGCTGCTGGGGCAAAGATTCAGTCCTTCTCGGAAACACAGTGAGATGCCAACATGCGATAGTTGGGAGAAAGGTGGGTGGGGGTGGTCTGGACAGGGCGTGTGGGCCTTTCTCGCCCCTGACTTGTGTTCTTTTATATCTGCTTTTCACCCTTCTGTAAGGGACAATTCATACAGTACTTTGACGCGTCCTCTCAGAAACATTTCAAAGAGCTTTACACGTAGAAAGTGTCATTTTGACAAATGCAGCAGTCTTCTTCGGCATAGCAGGATCCCACGAACGGCATATGGTGTATTTTTGGAAAGTGTGCCTGGGGGGAGGAATGTTGATTAAAACATTACATGGAATATTTAGTGTCCAGCTAATTAGAGACATCGGCCCTTGATTTAATTTCTCCTCCAGCCGGCAGCAGCTCCGGCAATACAGCAGCTCGCCCCGTGCTGCATTGAAGATTCAGCCAACATCCAGTGCCCAGGACCTGTGGTGGGACTTGGAACATACCGACTTCTGAGTCCGGGCCAAGTACTGCCAACTGACACAAACGGACACAGAGACTTGGTATCTGCTATGTTAAAAATACAGACAGGAACCTTGGCGGAAATAAATATGCATTGTACTGTCGGGGAAAAGGCAGATTCCCCAAGGGAGCAGCTGGTCAGAATTAGATGTGTACCCTTTCAGTGTTTTTTTCAGTATTTGTTACGACAGAGTTATTAACTTATTGGTAAATACTATACTCCAAACTCTCTCTGTTAACTGAAACATAAAAATGCGAACCATTTTAGAACTACAACTTGTATTTATATAGCGCCTTTATCATAGTGAAATGTTTCAAAGTGCTTCACAGGAGTATTATGAGACAAAAACATTGACACTGAGCCACACAAGGAGACATTAGGGCAGGTGACCAAAGAGTCGGTTTTAAGGAGCGTCTTAAAGGAGGAAAGAGAGGTAGAGAGGCGGAGAGGTTTAGGGAGGGAGTTCCAGAGCTTGGGGCCAAGGCAGCTGAAGGCACGGCCACCGATGGTTGAGCGATTATGATCAGGGATGCTCAAGAGGGCAGAATTAGAGGAGCGCAGACATCTCAGGGGAAAGTGGGACTGGAGGAGATTACAGAGATAGGGAGGGGCAAGGCCATGGAGGGATTTGTGAACAAGGATGAGAATTTTGAAATCAAGGCATTGCTTAGCCGGAAGCCAATGCAGGTCAGCGAGCACAGGGCTGATGGGTGAACAGGACTTGGTGTGACTACAAACTATTAAGAAGCGCTAAAAGCCACGCATGTTTTAAATCTATATTTTGCGTTTAATATTTCATTCAAAAAGAGAAGATTAAATGAATTCCCAGCCCCATAATATCCATTGATGCAGGAATCAAACCCATAATACTTATTGATGGAGCACCCAACCCATAATTCCCATTAATGCAGCTCCTGAATGCCTGATATTTATTGCTGGAATATACAAACCCATTACATTTACATATGGTGAAGCCAATCACACAGTGCCAGCTGATGGAGTACCCAACCTATAGCACCTATTAATAGAGTAACTCAATTCGCAATACTTATTGATAGATTACTGCAACGTACACTACTGATAGATGTGGTAACAAACGCAAAATACTTACTGATGCAGTGAGAAATCCGTGATATTTACTCATGGAGTATCTGAACCCACATGACCTACTAATTGACTATTTGAAGTGACCGTATTTACTGATGGAGTATTTGAACCCACAGTACTTACTGATGGAGTATCGGAACCCACAGTATTTACTGATGGAGTATCAGAAGTGACAGGACATACTGATGGAGTATCTGAAGGGACAGTACTTACTGATGGAGTATCGGAACCCACAGTATTTACTGATGGAGTATCTGAAGCGACAGTACTTACTGATGGAGTATCTGAACCCACAGTACTTACTCGTGGAGTATTTGAAGTAACATTAATTACTGATGGAGTATCTGAACCCACAGTACTTACTGATGGAGGATCTGAAGTCACAGTACTTACTGATGGAGCATCTGAAGTGACATTAATGACTGATGGAGTATCTGAACCCACAGTACTTACTGATGGAGTATCAGAAGCGACAGTACTTACTGATGGAGTATCTGAACCCACAGTACTTACTGATGGAGTATCTGAATTGACAGTACTTACTGATGGAGTATCTGAAGCGACAGCATTTACTGATGGAGTATCTGAGCCCACAGGACATACTGATGGAGCATCTGAATCCACAGTACTTACTGCTGGAGTATCTGAAGTGACAGTACTTACTGATGGAGTATCTGAACCCACAGTACTTACTGATGGAGTATCTGAAGCGACAGTACTTACTGATGGAGTATCTGAAGCGACAGTACTTACTGATGGAGTATCTGAAGCGACACTACTTACTGATGGAGTATCTGAAGCAACAGTACTTACTGATGGAGTATCTGAACCCACAGTACTTACTGATGGAGTATCAGAAGTGACAAAACTTACTGATGGAGTATCTGAACCCACAGTACTTACTGATGGAGCATCTGAATCCACAGTACTTACTGATGGAGCATCTGAATCCACAGTACTTACTGATGGAGTATCAGAAGTGACAGTACTTACTGATGGAGTATCTGAAGCGACAGCATTTACTGATGCAGTATCTGAGCCCACAGGACATACTGATGGAGCATCTGAATCCACAGTACTTACGGATCGAGTATCAGAAGCGACAGTACTTAATGATGGAGTATCTGAACCCAGAGTACTTACTGATGCAGTATCTAAAGTGACAGTACTTACTGATGGAGTCTCAGAAGCGACAGTACTGACTGATGTAGTATCTGAAGCGACAGTACATACTGATGGAGTATCTGACGTCACAGTACTTACTGATGGAGTATCTGAACACATAGCACTTACTGATGGAGTATCTGATGTCACAGTACTGACTGATGGAGTATCTGAAGCGATAGTACTTACTGATGGAGTATCTGACGTCACAGTACCTACTGATGAAGTATCTGAAGCGACAGTACTTACTGATGGAGTATCTGAACCCACAGTACTTACTGATGGAGTATCTGACGTCACAGTACTTACTGATGGAGTATCTGAAGTGACAGTACTTACTGATCGAGTATCTGAAGCGACAGCATTTACTGATGGAATATCTGAGCCCACAGTACATACTGATGGAGTATCTGAATCCACAGTACTTACTGATGGAGTATCAGAAATGACAGTACTTAGTGATGGAGTATCTGAAGCGACAGTACTTACTGATGGAGTAACTGAAGCGACAGTATTTACTAATGGAGTATCTGAACCAACAGTACTTACTGATGGAGTATCTGATGTGACAGTACCAACTGATGGAGTATCTGAACCCACAGTGCTTACTGATGGAGTATCTGAACACACAGTACTTACTGATGGAGTATCAGAAGCGACAGTACTTACTGATGGAGCATCTGTAGTGACAGTACTTACTGTTGGAGTATCTGAAGCAACAGTACTTACTGATGGATTACCTGAAGCGACAGTACTTACTGATGGAGTATCTGAATCCAAAGTACTTACTGATGGAGTATCAGAAGTGACTGTATGACTGATGGAGTACCTGAACCCACAGTACTTACTGATGGAGTATCTGAAGCGACAGGACTTACTGATGGAGTATCGAACCCACAGTACTTACTGGTGGAGTATCTGAAGTGACAGTACTTACCGATGGATTTTCTGAAGCGGCAATACTTACTGATGGAGTATCTGAAGCGACAGTACTTACTGATGGAGTATCTGAAGTGACAGCATGACTGGTGGAGTATCTAAACCCACAGTACTTACTGATGGAGCATCTGAAGTGACAGTACTTACTGATGGAGTATCTGAAGCAACAGTACTTACTGATGGAGTATCAGAATCCACAGTACTTACTGATGCAGTATCAGAAGTGACAGTACTTACTGATGGATTCTCAGAAGCGACAGTACTGACTGATGAAGTATCTGAAGCGACAGTACATACTGATGGAGTATCTGACGTCACAGTACTTACTGATGGAGTATCTGAACACATAGCACTTACTGATGGAGTATCTGATGTCACAGTACTGCCTGATGGAGTATCTGAAGCGATAGTACTTACTGATGGAGTATCTGACGTCACAGTACTTACTGATGAAGTATCTGAAGCGACAGTACTTACTGATGGAGTATCTGAACCCACAGTACTTACTGATGGAGTATCTGACGTCACAGTACTGACTGATGGAGTATCTGAAGCGACAGTACTAACTGATGGAGTATCTGACGTCACAGTACTTACTGATGGAGTATCTGAAGTGACAGTACTTACTGATCGAGTATCTGAAGCGACAGCATTTACTGATGGAATATCTGAGCCCACAGTACATACTGATGGAGTATCTGAATCCACAGTACTTACTGATGGAGTATCAGAAATGACAGTACTTAGTGATGGAGTATCTGAAGCGACAGTACTTACTGATGGAGTAACTGAAGCGACAGTATTTACTAATGGAGTATCTGAACCAACAGTACTTACTGATGGAGTATCTGATGTGACAGTACCAACTGATGGAGTATCTGAACCCACAGTGCTTACTGATGGAGTATCTGAACCCACAGTACTTACTGATGGAGTATCAGAAGCGACAGTACTTACTGATGGAGCATCTGTAGTGACAGTACTTACTGTTGGAGTATCTGAAGCAACAGTACTTACTGATGGATTATCTGAAGCGACAGTACTTACTGATGGAGTATCTGAATCCAAAGTACTTACTGATGGAGTATCAGAAGTGACTGTATGACTGATGGAGTACCTGAACCCACAGTACTTACTGATGGAGTATCTGAAGCGACAGGACTTACTGATGGAGTATCGAACCCACAGTACTTACTGGTGGAGTATCTGAAGTGACAGTACTTACCGATGGATTTTCTGAAGCGGCAATACTTACTGATGGAATATCTGGAGCGACAGTACTTACTGATGGAGTAACTGAAGCAACAGTACATACTGATGGAGTACCTGAATCCACAGTACTTACTGATGGCGTATCTGAACCCACAGTACTTACAGATGGAGTGTCTGAAGCAACAGTACTTACTGATGGAGTATCTGAGGTGACAGCATTTACTGATGGAGTATCGGAAACCACAGTACTTACTAATGGAGTATCAGAACCCACAGTGCTTACTGATGGAGTATCAGATGCGACAGTACTTACTGATGGAGTATCTGAAGAAACAGTACTTACTGATGGATTATCTGATGTGACAGTACTTACTGATGGAGTATCTGAATCCACAGTACTTATAGATGGAGTATCTGAAGAGACAGTACTTACTGATGGAGTATCAGAAGCGACAGTACTTACTGATGGAGTATCTGAAGCAACAGTACTTACTGATGGAGTATCTGAATCCACAGTACTTACTGATGGAGTATCGGAAGTGACAGTACTTACTGATGGAGAATCTGAAGCAACAGTACTTACTGATGGAGTATCAGAAGTGACAGTACTTACTGATGGAATATCTGAACCCACAGTACTTACTGATGGAGTAACTGAAGCAACAGTACTTACTGATGCAGTATCAGAAGTGACAGTGCTTACTGATGGAATATCTGGAGCGACAGTACTTACTGATGGAGTAACTGAAGCAACAGTACATACTGATGGAGTATCGGAACCCATGGTACTTTCTGATGGAGTATCAGAAGGGACAGTCCTTACTGATGGAATATTTGAAGTGACAGTACCTACTGATGGAGTATCTGAAGCGACAGTACATACTGATGGAGTATCTGAACCCACAGTACTTACTGATGGAGTATCTGAACACACAGTACTTACTGATGGAGTATCTGAACCCACAGTACTTACTGATGGAGTATCTGAACCCACAGAACTTACTGGTGGAGTATCTTAAGTGACAGTACTTACTGATGGAGTATCTGAACCCACAGTACTTACTGATGGAGTATCTGAACCCACAGTACTTACTGATGGAGTGTCTGAAGTGACAGTACTTACTGATGGAGTATCAGAAGCGACAGTACTTACTGATGGTGTATCAGAAGTGACAGTGCTTACTGATGGAATATCTGAACACACAGTACTTACTGATTGAGTATCTGAAGTGAAAGTACTTACTGATGGAGTATCTGAAGAGACAGTGCTTACTGATGGAGTATCTGAACCCACAGAACTTACTGATGGAGTATCTGAAGTGACAGTAGTTACTGATGGAGTATCTGAACCCACAGTACTTACTGATGGAGTATCTGAAGTGACAGTAATGACTCATGGAGCATCTGAAGCGACAGTACTTACTGATGGAGTATCTGAACCCACAGAACTTACTGGTGGAGTATCTTAAGTGACAGTACTTACTGATGGAGTATCTGAACCCACAGTACTTACTGATGGAGCAGCTGAACCCACAGTAGTTACTGATGGAGTATCTGATGTAACAGTTACTACTGATGGAATATCAGAAGCGACAGTATTTACTGATGGAATATCTGAAGCGACAGTCGTTACTGATGGAGTATCTGAACCCACAGAACTTACTGATGTAGTATCTGGAGTGATATTACTTACTGATGGAGTATCTGAACCCACAGAACTTACTGATGGAGTATCTGAAGTGATAGTACTTACTGATGGAGTATCTGAACCCACAGAACCCACTGATGGAGTATCTGAAGTGACAGTACCAACTGATGAAGTATCTGAACCCACAGTGCTTACTGATGGAGTATCAGAAGCGACAGTACATACTGATGGAAAATCTGAAGTGACAGTACCTATTGATGAAGTATCTGAACCGGCATTACATACTGATGGAGTACCTGAATCAACAGTACTTACTGATGGCGTATCTGAACCCACAGTACTTACTGATGGAGTGTCTGAAGTGACAGTACTTACTGATGGAGTATCTGAGGCGACAGCATTTACTGATGGAGTATCGGAAACCACAGTACTTACTAATGGAGTATCAGAACCCACAGTGCTTACTGATGGAGTATCAGAAGCGACAGTACTTACTGATGGTGTATCAGAAGTGACAGTGCTTACTGATGGAATATCTGAACACACAGTACTTACTGATTGAGTATCTGAAGTGAAAGTACTTACTGATGGAGTATCTGAAGAGACAGTGCTTACTGATGGAGTATCTGAACCCACAGAACTTACTGATGGAGTATCTGAAGTGACAGTAGTTACTGATGGAGTATCTGAACCCACAGTACTTACTGATGGAGTATCTGAAGTGACAGTAATGACTCATGGAGCATCTGAAGCGACAGTACTTACTGATGGAGTATCTGAACCCACAGTACTTACTGATGGAGCATCTGAACCCACAGTACTTACTGATGGGGTGTCTGAACCGACAGTACTTACTGATGGATTATCTGAACCCACAGTACTTACTGATCGAGCATCTGAAGTGAAAGTACTTACTCATGGAGCATCTGAAGCGACAGTACTTACTGATGGAGTATCTTAACCCACAGTACTTACTGATGGAGCATCTGAACCCACAGTACTTACTGATGGGGTGTCTGAACCCACAGAACTTACTGATGGAGTATCTGAAGTGACAGTAATTACTGATGGAGTATCTGAAGTGACAGTACTTACTGATGGAGTATCTGAACTCACAGTACTTACTGATTGAGTATCTGAAGTAACAGTTCTTACTGATGGAGTATCAGAAGCGACAGTACTTACTGATGGAATATCTGAAGCGACAGTAGTTACTGATGGAGTATCTGTACCCACAGAACTTACTGATGGAGTATCTGGAGTGACAGTACTTACTGATGGAGTATCTGAACCCACAGAACTTACTGATGGAGTTTCTGAAGTGACAGTACTTACTGATGGAGTATCTGAACCCACAGAACTTACTGATGGAGTATCTGAAGTGACAGTACCAACTGATGGAGTATCTGAACCCACAGTGCTTACTGATGGAGTATCTGAAGAGACAGTACTTACTGATGCAGCAGCTGATTTGACAGTACTTGCTGATGGAGTATCAGAAGCGACAGTACTTGCTGATGGAGTATCTGAACCCACAGTTCTTACTGATGGAGTATCTGAACCCACATTATTTACTGATGGAGTATCTGAACCCACAGAACTTACTGATGGAGTATCTGAAGTGACAGTAATTACTGATGGAGTATCTGAAGTGATAGTACTTACTGATGGAGTATCTGAACTCACAGTACTTACTGATGGAGTATCTGAAGTAACAGTTCTTACTGATGGAGTATCAGAAGCGACAGTACTTACTGATGGAATATCTGAAGCGACAGTAGTTACTGATGGAGTATCTGTACCCACAGAACTTACTGATGGAGTATCTGGAGTGACAGTACTTACTGATGGAGTATCTGAACCCACAGAACTTACTGATGGAGTATCTGAAGTGACAGTACTTACTGATGGAGTATCTGAACCCACAGAACTTACTGATGGAGTATCTGAAGTGACAGTACCAACTGATGGAGTATCTGAACCCACAGTGCTTACTGATGGAGTATCAGAAGCGACAGAACTTACTGATGCAGCAGCTGAAGTGACAGTACTTACTGATGGAACAGCTAAACACACAGTACTGACTGATAGAGTATCTGAAGTGACAGTACTTACTGATGGAGTATCTGAACTCACAGTACTTACTGATAGAGTATCTGAATCAACGGTACTTACTGATGGAGTATCAAAAGTGACAGTACTTACTGATGGAGTATCTGAACCCACAGAAATTACTGATGGAGTATATGAAGTGACAGTACGTACTGATGGAATATCTGAACCCACAGTACATACTGATGGAGTATCTGAAGTGAAAGTACTTAATGATGGAGTATCTAAAGAGACAGTGCTTACTGATGGAATATCTGAAGTGACAGTAGTTACTGATGGAGTATCTGAACCCACAGTACTTACTGATGGAGTATCTGAACCCACAGAACTTACTGATGGAGTATCTGAAGTGACAGTAATTACTGATGGAGCATCTGAAGCGACAGTACTTACTGATGGAGATTCTGAAGTGACAGTACTTACTGATATAACATCAGAAGCGACTACTTACTTACTGATGGGGTATCTGAACCTACAGTACTTACTAATGGAGTATCTGAACCCACAGTACTTACTGATGGAGCATCTGAACCCACAGTACTTACTGATGGAGTATCTGAACTCACAGTACGTACTGATGGAGTATCTGAATCCACAGTACTTACTGATGGAGTATCTGAAGCGACAGTACTTACTGATGGAATATCTGAAGCGACAGTACTTTCTGATGGAGTATCTGAACCCACAGAACTTACTGATGGAGTATCTGAAGCGACAGTACTTACTCATGGAGTATCTGAATCCAAAGTACTTACTGATGGAGTATCAGAAGTGACTGTGTGACTGATGGAGTACCTGAACCCACAGTACTTACTGATGGAGTATCTGAAGCGACAGGACTTACTGATGGAGTATCGAACCCACAGTACTTACTGGTGGAGTATCTGAAGTGACAGTACTTACTGATAGATTTTCTGAAGCGGCAATACTTACTGATGGAGTATCTGATCCCACAGTACTTACTGATGGAGTATCTGAAGTGACAGCATGACTGGTGGAGTATCTAAACCCACAGTACTTACTGATGGAGCATCTGAAGTGACAGTACTGACTGATGGAGTGTCTGAAGCAACAGTACTTACTGATAGAGTATCTGAGGTGACAGCATTTACTGATGGAGTATCGGAAACCACAGTACTTACTAATGGAGTATCAGAACCCATAGTGCTTACTGATGGAGTATCAGATGCGACAGTACTTACTGATGAGTATCTGAAGAAACAGTACTTACTGATGGATTATCTGATGTGACAGTACTTACTGATGGAGTATCTGAATCCACAGTACCTATAGATGGAGTATCTGAAGAGACAGTACTTACTGATGGAGTATCAGAAGCGACAGTACTTACTGATGGAGTATCTGAAGCAACAGTACTTACTGATGGAGTATCTGAATCCACAGTACTTACTGATGGAGTATCGGAAGTGACAGTACTTACTGATGGAGAATCTGAAGCAACAGTACTTACTGATGGAGTATCAGAAGTGACAGTACTTACTGATGGAATATCTGAACCCACAGTACTTACTGATGAAGTAACTGAAGCAACAGTACTTACTGATGCAGTATCAGAAGTGACAGTGCTTGCTGATGGAATATCTGGAGCGACAGTACTTACTGATGGAGTAACTGTAGCAACAGTACATACTGATGGAGTATCGGAACCCATGGTACTTTCTGATGGAGTATCAGAAGGGACAGTCCTTACTGATGGAATATTTGAAGTGACAGTACTTACTGATGGAGTATCTGAACCCACAGTACTTACTGATGGAGTATCTGAACACACAGTACTTACTGATGGAGTATCTGAACCCACAGTACTTACTGATGGAGTATCTGAACCCACAGAACTTACTGGTGGAGTATCTTAAGTGACAGTACTTACTGATGGAGTATCTGAACCCACAGTACTTACTGATGGAGCAGCTGAACCCACAGTAGTTACTGATGGAGTATCTGAAGTAACAGTTCTTACTGATGGAGTATCAGAAGCGACAGTACTTACTGATGGAATATCTGAAGCGACAGTCGTTACTGATGGAGTATCTGAACCCACAGAACTTACTGATGTAGTATCTGGAGTGATATTACTTACTGATGGAGTATCTGAACCCACAGAACTTACTGATGGAGTATCTGAAGTGACAGTACTTACTGATGGAGTATCTGAACCCACAGAACTTACTGATGGAGTATCTGAAGTGACAGTACCAACTGATGAAGTATCTGAACCCACAGTGCTTACTGATGGAGTATCAGAAGCGACAGTACATACTGATGGAAAATCTGAAGTGACAGTACCTATTGATGGAGTATCTGAACCGGCATTACATACTGATGGAGTACCTGAATCAACAGTACTTACTGATGGCGTATCTGACCCACAGTACTTACTGATGGAGTGTCTGAAGTGACAGTACTTACTGATGGAGTATCTGAGGCGACAGTAGTTACTGATGGAGTATCGGAAACCACAGTACTTACTAATGGAGTATCAGAACCCACAGTGCTTACTGATGGAGTATCAGAAGCGACAGTACTTACTGATGGAGTATCTGAAGCAACAGTACTTACTGATGGATTATCTGATGTGACAGTACTTACTGATGGAGTATCTGAATCCACAGTACTTACTGATGGAGTATCGGAAGTGACAGTACTTACTGATGGAGAATCTGAAGCAACAGTACTTACTGATGGAGTATCAGAAGTGACAGTACTTACTGATGGAATATCTGAACCCACAGTACTTACTGATGGAGTATCTGAAGAAACAGTACATACTGATGGAGTATCTGAACCCAAAGTACTTACTGATGGAGTATCTGAACCCACAGTACTTACTGATCGAGCATCTGAAGTGAAAGTACTTACTGATGGAGTATCTGAAGAGACAGTGCTTACTGATGGAGTATCTGAACCCACAGTACTTACTGATGGAGTATCTGAAATGACAGTAATTACTGATGGAGTATCTGAACCCACAGTACTTTCTTATGGAGCATCTGAACCCACAGTACTTACTGATGGGGTGTCTGAACCGACAGTACTTACTGATGGAGTATCTGAAGTGACAGTACTTACTGATGGAGTATCTGAACTCACAGTACTTACTGATGGAGTATCTGAAGAGACAGTACTTACTGATGCAGCAGCTGATTTGACAGTACTTGCTGATGGAGTATCAGAAGCGACAGTACTTGCTGATGGAGTATCTGAACCCACAGTACTTACTGATGGAGTATCTGAACCCACATTACTTACTGATGGAGTATCTGAACCCACAGAACTTACTGATGGAGTATCTGAAGTGACAGTAATTACTGATGGAGTATCTGAAGTGACAGTACTTACTGATGGAGTATCTGAACTCACAGTACTTACTGATGGAGTATCTGAAGTAACAGTTCTTACTGATGGAGTATCAGAAGCGACAGTACTTACTGATGGAATATCTGAAGCGACAGTAGTTACTGATGGAGTATCTGTACCCACAGAACTTACTGATGAGTATCTGGAGTGACAGTACTTACTGATGGAGTATCTGAACCCACAGAACTTACTGATGGAGTATCTGAAGTGACAGTACTTACTGATGGAGTATCTGAACCCACAGAACTTACTCATGGAGTATCTGAAGTGACAGTACCAACTGATGGAGTATCTGAACCCACAGTGCTTACTGATGGAGTATCAGAAGCGACAGTACATACTGATGGAAAATCTGAAGTGACAGTACCTATTGATGGAGTATCTGAACCGACAGTACATACTGATGGAGTGCCTGAATCCACAGTACTTACTGATGGCGTATCTGAACCCACAGTACTTACTGATGGAGTATCTGAAGTGACAGTACTTACTGATGGAGTATCTGAACTCACAGTACTTACTGATAGAGTATCTGAATCAACGGTACTTACTGATGGAGTATCAAAAGTGACAGTACTTACTGATGGAGTATCTAAAGAGACAGTGCTTACTGATGGAATATCTGAAGTGACAGTAGTTACTGATGGAGTATCTGAACCCACAGTACTTACTGATGGAGTATCTGAACTCACAGTACTTACTGATGGAGTATCTGAATCCACAGTACTTACTGATGGAGTATCAAAAGTGACAGTACTTACTGATGGAATATCTGAAGCGACAGTACTTACTGATGGAATATCTGAAGCGACAGTACTTTCTGATGGAGTATCTGAAGTGACAGCATGACTGGTGGAGTATCTAAACCCACAGTACTTACTGATGGAGCATCTGAAGTGACAGTACTGACTGATGGAGTGTCTGAAGCAACAGTACTTACTGATGGAGTATCTGAGGTGACAGCGTTTACTGATGGAGTATCGGAAACCACAGTACTTACTAATGGAGTATCAGAACCCACAGTGCTTACTGATGGAGTATCTGAAGTGACAGTACCAACTGATGAAGTATCTGAACCCACAGTGCTTACTGATGGAGTATCAGAAGCGACAGTACATACTGATGGAAAATCTGAAGTGACAGTACCTATTGATGGAGTATCTGAACCGGCATTACATACTGATGGAGTACCTGAATCAACAGTACTTACTGATGGCGTATCTGAACCCACAGTACTTACTGATGGAGTATCTGAAGTGACAGTACTTACTGATGGAGTATCTGAACCCACAGAACTTACTGATGGAGTATCTGAAGTGACAGTACCAACTGATGAAGTATCTGAACCCACAGTGCTTACTGATGGAGTATCAGAAGCGACAGTACATACTGATGGAAAATCTGAAGTGACAGTACCTATTGATGGAGTATCTGAACCGGCATTACATACTGATGGAGTACCTGAATCAAGAGTACTTACTGATGGCGTATCTGAACCCACAGTACTTACTGATGGAGTATCTGAAGTGACAGTACTTACTGATGGAGTATCTGAACTCACAGTACTTACTGATAGAGTATCTGAATCAACGGTACTTACTGATGGAGTATCAAAAGTGACAGTACTTACTGATGGAGTATCTGAACCCACAGAAATTACTGATGGAGTATATGAAGTGACAGTACGTACTGATGGAATATCTGAACCCACAGTACATACTGATGGAGTATCTGAAGTGAAAGTACTTAATGATGGAGTATCTAAAGAGACAGTGCTTACTGATGGAATATCTGAAGTGACAGTAGTTATTGATGGAGTATCTGAACCCACAGTACTTACTGATGGAGTATCTGAACCCACAGAACTTACTGATGGAGTATCTGAAGTGACAGTAATTACTGATGGAGCATCTGAAGCGACAGTACTTACTGATGGAGATTCTGAAGTGAAAGTACTTACTGATGGAGTATCTGAAGAGACAGTGCTTACTGATGGAGTATCTGAACCCACAGAACTTACTGATGGAGTATCTGAAGTGACAGTAATTACTGATGGAGTATCTGAACCCACAGTACTTACTGATGGAGCATCTGAACCCACAGTACTTACTGATGGGGTGTCTGAACCGACAGAACTTACTGATGGAGTATCTGAAGTGACAGTACTTACTGATGGAGTATCTGAACTCACAGTACTTACTGATGGAGTATCTGAAGAGACAGTACTTACTGATGCAGCAGCTGATTTGACAGTACTTGCTGATGGAGTATCAGAAGCGACAGTACTTGCTGATGGAGTATCTGAACCCACAGAACTTACTGATGGAGTATCTGAAGTAACAGTTCTTACTGATGGAGTATCAGAAGCGACAGTATTTACTGATGGAATATCTGAAGCGACAGTAGTTACTGATGGAGTATCTGTACCCACAGAACTTACTGATGGAGTATCTGGAGTGACAGTACTTACTGATGGAGTATCTGAACCCACAGAACTTACTGATGGAGTATCTGAAGTGACAGTACTTACTGATGGAGTATCTGAACCCACAGAACTTACTGATGGAGTATCTGAAGTGACAGTACCAACTGATGGAGTATCTGAACCCAAAGTGCTTACTGATGGAGTATCAGAAGCGACAGTACATACTGATGGAAAATCTGAAGTGACAGTACCTATTGATGGAGTATCTGAACCGACAGTACATACTGATGGAGTGCCTGAATCCACAGTACTTACTGATGGCGTATCTGAACCCACAGTACTTACTGATGGAATATCTGAACCCACAGTACATACTGATGGAGTATCTGAAGTGAAAGTACTTAATGATGGAGTATCTAAAGAGACAGTGCTTACTGATGGAATATCTGAAGTGACAGTAGTTACTGATGGAGTATCTGAACCCACAGTCCATACTGATGAAGCAGCTGAACCCACAGTACTTACTGATAGAGTATCTGAAGTAACAGCTCTTACTGATGGATTATCAGAAGCGACAGTACTTACTGATGGTGTATCTGAACCCACAGTACTTACTGATGGAGTATCTGAACCCACAGAACTTACTGATGGAGTATCTGAAGTGACAGTAATTACTGATGGAGCATCTGAAGCGACAGTACTTACTGATGGAGATTCTGAAGTGACAGTACTTACTGATATAACATCAGAAGCGACTACCTACTTACTGATGGGGTATCTGAACCCACAGTACTTACTGATGGAGCATCTGAACCCACAGTACTTACTGATGGAGTATCTGAACTAACAGTACTTACTGATGGAGTATCTGAATCTACAGTACTTACTGATGGAGTATCAAAAGTGACAGTACTTACTGATGGAATATGTGAAGCGACAGTACTTACTGATGGAATATCTGAAGCGACAGTACTTTCTGATGGAGTATCTGAACCCACAGAACTTACTGATGGAGTATCTGAAGTGACAGTACTTACTGATGGAGTATCTGAAGTAACAGTTCTTACTGAAGGAGTATCTGAACCCACAGAACTTACAGATGGAGTATCTGAAGTGACAGTAATTACTGATGGAGTATCTGAAGTGACAGTACTTACTGATGGAGTATCTGAACTCACAGTACTTACTGATGGAGTATCTGAAGAGACAGTACTTACTGATGCAGCAGCTGATTTGACAGTACTTGCTGATGGAGTATCAGAAGCGACAGTACTTGCTGATGGAGTATCTGAACCCACAGTACTTACTGATGGAGTCTCTGAAATGACAGTAATTACTGATGGAGTATCTGAACCCACAGTACTTACTGATGGAGCATCTGAACCCACAGTACTTACTGATGGGGTGTCTGAACCGACAGTACTTACTGATGGAGTATCTGAAGTGACAGTACTTACTGATGGAGTATCTGAACTCACAGTACTTACTGATGGAGTATCTGAAGAGACAGTACTTACTGATGCAGCAGCTGATTTGACAGTACTTGCTGATGGAGTATCAGAAGCGACAGTACTTGCTGATGGAGTAACTGAACCCACAGTACTTACTGATGGAGTATCTGAACCCACATTACTTACTGATGGAGTATCTGAACCCACAGAACTTATTGATGGAGTATCTGAAGTAACAGTTCTTACTGATGGAGTATCAGAAGCGACAGTATTTACTGATGGAATATCTGAAGCGACAGTAGTTACTGATGGAGTATCTGTACCCACAGAACTTACTGATGGAGTATCTGGAGTGACAGTACTTACTGATGGAGTATCTGAACCCACAGAACTTACTGATGGAGTATCTGAAGTGACAGTACCAACTGATGGAGTATCTGAACCCAAAGTGCTTACTGATGGAGTATCAGAAGCGACAGTACATACTGATGGAAAATCTGAAGTGACAGTACCTATTGATGGAGTATCTGAACCGACAGTACATACTGATGGAGTGCCTGAATCCACAGTACTTACTGATGGCGTATCTGAACCCACAGTACTTACTGATGGAATATCTGAACCCACAGTACATACTGATGGAGTATCTGAAGTGAAAGTACTTAATGATGGAGTATCTAAAGAGACAGTGCTTACTGATGGAATATCTGAAGTGACAGTAGTTACTGATGGAGTATCTGAACCCACAGTCCATACTGATGAAGCAGCTGAACCCACAGTACTTACTGATAGAGTATCTGAAGTAACAGTTCTTACTGATGGATTATCAGAAGCGACAGTACTTACTGATGGAGTATCTGAACCCACAGTACTTACAGATGGAGTATCTGAAGTGACAGTAATTACTGATGGAGTATCTGAAGTGACAGTACTTACTGATGGAGTATCTGAACTCACAGTACTTACTGATGGAGTATCTGAAGAGACAGTACTTACTGATGCAGCAGCTGATTTGACAGTACTTGCTGATGGAGTATCAGAAGCGACAGTACTTGCTGATGGAGTATCTGAACCCACAGTACTTACTGATGGAGTCTCTGAAATGACAGTAATTACTGATGGAGTATCTGAACCCACAGTACTTACTGATGGAGCATCTGAACCCACAGTACTTACTGATGGGGTGTCTGAACCGACAGTACTTACTGATGGAGTATCTGAAGTGACAGTACTTACTGATGGAGTATCTGAACTCACAGTACTTACTGATGGAGTATCTGATGTGACAGTACTGACTGATGGAGTATCTGAATCCACAGTACTTACTGATGGAGTATCAAAAGTGACAGTACTTACTGATGGAATATTTGAAGCGACAGTACTTACTGATGGAATATCTGAAGCGACAGTACTTTCTGATGGAGTATGTGAACCCACAGAACTTACTGATGGTATATCTGAAGTGACAGTACTTACTGATGGAGTATCTGAAGCGACGGTACTTACTGATGGAGTATCTGAAGTGACAGTACTTACTGATGGAGTCTCTGAACCCACAGTACTTACTGATGGAGTATCAGAAGCGACAGTACTTACTGATGGAGTCTCTGAACCCACAGTACTTACTGATGGAGTATCAGAAGCGACAGTACTTACTGATGGAGTATCAAAACCCACAGTACTTAGTAATGGTGTATCTGAACCCACAGTACTTACTGATGGAGTATCTGAACCCAAAGTATTTACTAACATAGAAAATAGGTGCAGGAGCAGGCCATTCAGCCCTTCTAGCCTGCACCGCCATTCAATGAGTTCATGGCTGAACATGAAACTTCAGTACCCCATTCCTGCTTTCTCGCCATAACCCTTGATCCCCCGAGTAGTAAGGACTTCATCTAACTCCCTTTTGAATATATTTAGTGAATTGGCCTCAACTACTTTCTGTGGTCGAGAATTCCACAAGTTCACCACTCTCTGGTTGAAGAAGTTTCTCCTCATCTCGGTCCTAAATGGCTTACCCCTTATCCTCAGACTGTGACCCCTGGTTCTGGACTTCCCCAACATTGGGAACATTCTTCCTGCATCAAACCTGTCTAAACGCGTCAGAATTTTAAACGTTTCTATGAGGTCCCCTCTCATTCTTCTGAACTCCAGTGAATACAAGCCCAGTTGATCCAGTCTTTCTTGATAGGTCAGTCCCGCCATCCCGGGAATCAGTCTGGTGAATCTTCGCTGCACTCCCTCAATAGCAAGAATGTCCTTCCTCAAGTTAGGAGACCAAAACTGTACACAATACTCCAGGTGTGGCCTCACCAAGGCCCTGTACAACTGTAGCAACACCTCCCTGCCCCTGTATTCAAATCCCCTCGCTATGAAAGCCAACATGCCATTTGCTTTCTTCACCGCCTGCTGTACCTGCATGCTAACCTTCAATGACTGATGTACCATGACAACCAGGTCTCGTTGCACCTTCCCTTTTCCTAATCTGTCACCATTCAGATAATTGTCTGTCTCTCTGTTTTTACCACCAAAGTGGATAACCTCACATTTATCCACATTATACTTCATCTGCCATGCATTTGCCCACTCATCTAACCTATCCAAGTCACTCTGCAGCCTCATAGCATCCTCCTCGCAGCTCACACTGCCACCCAACTTAGTGTCATCCGCAAATTTGGAGATACTGCATTTAATTCCCTCGTCTAAATCATTAATGTACAATGTAAACAGCTGGGGCCCCAGCACAGAACCTTGCGGCACCCCACTAGTCACTGCCTGCCATTCTGAAAAGTACCCGTTTACTCCTACTCTTTGCTTCCTGTCTGACAACCAGTTCTCAATCCACGTCAGCACACTACCCCCAATCCCATGTGCTTTAACTTTGCACATTAATCTCTTGTGTGGGACCTTGTCGAAAGCCTTCTGAAAGTCCAAATATACCACATCAACTGGTTCTCCTTTGTCCACTTTACTGGAAACATCCTCAAAAAATTCCAGATTTGTCAAGCATGATTTCCCTTTCACAAATCCATGCTAACTTGGACCTATCATGTCACCATTTTCCAGATGCACTGCTATGACATCCTTAATAATTGATTCCATCATTTTACCCACGACTGAGGTCAGGCTGACCGGTCTATAATTCCCTGTTTTCTCTCTCCCTCCTTTTTTAAAAAGTGGGGTTACATTGGCTACCCTCCACTCCATAGGAACTGATCCAGAGTCAATGGAATGTTGGAAAATGACTGTCAATGCATCCGCTATTTCCAAGACCACCTCTTTAAGTACTCTGGGATGCAGTCCATCAGGCCCTGGGGATTTATCGGCCTTCAATCCCATCAATTTCCCCAACACAATTTCCCGACTAATAAAGATTTCCCTCAGTTCCCCCGCCTTACAAGACCCTCTGACCCCTTTTATATCCGGAAGGTTTTTTGTATCCTCCTTAGTGAATACCAAACCAAAGTACTTGTTCAATTGGTCTGCCATTTCTTTGTTCCCCGTTATGACTTCCCCTGATTCTGACTGCAGGGGACCTACATTTGTCTTTACTAACCTTTTTCTCTTTACATACCTGTAGAAACTTTTGCAATCCACCTTAATGTTCCATGCAAGCTTCATCTCGTACTCCATTTCCCCTGCCCTAATCAAACCCTTTGTCCTCCTCTGCTGAGTTCTACTGATGGAGAATCTGAAGTGACAGCACTTACTGAAGGAGTATCTGAACCCACAGTACTTACTGATGGAGTATCTGAAGTGACAGCACTTACTGATGGAGTATCTGAACCCACAGTACTTACTGATGGAGTATCTGAAGCAACAGTACTTACTGATGGATTATCTGATGTGACAGTACTTACTGATGGAGTATCTGAATCCACAGTACTTACTGATGGAGTATCGGAAGTGACAGTACTTACTGATGGAGAATCTGAAGCTACAGTACTTACTGATGGAGTATCAGAAGTGATAGTACTTACTGATGGAATATCTGAACCCACAGTACTTACTGATGGAGTAACTGAAGCAACAGTACTTACTGATGCAGTATCAGAAGTGACAGTGCTTACTGATGGAATATCTGAAGCGACAGTACTTACTGATGGAGTAACTGAAGCAACAGTACATACTGATGGAGTATCTGAACCGACAGTACTTACTGATCGAGTATCTGAAGTGAAAGTACTTGCTGATGGAGTATCTGAACCCACAGAACTTACTGATGGAGTATCTGAAGTGACAGTACGTACTGATGGAGTATCTGAACCCACAGTACTTACTGATGGAGCAGCTGAACCCACAGTACTTACTGATGGAGTATCTGAAGTAACAGTTCTTACTGATGGAGTATCAGAAGCGACAGTACTTACTGATGGAATATCTGAAGCGACAGTAGTTACTGATGAAGTATCTGAAACCACAGTGCTCACTGATGGAGTATCTGGAGTGATAGTACTTACTGATGGAGTATCTGAACCCACAGAACTTACTGATGGAGTATCTGAAGTGACAGTGCCTATTGATGGAGTATCTGAACCCACAGAACTTACTGATGGAGTATCTGAAGTGACAGTACCAACTGATGGAGTATCTGAACCCACAGTACTTACTGATGGAGTGTCTGAAGCGACAGTACCTACTGATGGAGTATCTGAAGTGACAGCATTTACTGATGGAGTATCGGAAACCACAGTACTTACTAATGGAGCATCAGAACCCACAGTGCTTACTGATGGAGTATCAGAAGCGACAGTACTTACTGATGGAGTATCTGAAGCAACAGTACTTACTGATGGATTATCTGATGTGACAGTACTTACTGATGGAGTATCTGAATCCACAGTACTTATTGATGGAGTATCGGAAGTGACGGTACATACTGATGGAGAATCTGAAGCAACAGTACTTACTGATGGAGTATTAGAAGTGACAGTACTTACTGATGGAATATCTGAACCCACAGTAATTACTGATGGAGTAACTGAAGCAACAGCACTTTCTGATGGAGTATCTGAACCCAAAGTACTTACTGATGGAGTATCGGAACCCACAGTTCTTACTGATGGAGTATCTGAAGTAACAGTTCTTACTGATGGATTATCAGAAGCGACAGTAGTTACTGATGGAGTATCTGAACCCACAGAACTTACTGATGGAGTATCTGGAGTGATAGTACTTACTGATGGAGTATCTGAACCCACAGAACTTACTGATGGAGTATCTGAAGTGACAGTACTTACTGATGGAGTATCTGAACCCACAGAACTTACTGATGGAGTATCTGAAGTGACAGTACCAACTGATGGACTATCTGAACCCACAGTGCTTACTGATGGAGTATCAGAAGCGACAGTACATACTGATGGAAAATCTGAAGTGACAGTACCTATTGATGGAGTATCTGAACCGACAGTACATACTGATGGAGTACCTGAATCCACAGTACTTACTGATGGCGTATCTGAACCCACAGTACTTACTGATGGAGTGTCTGAAGCGACAGTACTTACTGATGGAATATCTGAAGCGATCGCATTTACTGATGGAGTATCGGAAACCACAGTACTTACTAATGGAGCGTCAGAACCCACAGTGCTTACTGATGGAGTATCAGAAGCGACAGTACTTACTGATGGAGTATCTGAAGCAACAGTACTTACTGATGGATTATCTGATGTGACAGTACTTACTGATGGAGTATCTGAATCCACAGCACATATTGATGGAGTATCGGAAGTGACGGTACTTACTGATGGAGAATCTGAAGCAACAGTACTTACTGATGGAGTATCAGAAGTGACAGTACTTACTGATGGAATATCTGAACCCACAGTACTTACTGATGGAGTAACTGAAGCAACAGTACTTACTGATGGAGTATCAGAAGTGACAGTGCTTACTGATGGAATATCTGAAGCAACAGTACATACTGATGGAGTATCTGAAGCAACAGTACATTCTGATGGAATATCTGAACCCAAAGTACTTACTGATGGAGTATCAGAACCCACAGTTCTTACTGATGGAGTATCTGAACCGACAGTACTTACTGATGGATTATCTGAACCCACAGTACTTACTGATCGCGTATCTGAAATGAAAGTACTTACTGATGGAGTATCTGAAGAGACAGTAGTTACTGACGGAGTATCTGAACCCACAGTACTTACTGATGGAGCAGCTGAACCCACAGTACTTATTGATAGAGTATCTGAACCCACAGTAATTACTCATGAAGCATCTGAAGCGACAGTACTTACTGATGCAGTATCTGAACCCACAGTACTTACTGATATAACATCAGAAGCGACTACTTACTTACTGATGGGGTATCTGAACCCACAGTACTTACTAATGGAGTATCTGAACCCACAGTACTTACTGATGGAGTATCTGAAGTGACAGTACTTACTGATGGAGTATCTGAACTCACATTACTTACTGATGGAGTATCTGAATCCACAGTACTTACTGATGGAGTATTTGAAGCGACAGTACTTACTGATGGAGTATCTGAAGCGACAGTACTTACTGATGGAGTATCTGAACCCAAAGTATTTACTGATGGAGTTTCTCAAGTGACAGTACTTAATGAAGGAGTATCTGAACCCACAGTACTTACTGATGGAGTATCTGAAGTGACAGCATTTACTGATGGAGTATCTGAACCCACAGTACTTACTGATGGAGAATCTGAAGAGACACTACTTACTGATGCAGCAGCTGAAGTGACAGTACTTACGGATGGAGTATCAGAAGCAACAGTACTTACTAATGGAGTATCTGAAGCAACAGTACTTACTGATGGATTATCTGATGTGACAGTACTTACTGATGGAGTATCTGAATCCACAGTACTTACTGATGGAGCATCGGAAGTGACAGTATTACTGATGGAGAATCTGAAGCAACAGTACTTACTGATGGAGTATCAGAAGTGACAGTACTTACTGATGGAATATCTGAACCCACAGTACTTACTGATGGAGTAACTGAAGCAACAGTACTTACTGATGGAGTATCTGAAGTGACAGTAGTTACTGATGGAGTATCTGAACCCACAGTACTTACTGATCGAGTATCTGAAGTGAAAGTAGTTACTGATGGAGTATCTGAAGAGACAGTACTTACTGATGGAGTATCTGAACCCTCAGAACTTACTGATGGAGTATCTGAAGTGCCAGTACTTACTGATGGAGTATCTGAACCCACAGTTCTTGCTGATGGAGTATCTGAACCCACAGAACTTATTGATGGAGTATCTGAAGTGACAGTACTTACTGATGGAGTATCTGAACCCACAGTCCATACTGATGAAGCAGCTGAACCCACAGTACTTACTGATAGAGTATCTGAAGTAACAGTTCTTACTGATCGATTATCAGAAGCGACAGAACTTACTGATGGAGTATCTGAACCCACAGTACTTACTGATGGAGTATCTGAACCCACAGTACTTACTGATGGAGTCTCTGAAGTGACAGTACTTACTGATGGAGTATCTGAACCCACAGTACTTACTGATGGAGTATCTGAATCCACAGAACTCACTGGTGGAGTATCTGAAGTGACAGTACTTTCTGATGCAGTATCTGAAGCGACAGTACTTACTGATGGAGTATCTGAAGCGGCAGTACTTACTGATCGAGTATCTGAACCCACAGTACTTACTGATGGAGTATCAGAAGCGACAGTATTTACAGATGCAGTATCTAAACCCACAGTACTTAGTAATGGAGTATCTGAACCCACAGTACTTACTGATGGAGTATCTGAACCCAAAGTATTTACTGATCGAGTATCTGAAGTGAAAGTAGTTACTGATGGAGTATCTGAAGAGACAGTACTTACTGATGGAGTATCTGAACCCTCAGAACTTACTGATGGAGTATCTGAAGTGACAGTACTTACTGATGGAGTATCTGAACCCACAGTTCTTGCTGATGGAGTATCTGAACCCACAGAACTTATTGATGGAGTATCTGAAGTGACAGTACTTACTGATGGAGTATCTGAACCCACAGTCCATACTGATGAAGCAGCTGAACCCACAGTACCTACTGATAGAGTATCTGAAGTAACAGTTCTTACTGATCGATTATCAGAAGCGACAGTACTTACTGATGGAGTATCTGAACCCACAGAACTTACTGATGGAGTATCTGAACCCACAGTACTTACTGATGGAGTATCTGAACCCACAGTACTTACTGATGGAGTCTCTGAAGTGACAGTACTTACTGATGGAGTATCTGAACCCACAGTACTTACTGATGGAGTATCTGAATCCACAGTACTTACTGATGGAGTATCAAAAGTGACAGTACTTACTGATGGAATATCTGAAGCAACAGTACTTACTGATGGAATATCTGAAGCGACAGTACTTTCTGATGGAGTATCTGAACCCACAGAACTCACTGGTGGAGTATCTGAAGTGACAGTACTTTCTGATGGAGTATCTGAAGCGACAGTACTTACTGATGCAGTATCTGAAGCAGCAGTACTTACTGATGGAGTATCTGAACCCACAGTACTTACTGATGGAGTATCAGAAGCGACAGTATTTACAGATGCAGTATCTAAACCCACAGTACTTAGTAATGGAGTATCTGAACCCACAGTACTTACTGATGGAGTATCTGAACCCAAAGTATTTACTGATGGAGTATCTAAAGTGACAGTACTTACTGAAAGAGTATCTGAAGAGACAGTACTTACTGATGGAGTATCTGAACCCTCAGAACTTACTGATGGAGTATCTGAAGTGACAGTACTTACTGATGGAGTATCTGAACCCACAGTTCTTGCTGATGGAGTATCTGAACCCACAGAACTTATTGATGGAGTATCTGAAGTGACAGTACTTACTGATGGAGTATCTGAACCCACAGTCCATACTGATGAAGCAGCTGAACCCACAGTACTTACTGATAGAGTATCTGAAGTAACAGTTCTTACTGATCGATTATCAGAAGCGACAGTACTTACTGATGGAGTATCTGAACCCACAGAACTTACTGATGGAGTATCTGAACCCACAGTACTTACTGATGGAGTATCTGAACCCACAGTACTTACTGATGGAGTCTCTGAAGTGACAGTACTTACTGATGGAGTATCTGAACCCACAGTACTTACTGATGGAGTATCTGAATCCACAGTACTTACTGATGGAGTATCAAAAGTGACAGTACTTACTGATGGAATATCTGAAGCAACAGTACTTACTGATGGAATATCTGAAGCGACAGTACTTTCTGATGGAGTATCTGAACCCACAGAACTCACTGTTGGAGTATCTGAAGTGACAGTACTTACTGATGGAGTATCTGAAGCGACAGTACTTACTGATGGAGTATCTGAAGCGGCAGTACTTACTGATGGAGTATCTGAACCCACAGTACTTACTGATGGAGTATCAGAAGCGACAGTATTTACAGATGCAGTATCTAAACCCACAGTACTTAGTAATGGAGTATCTGTACCCACAGTACTTACTGATGGAGTATCTGAACCCAAAGTATTTACTGATGGAGTATCTGAATCCACAGTACATATTGATGGAGTATCGGAAGTGACGGTACTTACTGATGGAGAATCTGAAGCAACAGTACTTACTGATGGAGTATCAGAAGTGACAGTGCTTACTGATGGAATATCTGAAGCAACAGTACATACTGATGGAGTATCTGAAGCAACAGTACATTCTGATGGAATATCTGAACCCAAAGTACTTACTGATGGAGTATCAGAACCCACAGTTCTTACTGATGGAGTATCTGAACCGACAGTACTTACTGATGGATTATCTGAACCCACAGTACTTACTGATCGCGTATCTGAAATGAAAGTACTTACTGATGGAGTATCTGAAGAGACAGTAGTTACTGACGGAGTATCTGAACCCACAGTACTTACTCATGAAGCATCTGAAGCCACAGTACTTATTGATGCAGTATCTGAACCCACAGTACTTACTGATGGAGTATCTGAACCCACAGTAATTACTCATGAAGCATCTGAAGCGACAGTACTTACTGATGCAGTATCTGAACCCACAGTACTTACTGATATAACATCAGAAGCGACTACTTACTTACTGATGGGGTATCTGAACCCACAGTACTTACTAATGGAGTATCTGAACCCACAGTACTTACTGATGGAGTATCAGAACCCACAATACTTACTGATGGAGTATCTGAAGTGACAGTACTTACTGATGGAGTATCTGAACTCACAGTACTTACTGATGGAGTATCTGAATCCACAGTACTTACTGATGGAGTATTTGAAGCGACAGTACTTACTGATGGAGTATCTGAAGCGACAGTACTTACTGATGGAGTATCTGAACCCAAAGTATTTACTGATGGAGTTTCTCAAGTGACAGTACTTAATGAAGGAGTATCTGAACCCACAGTACTTACTGATGGAGTATCTGAAGTGACAGCATTTACTGATGGAGTATCTGAACCCACAGTACTTACTGATGGAGTATCTGAAGAGACACTACTTACTGATGCAGCAGCTGAAGTGACAGTACTTACGGATGGAGTATCAGAAGCGACAGTACTTGCTGATGGAGTATCAGAAGCGACAGTACTTGCTGATGGAGTATCTGAAGCAACAGTACTTACTGATGGATTATCTGATGTGACAGTACTTACTGATGGAGTATCTGAATCCACAGTACTTACTGATGGAGTATCGGCAGTGACAGTATTACTGATGGAGAATCTGAAGCAACAGTACTTACTGATGGAGTATCAGAAGTGACAGTACTTACTGATGGAATATCTGAACCCACAGTACTTACTGATGGAGTAACTGAAGCAACAGTACTTACTGATGGAGTATCTGAAGTGACAGTAGTTACTGATGGAGTATCTGAACCCACAGTACTTACTGATCGAGTATCTGAAGTGAAAGTAGTTACTGATGGAGTATCTGAAGAGATAGTACTTACTGATGGAGTATCTGAACCCTCAGAACTTACTGATGGAGTATCTGAAGTGACAGTACTTACTGATGGAGTATCTGAACCCACAGTTCTTGCTGATGGAGTATCTGAAGTGACAGTTCTTACTGATCGATTATCAGAAGCGACAGTACTTACTGATGGAGTATCTGAACCCACAGAACTTACTGATGGAGTATCTGAACCCACAGTACTTACTGATGGAGTATCTGAACCCAAAGTATTTACTGATGGAGTATCTAAAGTGACAGTACTTACTGAAAGAGTATCTGAACCCACAGTACTTACTGATGGAGTATCTGAACCCACATTACTTACTGATGGAGTCTCTGAAGTGACAGTACTTACTGATGGAGTATCTGAACCCACAGTACTTACTGATGGAGTATCTGAATCCACAGTACTTACTGATGGAGTATCAAAAGTGACAGTACTTACTGATGGAATATCTGAAGCAACAGTACTTACTGATGGAATATCTGAAGCGACAGTACTTTCTGATGGAGTATCTGAACCCACAGAACTCACTGGTGGAGTATCTGAAGTGACAGTACTTACTGATGGAGTATCTGAAGCGACAGTACTTACTGATGGAGTATCTGAAGCGGCAGTACTTACTGATGGAGTATCTGAAGCGACAGTACTTACTGATGGAGTATCAGAAGCGACAGTATTTACAGATGCAGTATCTAAACCCACAGTACTTAGTAATGGAGTATCTGAACCCACAGTACTTACTGATGAAGTAGCTGAACCCAAAGTATTTACTGATGGAGTATCTAAAGTGACAGTACTTACTGAAAGAGTATCTGAACCCACAGTACTTACTGATGGAGTATCTGAACCCACATTACTTACTGATGGAGTATCTGAAGTGACAGTACTTACTGAAGGAGTATCTGAAGCGGCAGTACTTACTGATGGAGTATCTGAACCCACAGTACTTACTGATGGAGTATCAGAAGCGACAGTATTTACAGATGCAGTATCTAAACCCACAGTACTTAGTAATGGAGTATCTGAACCCACAGTACTTACTGATGAAGTATCTGAACCCAAAGTATTTACTGATGGAGTATCTAAAGTGACAGTACTTACTGAAGGAGTATCTGAACCCACAGTACTTACTGATGGAGTATCTGAAGTGACAGCACTTACTGATGGAGTATCTGAACCCACATTACTTACTGATGGAGTATCAGAAGTGACAGTACTTACTGATGGAATATCTGAACTCACAGTACTTACTGATGGCGTAACTGAAGCAACAGTACTTACTGATGCAGTATCAGAAGTGACAGTCCTTATGATGGAATATCTGAAGCGACAATACTTACTGATGGAGTATCTGAAGCAACAGTACATACTGATGGAGTATCAGAACCCACGGTACTTTCTGATGGAGTATCAGAAGTGACAGCACGTACTGATGGAATATCTGAAGTAACAGTACCTACTGATGGAGCATCTGAAGCGACAGTACATACTGATGGAGTATCTGATCCCACAGTACTTACTGACATAACATCAGAAGCGACAGTACTTATTGATGGAGTATCTAAACCCACAGTACTTCGTAATGGAGTATCTGAACCCACAGTACTTAGTAATGGAGTTTCTGAACCCACAGTACTTACTGATGGAGTATCTGAACCCAAAGTATTTACTGATGGAGTATCTAAAGTGACAGTACTTACTGAAAGAGTATCTGAACCCACAGTACTTACTGATGGAGTATCTGAACCCACATTGCTTACTGATGGAGTGTCTGAAGCGACAGTACTTACTGATGGAATATCTGAAGCGATCGCATTTACTGATGGAGTATCGGAAACCACAGTACTTACTAATGGAGCGTCAGAACCCACAGTGCTTACTGATGGAGTATCAGAAGCGACAGTACTTACTGATGGAGTATCTGAAGCAACAGTACTTACTGATGGATTATCTGATGTGACAGTACTTACTGATGGAGTATCTGAATCCACAGTACATATTGATGGAGTATCGGAAGTGACGGTACTTACTGATGGAGAATCTGAAGCAACAGTACTTACTGATGGAGTATCAGAAGTGACAGTACTTACTGATGGAATATCTGAACCCACAGTACTTACTGATGGAGTAACTGAAGCAACAGTACTTACTGATGGAGTATCAGAAGTGACAGTGCTTACTGATGGAATATCTGAAGCAACAGTACATACTGATGGAGTATCTGAAGCAACAGTACATTCTGATGGAATATCTGAACCCAAAGTACTTACTGATGGAGTATCAGAACCCACAGTTCTTACTGATGGAGTATCTGAACCGACAGTACTTACTGATGGATTATCTGAACCCACAGTACTTACTGATCGCGTATCTGAAATGAAAGTACTTACTGATGGAGTATCTGAAGAGACAGTAGTTACTGACGGAGTATCTGAACCCACAGTACTTACTGATGGAGCAGCTGAACCCACAGTACTTATTGATAGAGTATCTGAACCCACAGTAATTACTCATGAAGCATCTGAAGCGACAGTACTTACTGATGCAGTATCTCAACCCACAGTACTTACTGATGGAGTATCTGAACCCACAGTAATTACTCATGAAGCATCTGAAGCGACAGTACTTACTGATGCAGTATCTGAACCCACAGTACTTACTGATATAACATCAGAAGCGACTATTTACTTACTGATGGGGTATCTGAACCCACAGTACTTACTAATGGAGTATCTGAACCCACAGTACTTACTGATGGAGTATCAGAACCCACAATACTTACTGATGGAGTATCTGAAGTGACAGTACTTACTGATGGAGTATCTGAACTCACAGTACTTACTGATGGAGTATCTGAATCCACAGTACTTACTGATGGAGTATTTGAAGCGACAGTACTTACTGATGGAGTATCTGAAGCGACAGTACTTACTGATGGAGTATCTGAACCCAAAGTATTTACTGATGGAGTTTCTCAAGTGACAGTACTTAATGAAGGAGTATCTGAACCCACAGTACTTACTGATGGAGTATCTGAATTGACAGCATTTACTGATGGAGTATCTGAACCCACAG
The DNA here is from genome assembly GCF_044704955.1 of Pristiophorus japonicus. Taxonomy (NCBI): domain Eukaryota; kingdom Metazoa; phylum Chordata; class Chondrichthyes; family Pristiophoridae; genus Pristiophorus; species Pristiophorus japonicus. Next base: position 97,282,389 of record NC_091989.1, on the reverse strand, counting down.
TACTTACTGATGGAGTATCTGAAGCAACAGTACTTACTGATGGATTATCTGATGTGACAGTACTTACTGATGGAGTATCTGAATCCACAGTACTTACTGATGGAGTATCGGAAGTGACAGTATTACTGATGGAGAATCTGAAGCAACAGTACTTACTGATGGAGTATCAGAAGTGACAGTACTTACTGATGGAATATCTGAACCCACAGTACTTACTGATGGAGTAACTGAAGCAACAGTACTTACTGATGGAGTATTTGAAGTGACAGTAGTTACTGATGGAGTATCTGAACCCACAGTACTTACTGATCGAGTATCTGAAGTGAAAGTAGTTACTGATGGAGTATCTGAAGAGACAGTACTTACTGATGGAGTATCTGAACCCTCAGAACTTACTGATGGAGTATCTGAAGTGACAGTACTTACTGATGGAGTATCTGAACCCACAGTTCTTGCTGATGGAGTATCTGAACCCACAGAACTTATTGATGGAGTATCTGAAGTGACAGTACTTACTGATGGAGTATCTGAACCCACAGTCCATACTGATGAAGCAGCTGAACCCACAGTACTTACTGATAGAGTATCTGAAGTAACAGTTCTTACTGATCGATTATCAGAAGCGACAGTACTTACTGATGGAGTATCTGAACCCACAGAACTTACTGATGGAGTATCTGAACCCACAGTACTTACTGATGGAGTATCTGAACCCAAAGTATTTACTGATGGAGTATCTAAAGTGACAGTACTTACTGAAAGAGTATCTGAACCCACAGTACTTACTGATGGAGTATCTGAACCCACATTACTTACTGATGGAGTATCTGAAGTGACAGTACTTACTGAAGGAGTATCTGAACCCACAGTACTTACTGATGGTGTATCAAAAGTGACAGTACTTACTGATGGAATATCTGAAGCAACAGTACTTACTGATGGAATATCTGAAGCGACAGTACTTTCTGATGGAGTATCTGAACCCACAGAACTCACTGGTGGAGTATCTGAAGTGACAGTACTTACTGATGGAGTATCTGAAGCGACAGTACTTACTGATGGAGTATCTGAAGCGGCAGTACTTACTGATGGAGTATCTGAACCCACCGTACTTACTGATGGAGTATCAGAAGCGACAGTATTTACAGATGCAGTATCTAAACCCACAGTACTTAGTAATGGAGTATCTGAACCCACAGTACTTACTGATGAAGTATCTGAACCCAAAGTATTTACTGATGGAGTATCTAAAGTGACAGTACTTACTGAAAGAGTATCTGAACCCACATTACTTACTGATGGAGTATCTGAAGTGACAGTACTTACTGAAGGAGTATCTGAACCCACAGTACTTACTGATGGAGTATCTGAAGTGACAGCACTTACTGATGGAGTATCTGAACCCACATTACTTACTGATGGAGTATCAGAAGTGACAGTACTTACTGATGGAATATCTGAACTCACAGTACTTACTGATGGCGTAACTGAAGCAACAGTACTTACTGATGCAGTATCAGAAGTGACAGTCCTTATGATGGAATATCTGAAGCGACAATACTTACTGATGGAGTATCTGAAGCAACAGTACATACTGATGGAGTATCAGAACCCACGGTACTTTCTGATGGAGTATCAGAAGTGACAGCACGTACTGATGGAATATCTGAAGTGACAGTACCTACTGATGGAGCATCTGAAGCGACAGTACATACTGATGGAGTATCTGATCCCACAGTACTTACTGACATAACATCAGAAGCGACAGTACTTATTGATGGAGTATCTAAACCCACAGTACTTCGTAATGGAGTATCTGAACCCACAGTACTTAGTAATGGAGTTTCTGAACCCACAGTACTTACTGATGGAGTATCTGAACTGAAAGTATTTACTGATGCAGTATCTGAAGTGACAATACTTACTGAAGGAGTATCTGAACCCACAGTACTTACTGATGGAGTATCTGAAGAGACAGTACTTACTGATGCAGCAGCTGAATTGACAGTATTTACTGATGGAGTATCTGAAGCGACACTACTTACTGATGGAGTATCTGAATCCACAGTACTTACTGATGGAGTATCGGAAGTGACAGTACTTACTGATGGAGAATCTGAAGCAACAGTACTTACTGATGGAGTAACTGAAGCAACAGTACTTACTGATGGAGTATCAGAAGTGACAGTGATTACTGATGGAATATCTGAAGCGACAGTACTTTCTGATGGAGTATCGGAACCCACGGTACTTACTGATGGAGTATCAGAAGTGACAGTACTTACTGATGGAATATCTGAAGTGACAGTACCTAATGATGGAGTATCTGAAGCGACAGTACATACTGATGGAGTATCTGAACCCACAGTACTTACTGATGGAGTATCTGAACCCACAGTACTTACTGATGGAGTATCTGAACCCACAGTACTTACTGATGAAGTATCTGAACCCACATTACTTACTGATCGAGTATCCGAAGTGAAAGTACTTACTGATGGAGTATCTGAAGAGACAGTACTTACTGATGGAATATCTGAACCCACAGAACTTACTGATGGAGTTTCTGAAGTGACAGTACTTACTGATGGAGTATCTGAACCCACAGTACTTACTGATGGAGCAGCTGAACCCACAGTACTTACTGATGGAGTATCTGAACCCACAGTACTTACTGATGGAGTATCTGAAGAGACAGTGCTTAATGATGGAGTATCTGAACCCACAGTGCTTACTGATGGAGTATCTGAACTCACAGAACTTACTGATGGAGTATCTGAAGCGACAGTACTTACTGATGGAGTATCTGAACCCATAGTACTGACTGATGGAGTATCAGAAGCGACAGTACTTACTGATGGAGTATCTGAACCCACAGTACTTAGTAATGGAGTATCTGAACCCACAGCACTTACTGATGGAGTATCTGAATTGACAGTACTTACTGATGGAGTCTCTGAACCCACAGTATTTACTGATGGAGTATCTGAAGTGACAGTACTTACTGATGGAGTATCTGAACCCACAGTACTTACTGATGGAGTATCAGAAGCGACAGTACTTACTGATGGAGTATCTGAAGCGACAGTACTTACTGATGGATTATCTGAACCCACAGTACTTACTGATGGAGTATCAGAAGCGACAGTACTTACTGATGGAGTATCTGAACCCACAGTACTTACTGATGGAGCAGCTGAACCCAAAGTATTTACTGATGGAGTATTTGTAGTGACAGTATTTACTGAAGGAGTATCTGAACCCACAGTACTTACTGATGGAGTATCTGAAGAGACAGAACTTACTGATGCAGCAGCTGAAGTGACAGTAGTTAGTGATGGATAATCTGAAGTGACACTACTTACTGATGGAATATCTGAAGCGACAGTACTTACTGATGGAGTATCTGAACTCACAGAACTTACTGATAGAGTATCTGAAGCGACAGTACTTACTGATGGAGTATCTGAACCCACAGTACTTAGTAATGGAGTATCTGAACCCACAGCACTTACTGATGGAGTATCTGAAGCGACAGTACTTACTGATGGAGTATCTGAACCCACAGTACTTACTGATGGAGCAGCTGAGCCCACAGTACTTACTGATGGAGTATCTCAAGTCACAGTTCTTACTGATGCAGTACCAGAAGCGACAGTACTTACTGATGGAATATCTGAAACGACAGTACTTAATGATGGAATATCTGAAGCGACAGTACTTACTGATGGAGTATCTGAACCCACAGAACTTACTGATGGAGTATCTGAAGTGACAGTACTTACTGATGGAGTATCTGAAGCGACAGTACTTACTGATGGAGTATCTGAAGTGACAGTACTTACTAATGGAGTATCTGAAGCAACAGTACTTACTAATGGAGTATCTGAACCCAAAGTACATACTGATGGAGTATCTGAAGCGACAGTACTTACTGATGGAGTATCTGAAGCAACAGTACTTACTGATGGAGTATCGGAAACCACAGTACTTACTGATGGAGTATCTGAAGCGACGGTACTTACTGATGGAGTATCTGAAGTGACAGTACTTACTGATGGAGTCTCTGAACCCACAGTACTTACTGATGGAGTATCAGAAGCGACAGTACTTACTGATGGAGTCTCTGAACCCACAGTACTTACTGATGGAGTATCAGAAGCGACAGTACTTACTGATGGAGTATCAAAACCCACAGTACTTAGTAATGGTGTATCTGAACCCACAGTACTTACTGATGGAGTATCTGAACCCAAAGTATTTACTAACATAGAAAATAGGTGCAGGAGCAGGCCATTCAGCCCTTCTAGCCTGCACCGCCATTCAATGAGTTCATGGCTGAACATGAAACTTCAGTACCCCATTCCTGCTTTCTCGCCATAACCCTTGATCCCCCGAGTAGTAAGGACTTCATCTAACTCCCTTTTGAATATATTTAGTGAATTGGCCTCAACTACTTTCTGTGGTCGAGAATTCCACAAGTTCACCACTCTCTGGTTGAAGAAGTTTCTCCTCATCTCGGTCCTAAATGGCTTACCCCTTATCCTCAGACTGTGACCCCTGGTTCTGGACTTCCCCAACATTGGGAACATTCTTCCTGCATCAAACCTGTCTAAACGCGTCAGAATTTTAAACGTTTCTATGAGGTCCCCTCTCATTCTTCTGAACTCCAGTGAATACAAGCCCAGTTGATCCAGTCTTTCTTGATAGGTCAGTCCCGCCATCCCGGGAATCAGTCTGGTGAATCTTCGCTGCACTCCCTCAATAGCAAGAATGTCCTTCCTCAAGTTAGGAGACCAAAACTGTACACAATACTCCAGGTGTGGCCTCACCAAGGCCCTGTACAACTGTAGCAACACCTCCCTGCCCCTGTATTCAAATCCCCTCGCTATGAAAGCCAACATGCCATTTGCTTTCTTCACCGCCTGCTGTACCTGCATGCTAACCTTCAATGACTGATGTACCATGACAACCAGGTCTCGTTGCACCTTCCCTTTTCCTAATCTGTCACCATTCAGATAATTGTCTGTCTCTCTGTTTTTACCACCAAAGTGGATAACCTCACATTTATCCACATTATACTTCATCTGCCATGCATTTGCCCACTCATCTAACCTATCCAAGTCACTCTGCAGCCTCATAGCATCCTCCTCGCAGCTCACACTGCCACCCAACTTAGTGTCATCCGCAAATTTGGAGATACTGCATTTAATTCCCTCGTCTAAATCATTAATGTACAATGTAAACAGCTGGGGCCCCAGCACAGAACCTTGCGACACCCCACTAGTCACTGCCTGCCATTCTGAAAAGTACCCGTTTACTCCTACTCTTTGCTTCCTGTCTGACAACCAGTTCTCAATCCACGTCAGCACACTACCCCCAATCCCATGTGCTTTAACTTTGCACATTAATCTCTTGTGTGGGACCTTGTCGAAAGCCTTCTGAAAGTCCAAATATACCACATCAACTGGTTCTCCTTTGTCCACTTTACTGGAAACATCCTCAAAAAATTCCAGATTTGTCAAGCATGATTTCCCTTTCACAAATCCATGCTAACTTGGACCTATCATGTCACCATTTTCCAGATGCACTGCTATGACATCCTTAATAATTGATTCCATCATTTTACCCACGACTGAGGTCAGGCTGACCGGTCTATAATTCCCTGTTTTCTCTCTCCCTCCTTTTTTAAAAAGTGGGGTTACATTGGCTACCCTCCACTCCATAGGAACTGATCCAGAGTCAATGGAATGTTGGAAAATGACTGTCAATGCATCCGCTATTTCCAAGACCACCTCTTTAAGTACTCTGGGATGCAGTCCATCAGGCCCTGGGGATTTATCGGCCTTCAATCCCATCAATTTCCCCAACACAATTTCCCGACTAATAAAGATTTCCCTCAGTTCCCCCGCCTTACAAGACCCTCTGACCCCTTTTATATCCGGAAGGTTTTTTGTATCCTCCTTAGTGAATACCAAACCAAAGTACTTGTTCAATTGGTCTGCCATTTCTTTGTTCCCCGTTATGACTTCCCCTGATTCTGACTGCAGGGGACCTACATTTGTCTTTACTAACCTTTTTCTCTTTACATACCTGTAGAAACTTTTGCAATCCACCTTAATGTTCCATGCAAGCTTCATCTCGTACTCCATTTCCCCTGCCCTAATCAAACCCTTTGTCCTCCTCTGCTGAGTTCTACTGATGGAGAATCTGAAGTGACAGCACTTACTGAAGGAGTATCTGAACCCACAGTACTTACTGATGGAGTATCTGAAGTGACAGCACTTACTGATGGAGTATCTGAACCCACAGTACTTACTGATGGAGTATCTGAAGCAACAGTACTTACTGATGGATTATCTGATGTGACAGTACTTACTGATGGAGTATCTGAATCCACAGTACTTACTGATGGAGTATCGGAAGTGACAGTACTTACTGATGGAGAATCTGAAGCTACAGTACTTACTGATGGAGTATCAGAAGTGATAGTACTTACTGATGGAATATCTGAACCCACAGTACTTACTGATGGAGTAACTGAAGCAACAGTACTTACTGATGCAGTATCAGAAGTGACAGTGCTTACTGATGGAATATCTGAAGCGACAGTACTTACTGATGGAGTAACTGAAGCAACAGTACATACTGATGGAGTATCTGAACCGACAGTACTTACTGATCGAGTATCTGAAGTGAAAGTACTTGCTGATGGAGTATCTGAACCCACAGAACTTACTGATGGAGTATCTGAAGTGACAGTACGTACTGATGGAGTATCTGAACCCACAGTACTTACTGATGGAGCAGCTGAACCCACAGTACTTACTGATGGAGTATCTGAAGTAACAGTTCTTACTGATGGAGTATCAGAAGCGACAGTACTTACTGATGGAATATCTGAAGCGACAGTAGTTACTGATGAAGTATCTGAAACCACAGTGCTCACTGATGGAGTATCTGGAGTGATAGTACTTACTGATGGAGTATCTGAACCCACAGAACTTACTGATGGAGTATCTGAAGTGACAGTGCCTATTGATGGAGTATCTGAACCCACAGAACTTACTGATGGAGTATCTGAAGTGACAGTACCAACTGATGGAGTATCTGAACCCACAGTACTTACTGATGGAGTGTCTGAAGCGACAGTACTTACTGATGGAGTATCTGAAGTGACAGCAGTTACTGATGGAGTATCGGAAACCACAGTACTTACTAATGGAGCATCAGAACCCACAGTGCTTACTGATGGAGTATCAGAAGCGACAGTACTTACTGATGGAGTATCTGAAGCAACAGTACTTACTGATGGATTATCTGATGTGACAGTACTTACTGATGGAGTATCTGAATCCACAGTACTTATTGATGGAGTATCGGAAGTGACGGTACATACTGATGGAGAATCTGAAGCAACAGTACTTACTGATGGAGTATTAGAAGTGACAGTACTTACTGATGGAATATCTGAACCCACAGTAATTACTGATGGAGTAACTGAAGCAACAGCACTTACTGATGGAGTATCAGAAGTGACAGTGCTTACTGATGGAATATCTGAAGCAACAGTACTTACTGATGGAGTATCTGAAGCAACAGTACATTCTGATGGAGTATCTGAACCCAAAGTACTTACTGATGGAGTATCGGAACCCACAGTTCTTACTGATGGAGTATCTGAACCGACAGTACTTACTGATGGATTATCTGAACCCACAGTATTTACTGATCGAGTATCTGAAGTGAAAGTACTTACTGATGGAGTATCTGAAGAGACAGTGCTTACTGATGGAGTATCTGAACCCACAGTACTTACTGATGGAGTATATGAAGAGACAGTACTTACTGATGGAGTATCTGAACCCACAGTACTTATTGATGGAGCAGCTGAACCCACAGTACTTACTGATAGAGTATCTGAAGTAACAGTTCTTACTGATGGCTTATCAGAAGTGACAGTACTTACTGATGGAGTATCTGAAGTGACAGTACTTGCTGATGGAGTATCTGAACTCACAGTACTTACTGATAGACTATCTGAATCCACAGTACTTACTGATGTAGTATCAAATGTGTCAGTACTTACTGATGGAGTATCTGAACCCACAGTACTTACTGATGGAGCAGCTGAACCCACAGTACTTACTGATGGAGTATCTGAAGTAACAGTTCTTACTGATGGATTATCAGAAGCGACAGTAGTTACTGATGGAGTATCTGAACCCACAGAACTTACTGATGGAGTATCTGGAGTGATAGTACTTACTGATGGAGTATCTGAACCCACAGAACTTACTGATGGAGTATCTGAAGTGACAGTACTTACTGATGGAGTATCTGAACCCACAGAACTTACTGATGGAGTATCTGAAGTGACAGTACCAACTGATGGACTATCTGAACCCACAGTGCTTACTGATGGAGTATCAGAAGCGACAGTACATACTGATGGAAAATCTGAAGTGACAGTACCTATTGATGGAGTATCTGAACCGACAGTACATACTGATGGAGTACCTGAATCCACAGTACTTACTGATGGCGTATCTGAACCCACAGTACTTACTGATGGAGTGTCTGAAGCGACAGTACTTACTGATGGAATATCTGAAGCGATCGCATTTACTGATGGAGTATCGGAAACCACAGTACTTACTAATGGAGCGTCAGAACCCACAGTGCTTACTGATGGAGTATCAGAAGCGACAGTACTTACTGATGGAGTATCTGAAGCAACAGTACTTACTGATGGATTATCTGATGTGACAGTACTTACTGATGGAGTATCTGAATCCACAGCACATATTGATGGAGTATCGGAAGTGACGGTACTTACTGATGGAGAATCTGAAGCAACAGTACTTACTGATGGAGTATCAGAAGTGACAGTACTTACTGATGGAATATCTGAACCCACAGTACTTACTGATGGAGTAACTGAAGCAACAGTACTTACTGATGGAGTATCAGAAGTGACAGTACATTCTGATGGAATATCTGAACCCAAAGTACTTACTGATGGAGTATCAGAACCCACAGTTCTTACTGATGGAGTATCTGAACCGACAGTACTTACTGATGGATTATCTGAACCCACAGTACTTACTGATCGCGTATCTGAAATGAAAGTACTTACTGATGGAGTATCTGAAGAGACAGTAGTTACTGACGGAGTATCTGAACCCACAGTACTTACTGATGGAGCAGCTGAACCCACAGTACTTATTGATAGAGTATCTGAACCCACAGTAATTACTCATGAAGCATCTGAAGCGACAGTACTTACTGATGCAGTATCTGAACCCACAGTACTTACTGATATAACATCAGAAGCGACTACTTACTTACTGATGGGGTATCTGAACCCACAGTACTTACTAATGGAGTATCTGAACCCACAGTACTTACTGATGGAGTATCTGAAGTGACAGTACTTACTGATGGAGTATCTGAACTCACATTACTTACTGATGGAGTATCTGAATCCACAGTACTTACTGATGGAGTATTTGAAGCGACAGTACTTACTGATGGAGTATCTGAAGCGACAGTACTTACTGATGGAGTATCTGAACCCAAAGTATTTACTGATGGAGTTTCTCAAGTGACAGTACTTAATGAAGGAGTATCTGAACCCACAGTACTTACTGATGGAGTATCTGAAGTGACAGCATTTACTGATGGAGTATCTGAACCCACAGTACTTACTGATGGAGAATCTGAAGAGACACTACTTACTGATGCAGCAGCTGAAGTGACAGTACTTACGGATGGAGTATCAGAAGCGACAGTACTTGCTGATGGAGTATCTGAAGCAACAGTACTTACTGATGGATTATCTGATGTGACAGTACTTACTGATGGAGTATCTGAATCCACAGTACTTACTGATGGAGTATCGGAAGTGACAGTATTACTGATGGAGAATCTGAAGCAACAGTACTTACTGATGGAGTATCAGAAGTGACAGTACTTACTGATGGAATATCTGAACCCACAGTACTTACTGATGGAGTAACTGAAGCAACAGTACTTACTGATGGAGTATCTGAAGTGACAGTAGTTACTGATGGAGTATCTGAACCCACAGTACTTACTGATCGAGTATCTGAAGTGAAAGTAGTTACTGATGGAGTATCTGAAGAGACAGTACTTACTGATGGAGTATCTGAACCCTCAGAACTTACTGATGGAGTATCTGAAGTGCCAGTACTTACTGATGGAGTATCTGAACCCACAGTTCTTGCTGATGGAGTATCTGAACCCACAGAACTTATTGATGGAGTATCTGAAGTAACAGTACTTACTGATGGAGTATCTGAACCCACAGTCCATACTGATGAAGCAGCTGAACCCACAGTACTTACTGATAGAGTATCTGAAGTAACAGTTCTTACTGATCGATTATCAGAAGCGACAGAACTTACTGATGGAGTATCTGAACCCACAGAACTTACTGATGGAGTATCTGAACCCACAGTACTTACTGATGGAGTCTCTGAAGCGGCAGTACTTACTGATGGAGTATCTGAACCCACAGTACTTACTGATGGAGTATCTGAATCCACAGTACTTACTGATGGAGTATCAAAAGTGACAGTACTTACTGATGGAATATCAGAAGCAACAGTACTTACTGATGGAATATCTGAAGCGACAGTACTTTCTGATGGAGTATCTGAACCCACAGAACTCACTGGTGGAGTATCTGAAGTGACAGTACTTACTGATGGAGTATCTGAAGCGACAGTACTTACTGATGGAGTATCTGAAGCGGCAGTACTTACTGATGGAGTATCTGAACCCACAGTACTTACTGATGGAGTATCAGAAGCGACAGTATTTACAGATGCAGTATCTAAACCCACAGTACTTAGTAATGGAGTATCTGAACCCACAGTACTTACTGATGGAGTATCTGAACCCAAAGTATTTACTGATCGAGTATCTGAAGTGAAAGTAGTTACTGATGGAGTATCTGAAGAGACAGTACTTACTGATGGAGTATCTGAACCCTCAGAACTTACTGATGGAGTATCTGAAGTGACAGTACTTACTGATGGAGTATCTGAACCCACAGTTCTTGCTGATGGAGTATCTGAACCCACAGAACTTATTGATGGAGTATCTGAAGTGACAGTACTTACTGATGGAGTATCTGAACCCACAGTCCATACTGATGAAGCAGCTGAACCCACAGTACTTACTGATAGAGTATCTGAAGTAACAGTTCTTACTGATCGATTATCAGAAGCGACAGTACTTACTGATGGAGTATCTGAACCCACAGAACTTACTGATGGAGTATCTGAACCCACAGTACTTACTGATGGAGTATCTGAACCCACAGTACTTACTGATGGAGTCTCTGAAGTGACAGTACTTACTGATGGAGTATCTGAACCCACAGTACTTACTGATGGAGTATCTGAATCCACAGTACTTACTGATGGAGTATCAAAAGTGACAGTACTTACTGATGGAATATCTGAAGCAACAGTACTTACTGATGGAATATCTGAAGCGACAGTACTTTCTGATGGAGTATCTGAACCCACAGAACTCACTGGTGGAGTATCTGAAGTGACAGTACTTACTGATGGAGTATCTGAAGCGACAGTACTTACTGATGGAGTATCTGAAGCGGCAGTACTTACTGATGGAGTATCTGAACCCACAGTACTTACTGATGGAGTATCAGAAGCGACAGTATTTACAGATGCAGTATCTAAACCCACAGTACTTAGTAATGGAGTATCTGAACCCACAGTACTTACTGATGGAGTATCTGAACCCAAAGTATTTACTGATGGAGTATCTAAAGTGACAGTACTTACTGAAAGAGTATCTGAAGAGACAGTACTTACTGATGGAGTATCTGAACCCTCAGAACTTACTGATGGAGTATCTGAAGTGACAGTACTTACTGATGGAGTATCTGAACCCACAGTTCTTGCTGATGGAGTATCTGAACCCACAGAACTTATTGATGGAGTATCTGAAGTGACAGTACTTACTGATGGAGTATCTGAACCCACAGTCCATACTGATGAAGCAGCTGAACCCACAGTACTTACTGATAGAGCATCTGAAGTAACAGTTCTTACTGATCGATTATCAGAAGCGACAGTACTTACTGATGGAGTATCTGAACCCACAGAACTTACTGATGGAGTATCTGAACCCACAGTACTTACTGATGGAGTATCTGAACCCACAGTACTTACTGATGGAGTCTCTGAAGTGACAGTACTTACTGATGGAGTATCTGAACCCACAGTACTTACTGATGGAGTATCTGAATCCACAGTACTTACTGATGGAGTATCAAAAGTGACAGTACTTACTGATGGAATATCTGAAGCAACAGTACTTACTGATGGAATATCTGAAGCGACAGTACTTTCTGATGGAGTATCTGAACCCACAGAACTCACTGGTGGAGTATCTGAAGTGACAGTACTTACTGATGGAGTATCTGAAGCGACAGTACTTACTGATGGAGTATCTGAAGCGGCAGTACTTACTGATGGAGTATCTGAACCCACAGTACTTACTGATGGAGTATCAGAAGCGACAGTATTTACAGATGCAGTATCTAAACCCACAGTACTTAGTAATGGAGTATCTGTACCCACAGTACTTACTGATGGAGTATCTAAAGTGACAGTACTTACTGAAAGAGTATCTGAACCCACAGTACTTACTGATGGAGTATCTGAACCCACATTACTTACTGATGGAGTGTCTGAAGCGACAGTACTTACTGATGGAATATCTGAAGCGATCGCATTTACTGATGGAGTATCGGAAACCACAGTACTTACTAATGGAGCGTCAGAACCCACAGTGCTTACTGATGGAGTATCAGAAGCGACAGTACTTACTGATGGAGTAACTGAAGCAACAGTACTTACTGATGGATTATCTGATGTGACAGTACTTACTGATGGAGTATCTGAATCCACAGTACATATTGATGGAGTATCGGAAGTGACGGTACTTACTGATGGAGAATCTGAAGCAACAGTACTTACTGATGGAGTATCAGAAGTGACAGTGCTTACTGATGGAATATCTGAAGCAACAGTACATACTGATGGAGTATCTGAAGCAACAGTACATTCTGATGGAATATCTGAACCCAAAGTACTTACTGATGGAGTATCAGAACCCACAGTTCTTACTGATGGAGTATCTGAACCGACAGTACTTACTGATGGATTATCTGAACCCACAGTACTTACTGATCGCGTATCTGAAATGAAAGTACTTACTGATGGAGTATCTGAAGAGACAGTAGTTACTGACGGAGTATCTGAACCCACAGTACTTACTGATGGAGCAGCTGAACCCACAGTACTTATTGATAGAGTATCTGAACCCACAGTAATTACTCATGAAGCATCTGAAGCGACAGTACTTACTGATGCAGTATCTCAACCCACAGTACTTACTGATGGAGTATCTGAACCCACAGTAATTACTCATGAAGCATCTGAAGTGACAGTACTTACTAATGCAGTATCTGAACCCACAGTACTTACTGATATAACATCAGAAGCGACTACTTACTTACTGATGGGGTATCTGAACCCACAGTACTTACTAATGGAGTATCTGAACCCACAGTACTTACTGATGGAGTATCAGAACCCACAATACTTACTGATGGAGTATCTGAAGTGACAGTACTTACTGATGGAGTATCTGAACTCACAGTACTTACTGATGGAGTATCTGAATCCACAGTACTTACTGATGGAGTATTTGAAGCGACAGTACTTACTGATGGAGTATCTGAAGCGACAGTACTTACTGATGGAGTATCTGAACCCAAAGTATTTACTGATGGAGTATCTGAAGAGACACTACTTACTGATGCAGCAGCTGAAGTGACAGTACTTACGGATGGAGTATCAGAACCGACAGTACTTGCTGATGGAGTATCTGAAGCAACAGTACTTACTGATGGATTATCTGATGTGACAGTACTTACTGATGGAGTATCTGAATCCACAGTACTTACTGATGGAGTATCGGAAGTGACAGTATTACTGATGGAGAATCTGAAGCAACAGTACTTACTGATGGAGTATCAGAAGTGACAGTACTTACTGATGGAATATCTGAACCCACAGTACTTACTGATGGAGTAACTGAAGCAACAGTACTTACTGATGGAGTATCTGAAGTGACAGTAGTTACTGATGGAGTATCTGAACCCACAGTACTTACTGATCGAGTATCTGAAGTGAAAGTAGTTACTGATGGAGTATCTGAAGAGACAGTACTTACTGATGGAGTATCTGAACCCTCAGAACTTACTGATGGAGTATCTGAAGTGACAGTACTTACTGATGGAGTATCTGAACCCACAGTTCTTGCTGATGGAGTATCTGAACCCACAGAACTTATTGATGGAGTATCTGAAGTGACAGTACTTACTGATGGAGTATCTGAACCCACAGTCCATACTGATGAAGCAGCTGAACCCACAGTACTGACTGATAGAGTATCTGAAGTGACAGTTCTTACTGATCGATTATCAGAAGCGACAGTACTTACTGATGGAGTATCTGAACCCACATTACTTACTGATGGAGTATCTGAAGTGACAGTACTTACTGAAGGAGTATCTGAACCCACAGTACTTACTGATGGAGTATCAAAAGTGACAGTACTTACTGATGGAATATCTGAAGCAACAGTACTTACTGATGGAATATCTGAAGCGACAGTACTTTCTGATGGAGTATCTGAACCCACAGAACTCACTGGTGGAGTATCTGAAGTGACAGTACTTACTGATGGAGTATCTGAAGCGACAGTACTTACTGATGGAGTATCTGAAGCGGCAGTACTTACTGATGGAGTATCTGAACCCAAAGTACTTACTGATGGAGTATCAGAAGCGACAGTATTTACAGATGCAGTATCTAAACCCACAGTACTTAGTAATGGAGTATCTGAACCCACAGTACTTACTGATGAAGTATCTGAACCCAAAGTATTTACTGATGGAGTATCTAAAGTGACAGTACTTACTGAAAGAGTATCTGAACCCACAGTACTTACTGATGGAGTATCTGAACCCACATTACTTACTGATGGAGTATCTGAAGTGACAGTACTTACTGAAGGAGTATCTGAAGCGGCAGTACTTACTGATGGAGTATCTGAACCCACAGTACTTACTGATGGAGTATCAGAAGCGACAGTATTTACAGATGCAGTATCTAAACCCACAGTACTTAGTAATGGAGTATCTGAACCCACAGTACTTACTGATGAAGTATCTGAACCCAAAGTATTTACTGATGGAGTATCTAAAGTGACAGTACTTACTGAAGGAGTATCTGAACCCACAGTACTTACTGATGGAGTATCTGAAGTGACAGCACTTACTGATGGAGTGTCTGAAGCGACAGTACTTACTGATGGAATATCTGAAGCGATCGCATTTACTGATGGAGTATCGGAAACCACAGTACTTACTAATGGAGCGTCAGAACCCACAGTGCTTACTGATGGAGTATCAGAAGCGACAGTACTTACTGATGGAGTAACTGAAGCAACAGTACTTACTGATGGATTATCTGATGTTACAGTACTTACTGATGGAGTATCTGAATCCACAGTACATATTGATGGAGTATCGGAAGTGACGGTACTTACTGATGGAGAATCTGAAGCAACAGTACTTACTGATGGAGTATCAGAAGTGACAGTGCTTACTGATGGAATATCTGAAGCAACAGTACATACTGATGGAGTATCTGAAGCAACAGTACATTCTGATGGAATATCTGAACCCAAAGTACTTACTGATGGAGTATCAGAACCCACAGTTCTTACTGATGGAGTATCTGAACCGACAGTACTTACTGATGGATTATCTGAACCCACAGTACTTACTGGTCGCGTATCTGAAATGAAAGTACTTACTGATGGAGTATCTGAAGAGACAGTAGTTACTGACGGAGTATCTGAACCCACAGTACTTACTGATGGAGTAACTGAAGCAACAGTACTTACTGATGGAGTATCTGAAGTGACAGTAGTTACTGATGGAGTATCTGAACCCACAGTACTTACTGATCGAGTATCTGAAGTGAAAGTAGTTACTGATGGAGTATCTGAAGAGACAGTACTTACTGATGGAGTATCTGAACCCTCAGAACTTACTGATGGAGTATCTGAAGAGACAGTAGTTACTGACGGAGTATCTGAACCCACAGTACTTACTGATGGAGTAACTGAAGCAACAGTACTTACTGATGGAGTATCTGAAGTGACAGTAGTTACTGATGGAGTATCTGAACCCACAGTACTTACTGATCGAGTATCTGAAGTGAAAGTAGTTACTGATGGAGTATCTGAAGAGACAGTACTTACTGATGGAGTATCTGAACCCTCAGAACTTACTGATGGAGTATCTGAAGTGACAGTACTTACTGATGGAGTATCTGAACCCACAGTTCTTGCTGATGGAGTATCTGAACCCACAGAACTTATTGATGGAGTATCTGAAGTGACAGTACTTACTGATGGAGTATCTGAACCCACAGTCCATACTGATGAAGCAGCTGAACCCACAGTACTGACTGATAGAGTATCTGAAGTGACAGTTCTTACTGATCGATTATCAGAAGCGACAGTACTTACTGATGGAGTATCTGAACCCACAGAACTTACTGATGGAGTATCTGAACCCACAGTACTTACTGATGGAGTATCTGAACCCAAAGTATTTACTGATGGAGTATCTAAAGTGACAGTACTTACTGAAAGAGTATCTGAACCCACAGTACTTACTGATGGAGTATCTGAACCCACATTACTTACTGATGGAGTATCTGAAGTGACAGTACTTACTGAAGGAGTATCTGAACCCACAGTACTTACTGATGGAGTATCAAAAGTGACAGTACTTACTGATGGAATATCTGAAGCAACAGTACTTACTGATGGAATATCTGAAGCGACAGTACTTTCTGATGGAGTATCTGAACCCACAGAACTCACTGGTGGAGTATCTGAAGTGACAGTACTTACTGATGGAGTATCTGAAGCGACAGTACTTACTGATGGAGTATCTGAAGCGGCAGTACTTACTGATGGAGTATCTGAACCCAAAGTACTTACTGATGGAGTATCAGAAGCGACAGTATTTACAGATGCAGTATCTAAACCCACAGTACTTAGTAATGGAGTATCTGAACCCACAGTACTTACTGATGAAGTATCTGAACCCAAAGTATTTACTGATGGAGTATCTAAAGTGACAGTACTTACTGAAAGAGTATCTGAACCCACAGTACTTACTGATGGAGTATCTGAACCCACATTACTTACTGATGGAGTATCTGAAGTGACAGTACTTACTGAAGGAGTATCTGAAGCGGCAGTACTTACTGATGGAGTATCTGAACCCACAGTACTTACTGATGGAGTATCAGAAGCGACAGTATTTACAGATGCAGTATCTAAACCCACAGTACTTAGTAATGGAGTATCTGAACCCACAGTACTTACTGATGAAGTATCTGAACCCAAAGTATTTACTGATGGAGTATCTAAAGTGACAGTACTTACTGAAGGAGTATCTGAACCCACAGTACTTACTGATGGAGTATCTGAAGTGACAGCACTTACTGATGGAGTGTCTGAAGCGACAGTACTTACTGATGGAATATCTGAAGCGATCGCATTTACTGATGGAGTATCGGAAACCACAGTACTTACTAATGGAGCGTCAGAACCCACAGTGCTTACTGATGGAGTATCAGAAGCGACAGTACTTACTGATGGAGTAACTGAAGCAACAGTACTTACTGATGGATTATCTGATGTTACAGTACTTACTGATGGAGTATCTGAATCCACAGTACATATTGATGGAGTATCGGAAGTGACGGTACTTACTGATGGAGAATCTGAAGCAACAGTACTTACTGATGGAGTATCAGAAGTGACAGTGCTTACTGATGGAATATCTGAAGCAACAGTACATACTGATGGAGTATCTGAAGCAACAGTACATTCTGATGGAATATCTGAACCCAAAGTACTTACTGATGGAGTATCAGAACCCACAGTTCTTACTGATGGAGTATCTGAACCGACAGTACTTACTGATGGATTATCTGAACCCACAGTACTTACTGGTCGCGTATCTGAAATGAAAGTACTTACTGATGGAGTATCTGAAGAGACAGTAGTTACTGACGGAGTATCTGAACCCACAGTACTTACTGATGGAGCAGCTGAACCCACAGTACTTATTGATAGAGTATCTGAACCCACAGTAATTACTCATGAAGCATCTGAAGCGACAGTACTTACTGATGCAGTATCTGAACCCACAGTACTTACTGATGGAGTATCTGAACCCACAGTAATTACTCATGAAGCATCTGAAGCGACAGTACTTACTGATGCAGTATCTGAACCCACAGTACTTACTGATATAACATCAGAAGCGACTGCTTACTTACTGATGGGGTATCTGAACCCACAGTACTTACTAATGGAGTATCTGAACCCACAGTACTTACTGATGGAGTATCAGAACCCACAATACTTACTGATGGAGTATCTGAAGTGACAGTACTTACTGATGGAGTATCTGAACTCACAGTACTTACTGATGGAGTATCTGAATCCACAGTACTTACTGATGGAGTATTTGAAGCGACAGTACTTACTGATGGAGTATCTGAAGCGACAGTACTTACTGATGGAGTATCTGAACCCAAAGTATTTACTGATGGAGTTTCTCAAGTGACAGTACTTAATGAAGGAGTATCTGAACCCACAGTACTTACTGACGGAGTATCTGAAGTGACAGCATTTACTGATGGAGTATCTGAACCCACAGTACTTACTGATGGAGTATCTGAAGAGACACTACTTACTGATGCAGCAGCTGAAGTGACAGTACTTACGGATGGAGTATCAGAAGCGACAGTACTTGCTGATGGAGTATCTGAAGCAACAGTACTTACTGATGGATTATCTGATGTGACAGTACTTACTGATGGAGTATCTGAATCCACAGTACTTACTGATGGAGTATCGGAAGTGACAGTATTACTGATGGAGAATCTGAAGCAACAGTACTTACTGATGGAGTATCAGAAGTGACAGTACTTACTGATGGAATATCTGAACCCACAGTACTTACTGATGGAGTAACTGAAGCAACAGTACTTACTGATGGAGTATCTGAAGAGACAGTACTTACTGATGGAGTATCTGAACCCTCAGAACTTACTGATGGAGTATCTGAAGTGACAGTACTTACTGATGGAGTATCTGAACCCACAGTTCTTGCTGATGGAGTATCTGAACCCACAGAACTTATTGATGGAGTATCTGAAGTGACAGTACTTACTGATGGAGTATCTGAACCCACAGTCCATACTGATGAAGCAGCTGAACCCACAGTACTTACTGATAGAGTATCTGAAGTGACAGTTCTTACTGATCGATTATCAGAAGCGACAGTACTTACTGATGGAGTATCTGAACCCACAGAACTTACTGATGGAGTATCTGAACCCACAGTACTTACTGATGGAGTATCTGAACCCAAAGTATTTACTGATGGAGTATCTAAAGTGACAGTACTTACTGAAAGAGTATCTGAACCCACAGTACTTACTGATGGAGTATCTGAACCCACATTACTTACTGATGGAGTATCTGAAGTGACAGTACTTACTGATGGAGTATCTGAACCCACAGAACTCACTGGTGGAGTATCTGAAGTGACAGTACTTACTGATGGAGTATCTGAAGCGACAGTACTTACTGATGGAGTATCTGAAGCGGCAGTACTTACTGATGGAGTATCTGAACCCAAAGTACTTACTGATGGAGTATCAGAAGCGACAGTTTTTACAGTTGCAGTATCTAAACCCACAGTACTTAGTAATGGAGTATCTGAACCCACAGTACTTACTGATGAAGTATCTGAACCCAAAGTATTTACTGATGGAGTATCTAAAGTGACAGTACTTACTGAAAGAGTATCTGAACCCACAGTACTTACTGATGGAGTATCTGAACCCACATTACTTACTGATGGAGTATCTGAAGTGACAGTACTTACTGAAGGAGTATCTGAAGCGGCAGTACTTACTGATGGAGTATCTGAACCCACAGTACTTACTGATGGAGTATCAGAAGCGACAGTATTTACAGATGCAGTATCTAAACCCACAGTACTTAGTAATGGAGTATCTGAACCCACAGTACTTACTGATGAAGTATCTGAACCCAAAGTATTTACTGATGGAGTATCTAAAGTGACAGTACTTACTGAAAGAGTATCTGAACCCACAGTACTTACTGATGGAGTATCTGAACCCACATTACTTACTGATGGAGTATCTGAAGTGACAGTACTTACTGAAGGAGTATCTGAACCCACAGTACTTACTGATGGAGTATCTGAAGTGACAGCACTTACTGATGGAGTATCTGAACCCACATTACTTACTGATGGAGTATCAGAAGTGACAGTACTTACTGATGGAATATCTGAACTCACAGTACTTACTGATGGCGTAACTGAAGCAACAGTACTTACTGATGCAGTATCAGAAGTGACAGTCCTTATGATGGAATATCTGAAGCGACAATACTTACTGATGGAGTATCTGAAGCAACAGTACATACTGATGGAGTATCAGAACCCACGGTACTTTCTGATGGAGTATCAGAAGTGACAGCACGTACTGATGGAATATCTGAAGTGACAGTACCTACTGATGGAGCATCTGAAGCGACAGTACATACTGATGGAGTATCTGATCCCACAGTACTTACTGACATAACATCAGAAGCGACAGTACTTATTGATGGAGTATCTAAACCCACAGTACTTCGTAATGGAGTATCTGAACCCACAGTACTTAGTAATGGAGTTTCTGAACCCACAGTACTTACTGATGGAGTATCTGAACCCAAAGTATTTACTGATGGAGTATCTAAAGTGACAGTACTTACTGAAAGAGTATCTGAACCCACAGTACTTACTGATGGAGTATCAAAAGTGACAGTACTTACTGATGGAATATCTGAAGCAACAGTACTTACTGATGGAATATCTGAAGCGACAGTACTTTCTGATGGAATATCTGAACCCACAGAACTCACTGGTGGAGTATCTGAAGTGACAGTACTTACTGATGGAGTATCTGAAGCGACAGTACTTACTGATGGAGTATCTGAAGCGGCAGTACTTACTGATGGAGTATCTGAACCCAAAGTACTTACTGATGGAGTATCAGAAGCGACAGTATTTACAGATGCAGTATCTAAACCCACAGTACTTAGTAATGGAGTATCTGAACCCACAGTACTTACTGATGAAGTATCTGAACCCAAAGTATTTACTGATGGAGTATCTAAAGTGACAGTACTTACTGAAAGAGTATCTGAACCCACAGTACTTACTGATGGAGTATCTGAACCCACATTACTTACTGATGGAGTATCTGAAGTGACAGTACTTACTGAAGGAGTATCTGAAGCGGCAGTACTTACTGATGGAGTATCTGAACCCACAGTACTTACTGATGGAGTATCAGAAGCGACAGTATTTACAGATGCAGTATCTAAACCCACAGTACTTAGTAATGGAGTATCTGAACCCACAGTACTTACTGATGAAGTATCTGAACCCAAAGTATTTACTGATGGAGTATCTAAAGTGACAGTACTTACTGAAGGAGTATCTGAACCCACAGTACTTACTGATGGAGTATCTGAAGTGACAGCACTTACTGATGGAGTGTCTGAAGCGACAGTACTTACTGATGGAATATCTGAAGCGATCGCATTTACTGATGGAGTATCGGAAACCACAGTACTTACTAATGGAGCGTCAGAACCCACAGTGCTTACTGATGGAGTATCAGAAGCGACAGTACTTACTGATGGAGTAACTGAAGCAACAGTACTTACTGATGGATTATCTGATGTTACAGTACTTACTGATGGAGTATCTGAATCCACAGTACATATTGATGGAGTATCGGAAGTGACGGTACTTACTGATGGAGAATCTGAAGCAACAGTACTTACTGATGGAGTATCAGAAGTGACAGTGCTTACTGATGGAATATCTGAAGCAACAGTACATACTGATGGAGTATCTGAAGCAACAGTACATTCTGATGGAATATCTGAACCCAAAGTACTTACTGATGGAGTATCAGAACCCACAGTTCTTACTGATGGAGTATCTGAACCGACAGTACTTACTGATGGATTATCTGAACCCACAGTACTTACTGGTCGCGTATCTGAAATGAAAGTACTTACTGATGGAGTATCTGAAGAGACAGTAGTTACTGACGGAGTATCTGAACCCACAGTACTTACTGATGGAGCAGCTGAACCCACAGTACTTATTGATAGAGTATCTGAACCCACAGTAATTACTCATGAAGCATCTGAAGCGACAGTACTTACTGATGCAGTATCTGAACCCACAGTACTTACTGATGGAGTATCTGAACCCACAGTAATTACTCATGAAGCATCTGAAGCGACAGTACTTACTGATGCAGTATCTGAACCCACAGTACTTACTGATATAACATCAGAAGCGACTGCTTACTTACTGATGGGGTATCTGAACCCACAGTACTTACTAATGGAGTATCTGAACCCACAGTACTTACTGATGGAGTATCAGAACCCACAATACTTACTGATGGAGTATCTGAAGTGACAGTACTTACTGATGGAGTATCTGAACTCACAGTACTTACTGATGGAGTATCTGAATCCACAGTACTTACTGATGGAGTATTTGAAGCGACAGTACTTACTGATGGAGTATCTGAAGCGACAGTACTTACTGATGGAGTATCTGAACCCAAAGTATTTACTGATGGAGTTTCTCAAGTGACAGTACTTAATGAAGGAGTATCTGAACCCACAGTACTTACTGACGGAGTATCTGAAGTGACAGCATTTACTGATGGAGTATCTGAACCCACAGTACTTACTGATGGAGTATCTGAAGAGACACTACTTACTGATGCAGCAGCTGAAGTGACAGTACTTACGGATGGAGTATCAGAAGCGACAGTACTTGCTGATGGAGTATCTGAAGCAACAGTACTTACTGATGGATTATCTGATGTGACAGTACTTACTGATGGAGTATCTGAATCCACAGTACTTACTGATGGAGTATCGGAAGTGACAGTATTACTGATGGAGAATCTGAAGCAACAGTACTTACTGATGGAGTATCAGAAGTGACAGTACTTACTGATGGAATATCTGAACCCACAGTACTTACTGATGGAGTAACTGAAGCAACAGTACTTACTGATGGAGTATCTGAAGAGACAGTACTTACTGATGGAGTATCTGAACCCTCAGAACTTACTGATGGAGTATCTGAAGTGACAGTACTTACTGATGGAGTATCTGAACCCACAGTTCTTGCTGATGGAGTATCTGAACCCACAGAACTTATTGATGGAGTATCTGAAGTGACAGTACTTACTGATGGAGTATCTGAACCCACAGTCCATACTGATGAAGCAGCTGAACCCACAGTACTTACTGATAGAGTATCTGAAGTGACAGTTCTTACTGATCGATTATCAGAAGCGACAGTACTTACTGATGGAGTATCTGAACCCACAGAACTTACTGATGGAGTATCTGAACCCACAGTACTTACTGATGGAGTATCTGAACCCAAAGTATTTACTGATGGAGTATCTAAAGTGACAGTACTTACTGAAAGAGTATCTGAACCCACAGTACTTACTGATGGAGTATCTGAACCCACATTACTTACTGATGGAGTATCTGAAGTGACAGTACTTACTGATGGAGTATCTGAACCCACAGAACTCACTGGTGGAGTATCTGAAGTGACAGTACTTACTGATGGAGTATCTGAAGCGACAGTACTTACTGATGGAGTATCTGAAGCGGCAGTACTTACTGATGGAGTATCTGAACCCAAAGTACTTACTGATGGAGTATCAGAAGCGACAGTATTTACAGATGCAGTATCTAAACCCACAGTACTTAGTAATGGAGTATCTGAACCCACAGTACTTACTGATGAAGTATCTGAACCCAAAGTATTTACTGATGGAGTATCTAAAGTGACAGTACTTACTGAAAGAGTATCTGAACCCACAGTACTTACTGATGGAGTATCTGAACCCACATTACTTACTGATGGAGTATCTGAAGTGACAGTACTTACTGAAGGAGTATCTGAAGCGGCAGTACTTACTGATGGAGTATCTGAACCCACAGTACTTACTGATGGAGTATCAGAAGCGACAGTATTTACAGATGCAGTATCTAAACCCACAGTACTTAGTAATGGAGTATCTGAACCCACAGTACTTACTGATGAAGTATCTGAACCCAAAGTATTTACTGATGGAGTATCTAAAGTGACAGTACTTACTGAAAGAGTATCTGAACCCACAGTACTTACTGATGGAGTATCTGAACCCACATTACTTACTGATGGAGTATCTGAAGTGACAGTACTTACTGAAGGAGTATCTGAACCCACAGTACTTACTGATGGAGTATCTGAAGTGACAGCACTTACTGATGGAGTATCTGAACCCACATTACTTACTGATGGAGTATCAGAAGTGACAGTACTTACTGATGGAATATCTGAACTCACAGTACTTACTGATGGCGTAACTGAAGCAACAGTACTTACTGATGCAGTATCAGAAGTGACAGTCCTTATGATGGAATATCTGAAGCGACAATACTTACTGATGGAGTATCTGAAGCAACAGTACATACTGATGGAGTATCAGAACCCACGGTACTTTCTGATGGAGTATCAGAAGTGACAGCACGTACTGATGGAATATCTGAAGTGACAGTACCTACTGATGGAGCATCTGAAGCGACAGTACATACTGATGGAGTATCTGATCCCACAGTACTTACTGACATAACATCAGAAGCGACAGTACTTATTGATGGAGTATCTAAACCCACAGTACTTCGTAATGGAGTATCTGAACCCACAGTACTTAGTAATGGAGTTTCTGAACCCACAGTACTTACTGATGGAGTATCTGAACCCAAAGTATTTACTGATGGAGTATCTAAAGTGACAGTACTTACTGAAAGAGTATCTGAACCCACAGTACTTACTGATGGAGTATCAAAAGTGACAGTACTTACTGATGGAATATCTGAAGCAACAGTACTTACTGATGGAATATCTGAAGCGACAGTACTTTCTGATGGAATATCTGAACCCACAGAACTCACTGGTGGAGTATCTGAAGTGACAGTACTTACTGATGGAGTATCTGAAGCGACAGTACTTACTGATGGAGTATCTGAAGCGGCAGTACTTACTGATGGAGTATCTGAACCCAAAGTACTTACTGATGGAGTATCAGAAGCGACAGTATTTACAGATGCAGTATCTAAACCCACAGTACTTAGTAATGGAGTATCTGAACCCACAGTACTTACTGATGAAGTATCTGAACCCAAAGTATTTACTGATGGAGTATCTAAAGTGACAGTACTTACTGAAAGAGTATCTGAACCCACAGTACTTACTGATGGAGTATCTGAACCCACATTACTTACTGATGGAGTATCTGAAGTGACAGTACTTACTGAAGGAGTATCTGAAGCGGCAGTACTTACTGATGGAGTATCTGAACCCACAGTACTTACTGATGGAGTATCAGAAGCGACAGTATTTACAGATGCAGTATCTAAACCCACAGTACTTAGTAATGGAGTATCTGAACCCACAGTACTTACTGATGAAGTATCTGAACCCAAAGTATTTACTGATGGAGTATCTAAAGTGACAGTACTTACTGAAAGAGTATCTGAACCCACAGTACTTACTGATGGAGTATCTGAACCCACATTACTTACTGATGGAGTATCTGAAGTGACAGTACTTACTGAAGGAGTATCTGAACCCACAGTACTTACTGATGGAGTATCTGAAGTGACAGCACTTACTGATGGAGTATCTGAACCCACATTACTTACTGATGGAGTATCAGAAGTGACAGTACTTACTGATGGAATATCTGAACTCACAGTACTTACTGATGGCGTAACTGAAGCAACAGTACTTACTGATGCAGTATCAGAAGTGACAGTCCTTATGATGGAATATCTGAAGCGACAATACTTACTGATGGAGTATCTGAAGCAACAGTACATACTGATGGAGTATCAGAACCCACGGTACTTTCTGATGGAGTATCAGAAGTGACAGCACGTACTGATGGAATATCTGAAGTGACAGTACCTACTGATGGAGCATCTGAAGCGACAGTACATACTGATGGAGTATCTGATCCCACAGTACTTACTGACATAACATCAGAAGCGACAGTACTTATTGATGGAGTATCTAAACCCACAGTACTTCGTAATGGAGTATCTGAACCCACAGTACTTAGTAATGGAGTTTCTGAACCCACAGTACTTACTGATGGAATATCTGAACCCAACGTATTTACTGATGGAGTATCTAAAGTGACAGTACTTACTGAAAGAGTATCTGAACCCACAGTACTTACTGATGGAGTATCTGAACCCACATTACTTACTGATGGAGTGTCTGAAGCGACAGTACTTACTGATGGAATATCTGAAGCGATCGCATTTACTGATGGAGTATCGGAAACCACAGTACTTACTAATGGAGCGTCAGAACCCACAGTGCTTACTGATGGAGTATCAGAAGCGACAGTACTTATTGATGGAGTATCTGAACCCACAGTACTTACTGATGGAGTATATGAAGAGACAGTACTTACTGATGGAGTATCTGAACCCACAGTACTTATTGATGGAGCAGCTGAACCCACAGTACTTACTGATAGAGTATCTGAAGTAACAGTTCTTACTGATGGCTTATCAGAAGTGACAGTACTTACTGATGGAGTATCTGAAGTGACAGTACTTGCTGATGGAGTATCTGAACTCACAGTACTTACTGATAGACTATCTGAATCCACAGTACTTACTGATGTAGTATCAAATGTGTCAGTACTTACTGATGGAGTATCTGAACCCACAGTACTTACTGATGGAGCAGCTGAACCCACAGTACTTACTGATGGAGTATCTGAAGTAACAGTTCTTACTGATGGATTATCAGAAGCGACAGTAGTTACTGATGGAGTATCTGAACCCACAGAACTTACTGATGGAGTATCTGGAGTGATAGTACTTACTGATGGAGTATCTGAACCCACAGAACTTACTGATGGAGTATCTGAAGTGACAGTACTTACTGATGGAGTATCTGAACCCACAGAACTTACTGATGGAGTATCTGAAGTGACAGTACCAACTGATGGACTATCTGAACCCACAGTGCTTACTGATGGAGTATCAGAAGCGACAGTACATACTGATGGAAAATCTGAAGTGACAGTACCTATTGATGGAGTATCTGAACCGACAGTACATACTGATGGAGTACCTGAATCCACAGTACTTACTGATGGCGTATCTGAACCCACAGTACTTACTGATGGAGTGTCTGAAGCGACAGTACTTACTGATGGAATATCTGAAGCGATCGCATTTACTGATGGAGTATCGGAAACCACAGTACTTACTAATGGAGCGTCAGAACCCACAGTGCTTACTGATGGAGTATCAGAAGCGACAGTACTTACAGATGCAGTATCTAAACCCACAGTACTTAGTAATGGAGTATCTGAACCCACAGTACTTACTGATGAAGTATCTGAACCCAAAGTATTTACTGATGGAGTATCTAAAGTGACAGTACTTACTGAAAGAGTATCTGAACCCACAGTACTTACTGATGGAGTATCAGAAGTGACAGTACTTACTGATGGAATATCTGAACCCACAGAACTTACTGATGGAGTATCTGAAGTGCCAATACTTACTGATGCAGTATCTGAAGCAACAGTACATACTGATGGAGTATCAGAACCCACGGTACTTTCTGATGGAGTATCAGAAGTGACAGCACGTACTGATGGAATATCTGAAGTGACAGTACCTACTGATGGAGCATCTGAAGCGACAGTACATACTGATGGAGTATCTGATCCCACAGTACTTACTGACATAACATCAGAAGCGACAGTACTTATTGATGGAGTATCTAAACCCACAGTACTTCGTAATGGAGTATCTGAACCCACAGTACTTAGTAATGGAGTTTCTGAACCCACAGTACTTACTGATGGAGTATCTGAACTGAAAGTATTTACTGATGCAGTATCTGAAGTGACAATACTTACTGAAGGAGTATCTGAACCCACAGTACTTACTGATGGAGTATCTGAAGAGACAGTACTTACTGATGCAGCAGCTGAATTGACAGTATTTACTGATGGAGTATCTGAAGCGACACTACTTACTGATGGAGTATCTGAATCCACAGTACTTACTGATGGAGTATCGGAAGTGACAGTACTTACTGATGGAGAATCTGAAGCAACAGTACTTACTGATGGAGTAACTGAAGCAACAGTACTTACTGATGGAGTATCAGAAGTGACAGTGATTACTGATGGAATATCTGAAGCGACAGTACTTTCTGATGGAGTATCGGAACCCACGGTACTTACTGATGGAGTATCAGAAGTGACAGTACTTACTGATGGAATATCTGAAGTGACAGTACCTAATGATGGAGTATCTGAAGCGACAGTACATACTGATGGAGTATCTGAACCCACAGTACTTACTGATGGAGTATCTGAACCCACAGTACTTACTGATGGAGTATCTGAACCCACAGTACTTACTGATGAAGTATCTGAACCCACATTACTTACTGATCGAGTATCCGAAGTGAAAGTACTTACTGATGGAGTATCTGAAGAGACAGTACTTACTGATGGAATATCTGAACCCACAGAACTTACTGATGGAGTTTCTGAAGTGACAGTACTTACTGATGGAGTATCTGAACCCACAGTACTTACTGATGGAGCAGCTGAACCCACAGTACTTACTGATGGAGTATCTGAACCCACAGTACTTACTGATGGAGTATCTGAAGAGACAGTGCTTAATGATGGAGTATCTGAACCCACAGTGCTTACTGATGGAGTATCTGAACTCACAGAACTTACTGATGGAGTATCTGAAGTGACAGTACTTACTGATGGAGTATCTGAACCCATAGTACTGACTGATGGAGTATCAGAAGCGACAGTACTTACTGATGGAGTATCTGAACCCACAGTACTTAGTAATGGAGTATCTGAACCCACAGCACTTACTGATGGAGTATCTGAATTGACAGTACTTACTGATGGAGTCTCTGAACCCACAGTATTTACTGATGGAGTATCTGAAGTGACAGTACTTACTGATGGAGTATCTGAACCCACAGTACTTACTGATGGAGTATCAGAAGCGACAGTACTTACTGATGGAGTATCTGAAGCGACAGTACTTACTGATGGATTATCTGAACCCACAGTACTTACTGATGGAGTATCAGAAGCGACAGTACTTACTGATGGAGTATCTGAACCCACAGTACTTACTGATGGAGCAGCTGAACCCAAAGTATTTACTGATGGAGTATTTGTAGTGACAGTATTTACTGAAGGAGTATCTGAACCCACAGTACTTACTGATGGAGTATCTGAAGAGACAGAACTTACTGATGCAGCAGCTGAAGTGACAGTACTTAGTGATGGATAATCTGAAGTGACACTACTTACTGATGGAATATCTGAAGCGACAGTACTTACTGATGGAGTATCTGAACTCACAGAACTTACTGATAGAGTATCTGAAGCGACAGTACTTACTGATGGAGTATCTGAACCCACAGTACTTAGTAATGGAGTATCTGAACCCACAGCACTTACTGATGGAGTATCTGAAGCGACAGTACTTACTGATGGAGTATCTGAACCCACAGTACTTACTGATGGAGCAGCTGAGCCCACAGTACTTACTGATGGAGTATCTCAAGTCACAGTTCTTACTGATGCAGTACCAGAAGCGACAGTACTTACTGATGGAATATCTGAAACGACAGTACTTAATGATGGAATATCTGAAGCGACAGTACTTACTGATGGAGTATCTGAACCCACAGAACTTACTGATGGAGTATCTGAAGTGACAGTACTTACTGATGGAGTATCTGAAGCGACAGTACTTACTGATGGAGTATCTGAAGTGACAGTACTTACTAATGGAGTATCTGAAGCAACAGTACTTACTAATGGAGTATCTGAACCCAAAGTACATACTGATGGAGTATCTGAAGCGACAGTACTTACTGATGGAGTATCTGAAGCAACAGTACTTACTGATGGAGTATCGGAAACCACAGTACTTACTGATGGAGTATCTGAAGCGACGGTACTTACTGATGGAGTATCTGAAGCGACAGTACTTACTGATGGAGTCTCTGAACCCACAGTACTTACTGATGGAGTATCAGAAGCGACAGTACTTACTGATGGAGTATCAAAACCCACAGTACTTAGTAATGGTGTATCTGAACCCACAGTACTTACTGATGGAGTATCTGAACCCAAAGTATTTACTAACATAGAAAATAGGTGCAGGAGCAGGCCATTCAGCCCTTCTAGCCTGCACCACCATTCAATGAGTTCATGGCTGAACATGAAACTTCAGTACCCCATTCCTGCTTTCTCGCCATAACCCTTGATCCCCCGAGTAGTAAGGACTTCATCTAACTCCCTTTTGAATATATTTAGTGAATTGGCCTCAACTACTTTCTGTGGTCGAGAATTCCACAAGTTCACCACTCTCTGGTTGAAGAAGTTTCTCCTCATCTCGGTCCTAAATGGCTTACCCCTTATCCTCAGACTGTGACCCCTGGTTCTGGACTTCCCCAACATTGGGAACATTCTTCCTGCATCAAACCTGTCTAAACGCGTCAGAATTTTAAACGTTTCTATGAGGTCCCCTCTCATTCTTCTGAACTCCAGTGAATACAAGCCCAGTTGATCCAGTCTTTCTTGATAGGTCAGTCCCGCCATCCCGGGAATCAGTCTGGTGAATCTTCGCTGCACTCCCTCAATAGCAAGAATGTCCTTCCTCAAGTTAGGAGACCAAAACTGTACACAATACTCCAGGTGTGGCCTCACCAAGGCCCTGTACAACTGTAGCAACACCTCCCTGCCCCTGTATTCAAATCCCCTCGCTATGAAAGCCAACATGCCATTTGCTTTCTTCACCGCCTGCTGTACCTGCATGCTAACCTTCAATGACTGATGTACCATGACAACCAGGTCTCGTTGCACCTTCCCTTTTCCTAATCTGTCACCATTCAGATAATTGTCTGTCTCTCTGTTTTTACCACCAAAGTGGATAACCTCACATTTATCCACATTATACTTCATCTGCCATGCATTTGCCCACTCATCTAACCTATCCAAGTCACTCTGCAGCCTCATAGCATCCTCCTCGCAGCTCACACTGCCACCCAACTTAGTGTCATCCGCAAATTTGGAGATACTGCATTTAATTCCCTCGTCTAAATCATTAATGTACAATGTAAACAGCTGGGGCCCCAGCACAGAACCTTGCGGCACCCCACTAGTCACTGCCTGCCATTCTGAAAAGTACCCGTTTACTCCTACTCTTTGCTTCCTGTCTGACAACCAGTTCTCAATCCACGTCAGCACACTACCCCCAATCCCATGTGCTTTAACTTTGCACATTAATCTCTTGTGTGGGACCTTGTCGAAAGCCTTCTGAAAGTCCAAATATACCACATCAACTGGTTCTCCTTTGTCCACTTTACTGGAAACATCCTCAAAAAATTCCAGATTTGTCAAGCATGATTTCCCTTTCACAAATCCATGCTAACTTGGACCTATCATGTCACCATTTTCCAGATGCACTGCTATGACATCCTTAATAATTGATTCCATCATTTTACCCACGACTGAGGTCAGGCTGACCGGTCTATAATTCCCTGTTTTCTCTCTCCCTCCTTTTTTAAAAAGTGGGGTTACATTGGCTACCCTCCACTCCATAGGAACTGATCCAGAGTCAATGGAATGTTGGAAAATGACTGTCAATGCATCCGCTATTTCCAAGACCACCTCTTTAAGTACTCTGGGATGCAGTCCATCAGGCCCTGGGGATTTATCGGCCTTCAATCCCATCAATTTCCCCAACACAATTTCCCGACTAATAAAGATTTCCCTCAGTTCCCCCGCCTTACAAGACCCTCTGACCCCTTTTATATCCGGAAGGTTTTTTGTATCCTCCTTAGTGAATACCAAACCAAAGTACTTGTTCAATTGGTCTGCCATTTCTTTGTTCCCCGTTATGACTTCCCCTGATTCTGACTGCAGGGGACCTACATTTGTCTTTACTAACCTTTTTCTCTTTACATACCTGTAGAAACTTTTGCAATCCACCTTAATGTTCCATGCAAGCTTCATCTCGTACTCCATTTCCCCTGCCCTAATCAAACCCTTTGTCCTCCTCTGCTGAGTTCTACTGATGGAGAATCTGAAGTGACAGCACTTACTGAAGGAGTATCTGAACCCACAGTACTTACTGATGGAGTATCTGAAGTGACAGCACTTACTGATGGAGTATCTGAACCCACAGTACTTACTGATGGAGTATCTGAAGCAACAGTACTTACTGATGGATTATCTGATGTGACAGTACTTACTGATGGAGTATCTGAATCCACAGTACTTACTGATGGAGTATCGGAAGTGACAGTACTTACTGATGGAGAATCTGAAGCTACAGTACTTACTGATGGAGTATCAGAAGTGATAGTACTTACTGATGGAATATCTGAACCCACAGTACTTACTGATGGAGTAACTGAAGCAACAGTACTTACTGATGCAGTATCAGAAGTGACAGTGCTTACTGATGGAATATCTGAAGCGACAGTACTTACTGATGGAGTAACTGAAGCAACAGTACATACTGATGGAGTATCTGAACCGACAGTACTTACTGATCGAGTATCTGAAGTGAAAGTACTTGCTGATGGAGTATCTGAACCTACAGAACTTACTGATGGAGTATCTGAAGTGACAGTACGTACTGATGGAGTATCTGAACCCACAGTACTTACTGATGGAGCAGCTGAACCCACAGTACTTACTGATGGAGTATCTGAAGTAACAGTTCTTACTGATGGAGTATCAGAAGCGACAGTACTTACTGATGGAATATCTGAAGCGACAGTAGTTACTGATGAAGTATCTGAAACCACAGTGCTCACTGATGGAGTATCTGGAGTGATAGTACTTACTGATGGAGTATCTGAACCCACAGAACTTACTGATGGAGTATCTGAAGTGACAGTGCCTATTGATGGAGTATCTGAACCCACAGAACTTACTGATGGAGTATCTGAAGTGACAGTACCAACTGATGGAGTATCTGAACCCACAGTACTTACTGATGGAGTGTCTGAAGCGACAGCACTTACTGATGGAGTATCTGAAGTGACAGCATTTACTGATGGAGTATCGGAAACCACAGTACTTACTAATGGAGCATCAGAACCCACAGTGCTTACTGATGGAGTATCAGAAGCGACAGTACTTACTGATGGAGTATCTGAAGCAACAGTACTTACTGATGGATTATCTGATGTGACAGTACTTACTGATGGAGTATCTGAATCCACAGTACTTATTGATGGAGTATCGGAAGTGACGGTACATACTGATGGAGAATCTGAAGCAACAGTACTTACTGATGGAGTATTAGAAGTGACAGTACTTACTGATGGAATATCTGAACCCACAGTAATTACTGATGGAGTAACTGAAGCAACAGCACTTACTGATGGAGTATCAGAAGTGACAGTGCTTACTGATGGAATATCTGAAGCAACAGTACTTACTGATGGAGTATCTGAAGCAACAGTACATTCTGATGGAGTATCTGAACCCAAAGTACTTACTGATGGAGTATCGGAACCCACAGTTCTTACTGATGGAGTATCTGAACCGACAGTACTTACTGATGGATTATCTGAACCCACAGTATTTACTGATCGAGTATCTGAAGTGAAAGTACTTACTGATGGAGTATCTGAAGAGACAGTGCTTACTGATGGAGTATCTGAACCCACAGTACTTACTGATGGAGTATATGAAGAGACAGTACTTACTGATGGAGTATCTGAACCCACAGTACTTATTGATGGAGCAGCTGAACCCACAGTACTTACTGATAGAGTATCTGAAGTAACAGTTCTTACTGATGGCTTATCAGAAGTGACAGTACTTACTGATGGAGTATCTGAAGTGACAGTACTTGCTGATGGAGTATCTGAACTCACAGTACTTACTGATAGACTATCTGAATCCACAGTACTTACTGATGTAGTATCAAATGTGTCAGTACTTACTGATGGAGTATCTGAACCCACAGTACTTACTGATGGAGCAGCTGAACCCACAGTACTTACTGATGGAGTATCTGAAGTAACAGTTCTTACTGATGGATTATCAGAAGCGACAGTAGTTACTGATGGAGTATCTGAACCCACAGAACTTACTGATGGAGTATCTGGAGTGATAGTACTTACTGATGGAGTATCTGAACCCACAGAACTTACTGATGGAGTATCTGAAGTGACAGTACTTACTGATGGAGTATCTGAACCCACAGAACTTACTGATGGAGTATCTGAAGTGACAGTACCAACTGATGGACTATCTGAACCCACAGTGCTTACTGATGGAGTATCAGAAGCGACAGTACATACTGATGGAAAATCTGAAGTGACAGTACCTATTGATGGAGTATCTGAACCGACAGTACATACTGATGGAGTACCTGAATCCACAGTACTTACTGATGGCGTATCTGAACCCACAGTACTTACTGATGGAGTGTCTGAAGCGACAGTACTTACTGATGGAATATCTGAAGCGATCGCATTTACTGATGGAGTATCGGAAACCACAGTACTTACTAATGGAGCGTCAGAACCCACAGTGCTTACTGATGGAGTATCAGAAGCGACAGTACTTACTGATGGAGTATCTGAAGCAACAGTACTTACTGATGGATTATCTGATGTGACAGTACTTACTGATGGAGTATCTGAATCCACAGCACATATTGATGGAGTATCGGAAGTGACGGTACTTACTGATGGAGAATCTGAAGCAACAGTACTTACTGATGGAGTATCAGAAGTGACAGTACTTACTGATGGAATATCTGAACCCACAGTACTTACTGATGGAGTAACTGAAGCAACAGTACTTACTGATGGAGTATCAGAAGTGACAGTACATTCTGATGGAATATCTGAACCCAAAGTACTTACTGATGGAGTATCAGAACCCACAGTTCTTACTGATGGAGTATCTGAACCGACAGTACTTACTGATGGATTATCTGAACCCACAGTACTTACTGATCGCGTATCTGAAATGAAAGTACTTACTGATGGAGTATCTGAAGAGACAGTAGTTACTGACGGAGTATCTGAACCCACAGTACTTACTGATGGAGCAGCTGAACCCACAGTACTTATTGATAGAGTATCTGAACCCACAGTAATTACTCATGAAGCATCTGAAGCGACAGTACTTACTGATGCAGTATCTGAACCCACAGTACTTACTGATATAACATCAGAAGCGACTACTTACTTACTGATGGGGTATCTGAACCCACAGTACTTACTAATGGAGTATCTGAACCCACAGTACTTACTGATGGAGTATCTGAAGTGACAGTACTTACTGATGGAGTATCTGAACTCACATTACTTACTGATGGAGTATCTGAATCCACAGTACTTACTGATGGAGTATTTGAAGCGACAGTACTTACTGATGGAGTATCTGAAGCGACAGTACTTACTGATGGAGTATCTGAACCCAAAGTATTTACTGATGGAGTTTCTCAAGTGACAGTACTTAATGAAGGAGTATCTGAACCCACAGTACTTACTGATGGAGTATCTGAAGTGACAGCATTTACTGATGGAGTATCTGAACCCACAGTACTTACTGATGGAGAATCTGAAGAGACACTACTTACTGATGCAGCAGCTGAAGTGACAGTACTTACGGATGGAGTATCAGAAGCGACAGTACTTGCTGATGGAGTATCTGAAGCAACAGTACTTACTGATGGATTATCTGATGTGACAGTACTTACTGATGGAGTATCTGAATCCACAGTACTTACTGATGGAGTATCGGAAGTGACAGTATTACTGATGGAGAATCTGAAGCAACAGTACTTACTGATGGAGTATCAGAAGTGACAGTACTTACTGATGGAATATCTGAACCCACAGTACTTACTGATGGAGTAACTGAAGCAACAGTACTTACTGATGGAGTATCTGAAGTGACAGTAGTTACTGATGGAGTATCTGAACCCACAGTACTTACTGATCGAGTATCTGAAGTGAAAGTAGTTACTGATGGAGTATCTGAAGAGACAGTACTTACTGATGGAGTATCTGAACCCTCAGAATTTACTGATGGAGTATCTGAATCCACAGTACTTACTGATGGAGTATCTGAAGCGGCAGTACTTACTGATGGAGTATCTGAACCCACAGTACTTACTGATGGAGTATCTGAATCCACAGTACTTACTGATGGAGTATCAAAAGTGACAGTACTTACTGATGGAATATCAGAAGCAACAGTACTTACTGATGGAATATCTGAAGCGACAGTACTTTCTGATGGAGTATCTGAACCCACAGAACTCACTGGTGGAGTATCTGAAGTGACAGTACTTACTGATGGAGTATCTGAAGCGACAGTACTTACTGATGGAGTATCTGAAGCGGCAGTACTTACTGATCGAGTATCTGAACCCACAGTACTTACTGATGGAGTATCAGAAGCGACAGTATTTACAGATGCAGTATCTAAACCCACAGTACTTAGTAATGGAGTATCTGAACCCACAGTACTTACTGATGGAGTATCTGAACCCAAAGTATTTACTGATCGAGTATCTGAAGTGAAAGTAGTTACTGATGGAGTATCTGAAGAGACAGTACTTACTGATGGAGTATCTGAACCCTCAGAACTTACTGATGGAGTATCTGAAGTGACAGTACTTACTGATGGAGTATCTGAACCCACAGTTCTTGCTGATGGAGTATCCGAACCCACAGAACTTATTGATGGAGTATCTGAAGTGACAGTACTTACTGATGGAGTATCTGAACCCACAGTCCATACTGATGAAGCAGCTGAACCCACAGTACTTACTGATAGAGTATCTGAAGTAACAGTTCTTACTGATCGATTATCAGAAGCGACAGTACTTACTGATGGAGTATCTGAACCCACAGAACTTACTGATGGAGTATCTGAACCCACAGTACTTACTGATGGAGTATCTGAACCCACAGTACTTACTGATGGAGTCTCTGAAGTGACAGTACTTACTGATGGAGTATCTGAACCCACAGTACTTACTGATGGAGTATCTGAATCCACAGTACTTACTGATGGAGTATCAAAAGTGACAGTACTTACTGATGGAATATCTGAAGCAACAGTACTTACTGATGGAATATCTGAAGCGACAGTACTTTCTGATGGAGTATCTGAACCCACAGAACTCACTGGTGGAGTATCTGAAGTGACAGTACTTACTGATGGAGTATCTGAAGCGACAGTACTTACTGATGGAGTATCTGAAGCGGCAGTACTTACTGATGGAGTATCTGAACCCACAGTACTTACTGATGGAGTATCAGAAGCGACAGTATTTACAGATGCAGTATCTAAACCCACAGTACTTAGTAATGGAGTATCTGAACCCACAGTACTTACTGATGGAGTATCTGAACCCAAAGTATTTACTGATGGAGTATCTAAAGTGACAGTACTTACTGAAAGAGTATCTGAAGTGACAGTACTTACTGATGGAGTATCTGAACCCACAGTTCTTGCTGATGGAGTATCTGAACCCACAGAACTTATTGATGGAGTATCTGAAGTGACAGTACTTACTGATGGAGTATCTGAACCCACAGTCCATACTGATGAAGCAGCTGAACCCACAGTACTTACTGATAGAGCATCTGAAGTAACAGTTCTTACTGATCGATTATCAGAAGCGACAGTACTTACTGATGGAGTATCTGAACCCACAGAACTTACTGATGGAGTATCTGAACCCACAGTACTTACTGATGGAGTATCTGAACCCACAGTACTTACTGATGGAGTCTCTGAAGTGACAGTACTTACTGATGGAGTATCTGAACCCACAGTACTTACTGATGGAGTATCTGAATCCACAGTACTTACTGATGGAGTATCAAAAGTGACAGTACTTACTGATGGAATATCTGAAGCAACAGTACTTACTGATGGAATATCTGAAGCGACAGTACTTTCTGATGGAGTATCTGAACCCACAGAACTCACTGGTGGAGTATCTGAAGTGACAGTACTTACTGATGGAGTATCTGAAGCGACAGTACTTACTGATGGAGTATCTGAAGCGGCAGTACTTACTGATGGAGTATCTGAACCCACAGTACTTACTGATGGAGTATCAGAAGCGACAGTATTTACAGATGCAGTATCTAAACCCACAGTACTTAGTAATGGAGTATCTGTACCCACAGTACTTACTGATGGAGTATCTAAAGTGACAGTACTTACTGAAAGAGTATCTGAACCCACAGTACTTACTGATGGAGTATCTGAACCCACATTACTTACTGATGGAGTGTCTGAAGCGACAGTACTTACTGATGGAATATCTGAAGCGATCGCATTTACTGATGGAGTATCGGAAACCACAGTACTTACTAATGGAGCGTCAGAACCCACAGTGCTTACTGATGGAGTATCAGAAGCGACAGTACTTACTGATGGAGTAACTGAAGCAACAGTACTTACTGATGGATTATCTGATGTGACAGTACTTAC
The DNA here is from genome assembly GCF_044704955.1 of Pristiophorus japonicus. Classification (NCBI taxonomy): domain Eukaryota; kingdom Metazoa; phylum Chordata; class Chondrichthyes; family Pristiophoridae; genus Pristiophorus; species Pristiophorus japonicus. The sequence continues at coordinate 97,243,444 of NC_091989.1, read as the reverse complement.
TGATGGAGTATCTGAATCCACAGTACATATTGATGGAGTATCGGAAGTGACGGTACTTACTGATGGAGAATCTGAAGCAACAGTACTTACTGATGGAGTATCAGAAGTGACAGTGCTTACTGATGGAATATCTGAAGCAACAGTACATACTGATGGAGTATCTGAAGCAACAGTACATTCTGATGGAATATCTGAACCCAAAGTACTTACTGATGGAGTATCAGAACCCACAGTTCTTACTGATGGAGTATCTGAACCGACAGTACTTACTGATGGATTATCTGAACCCACAGTACTTACTGATCGCGTATCTGAAATGAAAGTACTTACTGATGGAGTATCTGAAGAGACAGTAGTTACTGACGGAGTATCTGAACCCACAGTACTTACTGATGGAGCAGCTGAACCCACAGTACTTATTGATAGAGTATCTGAACCCACAGTAATTACTCATGAAGCATCTGAAGCGACAGTACTTACTGATGCAGTATCTGAACCCACAGTACTTACTGATGGAGTATCTGAACCCACAGTAATTACTCATGAAGCATCTGAAGCGACAGTACTCACTAATGCAGTATCTGAACCCACAGTACTTACTGATATAACATCAGAAGCGACTACTTACTTACTGATGGGGTATCTGAACCCACAGTACTTACTAATGGAGTATCTGAACCCACAGTACTTACTGATGGAGTATCAGAACCCACAATACTTACTGATGGAGTATCTGAAGTGACAGTACTTACTGATGGAGTATCTGAACTCACAGTACTTACTGATGGAGTATCTGAATCCACAGTACTTACTGATGGAGTATTTGAAGCGACAGTACTTACTGATGGAGTATCTGAAGCGACAGTACTTACTGATGGAGTATCTGAACCCAAAGTATTTACTGATGGAGTTTCTCAAGTGACAGTACTTAATGAAGGAGTATCTGAACCCACAGTACTTACTGACGGAGTATCTGAAGTGACAGCATTTACTGATGGAGTATCTGAACCCACAGTACTTACTGATGGAGTATCTGAAGAGACACTACTTACTGATGCAGCAGCTGAAGTGACAGTACTTACGGATGGAGTATCAGAACCGACAGTACTTGCTGATGGAGTATCTGAAGCAACAGTACTTACTGATGGATTATCTGATGTGACAGTACTTACTGATGGAGTATCTGAATCCACAGTACTTACTGATGGAGTATCGGAAGTGACAGTATTACTGATGGAGAATCTGAAGCAACAGTACTTACTGATGGAGTATCAGAAGTGACAGTACTTACTGATGGAATATCTGAACCCACAGTACTTACTGATGGAGTAACTGAAGCAACAGTACTTACTGATGGAGTATCTGAAGTGACAGTAGTTACTGATGGAGTATCTGAACCCACAGTACTTACTGATCGAGTATCTGATGTGAAAGTAGTTACTGATGGAGTATCTGAAGAGACAGTACTTACTGATGGAGTATCTGAACCCTCAGAACTTACTGATGGAGTATCTGAAGTGACAGTACTTACTGATGGAGTATCTGAACCCACAGTTCTTGCTGATGGAGTATCTGAACCCACAGAACTTATTGATGGAGTATCTGAAGTGACAGTACTTACTGATGGAGTATCTGAACCCACAGTCCATACTGATGAAGCAGCTGAACCCACAGTACTGACTGATAGAGTATCTGAAGTGACAGTTCTTACTGATCGATTATCAGAAGTGACAGTACTTACTGATGGAGTATCTGAACCCACAGAACTTACTGATGGAGTATCTGAACCCACAGTACTTACTGATGGAGTATCTGAACCCAAAGTATTTACTGATGGAGTATCTAAAGTGACAGTACTTACTGAAAGAGTATCTGAACCCACAGTACTTACTGATGGAGTATCTGAACCCACATTACTTACTGATGGAGTATCTGAAGTGACAGTACTTACTGAAGGAGTATCTGAACCCACAGTACTTACTGATGGAGTATCAAAAGTGACAGTACTTACTGATGGAATATCTGAAGCAACAGTACTTACTGATGGAATATCTGAAGCGACAGTACTTTCTGATGGAGTATCTGAACCCACAGAACTCACTGGTGGAGTATCTGAAGTGACAGTACTTACTGATGGAGTATCTGAAGCGACAGTACTTACTGATGGAGTATCTGAAGCGGCAGTACTTACTGATGGAGTATCTGAACCCAAAGTACTTACTGATGGAGTATCAGAAGCGACAGTATTTACAGATGCAGTATCTAAACCCACAGTACTTAGTAATGGAGTATCTGAACCCACAGTACTTACTGATGAAGTATCTGAACCCAAAGTATTTACTGATGGAGTATCTAAAGTGACAGTACTTACTGAAAGAGTATCTGAACCCACAGTACTTACTGATGGAGTATCTGAACCCACATTACTTACTGATGGAGTATCTGAAGTGACAGTACTTACTGAAGGAGTATCTGAAGCGGCAGTACTTACTGATGGAGTATCTGAACCCACAGTACTTACTGATGGAGTATCAGAAGCGACAGTATTTACAGATGCAGTATCTAAACCCACAGTACTTAGTAATGGAGTATCTGAACCCACAGTACTTACTGATGAAGTATCTGAACCCAAAGTATTTACTGATGGAGTATCTAAAGTGACAGTACTTACTGAAGGAGTATCTGAACCCACAGTACTTACTGATGGAGTATCTGAAGTGACAGCACTTACTGATGGAGTGTCTGAAGCGACAGTACTTACTGATGGAATATCTGAAGCGATCGCATTTACTGATGGAGTATCGGAAACCACAGTACTTACTAATGGAGCGTCAGAACCCACAGTGCTTACTGATGGAGTATCAGAAGCGACAGTACTTACTGATGGAGTAACTGAAGCAACAGTACTTACTGATGGATTATCTGATGTTACAGTACTTACTGATGGAGTATCTGAATCCACAGTACATATTGATGGAGTATCGGAAGTGACGGTACTTACTGATGGAGAATCTGAAGCAACAGTACTTACTGATGGAGTATCAGAAGTGACAGTGCTTACTGATGGAATATCTGAAGCAACAGTACATACTGATGGAGTATCTGAAGCAACAGTACATTCTGATGGAATATCTGAACCCAAAGTACTTACTGATGGAGTATCAGAACCCACAGTTCTTACTGATGGAGTATCTGAACCGACAGTACTTACTGATGGATTATCTGAACCCACAGTACTTACTGATCGCGTATCTGAAATGAAAGTACTTACTGATGGAGTATCTGAAGAGACAGTAGTTACTGACGGAGTATCTGAACCCACAGTACTTACTGATGGAGCAGCTGAACCCACAGTACTTATTGATAGAGTATCTGAACCCACAGTAATTACTCATGAAGCATCTGAAGCGACAGTACTTACTGATGCAGTATCTGAACCCACAGTACTTACTGATGGAGTATCTGAACCCACAGTAATTACTCATGAAGCATCTGAAGCGACAGTACTTACTGATGCAGTATCTGAACCCACAGTACTTACTGATATAACATCAGAAGCGACTACTTACTTACTGATGGGGTATCTGAACCCACAGTACTTACTAATGGAGTATCTGAACCCACAGTACTTACTGATGGAGTATGAGAACCCACAATATTACTGATGGAGTATCTGAAGTGACAGTACTTACTGATGGAGTATCTGAACTCACAGTACTTACTGATGGAGTATCTGAATCCACAGTACTTACTGATGGAGTATTTGAAGCGACAGTACTTACTGATGGAGTATCTGAAGCGACAGTACTTACTGATGGAGTATCTGAACCCAAAGTATTTACTGATGGAGTTTCTCAAGTGACAGTACTTAATGAAGGAGTATCTGAACCCACAGTACTTACTGACGGAGTATCTGAAGTGACAGCATTTACTGATGGAGTATCTGAACCCACAGTACTTACTGATGGAGTATCTGAAGAGACACTACTTACTGATGCAGCAGCTGAAGTGACAGTACTTACGGATGGAGTATCAGAAGCGACAGTACTTGCTGATGGAGTATCTGAAGCAACAGTACTTACTGATGGATTATCTGATGTGACAGTACTTACTGATGGAGTATCTGAATCCACAGTACTTACTGATGGAGTATCGGAAGTGACAGTATTACTGATGGAGAATCTGAAGCAACAGTACTTACTGATGGAGTATCAGAAGTGACAGTACTTACTGATGGAATATCTGAACCCACAGTACTTACTGATGGAGTAACTGAAGCAACAGTACTTACTGATGGAGTATCTGAAGAGACAGTACTTACTGATGGAGTATCTGAACCCTCAGAACTTACTGATGGAGTATCTGAAGTGACAGTACTTACTGATGGAGTATCTGAACCCACAGTTCTTGCTGATGGAGTATCTGAACCCACAGAACTTATTGATGGAGTATCTGAAGTGACAGTACTTACTGATGGAGTATCTGAACCCACAGTCCACACTGATGAAGCAGCTGAACCCACAGTACTTACTGATAGAGTATCTGAAGTGACAGTTCTTACTGATCGATTATCAGAAGCGACAGTACTTACTGATGGAGTATCTGAACCCACAGAACTTACTGATGGAGTATCTGAACCCACAGTACTTACTGATGGAGTATCTGAACCCAAAGTATTTACTGATGGAGTATCTAAAGTGACAGTACTTACTGAAAGAGTATCTGAACCCACAGTACTTACTGATGGAGTATCTGAACCCACATTACTTACTGATGGAGTATCTGAAGTGACAGTACTTACTGATGGAGAATCTGAACCCACAGAACTCACTGGTGGAGTATCTGAAGTGACAGTACTTACTGATGGAGTATCTGAAGCGACAGTACTTACTGATGGAGTATCTGAAGCGGCAGTACTTACTGATGGAGTATCTGAACCCAAAGTACTTACTGATGGAGTATCAGAAGCGACAGTATTTACAGATGCAGTATCTAAACCCACAGTACTTAGTAATGGAGTATCTGAACCCACAGTACTTACTGATGAAGTATCTGAACCCAAAGTATTTACTGATGGAGTATCTAAAGTGACAGTACTTACTGAAAGAGTATCTGAACCCACAGTACTTACTGATGGAGTATCTGAACCCACATTACTTACTGATGGAGTATCTGAAGTGACAGTACTTACTGAAGGAGTATCTGAAGCGGCAGTACTTACTGATGGAGTATCTGAACCCACAGTACTTACTGATGGAGTATCAGAAGCGACAGTATTTACAGATGCAGTATCTAAACCCACAGTACTTAGTAATGGAGTATCTGAACCCACAGTACTTACTGATGAAGTATCTGAACCCAAAGTATTTACTGATGGAGTATCTAAAGTGACAGTACTTACTGAAAGAGTATCTGAACCCACAGTACTTACTGATGGAGTATCTGAACCCACATTACTTACTGATGGAGTATCTGAAGTGACAGTACTTACTGAAGGAGTATCTGAACCCACAGTACTTACTGATGGAGTATCTGAAGTGACAGCACTTACTGATGGAGTATCTGAACCCACATTACTTACTGATGGAGTATCAGAAGTGACAGTACTTACTGATGGAATATCTGAACTCACAGTACTTACTGATGGCGTAACTGAAGCAACAGTACTTACTGATGCAGTATCAGAAGTGACAGTCCTTATGATGGAATATCTGAAGCGACAATACTTACTGATGGAGTATCTGAAGCAACAGTACATACTGATGGAGTATCAGAACCCACGGTACTTTCTGATGGAGTATCAGAAGTGACAGCACGTACTGATGGAATATCTGAAGTGACAGTACCTACTGATGGAGCATCTGAAGCGACAGTACATACTGATGGAGTATCTGATCCCACAGTACTTACTGACATAACATCAGAAGCGACAGTACTTATTGATGGAGTATCTAAACCCACAGTACTTCGTAATGGAGTATCTGAACCCACAGTACTTAGTAATGGAGTTTCTGAACCCACAGTACTTACTGATGGAGTATCTGAACCCAAAGTATTTACTGATGGAGTATCTAAAGTGACAGTACTTACTGAAAGAGTATCTGAACCCACAGTACTTACTGATGGAGTATCAAAAGTGACAGTACTTACTGATGGAATATCTGAAGCAACAGTACTTACTGATGGAATATCTGAAGCGACAGTACTTTCTGATGGAATATCTGAACCCACAGAACTCACTGGTGGAGTATCTGAAGTGACAGTACTTACTGATGGAGTATCTGAAGCGACAGTACTTACTGATGGAGTATCTGAAGCGGCAGTACTTACTGATGGAGTATCTGAACCCACAGTACTTACTGATGGAGTATCAGAAGCGACAGTATTTACAGATGCAGTATCTAAACCCACAGTACTTAGTAATGGAGTATCTGAACCCACAGTACTTACTGATGAAGTATCTGAACCCAAAGTATTTACTGATGGAGTATCTGAAGTGACAGTACTTACTGAAGGAGTATCTGAAGCGGCAGTACTTACTGATGGAGTATCTGAACCCACATTACTTACTGATGGAGTATCTGAAGTGACAGTACTTACTGAAGGAGTATCTGAAGCGGCAGTACTTACTGATGGAGTATCTGAACCCACAGTACTTACTGATGGAGTATCAGAAGCGACAGTATTTACAGATGCAGTATCTAAACCCACAGTACTTAGTAATGGAGTATCTGAACCCACAGTACTTACTGATGAAGTATCTGAACCCAAAGTATTTACTGATGGAGTATCTAAAGTGACAGTACTTACTGAAAGAGTATCTGAACCCACAGTACTTACTGATGGAGTATCTGAACCCACATTACTTACTGATGGAGTATCTGAAGTGACAGTACTTACTGAAGGAGTATCTGAACCCACAGTACTTACTGATGGAGTATCTGAAGTGACAGCACTTACTGATGGAGTATCTGAACCCACATTACTTACTGATGGAGTATCAGAAGTGACAGTACTTACTGATGGAATATCTGAACTCACAGTACTTACTGATGGCGTAACTGAAGCAACAGTACTTACTGATGCAGTATCAGAAGTGACAGTCCTTATGATGGAATATCTGAAGCGACAATACTTACTGATGGAGTATCTGAAGCAACAGTACATACTGATGGAGTATCAGAACCCACGGTACTTTCTGATGGAGTATCAGAAGTGACAGCACGTACTGATGGAATATCTGAAGTGACAGTACCTACTGATGGAGCATCTGAAGCGACAGTACATACTGATGGAGTATCTGATCCCACAGTACTTACTGACATAACATCAGAAGCGACAGTACTTATTGATGGAGTATCCAAACTCACAGTACTTCGTAATGGAGTATCTGAACCCACAGTACTTAGTAATGGAGTTTCTGAACCCACAGTACTTACTGATGGAATATCTGAACCCAAAGTATTTACTGATGGAGTATCTAAAGTGACAGTACTTACTGAAAGAGTATCTGAACCCACAGTACTTACTGATGGAGTATCTGAACCCACATTACTTACTGATGGAGTGTCTGAAGCGACAGTACTTACTGATGGAATATCTGAAGCGATCGCATTTACTGATGGAGTATCGGAAACCACAGTACTTACTAATGGAGCGTCAGAACCCACAGTGCTTACTGATGGAGTATCAGAAGCGACAGTACTTACTGATGGAGTATCTGAAGCAACAGTACTTACTGATGGATTATCTGATGTGACAGTACTTACTGATGGAGTATCTGAATCCACAGTACATATTGATGGAGTATCGGAAGTGACGGTACTTACTGATGGAGAATCTGAAGCAACAGTACTTACTGATGGAGTATCAGAAGTGACAGTACTTACTGATGGAATATCTGAACTCACAGTACTTACTGATGGAGTAACTGAAGCAACAGTACTTACTGATGGAGTATCAGAAGTGACAGTGCTTACTGATGGAATATCTGAAGCAACAGTACATGCTGATGGAGTATCTGAAGCAACAGTACATTCTGATGGAATATCTGAACCCAAAGTACTTACTGATGGAGTATCAGAACCCACAGTTCTTACTGATGGAGTATCTGAACCGACAGTACTTACTGATGGATTATCTGAACCCACAGTACTTACTGATCGCGTATCTGAAATGAAAGTACTTACTGATGGAGTATCTGAAGAGACAGTAGTTACTGACGGAGTATCTGAACCCACAGTACTTACTGATGGAGCAGCTGAACCCACAGTACTTATTGATAGAGTATCTGAACCCACAGTAATTACTCATGAAGCATCTGAAGCGACAGTACTTACTGATGCAGTATCTCAACCCACAGTACTTACTGATGGAGTATCTGAACCCACAGTAATTACTCATGAAGCATCTGAAGCGACAGTACTTACTGATGCAGTATCTGAACCCACAGTACTTACTGATATAACATCAGAAGCGACTACTTACTTACTGATGGGGTATCTGAACCCACAGTACTTACTAATGGAGTATCTGAACCCACAGTACTTACTGATGGAGTATCAGAACCCACAATACTTACTGATGGAGTATCTGAAGTGACATTACTTACTGATGGAGTATCTGAACTCACAGTACTTACTGATGGAGTATCTGAATCCACAGTACTTACTGATGGAGTATTTGAAGCGACAGTACTTACTGATGGAGTATCTGAAGCGACAGTACTTACTGATGGAGTATCTGAACCCAAAGTATTTACTGATGGAGTTTCTCAAGTGACAGTACTTAATGAAGGAGTATCTGAACCCACAGTACTTACTGATGGAGTATCTGAAGTGACAGCATTTACTGATGGAGTATCTGAACCCACAGTACTTACTGATGGAGTATCTGAAGAGACAGTACTTACTGATGGAGTATCTGATGTGACAGTACTGACTGATGGAGTATCTGAATCCACAGTACTTACTGATGGAGTATCGGAAGTGACAGTATTACTGATGGAGAATCTGAAGCAACAGTACTTACTGATGGAGTATCAGAAGTGACAGTACTTACTGATGGAATATCTGAACCCACAGTACTTACTGATGGAGTAACTAAAGCAACAGTACTTACTGATGGAGTATCTGAAGTGACAGTAGTTACTGATGGAGTATCTGAACCCACAGTACTTACTGATCGAGTATCTGAAGTGAAAGTAGTTACTGATGGAGTATCTGAAGAGACAGTACTTACTGATGGAGTATCTGAACCCTCAGAACTTACTGATGGAGTATCTGAAGTGACAGTACTTACTGATGGAGTATCTGAACCCACAGTTCTTGCTGATGGAGTATCTGAACCCACAGAACTTATTGATGGAGTATCTGAAGTGACAGTACTTACTGATGGAGTATCTGAACCCACAGTCCATACTGATGAAGCAGCTGAACCCACAGTACTTACTGATAGAGTATCTGAAGTGACAGTTCTTACTGATCGATTATCAGAAGCGACAGTACTTACTGATGGAGTATCTGAACCCACAGAACTTACTGATGGAGTATCTGAACCCACAGTACTTACTGATGGAGTATCTGAACCCAAAGTATTTACTGATGGAGTATCTAAAGTGACAGTACTTACTGAAAGAGTATCTGAACCCACAGTACTTACTGATGGAGTATCTGAACCCACATTACTTACTGATGGAGTATCTGAAGTGACAGTACTTACTGAAGGAGTATCTGAACCCACAGTACTTACTGATGGAGTATCAAATGTGACAGTACTTACTGATGGAATATCTGAAGCAACAGTACTTACTGATGGAATATCTGAAGCGACAGTACTTTCTGATGGAGTATCTGAACCCACAGAACTCACTGGTGGAGTATCTGAAGTGACAGTACTTACTGATGGAGTATCTGAAGCGACAGTACTTACTGATGGAGTATCTGAAGCGGCAGTACTTACTGATGGAGTATCTGAACCCACAGTACTTACTGATGGAGTATCAGAAGCGACAGTATTTACAGATGCAGTATCTAAACCCACAGTACTTAGTAATGGAGTATCTGAACCCACAGTACTTACTGATGAAGTATCTGAACCCAAAGTATTTACTGATGGAGTATCTAAAGTGACAGTACTTACTGAAAGAGTATCTGAACCCACAGTACTTACTGATGGAGTATCTGAACCCACATTACTTACTGATGGAGTATCTGAAGTGACAGTACTTACTGAAGGAGTATCTGAACCCACAGTACTTACTGATGGAGTATCTGAAGTGACAGCACTTACTGATGGAGTATCTGAACCCACATTACTTACTGATGGAGTATCAGAAGTGACAGTACTTACTGATGGAATATCTGAACTCACAGTACTTACTGATGGCGTAACTGAAGCAACAGTACTTACTGATGCAGTATCAGAAGTGACAGTCCTTATGATGGAATATCTGAAGCGACAATACTTACTGATGGAGTATCTGAAGCAACAGTACATACTGATGGAGTATCAGAACCCACGGTACTTTCTGATGGAGTATCAGAAGTGACAGCACGTACTGATGGAATATCTGAAGTGACAGTACCTACTGATGGAGCATCTGAAGCGACAGTACATACTGATGGAGTATCTGATCCCACAGTACTTACTGACATAACATCAGAAGCGACAGTACTTATTGATGGAGTATCTAAACCCACAGTACTTCGTAATGGAGTATCTGAACCCACAGTACTTAGTAATGGAGTTTCTGAACCCACAGTACTTACTGATGGAGTATCTGAACCCAAAGTATTTACTGATGGAGTATCTAAAGTGACAGTACTTACTGATGGAGTATCTGAATCCACAGTACTTACTGATGGAGTATCGGAAGTGACAGTACTTACTGATGGAGAATCTGAAGCAACAGTACTTACTGATGGAGTAACTGAAGCAACAGTACTTACTGATGGAGTATCAGAAGTGACAGTGATTACTGATGGAATATCTGAAGCGACAGTACTTTCTGATGGAGTATCGGAACCCACGGTACTTACTGATGGAGTATCAGAAGTGACAGTACTTACTGATGGAATATCTGAAGTGACAGTACCTAATGATGGAGTATCTGAAGCGACAGTACATACTGATGGAGTATCTGAACCCACAGTACTTACTGATGGAGTATCTGAACCCACAGTACTTACTGATGGAGTATCTGAACCCACAGTACTTACTGATGAAGTATCTGAACCCACATTACTTACTGATCGAGTATCCGAAGTGAAAGTACTTACTGATGGAGTATCTGAAGAGACAGTACTTACTGATGGAATATCTGAACCCACAGAACTTACTGATGGAGTTTCTGAAGTGACAGTACTTACTGATGGAGTATCTGAACCCACAGTACTTACTGATGGAGCAGCTGAACCCACAGTACTTACTGATGGAGTATCTGAACCCACAGTACTTACTGATGGAGTATCTGAAGAGACAGTGCTTAATGATGGAGTATCTGAACCCACAGTGCTTACTGATGGAGTATCTGAACTCACAGAACTTACTGATGGAGTATCTGAAGCGACAGTACTTACTGATGGAGTATCTGAACCCATAGTACTGACTGATGGAGTATCAGAAGCGACAGTACTTACTGATGGAGTATCTGAACCCACAGTACTTAGTAATGGAGTATCTGAACCCACAGCACTTACTGATGGAGTATCTGAAGTGACAGTACTTACTGATGGAGTCTCTGAACCCACAGTATTTACTGATGGAGTATCTGAAGTGACAGTACTTACTGATGGAGTATCTGAACCCACAGTACTTACTGATGGAGTATCAGAAGCGACAGTACTTACTGATGGAGTATCTGAAGCGACAGTACTTACTGATGGATTATCTGAACCCACAGTACTTACTGATGGAGTATCAGAAGCGACAGTACTTACTGATGGAGTATCTGAACCCACAGTACTTACTGATGGAGCAGCTGAACCCAAAGTATTTACTGATGGAGTATTTGTAGTGACAGTATTTACTGAAGGAGTATCTGAACCCACAGTACTTACTGATGGAGTATCTGAAGAGACAGAACTTACTGATGCAGCAGCTGAAGTGACAGTACTTAGTGATGGATAATCTGAAGTGACACTACTTACTGATGCAATATCTGAAGCGACAGTACTTACTGATGGAGTATCTGAACTCACAGAACTTACTGATAGAGTATCTGAAGCGACAGTACTTACTGATGGAGTATCTGAACCCACAGTACTTAGTAATGGAGTATCTGAACCCACAGCACTTACTGATGGAGTATCTGAAGCGACAGTACTTACTGATGGAGTATCTGAACCCACAGTACTTACTGATGGAGCAGCTGAGCCCACAGTACTTACTGATGGAGTATCTGAAGTCACAGTTCTTACTGATGCAGTACCAGAAGCGACAGTACTTACTGATGGAATATCTGAAACGACAGTACTTAATGATGGAATATCTGAAGCGACAGTACTTACTGATGGAGTATCTGAACCCACAGAACTTACTGATGGAGTATCTGAAGTGACAGTACTTACTGATGGAGTATCTGAAGCGACAGTACTTACTGATGGAGTATCTGAAGTGGCAGTACTTACTAATGGAGTATCTGAAGCAACAGTACTTACTAATGGAGTATCTGAACCCAAAGTACATACTGATGGAGTATCTGAAGCGACAGTACTTACTGATGCAGTATCGGAAGTGACAGTACTTACTGATGGTGAATCTGAAGCAACAGTACTTACTGATGGAGTATCAGAAGTGACCGTACTTACTGATGGAATATCTGAACTCACAGTATTACTGATGGAGTAACTGAAGCAACAGTACTTACTGATGGAGTATCAGAAGTGACAGTACTTACTGATGGAATATCTGAAGCGACAGTACTTACTGATGGAGTCTCTGAAGCAACAGTACATACTGATGGAGTATCGGAACCCACAGTATTTACTGATGGAGTATCAGAAGTGACAGTACTTACTGATGGATAATCTGAACCCACAGTACTTACTGATGGAGTATCAGAAGCGACAGTACTTACTGATGGAATATCTGAAGCGACAGTACGTACTGATGGAATATCTGAAGCGACAGTACTTACTGATGGAATATCTGAAGCGACAGTATTTACTGATGGAGTATCTGAACCCACAGAACTTACTGATGGAGTATCTGAAGCGACAGTACTTACTGATGGAGTATCTGAACCCACAGTACTTACTGATGGAGTATCAGAAGTGACAGTACTTACTGATGGAGTATCTGAACCCACAGTATTTGCTGATGGAGTATCTGAAGTGACAGTACTTTCTGATGGAGTATCTGAAGCGACAGTACTTACTGATGGAGTATCAGAAGTGACAGTACTTACTGATGGAGTATCTGAACCCACAGTACTTAGTAATGGAGTATCTGAACCCACAGCACTTACTGATGGAGTACCTGAAGCGACAGTACTTACTGATGGATGATCTGAACCCACAGTACTTACTGATGGAGTATCTGAAGTGAAAGAACTTACTGATGCAGTGTTCGCGTTAGTGTTTTCTCAGAAGAATCACTCAACACTCAGAGTCGGTTCCAATGCTGATGCAGCTTTTATTACGCTCAGCGGGGAGGAAACACTCAGGACCGTATCCAGGTTTCTCTCCACAGAACAAAGGGTTACATGCACCTTTATATGTTTCACAACAGTTACAAAACAGTTTACTACAGCTACACAGCCCATCACGGCTGGACACAAGCCAATCACAATGATTATAGATTACATATAGGTTCTTTTAACCCAATAGAATTCCCCTAGTATCCAGGGAACCATATGTTCGGTTATTGTCAGCTTGGGCTGATCGATGACTTTATAGGTTCTCTCCCTAGTTCTTTCATCTGGGAGAAATAATTGGTTTATAACCTTGTTTACAGGAGATGGTTTCCCTCTTATCTTTCTTCCTGGGGAATTAATTGGTTTATGACCTTGTTCACAGGAGATGGTTTCCTTCTTATCTCTGTCTTCCCGCATCCCAGGCATTCCTACAGTGGGCCTCACAGGGTTATTGCTTGGTCATTGAACGTTCAACAGTTCACAGCTTGACTACCTGATTTCCCATCATGCCTGGGCAGCCATTTTATGTGTGTGTCCATTTTAAGCTTATGTGAGTTTTGATATATCTAGCAGGTGCCTAATGCCTAGTATTCTGGTATATTCTAAAGGTGCCTACCTCCTACAACATGCAGTATCTGAAGCGACAGTACTTACTGATGGAGTATCTGAACCCATAGTACTTACTGATGGAGTATCTCAAGTGTCAGTACTTACTGATGGCGTATCTGAACCCACAGTACTTACTGATGGAGTTTCTGAAGTGACAGTACTTACTGATGGAGTATCTCAAGTGTCAGTACTTACTGAAGGAGTATCTGAACCCAAAGTACTTACTGATGGAGTATCTGAACCAACAGTACTTACTGATGGAGTATCTTAAGTGCAAGTACTTATTAATGGAGTATCTGAAGAGACAGTGCTTACTGATGGCGTATCTGAACCCACGGTACTTACTGATGGAGTGTCTGAAGCGACAGTACTTACTGATGGAGTATCTGAAGCGACAGCATTTACTGATGGAGTATCGGAAACCACAGTACTTACTGATGGAGTATCTGAAGTGACAGTACTTACTGATGGAGTATCAGAAGCGACAGTACTTACTGATGGATTATCAGAAGTGACAGTACTTACTGATGGAGTATCTGAATCCACAGTACTTACTGATGCAGTATCGGAAGTGACAGTACTTACTGATGGAGAATCTGAAGCAACAGGACTTACTGATGGAGTATCAGAAGTGACAGTACTTACAGATGGAATATCTGAACTCACAGTACTTACTGATGGAGTAACTGAAGCAACAGTACTTACTGATGGAGTATCAGAAGTGACAGTACTTACTGATAGAATATCTGAAGCGACAGTACTTACTGATGGAGTATCTGAAGCAACAATACATACTGATGGAGTATTGGGACCCACAGTATTTACTGATGGAGTATCAGAAGTGACAGTACTTACTGATGGAATATCTGAACCCACAGTACTTACTGATGGAGTATCTGAAGCGACAGTACTTACTGATGGAATATCTGAAGTTACAGTACCTAGTGATGGAGTATCTGAACCTAAGGTACTTACTGATGGAGTATCTGAACCAACAGTAGTTACTGATGGAGTATCAGAAGCGACAGTACTTACTGATGGAGTATCTGAACCCACAGTACTTAGTAATGGAGTATCTGAACCCACAGCACTTACTGATGGAGTATCTGAACCCACAGTATTTACTGATGGAGTATCTGAAGCGACAGTACTTACGGATGGATGATCTGAACCCACAGTACTTACTGATGGAGTATCTGAACCCACAGTACTTACTGATGCAGTATCTGAAGCGACAGTACTTACTGATGGAGTATCTGAACCCACAGTACTTACTGATGGAGTATCTGAACCCACAGTACTTACTGATGAAGTATCTGAACCCACATTACTTACTGATGGAATATCTGAAGCGACAGTACTTACTGATGGAGTATCCGAAGTGAAAGTACTTACTGATGGAGTATCTGAAGAGACAGTACTTACTGATGGAATATCTGAACCCACAGAACTTACTGATGGAGTTTCTGAAGTGACAGTACTTACTGATGGAGTATCTGAACCCACAGTACTTACTGATGGAGTATCTGAAGTAACAGTTCTTACTGATGGAGTATCAGAAGCGACATTACTTACTGATGGAATATCTGAAGCGACAGTACTTACTGATGGAGTATCTGAAGCGACAGTACTTACTGATGGAGTATCTGAACCCACAGTACTGACTGATGGAGTATCAGAAGCGACAGTACTTACTGATGGAGTATATGAACCCACAGTACTTAGTAATGGAGTATCTGAACCCACAGCACTTACTGATGGAGTATCTGAAGTGACAGTACTTACTGATGGAGTCT
This sequence comes from Pristiophorus japonicus, assembly GCF_044704955.1. Lineage (NCBI taxonomy): Eukaryota > Metazoa > Chordata > Chondrichthyes > Pristiophoridae > Pristiophorus > Pristiophorus japonicus. The sequence continues at coordinate 97,227,403 of NC_091989.1, read as the reverse complement.
CTGAACCCACAGTATTTACTGATGGAGTATCTGAAGTGACAGTACTTACTGATGGAGTATCTGAACCCACAGTACTTACTGATGGAGTATCAGAAGCGACAGTATTTACTGATGGAGTATCTGAACCCACAGTACTTACTGATGGAGTCTCTGAACCCAAAGTATTTACTGATGGTGTATTTGAAGTGACAGTACTTACTGAAGGAGTATCTGAACCCACAGTACTTACTGAAGGAGTATCTGAACCCACAGTACTTACTGATGGAGTATGTGAGGTGACAGCACTTGCTGATGCAGTATCTGAACCCACAGTACTTACTGATGGAGTAACTGAAGCAACAGTACTTACTGATGGAGTATCGGAAGTGACAGTACTTACTGATGGAGAATCTGAAGCAACAGTACTTACTGATGGAGTAACTGAAGCAACAGTACTTACTGATGGAGTATCAGAAGTGACAGTACTTACTGATGGAGCAGCTGAACCCACAGTACTTACTGATGGAGTATCTGAAGTAACAGCAGGGAGTCCGGGGCCCAGCGTCGGCGGCAGTCAGGAGCAGCGTCGAGGAGGTGCGTGGAGCGGCCTATAAAAGGCGAGCTTGTGCAGCTACAGGGAGAAGGCAAAAAGAAGTAGAAAGAAATCAAAAGGTGACGTCACAGCCAAGAGGGTAAGTGATTGGCTGGTGATTGGTGAGTAGTTTTTCTTTTTTCTCTTCTATATCAGTGAGTAACTTTTAACATTGTTGTTGCCAATTTAAGTGTATATAAGGGTTAAGTCATGGCAGGAGAGCTCGGTCGGGTGTTATGCTCCTCCTGTACCATGTGGGAACTCAGGGACACTTCCGGTGTCCCTGACGATTACGTGTGCGGGAAGTGTATCCGCCTCCAGCTCCTGACAGACCGCGTTGCGGAGTTGGAGCTGAGGGTGGATTCACTCTGGAGCATCCACGATGCTGAGAATGACGTGAGTATCACGTGTAGCGAGTTGGTCGTACCACAGGGAAAGGGTCCACAGCCAGATAGGGAATGGAAGACCAACAGGAAGAGCAGTGCAAGGAAGGTAGTGCAGGAGTCCCCTGTGGTCATCCCCTTGCAAAACAGATACACAGCTTTGGGTACTGTTGAGGGGGAAAACTCATCAGGGGAGGGCAACAGCAGCCAAGTTCATGGCACCGTGGCTGGCTCTGCTACACAGGAGTGCAGGAAAAAGAGTGGGAGAGCAATAGTGATTGGGGATTCAATGGTGAGGGGAATAGATAGGCGTTTCTGCGGCCGCAACCGAGACTCCAGGATGGTATGTTGCCTCCCTGGTGCAAGGGTCAAGGATGTCTCGGAGCGGGTGCAGGACATTCTAAAAAGGGAGGGAGAACAGCCAGTTGTCGTGGTGCACATTGGTACCAACGACATAGGTAAAAAGAGGGATGAGGTCCTACGAAACGAATTTAAGGAGCTAGGAGCTAAATTAAAAAGTAGGACCTCAAAAGTAGTAATCTCGGGATTGCTACCAGTGCCACGTGATAGTCAGAGTAGGAATCGCAGGATAGCGCAGATGAATACGTGGCTTGAGCAGTGGTGCAACAGGGAGGGATTCAAATTCCTGGGGCATTGGAACCGGTTCTGGGGGAGGTGGGACCAGTACAAACCGGACGGTCTGCACCTGGGCAGGACCGGAACCAATGTCCTCGGGGGAGTGTTTGCTAGTGCTGTTGGGGAGGATTTAAACTGATATGGCAGGGGGATGGGAACCAATGCAGGGAGACAGAGGGAAACAAAAAGGAGGCAAAAGCAAAAGACAGAAAGGAGATGAGGAAAAGTGGAGGGCAGAGAAACCCAAGGCAAAGAACAAAAAGGGCCACTGTACAGCAAAATTCTAAAAGGACAAAGGGTGTTAAAAGAACAAGCCTGAAGGCTTTGTGTTTTAATGCAAGGAGTATCCGCAATAAGGTGGATGAATTAACTGTGCAAATAGAAGTTAACAAATATGATGTGATTGGGATTACGGAGACGTGGCTCCAGGATGATCAGGGCTGGGAACTCAACATCCAGGGGTATTCAACATTCAGGAAAGATAGAATAAAAGGAAAAGGAGGTGGGGTATCATTGCTGGTTAAGGAGCAAATTAAGGCAATAGTTCGGAAGGACATTAGCTTGGATGATGTGGAATCTATATGGGTAGAGCTGCAGAATACCAAAGGACAAAAAACGTTAGTGGGAGTTGTGTACATACCTCCAAACAGTAGTAGTGATGTTGGGGAGGGCATCAAACATGAAATTAGGGGTGCGTGCAATAAAGGTGCAGCAGTTATAATGGGTGACTTTAATATGCACATAGATTGGGTTAACCAAACTGGAAGCAATACGGTAGAGGAGGATTTCCTGGAGTGCATAAGGGATGGTTTTTTAGACCAATATGTCGAGGAACCAACTAGGGGGGAGGCCATCTTAGACTGGGTGTTGTGTAATGAGAGAGGATTAATTAGCAATCTCGTTGTGCGAGGCCCCTTGGGGAAGAGTGACCATAATATGGTGGAATTCTGCATTAGGATGGAGAATGATACAGTTAATTCAGAGACCATGGTCCAGAACTTAAAGAAGGGTAACTTTGAAGGTATGAGGCGTGAATTGGCTAGGATAGATTGGCGAATGATACTGAAGGGGTTGACTGTGGATGGGCAATGGCAGACATTTAGAGACCGCATGGATGAACTACAACAATTGTACATTCCTGTCTGTCGTAAAAATAAAAAAGGGAAGGTGGCTCAACCGTGGCTATCAAGGGAAATCAGGGATAGCATTAAAGCCAAGGAAGTGGCATACAAATTGGCCAGAAATAGCAGAGAACCCGGGGACTGGGAGAAATTTAGAACTCAGCAGAGGAGGACAAAGGGTTTGATTAGGGCAGGGAAAATGGAGTATGAGAAGAAGCTTGCAGGGAACATTAAGACGGATTGCAAAAGTTTCCATACATATGTAAAGAGAAAAAGGTTAGTAAAGACAAACGTAGGTCCCCTGCAGTCAGAATCAGGTTAGTCATAATGGGGAACAAAGAAATGGCGGAACAATTGAACAAGTACTTTGGTTCGGTATTCACTGAGGAGGACACAAACAACCTTCCGGATATAAAAGGGGTCGGAGGGTCTAGTAAGGAGGAGGAACTGAGGGAAATCCTTATTAGTCGGGAAATTGTGTTGGGGAAATTGATGGGATTGAAGGCCGATAAATCCCCAGGGCCTGATGGACTGCATCCCAGAGTACTTAAGGAGGTGGCCTTGGAAATAGTGGATGCATTGACAGTCATTTTCCACCATTCCATTGACTCTGGATCAGTTCCTATGGAGTGGAGGGTAGCCAATGTAACCCCACTTTTTAAAAAAGGAGGGAGAGAGAAAACAGGGAATTACAGACCGGTCAGCCTGACATCGGTAGTGGGTAAAATGATGGAATCAATTATTAAGGATGTCATCGCAGTGCATTTGGAAAGAGGTAATATGATAGGTCCAAGTCAGCATGGATTTGTGAAAGGGAAATCATGCTTGACAAATCTTCTGGAATTTTTTGAGGATGTTTCCAGTAGAGTGGACAAGGGAGAACCAGTTGATGTGGTATATTTGGACTTTCAGAAGGCTTTCGACAAGGTCCCACACAAGAGATTAATGTGCAAAGTTAAAGCACATGGGATTGGGGGTAGTGTGCTGACATGGATTGAGAACTGGTTGTCAGACAGGAAGCAAAGAGTAGGAGTAAATGGGGACTTTTCAGAATGGCAGGCAGTGACTAGTGGGGTACCGCAAGGTTCTGTGCTGGGGCCCCAGCTGTTTACACTGTACATTAATGATTTAGACGAGGGGATTAAATGTAGTATCTCCAAATTTGCGGATGACACTAAGTTGGGTGGCAGTGTGAGCTGCGAGGAGGATGCTGTGAGGCTGCAGAGCGACTTGGATAGGTTAGGTGAGTGGGCAAATGCATGGCAGATGAAGTATAATGTGGATAAATGTGAGGTTATCCACTTTGGTGGTAAAAACAGAGAGACAGACTATTCTCTGAATGGTGACAGATTAGGAAAAGGGCAGGTGCAAAGAGACCTGGGTGTCATGGTACATCAGTCATTGAAGGTTGGCATGCAGGTACAGCAGGCGGTTAAGAAAGCAAATGGCATGTTGGCCTTCATAGCGAGGGGATTTGAGTACAAGGGCAGGGAGGTGTTGCTACAATTGTACAGGGCCTTGGTGAGGCCACACCTGGAGTATTGTGTACAGTTTTGGTCTCCTAACCTGAGGAAGGACATTCTTGCTATTGAGGGAGTGCAGCGAAGGTTCACCAGACTGATTCCCGGGATGGCGGGACTGACCTATCAAGAAAGACTGGATCAACTGGGCTTGTATTCACTGGAGTTCAGAAGAATGAGAGGGGACTCATAGAAACGTTTAAAATTCTGACGGGATTAGACAGGTTAGATGCAGGAAGAATGTTCCCAATGTTGGGGAAGTCCAGAACCAGGGGATACAGTCTAAGGATAAGGGGGAAGCCATTTAGGAACGAGATGAGGAGGAATTTCTTCACCCAGAGAGTGGTGAACCTGTGGAATTCTCTACCACAGAAAGTTGTTGAGGCCAATTCACTAAATATATTCAAAAAGGAGTTAGATGAAGTCCTTACTACTAGGGGAATCAAGGGGTATGGTGAGAAAGCAGGAATGGGGTACTGAAGTTGCATGTTCAGCCATGAACTCATTGAATGGCGGTGCAGGCTAGAAGGGCCGAATGGCCTACTCCTGCACCTATTTTCTATGTTTCTATGTTTTCTAACAGTTCTTACTGATGGAGTATCACAAGCGACAGTACTTACTGATGGAATATCTGAAGCGACAGTACTTACTGATGGAGTATCTGAACTCACAGAACTTACTGATGGAGTATCTGAAGCGACAGTACTTACTGATGGAGTATCTGAACCCACAGTACTTAGTAATGGAGTATCTGAACCCACAGCACTTACTGATGGAGTATCTGAATCCACAGTATTTACTGATGGAGTATCTGAAGCGACAGTACTTACTGATGGATGATCTGAACCCACAGTTCTTACTGATGGAGTATCTGAAGTCACAGTTCTTACTGATGGAGTACCAGAAGCGACAGTACTTACTGATGGAATATCTGAAATGACAGTACTTACTGATGGAATATCTGAAGCGACAGTACTTACTGATGGAGTATCTGAACCCACAGAATTTACTGATGGAGTATCTGAAGTGACAGTACTTACTGATGGAGTATCTGAAGCGACAGTACTTACTGATGGAGTATCTGAAGCGACAGTACTTACTAATGGAGTATCTGAAGCGACAGTACTTACTAATGGAGTATCTGAAGCGACAGTACTTACTAATGGAGTATCTGAACCCACATTACTTACTGATGGAATATCTGAACACACAGTACTTACTGATGGAGTATCTGAACCCACAGTACTTACTGATGGAGTACCTGAATTGACAGTACTTATTGATGAAGTATCTGAACCCACAGTACTTGCTGATGGAGTATCTGAAGCGACCGTACTTACTAATGGAGTTTCTGAATCCACAGTACTTACTGATCGACTATCTCAAGTGTCAGTACTTACTGATGGCGTATCTGAACCCACAGTACTTACTGATGGAGTGTCTGAAGCGACAGTACTTACTGATGGAGTATCTGAATCCACAGTACTTACTGATGGAGTATCTCAGGTGTCAGTACTTACTGAAGGAGTATCTGAACCCAAAGTACTTACTGATGTAGTATCTGAACCAACAGTACTTACTGATGGAGTATCTGAAGTGAAAGTACTTATTAATGGAGTATCTGAAGAGACAGTGCTTACTGATGGCGTATCTGAACCCACGGTACTTACTGATGGAGTGTCTGCAGCGACAGTACTTACTGATGGAGTATCTGAAGCGACAGCATTTACTGATGGAGTATCGGAAACCACAGTACTTACTGATGGAGTATCTTAAGTGACAGTACTTACTGATGGAGTATCAGAAGCGACAGTACTTACTGATGGAGTATCAGAAGTGACAGTACTTACTGATGGAGAATCTGCATCAACAGGACTTACTGATGGAGTATCAGAAGTGACAGTACTTACTGCTGGAATATCTGAACTCACAGTACTTACTGATGGAGTTACTGAAGCAACAGTACTTACTGATGGAGTATCAGAAGTGACAGTACTTACTGATAGAATATCTGAAGCGACAGTACTTACTGATGGAGTATCTGAAGCAACAGTACATACTGATGGAGTATCGGGACCCACAGTACTTACTGATGGAGTATCAGAAGTGACAGTGCTTACTGATGGTATATCTGAACCCACAGTACTAACTGATGGAGTATCTGAAGCGACAGTACTTACTGATGGAATATCTGTAGTTACAGTACCTAGTGATGGAGTATCTGAAGCGACAGTACTTACTGATGGAGTATCTGAACCCAAAGTACTTAGTGATGGAGTATCTGAACCCAAGGTACTTACTGATGGAGTATCTGAACCAACAGTACTTACTGATGGAGTATCTCAAGTGTCAGTACTTACTGATGGCGTATCTGAACCCACAGTACTTACTGATGGAGTGTCTGAAGCGACAGTACTTACTGATGGAGTATCTGAATCCACAGTACTTACTGATGGAGTATCTCAAGTGTCAGTACTTACTGAAGGAGTATCTGAACCCACAGAACTTACTGATGGAGTATCTGAAGTGACAGTACTTACTGATGGAGTATCTGAAGCGACAGTAATTACTGATGGAGTATCTGAAGCGACCGTACTTACTGATGGAGTATCTAAGCCCACAGTACTTACTGATGGAGTATCAGAAGCGACAGTACTTACTGATGGAGTATCAGAAGCGACAGTACTTACTGATGGAGTATCTCAAGTGTCAGTACTTACTGAAGGAGTATCTGAACCCAAAGTACTTACTGATGGAGTATCTGAACCAACAGTACTTACTGATGGAGTATCTGAAGTGAAAGTACTTATTGGTGGAGTATCTGAAGCGACAGTACTTACTGATGGAGTATCAGAAGCGACAGTACTTACTGATGGAGTATCTGAACCCACAGTACTTAGTAATGGAGTATCTGAACCCACAGCACTTCCTGATGGAGTATCTGAACCCACAGTATTTACTGATGGAGTAACTGAAGCAACAGTACTTACTGATGGAGTATCAGAAGTGACAGTACTTACTGATAGAATATCTGAAGCGACAGTACTTACTGATGGAGTATCTGAAGCAACAGTACATACTGATGGAGTATCGGGACCCACAGTACTTACTGATGGAGTATCAGAAGTGACAGTACTTACTGATGGAATATCTGAACCCACAGTACTTACTGATGGAGTGTCTGAAGCGACAGTACTTACTGATGGAGTATCTGAACCCAAAGTACTTAGTGATGGTGTATCTGAACCCAAGGTACTTGCTGATGGAGTATCTGAACCAACAGTACTTACTGATGGAGTATCTCAAGTGTCAGTACTTACTGATGGCGTATCTGAACCCACAGTACTTACTGATGGAGTGTCTGAAGCGACAGTGCTTACTGATGGAGTATCTGAAGTGACAGTACTTATTGATGGAGTATCTGAAGCGACAGTAATTACTGATGGAGTATCTGAACCCACAGTAATTACTGATGGAGTATCAGAAGCGACAGTACTTACTGATGGAGTATCTGAATCCACAGTACTTACTGATGGAGTATCTCACGTGTCAGTACTAACTGAAGGAGTATCTGAACCCAAAGTACTTACTGATGGAGTATCTGAACCAACAGTACTTACTGATGGAGCATCTGAAGTGAAAGTACTTATTGGTGGAGTATCTGCAGAGACAGTGCTTACTGATGGAGTATCTGAACACACAGTACTGACTGATGGAGTATCTGAAGAGACAGTACTTACTGATGAAATATCTGAAGCGACAGTACTTACTGATGGAGTATCTGAACCTACAGAACTTACTGATGGAGTATCTGAAGTGACAGTACTTACTGATGGAGTATCTGAACCCACAGTACTGACTGATGGAGCAGCTGAACCCACAGTATTTACTGATGGAGTATTTGAAATGCCAGTACTTACTGATGGAGTATCTGAACCCACAGTACTTACTGATGGAGTATCTGAAGTGAAAGTACTTATTAATGGAGTATCTGAAGAGACAGTGCTTACTGATGGCGTATCTGAATCCACGGTACTTACTGATGGAGTATCTGAAGCGACAGTACTTACTGATGGAGTATCAGAAGTGACAGTACTTACTGATGGAGAATCTGAAGCAACAGGACTTACTGATGGAGTATCAGAAGTGACAGTACTTACTGCTGGAATATCTGAACTCACAGTACTTACTGATGGAGTTACTGAAGCAACAGTAATTACTGATGGAGTATCAGAAGTGACAGTACTTACTGATAGAATATCTGAAGCGACAGTACTTACTGATGGAGTATCTGAAGCAACAGTACATACTGATGGAATATCTGAACCCACAGTACTTACTGATGGAGTATCTGAAGCGACAGTACTTACTGATGGAATATCTGAAGTTACAATACCTAGTGATGGAGTATCTGAAGCGACAGTACTTACTGATGGAGTATCTGAACCCAAAGTACTTAGTGATGGAGTATCTGAACCCAAGGTACTTACTGATGGAGTATCTGAACCAACAGTACTTACTGATGGAGTATCAGAAGCGACAGTACTTACTGATGGATGATCTGAACCCACAGTACTTACTGATGGAGTATCAGAAGTGACAGTACTTACTGATGGAGAATCTGAAGCAACAGGACTTACTGATGGAGTATCAGAAGTGACAGTACTTACTGCTGGAATATCTGAACTCACAGTACTTACTGATGGAGTAACTGAAGCAACAGTACTTACTGATGGAGTATCAGAAGTGACAGTACTTACTGATAGAATATCTGAAGCGACAGTACTTACTGATGGAGTATCTGAAGCAACAGTACATACTGATGGAGTATCGGGACCCACAGTACTTACTGATGGAGTATCAGAAGTGACAGTACTTACTGATGGTATATCTGAACCCACAGTACTACCTGATGGAGTATCTGAAGCGACAGTACTTACTGATGGAATATCTGTAGTTACAGTACCTAGTGATGGAGTATCTGAAGCGACAGTACTTACTGATGGAGTATCTGAACCCAAAGTACTTAGTGATGGAGTATCTGAACCCAAGGTACTTACTGATGGAGTATCTGAAACAACAGTACTTACTGATGGAGTATCTCAAGTGTCAGTACTTACTGATGGCGTATCTGAACCCACAGTACTTACTGATGGAGTGTCTGAAGCGACAGTACTTACTGATGGAGTATCTGAATTCACAGTACTTACTGATGGAGTATCTCAAGTGTCAGTACTTACTGAAGGAGCATCTGAACCCACAGAACTTACTGATGGAGTATCTGAAGTGACAGTACTTACTGATGGAGTATCTGAAGCGACAGTAATTACTGATGGAGTATCTGAAGCGACCGTACTTACTGATGGAGTATCTAAACCCACAGTACTTACTGATGGAGTATCAGAAGCGACAGTACTTACTGATGGAGTATCAGAAGCGACAGTACTTACTGATGGAGTATCTCAAGTGTCAGTACTTACTGAAGGAGTATCTGAACCCAAAGTACTTACTGATGGAGTATCTGAACCAACAGTACTTACTGATGGAGTATCTGAAGTGAAAGTACTTATTGGTGGAGTATCTGAAGCGACAGTACTTTCTGATGGAGTATCAGAAGCGACAGTACTTACTGATGGAGTATCTGAACCCACAGTACTTAGTAATGGAGTATCTGAACCCACAGCACTTCCTGATGGAGTATCTGAACCCACAGTATTTACTGATGGAGTATCTGAAGCGACAGTACTTACTGATGGAGTATCAGAAGTGACAGTACTTACTGCTGGAATATCTGAACTCACAGTACTTACTGATGGAGTAACTGAAGCAACAGTACTTACTGATGGAGTATCAGAAGTGACAGTACTTACTGATAGAATATCTGAAGCGACAGTACTTACTGATGGAGTATCTGAAGCAACAGTACATACTGATGGAGCATCGGGACCCACAGTACTTACTGATGGAGTATCAGAAGTGACAGTACTTACTGATGGAATATCTGAACCCACAGTACTTACTGATGGAGTATCTGAAGCGACAGTACTTACTGATGGAGTATCTGAACCCAAAGTACTTAGTGATGGAGTATCTGAACCCAAGGTACTTGCTGATGGAGTATCTGAACCAACAGTACTTACTGATGGAGTATCTCAAGTGTCAGTACTTACTGATGGCGTATCTGAACCCACAGTACTTACTGATGGAGTGTCTGAAGCGACAGTGCTTACTGATGGAGTATCTGAAGTGACAGTACTTATTGATGGAGTATCTGAAGCGACAGTAATTACTGATGGAGTATCTGAAGCGACCGTACTTACTGATGGAGTATCTGAACCCACAGTAATTACTGATGGAGTATCAGAAGCGACAGTACTTACTGATGGAGTATCTGAATCCACAGTACTTACTGATGGAGTATCTCACGTGTCAGTACTAACTGAAGGAGTATCTGAACCCAAAGTACTTACTGATGGAGTATCTGAACCAACAGTACTTACTGATGGAGTATCTGAAGTGAAAGTACTTATTGGTGGAGTATCTGCAGAGACAGTGCTTACTGATGGAGTATCTGAACCCACAGTACTGACTGATGGAGTATCTGAAGAGACAGTACTTACTGATGAAATATCTGAAGCGACAGTACTTACTGATGGAGTATCTGAACCTACAGAACTTACTGATGGAGTATCTGAAGTGACAGTACTTACTGATGGAGTATCTGAACCCACGGTACTGACTGATGGAGCAGCTGAACCCACAGTATTTACTGATGGAGTATTTGAAGTGCCAGTACTTACTGATGGAGTATCTGAACCCACAGTACTTACTGATGGAGTATCTGAAGTGAAAGTACTTATTAATGGAGTATCTGAAGAGACAGTGCTTACTGATGGCGTATCTGAACCCACGGTACTTACTGATGGAGTGTCTGAAGCGACAGTACTTACTGATGGAGTATCTGAAGCGACAGCATTTACTGATGGAGTATCTCAAGTGTCAGTACTTACTGAAGGAGCATCTGAACCCACAGAACTTACTGATGGAGTATCTGAAGTGACAGTACTTACTGATGGAGTATCTGAAGCGACAGTAATTACTGATGGAGTATCTGAAGCGACCGTACTTACTGATGGAGTATCTAAACCCACAGTACTTACTGATGGAGTATCAGAAGCGACAGTACTTACTGATGGAGTATCAGAAGCGACAGTACTTACTGATGGAGTATCTCAAGTGTCAGTACTTACTGAAGGAGTATCTGAACCCAAAGTACTTACTGATGGAGTATCTGAACCAACAGTACTTACTGATGGAGTATCTGAAGTGAAAGTACTTATTGGTGGAGTATCTGAAGCGACAGTACTTTCTGATGGAGTATCAGAAGCGACAGTACTTACTGATGGAGTATCTGAACCCACAGTACTTAGTAATGGAGTATCTGTACCCACAGCACTTCCTGATGGAGTATCTGAACCCACAGTATTTACTGATGGAGTATCTGAAGCGACAGTACTTACTGATGGAGTATCAGAAGTGACAGTACTTACTGCTGGAATATCTGAACTCACAGTACTTACTGATGGAGTAACTGAAGCAACAGTACTTACTGATGGAGTATCAGAAGTGACAGTACTTACTGATAGAATATCTGAAGCGACAGTACTTACTGATGGAGTATCTGAAGCAACAGTACATACTGATGGAGCATCGGGACCCACAGTACTTACTGATGGAGTATCAGAAGTGACAGTACTTACTGATGGAATATCTGAACCCACAGTACTTACTGATGGAGTATCTGAAGCGACAGTACTTACTGATGGAGTATCTGAACCCAAAGTACTTAGTGATGGAGTATCTGAACCCAAGGTACTTGCTGATGGAGTATCTGAACCAACAGTACTTACTGATGGAGTATCTCAAGTGTCAGTACTTACTGATGGCGTATCTGAACCCACAGTACTTACTGATGGAGTGTCTGAAGCGACAGTGCTTACTGATGGAGTATCTGAAGTGACAGTACTTATTGATGGAGTATCTGAAGCGACAGTAATTACTGATGGAGTATCTGAAGCGACCGTACTTACTGATGGAGTATCTGAACCCACAGTAATTACTGATGGAGTATCAGAAGCGACAGTACTTACTGATGGAGTATCTGAATCCACAGTACTTACTGATGGAGTATCTCACGTGTCAGTACTAACTGAAGGAGTATCTGAACCCAAAGTACTTACTGATGGAGTATCTGAACCAACAGTACTTACTGATGGAGTATCTGAAGTGAAAGTACTTATTGGTGGAGTATCTGCAGAGACAGTGCTTACTGATGGAGTATCTGAACCCACAGTACTGACTGATGGAGTATCTGAAGAGACAGTACTTACTGATGAAATATCTGAAGCGACAGTACTTACTGATGGAGTATCTGAACCTACAGAACTTACTGATGAAGTATCTGAAGTGACAGTACTTACTGATGGAGTATCTGAACCCACGGTACTGACTGATGGAGCAGCTGAACCCACAGTATTTACTGATGGAGTATTTGAAGTGCCAGTACTTACTGATGGAGTATCTGAACCCACAGTACTTACTGATGGAGTATCTGAAGTGAAAGTACTTATTAATGGAGTATCTGAAGAGACAGTGCTTACTGATGGCGTATCTGAACCCACGGTACTTACTGATGGAGTGTCTGAAGCGACAGTACTTACTGATGGAGTATCTGAAGCGACAGCATTTACTGATGGAGTATCGGAAACCACAGTACTTACTGATGGAGTAGCTGAAGTGACAGTACTTACTGATGGAGTATCAGAAGTGACAGTTGTTACTGATGGAGTATCAGAAGTGACAGTACTTACTGATGGAGTATCTGAATCCACAGTACTTACTGATGCAGTATCGGAAGTGACAGTACTTACTGATGGAGAATCTGAAGCAACAGGACTGATTGATGGAGTATCAGAAGTGACAGTACTTACTGATGGAATATCTGAACTCACAGTACTTACTGATGGAGTAACTGAAGCAACAGTACTTACTGATGGAGTATCAGAAGTGACAGTACTTACTGATAGAATATCTGAAGCGACAGTACTTACTGATGGAGTATCTGAAGCAACAGTACATACTGATGGAGTATCGGGACCCACAGTACTTACTGATGGAGTATCAGAAGTGACAGTACTTACTGATGGAATATCTGAACCCACAGTACTTACTGATGGAGTATCTCAAGCGACAGTACTTACTGATGGAATATCTGAAGTTACAGTACCTAGTGATGGAGTATCTGAAGCGACAGTACTTACTGATGGAGTATCTGAACCCAAAGTACTTAGTGATGGAGTATCTGAACCCAATGTACTTACTGATGGAGTATCTGAACCAACAGTACTTACTGATGGAGTATCTCAAGTGTCAGTACTTACTGAAGGAGTATCTGAACCCACAGAACTTACTGATGGAGTATCTGAAGTGACAGTACTTACTGATGGAGTATCTGAAGCGACAGTAATTACTGATGGAGTATCTGAAGCGGCCGTACTTACTGATGGAGTATCTAAACCCACAGTACTTACTGATGGAGTATCAGAAGCGACAGTACTTACTGATGGAGTATCAGAAGCGACAGTACTTACTGATGGAGTATCTCAAGTGTCAGTTCTTACTGAAGGAGTATCTGAACCCAAAGTACTTACTGATGGAGTATCTGAACCAACAGTACTTACTGATGGAGTATCTGAAGTGAAAGTACTTATTGGTGGAGTATCTGAAGCGACAGTACTTTCTGATGGAGTATCAGAAGCGACAGTACTTACTGATGGAGTATCTGAACCCACAGTACTTAGTAATGGAGTATCTGAACCCACAGCACTTCCTGATGGAGTATCTGAACCCACAGTATTTACTGATGGAGTATCTGAAGCGACAGTACTTACTGATGGAGTATCAGAAGTGACAGTACTTACTGCTGGAATATCTGAACTCACAGTACTTACTGATGGAGAAACTGAAGCAACAGTACTTACTGATGGAGTATCAGAAGTGACAGTACTTACTGATAGAATATCTGAAGCGACAGTACTTACTGATGGAGTATCTGAAGCAACAGTACATACTGATGGAGTATCGGGACCCACAGTACTTACTGATGGAGTATCAGAAGTGACAGTACTTACTGATGGAATATCTGAACCCACAGTACTTACTGATGGAGTATCTGAAGCGACAGTACTTACTGATGGAATATCTGAAGTTACAGTACCTAGTGATGGAGTATCTGAAGCGACAGTACTTACTGATGGAGTATCTGAACCCAAAGTACTTAGTGATGGAGTATCTGAACCCAATGTACTTACTGATGGAGTATCTGAACCAACAGTACTTACTGATGGAGTATCTCAAGTGTCAGTACTTACTGAAGGAGTATCTGAATCCACAGAACTTACTGATGGAGTATCTGAAGTGACAGTACTTACTGATGGAGTATCTGAAGCGACAGTAATTACTGATGGAGTATCTGAAGCGACCGTACTTACTGATGGAGTATCTAAACCCACAGTACTTACTGATGGAGTATCAGAAGCGACAGTACTTACTGATGGAGTATCAGAAGCGACAGTACTTACTGATGGAGTATCTCAAGTGTCAGTACTTACTGAAGGAGTATCTGAACCCAAAGTACTTACTGATGGAGTATCTGAACCAACAGTACTTACTGATGGAGTATCTGAAGTGAAAGTACTTATTGGTGGAGTATCTGAAGCGACAGTACTTTCTGATGGAGTATCAGAAGCGACAGTACTTACTGATGGAGTATCTGAACCCACAGTACTTAGTAATGGAGTATCTGAACCCACAGCACTTCCTGATGGAGTATCTGAACCCACAGTATTTACTGATGGAGTATCTGAAGCGACAGTACTTACTGATGGAGTATCAGAAGTGACAGTACTTACTGCTGGAATATCTGAACTCACAGTACTTACTGATGGAGTATCTGAAGCGACAGTACTTACTGATGGAGTATCTGAACCCAAAGTACTTACTGATGGAGTATCTGAACCAACAGTACTTACTGATAGAATATCTGAAGCGACAATACTTACTGATGGAGTATCTGAAGCAACAGTACATACTGATGGAGTATCGGGACCCACAGTACTTACTGATGGAGTATCAGAAGTGACAGTACTTACTGATGGAATATCTGAACCCACAGTACTTACTGATGGAGTATCTGAAGCGACAGTACTTACTGATGGCGTATCTGAACCCACAGTACTTACTGATGGAGTGTCTGAAACGACAGTGCTTACTGATGGAGTATCTGAAGTGACAGTACTTATTGATGGAGTATCTGAAGCGACAGTAATTACTGATGGAGTATCTCACGTGTCAGTACTAACTGAAGGAGTATCTGAACCCAAAGTACTTACTGATGGAGTATCTGAACCAACAGTACTTACTGATGGAGTATCTGAAGTGAAAGTACTTATTGGTGGAGTATCTGCAGAGACAGTGCTTACTGATGGAGTATCTGAACCCACAGTACTGACTGATGGAGTATCTGAAGAGACAGTACTTACTGATGAAATATCTGAAGCGACAGTACTTACTGATGGAGTATCTGAACCTACAGAACTTACTGATGGAGTATCTGAAGTGACAGTACTTACTGATGGAGTATCTGAACCCACGGTACTGACTGATGGAGCAGCTGAACCCACAGTATTTACTGATGGAGTATTTGAAGTGCCAGTACTTACTGATGGAGTATCTGAACCCACAGTACTTACTGATGGAGTATCTGAAGTGAAAGTACTTATTAATGGAGTATCTGAAGAGACAGTGCTTACTGATGGCGTATCTGAACCCACGGTACTTACTGATGGAGTGTCTGAAGCGACAGTACTTACTGATGGAGTATCTGAAGCGACAGCATTTACTGATGGAGTATCGGAAACCACAGTACTTACTGATGCTGAAGTGACAGTACTTACTGATGGAGTATCAGAAGCGACAGTTGTTACTGATGGAGTATCAGAAGTGACAGTACTTACTGATGGAGTATCTGAATCCACAGTACTTACTGATGCAGTATCGGAAGTGACAGTACTTACTGATGGAGAATCTGAAGCAACAGGACTTACTGATGGAGTATCAGAAGTGACAGTACTTACTGATGGAATATCTGAACTCACAGTACTTACTGATGGAGTAACTGAAGCAACAGTACTTACTGATGGAGTATCAGAAGTGACAGTACTTACTGATAGAATATCTGAAGCGACAGTACTTACTGATGGAGTATCTGAAGCAACAGTACATACTGATGGAGTATCGGGACCCACAGTACTTACTGATGGAGTATCAGAAGTGACAGTACTTACTGATGGAATATCTGAACCCACAGTACTTACTGATGGAGTATCTGAAGCGACAGTACTTACTGATGGAATATCTGAAGTTACAGTACCTAGTGATGGAGTATCTGAAGCGACAGTACTTACTGATGGAGTATCTGAACCCAAAGTACTTAGTGATGGAGTATCTGAACCCAATGTACTTACTGATGGAGTATCTGAACCAACAGTACTTACTGATGGAGTATCAGAAGCGACAGTACTTACTGATGGAGTATCTGAAGTGACAGTACTTACTGATGCAGTATCTGAAGCGAAAGTACTTACTGATGGAGTATCTGAACCCACAGTACTTACTGATGGAGTATCAGAAGCGACAGTACTTACTGATGGAGTATCTGAACCCACAGTACTTAGTAATGGAATATCTGAACCCACAGTACTTACTGATGGAGTATCTGAACCCACAGTATTTACTGATGGAGTATCTGAAGTGACAGTACTTACTGATGGAGTATCAGAAGCGACAGTATTTACCGATGGAGTATCTGAAGTTACAGTACTTACTGATGGAGTATCTTAACCCACAGTACTTACTGATGGAGTATCTGAACCCACAGTACTTGCTGATGGAGTATCTGAAGCGACAGTACTTACTGATGTAGTATCTGAAGCGACAGTACTTACTGATGGAGTATCTGAAGCGACAGTACTTACTAATGGAGTATCTGAATCCACAGTACTTACTAATGGTGTATCTGACGTGTCAGTACTTACTGATGGCGTATCTGAACCCACGGTACTTACTGATGGAATGTCTGAAGCGACAGTACTTACTAATGGAGTATCTGCATCCACAGTACTTACTGATGGAGTATCTGAAGTGTCAGTACTTACTGATGGCGTATCTGAACCCACAGCACTTACTGATGGAGTGTCTGAAGCGACAGTACTTACTGATGGAGTATCTGAAGTGAAAGTACTTATTGGTGGAGTATCTGAAGCGACAGTACTTTCTGATGGAGTATCAGAAGCGACAGTACTTACTGATGGAGTATCTGAACCCACAGTACTTAGTAATGGAGTATCTGAACCCACAGCACTTCCTGATGGAGTATCTGAACCCACAGTATTTACTGATGGAGTATCTGAAGCGACAGTACTTACTGATGGAGTATCAGAAGTGACAGTACTTACTGCTGGAATATCTGAACTCACAGTACTTACTGATGGAGTATCTTAACCCACAGTACTTACTGATGGAGTATCTGAACCCACAATACTTGCTGATGGAGTATCTGAAGCGACAGTACTTACTGATGTAGTATCTGAAGCGACAGTACTTACTGATGGAGTATCTGAAGCGACAGTACTTACTAATGGAGTATCTGAATCCACAGTACTTACTAATGGTGTATCTGACGTGTCAGTACTTACTGATGGCGTATCTGAACCCACGGTACTTACTGATGGAATGTCTGAAGCGACAGTACTTACTAATGGAGTATCTGCATCCACAGTACTTACTGATGGAGTATCTGAAGTGTCAGTACTTACTGATGGCGTATCTGAACCCACAGCACTTACTGATGGAGTATCGGAAACCACAGTACTTACTGATGGAGTATCTGAAGTGACAGTACTTACTGATGGAGTATCAGAAGCGAAAGTACTTACTGATGGAGTATCAGAAGTGACAGTACTTACTGATAGAGTATCTGAAGCAACAGTACTTACTGATGGATTATCTGAAGCTACAGTACTTACTGATGGAGTATCAGAAGCGACATTACTTACTGATGGATTATCTGAAGCATCAGTACTTACTGATGGATTATCTGATGTGACAGTACTTACTGATGGAATATCTGAACTCACAGTTCTTACTGATGGAGTAACTAAAGCAACAGTACTTACTGATGGAGTATCAGAAGTGACGGTACTTACTGATGGAATATCTGAACCCACAGTACTTACTGATGGAGTATCTGAAGCAACAGTACATACTGATGGAGTATCGGAACCCAAAGTACTTACTGATGGAGTATCAGAAGTGACGGTACTTACTGATGGAATATCTGAACCCACAGTACCTACTGATGGAGTATCTGAAGCGACAGTACTTACTGATGGAGTATCTGAACCCAAAGTACTTAGTGATGAAGTATCTGAACCCAAGGTACTTACTGATGGAGTATCTGAACCAACAGTACTTACTGATGGAGTATCTGAAGTGAAAGTACTTTTTGATAGAGTATCTGAAGAGACAGTGCTTACTGATGGAGTGTCTGAATCCACAGTACTTACTAATGGAGTATCTGAAGTGTCAGTACTTATTAATGGAGTATCTGCATCCACAGTACTTACTGATGGAGTATCTGAACCCACAGTACTTACTGATGGCGTATCTGAAGTAACAGTACTTACTGATGGAGTGTCTGAAGCGACAGTACTTACTGATGGAGTATCTGAAGCGACAGCATTTACTGATGGAGTATCGGAAACCACAGTACTTGCTGATGGAGTATCTGAAGTGACAGTACTTACTGATGGAGTATCAGAAGTGACAGTATATCCCGCTGGAGTATCTGAAGTTGCAATACTTACTGATGGAGTATCTGAACCCACAGTACTTACTGGTGGAGTATCTGAACCCACAGTACTTACTGATGGAGTATCTGAACACACAGTACTTACTGATGGAGTACCTGAAGTGACAGTACTTATTGATGAAGTATCTGAACCCACAGTACTTGCGGATGGAGTATCTGAACCCACAATACTTACTGATAGAGTATCTGAAGCGTCCGTACTTAATAATGGAGTTTCTGAATCCACAGTACTTACTGATGGAGTATCTCAAGTGTCAGTACTTACTGATGGAGTATCTCAAATGTCAGTACTTACTGATGGCGTATCTGAATCCACAGTGCTTACTGATGGAGTGTCTGAAGCGACAGTACTTACTGATGGAGTATCTGAATCCACAGTATTACTGATAGAGTATCTCAAGTGTCAGTACTTACTGAAGGAGTATCTGAACCCACAGTACTTACTGATGGAGTATCTGAAGTGAGAGTACTTACTGATGGAGTATCTGAACCCACAGTACTTATGATGGAGTTTCTGAAGCGACAGTACTTACTGATGGAATATCTTAATCCATTGTACTTTTGATGGAGTATCTGATGCAACAGTACTGACTGATGGAGCATCTTAACCGACAGTACTTACTGATGAAGTATCTGAACCCACAGTACTTACTGATGGAGTATCTAAAGTGACAGTACTTACTGATGGATTATCTGAAGCAACACTACTTACTGATGGAGTATCTGAAGTGACATTACTTACTGATGAAGTATCAGAAGCGACAGTACTTACTGATGGAATATCTGAAGCGATAATACTTACTGATGGAGTATCTGAACCCACAGAACTTACTGATGGAGTATCTGAAGTGACAGTACTTACTGATGGATTAGCAGAAGTGACAGTACTCACTGATGGTGTATCTGAAGTGACATTACTTACTGATGGAGTATCAGAAGTGACATTAATTACTGTTGGAGTATCTGAAGTGACAGTATTACTCATGGAGTATCTGAACCCACAGTATTTACTAATGGAGAATCTGAACCCACAGTACTTACTAATGGAGTATCTGAACCCACAGTACTTACTGATGGAGTATCTGAACCCACAGTACTTACTGATGGAGTATCTGAACCCACAGTACTTGCTGATGGAGTATCTGAACCCACAGTACTTACTGATGGAGTATCTGAAGCCACAGTACTTACTGATGGAGTATCTGAAGTGACAGTACTTACTGATGGAGTATCTGAAGCCACAGTACTTACTGATGGAGTATCAGAAGCGACAGTACTTACCAATGGAGAATCTGAAGTGACAATACTTACTGATGGAGTATCTGAAGTGACAGCACTTACTGATGGAGTATCTGAAGTGACAGTCCCTACTGATGGAGTATCTGGACCCACAGTACTTAGTGATGGAGTATCTGAACACACAGTATTACTGATGGAGTATCTGAAGCCACAGTACTTACTGATGGAGTATCTGAAGTGATAGTATTACTCATGGAGTATCTGAAGTCACAGTATTTACGAATGGAGTATCTGAACCCAAAATACTTACTGAAGGAGTATCTGAACCCACAGTATTTACTAATGGAGTATCTAAACCCACAGTACTTACTGATGGAGCAGCTGAAGCCACATTACTGACTGTTGGAATATGTGAAGTGACAGTATTACTCATGGAGTATCTGAACCCACAGTATTTACGAATGTAGAATCTGAACCCACAGTACTTACTGATGGAGTATCTGAATCCACAGTACTTACTGATGGAGTATCTGAACCCACAGTACTTATTGATGGAGCATCTGAACCCAGAGTACTTACTGATGGAGTATCTGAACCCAAAGTACTTATTGATGGAGTATCTGAATGCACAGTACTTACTGATGGAGTATCTGAAGCCATAGTACTTACTAATGGAGTATCTGAACCCACAATACTTACTCATGGAGTATCTGAACCCACAGTATTTACTAATGGTGTATCTGAACCCACAGTACTTACTGATGGAGTAATATGAAGTGACAGTACTTACTGATGGAATATCAGAAGCGTCAGTACAAACTGATGGAGTATCTGAAGCGACAGAACTTACTGATGGAGTATCTGAAGTGACAGTACTTACTGATGGAGTCGCTGAACCCAGAGTACTTACTGATGGAGTCGCTGAACCCAGAGTATTTACTAATGGAGTATCTGAACCCACAGTACTTACTCATGGAGTATCTGAACCCACAGTATTTACTGATGGAGTATCTGAAGTGACAGTACGTACTGATGGAGTATCTGAGGGGACAGTACTTACTGATGGAGTATCTTTAGCCACAGTACTTACTGATGGAGTATCTGAACCCACAGTACTTATTGATGCAGCATCTGAACCCACAGTACTTACTGATGGAGTATCTGAACCCAAAGTACTTATTGATGGAGTATCTGAATGCACAGTACTTACTGATGGAGTATCTGAAGTCACAGTACTTACTGATGGAGTATCTGAACCCACAATACTTACTCATGGAGTATCTGAACCCACAATATTTACTAATGGAGTATCTGATCCCACAGTACTGACTGATGGATTATCTGAACCCACAGTACTTACTAATGGAGTATCTGAACCCACAGTATTTACTAATGGTGTATCTGAACCCACTGTACTTACTGATAGAGTATCTGAATCCACAGTACTTACTGATGGATTATCAGAAGCGACAGTACCTACTGATGGAGTATCTGAACCCACAGTACTTGCTGATGGAGTATCAGAAGCGATAGTACTTACTGATGGAGCATCTGAAGCGACAGTACTTATTGATCGAGTGTCTGAAGCGACAGAACTTACTGATGGAGTATCTGAAGTGACAGTACTTACTGATGGAGTATCTGAACTCACAGTACTTACTGATGGAGTCGCTGAACCCAGAGTACTTACTGATGGAGTATCTGAAGTGACAGTACTCTCTGATGGAAGATCTGAAGCGACAGTACTTACTGATGGATTATCTGAACCCACAGTACTTACTGATGGAGTATCTGAACACACATTACTTACTGATGGAGTATCTGAACCCACAGTACTTACTGATGGAGTACCTGAAGTGACAGTACTTACTGATGGATTATCTGAAGCGACAGTACTTACTGATGGAGTATCTGAACCCACAGTACTTACTGATGGAGTATCTGAAGCGACAGTACTTTCTGATGGAGTATTTGAAGTGACAGTACTTACTGATGGAGTATCTGAACCCACAGTACTTACTGATGGAGTATCTGAAGCGACAGTATTACTGATGGAGTATCTGTCCCCACAATACTTACTGATGGAGTATCTGAACCCACAGTACTTACTGATGGAGTATCTGAACACACATTACTTACTGATGGAGTATCTGAACCCACAGTACTTACTGATGGAGTACCTGAAGTGACAGCACTTACTGATGGAGTATCTGAAGTGACAGTACTTATTGATGGAGTATCTGAACCCACAGTACTTACTGATGGTGTATCTGAAGTGACAGTACTTTCTGATGGAGTATCTGAAGCGACAATACTTACTGATGGAGTATCTGAACCCGCAGTACTTACTGATGGAGTATCTGAAGCGACAGTACTTACTGATGGAACATCTGAAGTGACAGTACTTACTGATGGAGTATCTGAAGCAACAGTTCTTACTGATGGAGTATCTGAACCCACAGTACTTACTGATGGAGTATCTGAACCCACAGTACTTACTGATGGAGTATCTGAACCCACAGTACTTACTGATGGAGTCGCTGAACCCAGAGTACTTACTGATGGAGTATCTGAAGTGACAGTACTTACTCATGGAGTATCTGAAGTGACAGTACTTACTGATGGAGTATCAGAAGTCGCAGTACTTAGTGATGGAGTATCTGAAGTGACAGTACTTACTGATGGAGTAGCTGAACCCACAGTACTTACTGATGGAGTATCAGAAGGGGCAGTATTTAGTGATGGAGTATCAGAACCCACAGTGCTTGCTGATGGAGTATCTGAACCCACAGTACTTACTGATGGAGTATCAGAAGTCGCAGTACTTAGTGATGGAGTATCTGAAGTGACAGTACTTACTGATGGAGTAGCTGAACCCACAGTACTTACTGATGGAGTATCTGAAGTGACAGGACTTACTGATGGAGTATCTGAAGGGACAGTACTTACTGATGGAGTATCTGAAGCCACAGTACTTACTAATGGATATTTGAACCCACAATACTTACTCATGGAGTATCTGAACCCACAGTATTTACTAATGGAGTATCTGATCCCACAGTACTGACTGATGGAGTATCTGAACCCACATTACTTACTAATGGAGTATCTGAACCCACAGTATTTACTAATGGTGTATCTGAACCCACAGTACTTACTGATGGAGTATCTGAATCCACAGTACTTACTGATGGATTATCAGAAGCAACAGTACCTACTGATGGAGTATCTGAACCCACAGTACTTACTGATGGAGTATCTGAAGTGACAGTACTTACTGATGGAATATCAGAAGCGACAGTACTTACTGATGGAGTATCTGAAGCAACAGTACTTATTGATGGAGTGTCTGAAGCGACAGAACTTACTGATGGAGTATCTGAAGTTACAGTACTTACTGATGGAGTCGCTGAACCCAGAGTACTTACTGATGGAGTATCTGAAGTGACAGTACTCACTGATGGAATATCTGAAGCGACAGTACTTACTGACGGATTATCTGAACCCTTGTAACTTACTGATGGAGTATCTGAAGTGACAGTACTTACTAATGGAGTATCTCAAGTGACAGTACATACTGATGGAGTATCTGAACCCACAGTACTTACTGATGGAGTATCTCAAGTGTCAGTACTTACTGATGGCGTATCTGAATCCACAGTGCTTACTGATGGAGTGTATGAAGCGACAGTACTTACTGATGGAGTATCTGAATCCACAGTACTTACTGATGGAGTATCTCAAGTGTCAGTACTTACTGAAGGAGTATCTGAACCCACAGTACTTACTGATGGAGTATCTGAAGTGAGAGTACTTACTGATGGAGTATCTGAACCCACAGTACTTATGATGGAGTTTCTGAAGCGACAGTACTTACTGATGGAATATCTTAATCCATTGTACTTACTGATGGAGTATCTGAAGCAACAGTACTGACTGATGGAGCATCTGAAGTGACAGTACTTACTGATGGAGAATCTGAACCCACAGTACTTACTGATGGAGTATCAGAAGCGACAGTACTTACTGATGGAGTATCTTAACCGACAGTACTTACTGATGGAGTATCTGAACCCACAGTACTTACTGATGGAGCATCTAAAGTGACAGTACTTACTGATGGATTATCTGAAGCAACACTACTTTCTGATGGAGTATCTGAAGTGACATTACTTACTGATGGAGTATCAGAAGCGACAGTACTTACTGATGGAATATCTGAAGCGATAGTACTTACTGATGGAGTATCTGAACCCACAGAACTTACTGATGGAGTATCTGAAGTGACAGTACTTACTGATGGATTAGCAGAAGTGACAGTACTCACTGATGGTGTATCTGAAGTGACATTACTTACTGATGGAGTATCAGAAGTGACATTAATTACTGATGGAGTATCTGAACCCACAGTACTTTCTAATGCAGTATCTGAACCCACAGTACTTACTGATGGAGTATCTGAACCCAATGTGCTTACTGATGGAGTATCTGAAGTGACAGTACTTACTGATGGAGTATCGGAACCCACAGTACTTACTGATGGAGTATCTGAACCCACATTACTTACTGATGGAATATCTGAAGTGACAGTACTTACTGATGGAGTATATGAAGTGACAGTATCTACTGATGGAATATCTCAACCCACAGTACTTACTGATGGAGTATCTGAAGTGACAGTACTTACAGACGGAGTATGTGAAGGTACAGTACTTACTGATGGAATATCTGAAGCCACAGTACTTACTGATGGAGTATCTGAACCTACAGTACTTATTGATGGAGCATCTGAACCCACAGTACTTACTGATGGAGTATCTGAAGTGACAGTACTTACTGATAGAGTATCTGAAGTTACAGTACTTACTGATGGAGTCGTTGAACCCAGAGTACTTACTGATGGAGTATCTGAAGTGACAGTACTCACTGATGGAATATCTGAAGCGACAGTACTTACTGACGGATTATCTGAACCCCTGTAACTTACTGATGGAGTATCTGAAGTGACAGTACTTACTAATGGAGTATCTCAAGTGACAGTACATACTGATGGAGTAACTGAACCCACAGTACTTACTGATGGAGTATCTCAAGTGTCAGTACTTACGGATGGCGTATCTGAACCCACAGTGCTTACTGATGGAGTGTATGAAGCGACAGTACTTACTGATGGAGTATCTGAATCCACAGTACTTACTGATGGATTATCTCAAGTGTCAGTACTTACTGATGGAGAATCTGAACCCACAGTACTTACTGATGGAGTATCAGAAGCGACAGTACATACTGATGGAGTATCGGAACCCACGGTAATTTCTGATGGAGTATCAGAAGTGACAGTACTGATTGATGGAATATCTGAAGTGAGAGTACCTACTGATGGAGTATCTGAAGCGACAGTATTTACTGATGGAGTATCTTAACCGACAGTACTTACTGATGGAGTATCTGAACCCACAGTACTTACTGATGGAGCATCTAAAGTGACAGTACTTACTGATGGATTATCTGAAGCAACACTACTTTCTGATGGAGTATCTGAAGTGACATTACTTACTGATGGAGTATCAGAAGCGACAGTACTTACTGATGGAATATCTGAAGCGATAATACTTACTGATGGAGTATCTGAACCCACAGAACTTACTGATGGAGTATCTGAAGTGACAGTACTTACTGATGGATTAGCAGAAGTGACAGTACTCACTGATGGTGTATCTGAAGTGACATTACTTACTGATGGAGTATCAGAAGTGACATTAATTACTGATGGAGTATCTGAACCCACAGTACTTTCTAATGCAGTATCTGAACCCAATGTGCTTACTGATGGAGTATCTGAAGTGACAGTACTTACTGATGGAGTATCGGAACCCACAGTACTTACTGATGGAGTATCTGAACCCACAGTACTTACTGATGGAATATCTGAAGTGACAGTACTTACTGATGGAGTATATGAAGTGACAGTATCTACTGATGGAATATCTCAACCCACAGTACTTACTGATGGAGTATCTGAAGTGACAGTACTTACAGATGGAGTATGTGAAGGTACAGTACTTACTGATGGAATATCTGAAGCCACAGTACTTACTGATGGAGTATCTGAACCTACAGTACTTATTGATGGAGCATCTGAACCCACAGTACTTACTGATGGAGTATCTGAAGTGACAGTACTTACTGATGGAGTATCAGAAGCGACAGTACTTACTGATGGAGTATCTGAAGCGACAGTACTTATTGATGGAGTGTCTGAAGCGACAGAACTTACTGATGGAGTATCTGAAGTGACAGTACTTACTGATGGAGTATCTGAACCCACAGTACTTACTGATGGAGTCGCTGAACCCAGAGTACTTACTGATGGAGTATCTGAAGTGACAGTACTCACAGATGGAATATCTGAAGCGACAGTACTTACTGACGGATTATCTGAACCCCTGTAACTTACTGATGGAGTATCTGAAGTGACAGTACTTACTAATGGAGTATCTCAAGTGACAGTACATACTGATGGAATATCTGAACCCACAGTACTTACTGATGGAGTATCTGAAGCCACAGTACTTACTGATGGAGTATCTGA
This sequence comes from Pristiophorus japonicus, assembly GCF_044704955.1. NCBI lineage: Eukaryota > Metazoa > Chordata > Chondrichthyes > Pristiophoridae > Pristiophorus > Pristiophorus japonicus. Next base: position 97,200,352 of record NC_091989.1, on the reverse strand, counting down.
ACCCACAGTACTTACTGATGGAGTATCTGAACCCACAGTACTAACTGATCGAGTATCTGAAGTGAAAGTAATTACTGATGGAGTATCTGAAGAGACAGTGCTTACTGATGGAGTATCTGAACCCACAGTACTTACCGACGGAGTATCTGAAGTGAAAGTACATACTGATGGCGTATCTGATCCCACTGTACTTACTGATGAAGTATCTGAACCCACAGTACTTACTGATGGTGTATCTGAAGTGACAGTACTTACTGATGGAGTATCTGAAGGGACAGTACTTACTGATGGAGTATCTGAACCCACAGTACTTGCTGATGGAGTATCTGAACCCACAGTATTTACTGATGGAGTACCTGAAGTGACAGTACGTACTGATGGAGTATCTGAGGGGACAGTACTTACTGATGGAGTATCTTTAGCCACAGTACTTACTGATGGAGTATCTGAACCCACAGTACTTATTGATGGAGCATCTGAACCCACAGTACTTACTGATGGAGTATCTGAACCCAAAGTACTTATTGATGGAGTATCTGAAGCCACAGTACTTACTGATGGAGTATCTGAACCCACAATACTTACTCATGGAGTATCTGAACCCACAATATTTACTAATGGAGTATCTGATCCCACAGTACTGACTGATGGATGATCTGAACCCACAGTACTTATTAATGGAGTATCTGAACCCACAGTATTTACTAATGGTGTATCTGAACCCACTGTACTTACTGATGGAGTATCTGAATCCACAGTACTTACAGATGGATTATCAGAAGCGACAGTACCAACTGATGGAGTATCTGAACCCACAGTACTTACAGATGGATTATCAGAAGTGACAGTACTTACTGATGGAGTCGCTGAACCCAGAGTACTTACTGATGGAGTATCTGAAGTGAGAGTACTCTCTGATGGAATATCTGAAGGGACAGTACTTACTGATGGATTATCTGAACCCACTGTACTTACTGATGGAGCATCTGAAGCGACAGTACTTATTGATCGAGTGTCTGAAGCGACAGAACTTACTGATGGAGTATCTGAAGTGACAGTACTTACTGATGGAGTATCTGAACCCACAGTACTTACTGATGGAGTCGCTGAACCCAGAGTACTTACTGATGGAGTATCTGAAGTGAGAGTACTCTCTGATGGAATATCTGAAGGGACAGTACTTACTGATGGATTATCTGAACCCACAGTACTTACTGATGGAGTATCTGAACCTACAGTACTTACTGATGGAGTATCTGAAGCGACAGTACTTTCTGATGGAGTATCTGAAGCGACAGTACTTACTGATGGAGTATCTGAACCCACAGTACTTACTGATGGAGTATCTGAAGCGACAGTACTTTCTGATGGAGTATCTGAAGCGACAGTACTTACTGATGGAGTATCTGAACCCACAGTACTTACAAATGGAGTATCTGAAGCGACAATATTACTGATGGAGTATCTGTCCCCATAATACTTACTGATGGAGTATCTGAACCCACAGTACTTACTGATGGAGTATCTGAACACACATTACTTACTGATGGAGTATCTGAACCCACAGTACTTACTGATGGAGTACCTGAAGTGACAGTACTTTCTGATGGAGTATCTGAAGCGACAATACTTACTGATGGAGTATCTGAACCCGCAGTACTTACTGATGGAGTATCAGAAGCGACAGTACTTACTGATGGAACATCTGAAGTGACAGTACTTACTGATGGAGTATCTGAAGCAACAGTTCTTACTGATGGAGTATCTGAACCCACAGTACTTACTGATGGAGTATCTGAACCCACAGTACTTACTGATGGAGTATCTGAACCCACAGTACTTACTGATGGAGTCGCTGAACCCAGAGTACTTACTGATGGAGTATCTGAAGTGACAGTACTCTCTAATGGAATATCTGAAGCGACAGTACTTACTGACGGATTATCTGAACCCGTGTAACTTACTGATGGAGTATCTGAAGTGTCAGTACCTACTGATGGATTATCTGAACCCACAGTACTTACTGATGGAGTATCTGAAGTGACAGTACTTACTGATGGAGTATCTGAAGGGACAGCAATTAATGATGGAGTATCTGAAGCCACGGTACTTACTGATGGAGTATCTGAACCCACAGTACTTACTGATGGAGTATCTGAACCCACAGTACTAACTGATCGAGTATCTGAAGTGAAAGTAATTACTGATGGAGTATCTGAAGAGACAGTGCTTACTGATGGAGTATCTGAACCCACAGTACTTACCGACGGAGTATCTGAAGTGAAAGTACATACTGATGGCGTATCTGATCCCACTGTACTTACTGATGAAGTATCTGAACCCACAGTACTTACTGATGGGGTATCTGAAGTGACAGTATTCACTGATGGAATATCTGAAGCGACAGTACTTACTGACGGATTATCTGAACCCCTGTAACTTACTGATGGAGTATCTGAAGTGACAGTACTTACTAATGGAGTATCTCAAGTGACAGTACATACCGATGGAGTATCTGAACCCACAGTACTTACTGATGGAGTATCTGAAGCCACAGTACTTACTGATGGAGTATCTGAACCCACAGTACTTACTGATGGAGTATCTGAACCCACAGTACTAACGGATCGAGTATCTGAAGTGAAAGTAATTACTGATGGAGTATCTGAAGAGACAGTGCTTACTGATGGAGTATCTGAACCCACAGTACTTACCGAAGGAGTATTTGAAGTGAAAGTACATACTGATGGCGTATCTGATCCCACTGTACTTACTGATGAAGTATCTGAACCCACAGTACTTACTGATGGTGTATCTGAAGTGACAGTACTTACTGATGGAGTATCTGAAGGAACAGTACTTACTGATTGAGTATCTGAACCCACAGTACTTGCTGATGGAGTATCTGAACCCACAGTACTTACTGATGGAGCATCTGAAGCCACAGTACTTACTGATGGAGTATCTGAACCCACAATACTTACTCATGGAGTATCTGAACCCACAATATTTACCAATGGAGTATCTGATCCCACAGTACTGACTGATGGATGATCTGAACCCACAGTACTTACTAATGGAGTATCTGAACCCACAGTATTTACTAATGGTGTATCTGAACCCACTGTACTTACTGATGGAGTATCTGAATCCACAGTACTTACAGATGGATGATCTGAAGCCACAGTACTTACTGATGGAGTATCTGAACCCACAGTACTTACTGATGGAGTATCTTAACCCACATTACTAACTGATCGAGTATCTGAAGTGAAAGTAATTACTGATGGAGTATCTGAAGAGACAGTGCTTACTGATGGAGTATCTGAACCCACAGTACTTACCGACGGAGTATCTGAAGTGAAAGTACATACTGATGGCGTATCTGATCCCACTGTACTTACTGATGAAGTATCTGAACCCACAGTACTTACTGATGGTGTATCTGAAGCCACAGAACTTACTAATGGAGTATCTGAACCCATAGTACTTACTGATGGAGTATCTGAAGCCACAGTACTTACTAATGGAGTATCTGAACCCACAGTACTTACTCATGGAGTATCTGAACCCACAGTATTTACTGATGGAGTATCTGAAGTGACAGTACGTACTGATGGAGTATCTGAGGGGACAGTACTTACTGATGGAGTATCTTAAGCCACAGTACTTACTGATGGAGTATCTGAACCCACAGTACTTATTGATGGAGCATCTGAACCCACAGTACTTACTGATGGAGTATCTGAACCCAAAGTACTTATTGATGGAGTATCTGAATGCACAGTACTTACTGATGGAGTATCTGAACCCACAATACTTACTCATGGAGTATCTGAACCCACAATATTTACTAATGGAGTATCTGATCCCACAGTACTGACTGATGGATGATCTGAACCCACAGTACTTACTAATGGAGTATCTGAACCCACAGTATTTACTAATGGTGTATCTGAACCCACTGTCCTTACTGATGGAGTATCTGAATCCACAGTAGTTACAGATGGATTATCAGAAGCGACAGTACCAACTGATGGAGTATCTGAACCCACAGTACTTACTGATGGAGTATCAGAAGTGACATTCCTTAGTGATGGAGTATCTGAAGTGACAGTACCTACTGATGGAATATCTGAAGCGACAAAACTTACTGATGGAATATCTGAGGTGACCGTACTTACTGATGGAGTATTTGAACCCACAGAACTTACTGATGGAGTATCTGAAGTGACAGTACTCACTGATGCAATATCTGAAGCGACAGTACTTACTGATGGAGTATCTGAAGCGACAGTACTTACTGATGGAGTATCTGAAGCCACAGTATTTACTGATGGAGTATCTGAACCCACAGTACTTCCTGATGGAGTACCTGAAGTGACAGTACTTACTGATGGAGTATCTGAAGTGACAGTATTTACTGATGGAGTATCTGAACCCACAGTACTTACTGATGGAGTATCTGAAGCCACAGTACTTACTAATGGAGTATCTTAACCCACAGTACTTACTGATGGAGTATCTGGACCCACAGTAATTACTAATGGAGTATCTGAACCCACAGTACTGACTGATGGAGTATCTGACCCCAAAGTACTTACTAATGGAGTATCTGAACCCACAGTATTTACTAATGGTGTATCTGAACCCACAGTACTTACTGATGGAGGATCTGAAGCCACAGGACTTACTGATGGAGTATCTGAAGCCATAGTACTTACTGATGGAGTATCAGAAGTGACAGAACTTACTGATGAAGTATCTGAACCCACAGTACTTACTGATGGAGTATCTGAAGTGACAGTACCAACTGATGGAGTATCTGAACCCACAGTACTTACTGATGGAGTATCTGAACCCACAGTGCTTACTGATGGAGTGTCTGAAGCGACAGTATTACTGATGGAGTATCTGTACCCACAATACTTACTGATGGAGTATCTGAACCCACAGTACTTACTGATGGAGTATCTGAAGCGACAGTACTTTCTGATGGAGTATCAGAAGAGACAGTACTTACTGATGGAGTATCTGAACCCACAGTAATTACTCATGGAGTATCTGAACCCACAGTATTTACTAATGGAGTATCTGAACCCACAGTACTGACTGATGGAGTATCTGACCCCAAAGTACTTACTAATGGAGTATCTGAACCCACAGTACTTACTGATGGAGGATCTGAAGCCACAGGACTTACTGATGGAGTATCTGAAGCCATAGTACTTACTGATGGAGTATCAGAAGTGACAGAACTTACTGATGAAGTATCTGAACCCACAGTACTTACTGATGGAGTATCTGAAGTGACAGTACCAACTGATGGAGTATCTGAACCCACAGTACTTACTGATGGAGTATCTGAACCCACAGTGCTTACTGATGGAGTATCTGAACCCACAGTACTTACTGATGGAGTATCTGAAGCGACAGTACTTTCTGATGGAGTATCAGAAGAGACAGTACTTACTGATGGAGTATCTGAAGCGACAGTTCTTACTGATGGAGTATCTGAACCCACAGTACTTACTGATGGAGTATCTGAACCCACAGTACTTACTGATGGAGTATCTGAACCCACAGTTCTTACTGATGGAGTATCTGAACCCACAGTACTTACTGATGCAATATCTGAACCCACAGTACTTACTGATGGAGTATCTGAAGCGACAGTACTTACTGATGGAGTATCTGAACCACAGTACTTACTGATGGAGTATCTCAACCTACAGTACTTAGTGATGGAGTATCTGAAACGACAGTACTTACTGATGGAGTATCTGAACCCACAGTGCTTACTGATGGAGTATCTGAACCCACAGTACTTACTGATGGAGTATCTGAAGCGACAGTACTTTCTGATGGAGTATCAGAAGAGACAGTACTTACTGATGGAGTATCTGAAGCGACAGTTCTTACTGATGGAGTATCTGAACCCACAGTACTTACTGATGGAGTATCTGAACCCACAGTACTTACTGATGGAGTATCTGAACCCACAGTTCTTACTGATGGAGTATCTGAACCCACAGTACTTACTGATGCAATATCTGAACCCACAGTACTTACTGATGGAGTATCTGAAGCGACAGTACTTACTGATGGAGTATCTGAACCACAGTACTTACTGATGGAGTATCTCAACCTACAGTACTTAGTGATGGAGTATCTGAAACGACAGTACTTACTGATGGAGTATCTGAACCCACAGTATTTACTGATGGAGTATCTGAAGCGACAGTACTTACTGATGGAGTATCTGAACCCACAGTGCTTACTGATGGAGTGTCTGACCCCACAGTACTTACTGATGGAGTATCTGAACCCAGATTGCTTACTGATGGAGTGTCTGAAGCGACAGTATTACTGATGGATTATCTGTACCCACAATACTTACTGATGGAGTATCTGAATCCACAGTACTTACTGATGGAGTATCTGAAGCCACAGTACTTACTAATGGAGTATCTTAACCCACAGTACTTACTGATGGAGTATCTGGATGCCAGTAATTACTCATGGAGTATCTGAACCCACAGTATTTACTAATGGAGTATCTGAACCCACAGTACTGACTGATGGAGTATCTGACCCCAAAGTACTTACTAATGGAGTATCTGAACCCACAGTATTTACTAATTGTGCATCTGAACCCACAGTACTTACTGATGGAGGATCTGAAGCCACAGGACTTACTGATGGAGTATCTGAAGCCATGGTACTTACTGATGGAGTATCAGAAGTGACAGTACTTACTGATGAAGTATCTGAACCCACAGTACTTACTGATGGAGTATCTGAACCACAGTACTTACTGATGGAGTATCTTAAGCGACAGTACTTACTGATGGAGTATCTGAAGCGGCACTACTTACTGATGGAGTATCTGAACCCCCAGTATTTACTGATGGAGTATCTGAACCCACAGTACTTACTGAAGGAGTGTCTGAAGCGACAGTATTCCTGATGGAGTATCTGTACCCACAATACTTACTGATGGAGAATCTGAACCCACAGTACTTACTGATGGAGTATCTGAACACACATTACTTACTGATGGAGTATCTGAACCCACAGTACTTACTGATGGAGTATCTGAAGCAACAGTACTTACTGATGGAGTATCTGAACCCACAGTACTTACTGATGGAGTATCTGAAGCGACAGTACTTTCTGATGGAATATCTGAAGCGACAATACTTACTGATGGAGTATCTGAACCCACAGTACTTACTGATGGAGTATCTGAAGCGACAGTACTTACTGATGGAATATCTGAAGTGACAGTACTTACTGATGGAGTATCTGAAGCAACAATTCTTACCGATGGAGTATCTGAACCCACAGTACTTACTGATGGAGTATCTGAACCCACAGTACTTACTGATGGAGTATCTGAACCCACAGTACTGACTGATGGAGTATCTCAACCCACAGTACTTACTGATGGAATATCTGAACCCACAGTACTTACTGATGGAGTATCTCAACCCACAGTACTTAATGATGGAGTATCTAAAGCGACAGTACTTACTGATGGAGTATCTGAGCCCACAGTACTTACTGATGGAGTATCTGAACCACAGTACTTACTGATGGGAGTATCTGAAGCGACAGTACTTACTGATGGAGTATCTGAAGCGACAGTACTTACTGATGGAGTATCTGAAGTGACAGTACTTAGTGATGGAGTATCTGAACCCATGGTGCTTGCTGATGAGGTATCTGAACCCACAATACTTACTGATGGAGTATCAGAAGTGCCAGTCCTTAGTGATGGAGTATCTGAAGTGACAGTACCTACTGATGGAATATCTGAAGCGACAAAACTTACTGATGGAATATCTGAGGTGACCGTACCCACTGATGGAGTATTTGAACCCACATCACTTACTGATGGAGTATCTGAAGTGACAGTACCCACTGATGCAATATCTGAAGCGACAGTACTTACTGATGGAGTATCTGAAGTGACAGTACTTACTAATGGAGTATCTAAACCCACAGTACTTACTGATGGAGTATCTGAAGCGACAGTACTTTCTGATGGAGTATCAGAAGAGACAGTACTTACTGATGGAGTATCTGAAGCGACAGTACTTACTGATGGAGTATCTGAAGTGACAGTACTTACGAATGGAGTATCTCAACCCACAGTAATTACTGATAGAGTATCTGAAGCGACAGTATTACTGATGGAGTATCTGAACCCACAGTACTTACTGATGAAATATCTGAACCCACAGTACTTACTGATGGAGTATCTGAAGCGACAGTACTTACTGATGGAGTATCTGAACCACAGTACTTACTGATGGAGTATCTCAACCCACAGTACTTAGTGATGGAGTATCTGAAGCGACAGTACTTACTGATGGAGTATCTGAAGCCACAGTACTTACTGATGGAGTATCTGAAGCGACAGTACTTACTGATGGAGTATCTGAACCCACAGTGCTTACTGATGGAGTGTCTGAACCCACAGTACTTACTGATGTAGTATCTGAACCCACAGTGCTTACTGATGGAGTGTCTGAAGCGACATATTACTGATGGATTATCTGTACCCACAATACTTACTGATGGAGTATCTGAATCCACAGTACTTACTGATGGAGTATCTGAAGCCACAGTACTTACTAATGGAGTATCTTAACCCACAGTACTTACTGATGGAGTATCTGGACCCCAGTAATTAATCATGGAGTATCTGAACCCACAGTATTTACTAATGGAGTATCTGAACCCACAGTACTGACTGATGGAGTATCTGACCCCACAGTACTTACTAATGGAGTATCTGAACCCACAGTATTTACTAATTGTGCATCTGAACCCACAGTACTTACTGATGGAGGATCTGAAGCCACAGGACTTACTGATGGAGTATCTGAAGCCATGGTACTTACTGATGGAGTATCAGAAGTGACAGTACTTACTGATGAAGTATCTGAACCCACAGTACTTACTGATGGAGTATCTGAACCACAGTACTTACTGATGGAGTATCTCAAGCGACAGTACTTACTGATGGAGTATCTGAAGCGACACTACTTACTGATGGAGTATCTGAACCCACAGTATTTACTGATGGAGTATCTGAACCCACAGTACTTACTGAAGGAGTGTCTGAAGCGACAGTATTCCTGATGGAGTATCTGTACCCACAATACTTACTGATGGAGTATCTGAACCCACAGTACTTACTGATGGAGTATCTGAACACACATTACTTACTGATGGAGTATCTGAACCCACAGTACTTACTGATGGAGTATCTGAAGCAACAGTACTTACTGATGGAGTATCTGAACCCACAGTACTTATGATGGAGTTTCTGAAGCGACAGTACTTACTGATGGAATATCTTAATCCATTGTACTTTTGATGGAGTATCTGATGCAACAGTACTGACTGATGGAGCATCTTAACCGACAGTACTTACTGATGAAGTATCTGAACCCACAGTACTTACTGATGGAGTACCTGAAGTGACAGCACTTACTGATGGAGTATCTGAAGTGACAGTACTTATTGATGGAGTATCTGAACCCACAGTACTTACTGATGGAGTATCTGAAGCGACAGTACTTTCTGATGGAGTATCTGAAGCGACAGTACTTACTGATGGAGTATCTGAACCCACAGTACTTACTGATGGAGTATCTGAAGCGACAGTACTTACTGATGGAATATCTGAAGTGACAGTACTTACTGATGGAGTATCTGAAGCAACAGTTCTTTCCGATGGAGTATCTGAACCCACAGTACTTACTGATGGAGTATCTGAACCCACAGTACTTACTGATGGAGTATCTGAACCCACAGTACTGACTGATGGAGTATCTGAACCCACAGTACTTACTGATGGAATATCTGAACCCACAGTACTTACTGATGGAGTATCTCAACCCACAGTACTTAGTGATGGAGTATCTAAAGCGACAGTACTTACTGATGGAGTATCTGAACCCACAGTACTTACTGATGGAGTATCTGAACCCACAGTACTTACTGATGGGAGTATCTGAAGCGACAGTACTTACTGATGGAGTATCTGAAGTGACAGTACTTACTGATGGAGTATATGAAGTGACAGTACTTAGTGATGGAGTATCTGAACCCATGGTGCTTGCTGATGAGGTATCTGAACCCACAATACTTACTGATGGAGTATCAGAAGTGACAGTCCTTAGTGATGGAGTATCTGAAGTGACAGTACCTACTGATGGAATATCTGAAGCGACAAAACTTACTGATGGAATATCTGAGGTGACCGTACCCACTGATGGAGTATTTGAACCCACATCACTTACTGATGGAGTATTGAAGTGACAGTACCCACTGATGCAATATCTGAAGCGACAATACTTACTGATGGAGTATCTGAAGTGACAGTACTTACTAATGGAGTATCTAAACCCACAGTAATTACTGATGGAGTATCTGAAGCGACTGTATTACTGATGGAGTATCTGTACCCACAATACTTACTGATGGAGTATCTGAAGCCACAGTACTTACTGATGGAGTATCTGAACCCACAGTACTTACTGCTGGAGTACCTGAAGTGACAGTACTTACTGATGGAGTATCTGAAGCGACACTACTTACTGATGGAGTATCTGAAACCGCAGTACTTACTGATGGAGTATCTGAAGCGACAGTACTTACTGATGGAGTATCTGAAGCGACAGTACTTTCTGTTGGAGTATCTGAACCCACAGTACTTACTGATGGAGTATCTGAAGCGACAGTACTTACTGATGGAGGATCTGAACCACAGTACTTACTGATGGAGTATCTCAACCCACAGTACTTACTGATGGAGTATCTGAAGCGACAGTATTACTGATGGAGTATCTGAACCCACAGTACTTACTGATGAAGTATCTGAACCCACAGTACTTACTGATGGGAGTATCTGAAGCGACAGTACTTACTGATGGAGTATCTGAAGCGACAGTACTTACTGATGGATTATCTGAAGTGACAGTACTTAGTGATGGAGTATTCTGAACCCATGGTGCTTGCTGATGAGGTATCTGAACCCACAATACTTACTGATGGAGTATCAGAAGTGACAGTCCTTAGTGATGGAGTATCTGAAGTGACAGTACCTACTGATGGAATATCTGAAGCGACAAAACTTACTGATGGAATATCTGAGGTGACTGTACCCACTGATGGAGTATTTGAACCCACAGCACTTACTGATGGAGTATCTGAAGTGACAGTACCCACTGATGCAATATCTGAAGCGACAGTACTTACTGATGGAGTATCTGAAGTGACAGTACTTACTGATGGAGTATCTGAAGCCACAGTACTTACTGATGGAATATCTGAAGCCACAGTAATTACTGATGGAGTATCTGAACACACATTACTTGCTGATGGAGTATCTGAACCCACAGTATTTACTAATGGAGTATATGAACCCACAGTACTGACTGATGGAGTATCTGACCCCAAAGTATTTACTAATGGAGTATCTGAACCCACAGTATTTACTAATTGTGCATCTGAACCCACAGTACTTACTGATGAAGTATCTGAACCCACAGTACTTACTGATGAAGTATCTGAACCCACAGTACTTACTGATGGAGGATCTGAAGCCACAGTACTTACTGATGGAGTATCTCAAGCGACAGTACTTGCTGATGGAGTATCTGAACCCACAGTACTTACTGATGGAGTATCTGAACCACAGTACTTACTGATGGAGTATCTCAAGCGACAGTACTTACTGATGGAGTATCTGAAGCGACACTACTTACTGATGGAGTATCTGAACCCACAGTATATACTGATGGAGTATCTGAACCCACAGTACTTACTGAAGGAGTGTCTGAATCGACAGTATTCCTGATGGAGTATCTGTACCCACAATACTTACTGATGGAGTATCTGAACCCACAGTACTTACTGATGGAGTATCTGAACACACATTACTTACTGATGGAGTATCTGAACCCACAGTACTTACTTATGGAGTATCTGAAGCAACAGTACTTACTGATGGAGTATCTGAACCCACAGTACTTACTGATGGAGTATCTGAAGCGACAGTACTTTCTGATGGAGTATCTGAAGCGACAGTACTTACTGATGGAGTATCTGAACCCACAGTACTTACTGATGGAGTATCTGAAGCGACAGTACTTACTGATGGAATATCTGAAGTGACAGTACTAACTGATGGAGTATCTGAAGCAACAGTTCTTTCCGATGGAGTATCTGAACCCACAGTACTTACTGATGGAGTATCTGAAGTGACAGTACCCACTGATGCAATATCTGAAGCGACAGTACTTACTGATGGAGTATCTGAACCCACAGTACTTACTGATGGAATATCTGAAGCCACAGTACTTACTGATGGAGTAGCTCTACCCACAGTACTTAGTGATGGAGTATCTGAATCCACAGTACTTACTGATGGAATATCTGAACCCACAGTACTTACTGATGGAGTATCTGAAGCGACAGTACTTACTGATGGAGTATCTGAACCACAGTACTTACAGATGGAGTATCTCAACCCACAGTACTTAGTGATGGAGTATCTGAAGTGACAGTACTTACTGATGGAGTATCTGAAGCCACAGTGCTTACTGATGGAGTGTCTGAACCCACAGTACTTACGGATGGAGTATCTGAACCCACAGTGATTACTGATGGAGTGTCTGAAGCGACAGTATTACTGATGGATTATCTGTACCCACAATACTTACTGATGGAGTATCTGAATCCACAGTACTTACTGATGGAGTATCTGAAGCCACAGTACTTACTAATGGAGTATCTTAACCCACAGTACTTACTGATGGAGTATCTGGACCCACAGTAACTACTCATGGAGTATCTGAACCCACAGTATTTACTAATGGAGTATCTGAACCCACAGTACTGACTGATGGAGTATCTGACCCCAAAGTACTTACTAATGGAGTATCTGAACCCACAGTATTTACTAATTGTGCATCTGAACCCACAGTACTTACTGATGGAGGATCTGAAGCCACAGGACTTACTGATGGAGTATCTGAAGCCATGGTACTTACTGATGGAGTATCAGAAGTGACAGTACTTACTGATGAAGTATCTGAACCCACAGTACTTACTGATGGAGTATCTGAACCACAGTACTTACTGATGGAGTCTCTCAAGCGACAGTACTTACTGATGGAGTATCTGAAGCGACACTACTTACTGATGGAGTATCTGAACCCACAGTATTTACTGATGGAGTATCTGAACCCACAGTACTTACTGAAGGAGTGTCTGATGCGACAGTATTCCTGATGGAGTATCTGTACCCACAATACTTACTGATGGAGTATCTGAACCCACAGTACTTACTGATGGAGTATCTGAACACACATTACTTACTGATGGAGTATCTGAACCCACAGTACTTACTGATGGAGTATCTGAAGCAACAGTACTTACTGATGGAGTATCTGAACCCACAGTACTTACTGATGTAGAGTATCTGAAGCGACAGTACTTTCTGATGGAGTATCTGAAGCAACAGTACTTACTGATGGAGTATCTGAACCCACAGTACTTACTGATGGAGTATCTGAAGCGACAGTACTTACTGATGGAATATCTGAAGTGACAGTACTTACTGATGGAGTATCTGAAGCAACAGTTCTTACCGATGGAGCATCTGAACCCGCAGTACTTACTGATGGAGTATCTGAACCCACAGTACTTACTGATGGAGTATCTGAACCCACAGTACTGACTGATGGAGTATCTGAACCCACAGTACTTACTGATGGAATATCTGAACCCACAGTACTTACTGATGGAGTATCTCAACCCACAGTACTTAGTGATGGAGTATCTAAAGCGACAGTACTTACTGATGGAGTATCTGAACCCACAGTACTTACTGATGGAGTATCTGAACCACAGTACTTAGTGATGGGAGTATCTGAAGCGACAGTACTTACTGATGGAGTATCTGAAGCGACAGTACTTACTGATGGAGTATCTGAAGTGACAGTACTTAGTGATGGAGTATCTGAAGTGACAGTACCCACTGATGCAATATCTGAAGTGACAGTACTTACTGATGGAGTATCTGAAGTGACAGTACTTACTAATGGAGTATCTAAACCCACAGTAATTACTGATGGAGTATCTGAAGTGACAGTATTACTGATGGAGTATCTGTACCCACAATACTTACTGATGGAGTATCTGAAGCCACAGTACTTACTGATGGAATATCTGAACACACATTACTTACTGATGGAGTATCTGAACCCACAGTACTTACTGATGGAGTACCTGAAGCGACAGTATTACTGATGGAGTATCTGAACCCACAGTACTTACTGATGGAGTATCTGAACCCACAGTACTTACTGATGGAATATCTGAACCACAGTACTTACTGATGGAGTACCTGAAGTGACACTACTTACTGATGGAGTATCTGAAGCGACAGTACTTACTGATGGAGTATCTGAAGCGACAGTACTTACTGAAGGAGTATCTGAAGTGACAGTACTTAGTGATGGAGTATTCTGAACCCATGGTGCTTGCTGATGAGGTATCTGAACCCACAATACTTACTGATGGAGTATCAGAAGTGACAGTCCTTAGTGATGGAGTATCTGAAGTGACAGTACCTACTGATGGAATATCTGAAGCGACAAAACTTACTGATGGAATATCTGAGGTGACCGTACCCACTGATGGAGTATTTGAACCCACAGCACTTACTGATGGAGTATCTGAAGTGACAGTACCCACTGATGCAATATCTGAAGCGACAGTACTTACTGATGGAGTATCTGAAGTGACAGTACTTACTGATGGAGTATCTGAAGCGACAGTATTACTGATGGAGTATCTGTACCCACAATACTTACTGATGGAGTATCTGAAGCCACAGTACTTACTGATGGAGTATCTGAACACACATTACTTACTGATGGAGTATCTGAAGCGACAGTACTTACTGATGGAGTATCTGAACCCACAGTACTTACTGATGGAGTATCTGAAGCGACAGTACTTACAGATGGAGGATCTGAACCACAGTACTTACTGATGGAGTATCTCAACCCACAGTACTTATTGATGGAATATCTGAAGCGACAGTATTACTGATGGAGTATCTGAACCCATAGTACTTACTGATGGAGTATCTGAACCCACAGTACTTACTGATGGAGTATCTGAACCCACAAGACTTACTGATGGAGTACCTGAAGTGACAGTACTTACTGATGGAGTATCTGAAGTGACAGTACTTACTGATGGAGTATCTGAACCCACAGTACTTACTGATGGATTATCTGAAGCGACAGTACTTACTGATGGAGTATCTGAAGCGACAGTACTTACTGATGGAGTATCTGAACCCACAGTACTTACTGATGGAGTATCTGAAGCGACAGTACTTACTGATGGAGTATCTCAACCCACAGTACTTATTGATGGAGTATCTGAAGCGACAGTATTACTGATGGAGTATCTGAACCCATAGTACTTACTGATGGAGTATCTGAACCCACAGTACTTACTGATGGAGTATCTGAACCCACAAGACTTACTGATGGAGTATCTGAACCCACAGTACTTACTGATGGAGTATCTGAACACACATTACTTACTGATGGAGTATCTGAACCCACAGTACTTACGGCTGGAGTACCTGAAGTGACAGTACATACTGATGGAGTGTCTGAACCGACAGTACTTACTGATGGAGTATCTGAAGCGACAGTACTTTCTGATGGAGTATCTGAAGCGACAGTACATACTGATGGAGTATCTGAACCCACAGTACTTAATGATGGAGTATCTGAGCCCACAGTACTTACTGATGGAATATCTGAACCCACAGTACTTACTGATGGAGTATCTGAACCCACAGTACTTACTGATGGAATATCTAAACCCACAGTACTTACTGATGGAGTATCTGAACCCACAGTACTTACTGATGGAGTATCTGAAGCGACAGTACTTACTGATGGAGTATCTGAACCACAGTACTTACTGATGGAGTATCTCAACCCACAGTACTTCGTGATGGAGTATCTAAAGCGACAGTACTTACTGATGGAGTATCTGAACCCACAGTACTTACTGATGGAGTATCTGAAGTGACAGTATTACTGATGGAGTATCTGTACCCACAATACTTACTGATGGAGTATCTGAACCCACAGTACTTACTGATGGAGTATCTGAACACACATTACTTACTGATGGAGTATCTGAACCCACAGTACTTACTGATGGAGTACCTGAAGCGACAGTACTTACTGATGGATTATCTGAAGCGACAGTACTTACTGATGGAGTATCTGAAGCGACAGTACTTACTGATGGAGTATCTGAACCCACAGTACTTACTGATGGAGTATCTGAAGCGACAGTACTTACAGATGGAGGATCTGAACCACAGTACTTACTGATGGAGTATCTCAACCCACAGTACTTATTGATGGAGTATCTGAAGCGACAGTATTACTGATGGAGTATCTGAACCCATAGTACTTACTGATGGAGTATCTGAACCCACAGTACTTACTGATGGAGTATCTGAACCCACAAGACTTACTGATGGAGTACTGAACCCACAGTACTTACTGATGGAGTATCTGAACACACATTACTTACTGATGGAGTATCTGGACCCACAGTACTTACGGCTGGAGTACCTGAAGTGACAGTACATACTGATGGAGTATCTGAACTGACAGTACTTACTGATGGAGTATCTGAAGCGACAGTACTTTCTGATGGAGTATCTGAAGCGACAGTACATACTGATGGAGTATCTGAACCCACAGTACTTAATGATGGAGTATCTGAGCCCACAGTACTTACTGATGGAATATCTGAACCCACAGTACTTACTGATGGAGTATCTGAACCCACAGTACTTACTGATGGAATATCTAAACCCACAGTACTTACTGATGGAGTATCTGAACCCACAGTACTTACTGATGGAGTATCTGAAGCGACAGTACTTACTGATGGAGTATCTGAACCACAGTACTTACTGATGGAGTATCTCAACCCACAGTACTTAGTGATGGAGTATCTAAAGCGACAGTACTTACTGATGGAGTATCTGAACCCACAGTACTTACTGATGGAGTATCTGAACCCACAGTACTTACTGATGGAGTATCTGAAGTGACAGTATTACTGATGGAGTATCTGTACCCACAATACTTACTGATGGAGTATCTGAACCCACAGTACTTACTGATGGAGTATCTGAACACACATTACTTACTGATGGAGTATCTGAACCCACAGTACTTACTGATGGAGTACCTGAAGCGACAGTACTTACTGATGGAATATCTGAAGTGACAGTACATACTGATGGAGTATCTGAAGTGACAGTACTTACTGATGGAGTATCTGAACCCACAGTACTTACTGATGGAGTATCTGAAGCGACAGTACTTACTGATGGAGTATCTGAACCCACAGTACTTACTGATGGAATATCTGAAGGGACAGTACTTACTGATGGCGTATCTGAACCCACAATACTTACTGAAGGAGTATCTGAAGTGACAGTACTTACTGATGGAGTATATGAACCCACAGTACTTTCTGATGGAATATCTGAAGTGACAGTACTTATTGATGGAGTATCTGAACCCACAGTACTTACTGATGGAGTATCTGAAGCGACAGTACTTACTGATGGAGTACCTGAAGTGACAGTACTTACTGATGGAATATCTGAATTGACATTCCCTACTGATGGAGTACCTGTAGCGACAGTACTTACTGATGGAGTATCTGAAGTGACAGTACTTACTGATGGAGTACCTGAAGTGACAGTACTTACTGATGGAATATCTGAATTGACAGTCCTTACTGATGGAGTACCTGTAGCGACAGTACTTACTGATGGAGTATCTGAAGTGACAGTTCTTACTGATGGAATATCTGAATCCACAGTACTTACTGATGAAATACCTGAACCCACAGTACTTACTGTTGGAGTATCTGAACAAACAATACTTACTGATGGAGTACCTGAACCCACAGTGCTTACTGATGGAGTAGCTGAAGTGACAGTACTTACTGATGGAATATCTGAATCCACAGTACTTACTGATGGAATACCTGAACCCACAGTACTTACTGTTGGAGTATCTCAACAAACAATACTTACTGATGGAGTATCTGAACCCACAGTACTTACTGATGGAGTATCTGAACCCACAGTACTTACTGATGGAATATCTGAAGCGACAGTACTTACTGATGGAGTATCTGAACCCACAATACTTACTGAAGGAGTATCTGAAGTGACAGTACTTACTGATGGAGTATATGAACCCACAGTACTTTCTGATGGAATATCTGAAGTGACAGTACTTATTGATGGAGTATCTGAACCCACAGTACTTACTGATGGAGTATCTGAAGCGACAGTACTTACTGATGGGGTATCTGAAGTGACAGTACTTACTGATGGAGTATCTGAAGAGACAGTGCTTACTGATGGAGTATCTGAACCCACAGTACTTACTGATGGAGTATCTGAACCCACAGTACTTACTGATGGAGTATCTGAACCCACAGTACTTACTGATGGAGTATCTGAAATGACAGTACTTACTGATGGAGTATCTGAACGCACAGTACTTTCTGATGGAGTATCTGAACCCACAGTACTTTCTGATGGAGTATCTGAAGTGACATTACTTACTGATGGAGTATCTGAAGCGACAGTACTTACTGATGGAGTATCTAAACCCACAGTACTTACTTACTGATGGAGTATCTGAACCCACAGTACTTACTGATGGAGTATCTGAACCCACAGTACTTAATGATGGAGTATCTGAACCCACAGTACTTACTGATGGAGTATCTGAAGTGACAGTGCTTACTGATGGAGTATCTGAACCCATAGTACTTACTGATGGAGTATCTGAACCCACAGTACTTACTGATGGAGTATCTGAAGAGTCAGTGCTTACTGATGGAGTATCTGAACCCACAGTACTTACTGATGGAGTATCTGAAGAGACAGTACTTGCTGATGGAGTATCTGAAACGACAGTACTTGCTGATGGAATATCTGAAGCGACAGTACTTACTGATGGAGTATCTGAAATGACAGTACTTACTGATGGAGTATCTGAACCCACAGTACTTTCTGATGGAGTATCTGAAGTGACAGTACTTACTGATGGAGTATCTGAAGCGACAGTACTTACTGATGGAGTATCTCAACCCACAGTACTTGCTGATGGAGTATCTGAACCCACAGTAGTTACTGATGGAGTATCTGAAGTGACAGTACTTACTGATGGAGTATCTGAAGCGACAGTACTTACTGATGGAGTATCTGAACCCACAGTACTTACTGATGGAGTATCTGAACCCACAGTACTTACTGATGGAGTATCTGAAGTGACAGTACCCACTGATGGAGTATCTGAAGCGACAGTACTTACTGATGGAGTATCTGAACCCACAGTACTTACTGATGGAGTATCTGAACCCACAGTACTTACTGAGGGAGTATCTGAACCCACAGTACTTACTGATGGAGTATCTGAAGAGACAGTACTAACTGATGGAGTATCTGAACCCACAGTACTTACTGGTGGAGTATCTGAACCCACAGTACTTACTGAGGGAGTATCTGAACCCACAGTACTTACTGATGGAGTATCTGAACCCACGCTATTTGCTGATGGAGTATCTGAAGCAACAGTACCTACTGATGGAGGCCTCGATTTCGCCAATGGGTGCGAGTTGTGCGCGGGCAGTCACGGTGATATGTGGTGACCATGCTCCCGGCTCCAGCACGCCCTCTGACAGAAATGTTCCCCTTATTGGGATTGTTAAGCATGCCCTGCGATGTTCCCGGCCAATTTAAAGCAAGCAGGTCTGATGACATCATCTGATGACACGTCATCAGCTGGTTTCCTTAAAGGGACCCTGGCCAACTTTTTAAAAATTCTTCTGTCAGTTTTCTACAGCATTGATCTACTGCAAACATGGACAAGCACTGCACAAAGTTGCATGGCTGCACCCAGGCTCTCCCATGACTCCCTCCAGATATTAAGGAGGGAGTCTTCAAACGCAGGGTGTTTCTCTGCCCATCCAATGGAAGAAAGAGATCTCCCCAGGACACCAACGCAACTTGGTTGCACATTGTACAGAAGGGCACAAGCAGGGATGTGATCAGGAGGACCTGGCTGCAGTGGCACAAACATTTCAATGATCTCAGTACATCACAAAACATTACTGCAAAGCCACACTCAATCTCATCCTGCTGTGCCACTCATTACATCCCCATCACTGCCTTCCCTACCCTACTCCTGCACATCCTTACTCACACCAACTTACCTTGCACCTCCACCTATCCCTCTCTCTCTCTAGCTACATTATCAGTTCCCCATCTCACTAGCCACCCCTCACACTCACCCTCATCCTTGTCCAATCATACCAACTAACAACACACAAGGGTAGGCACCTGGATGTTTTACTCAATGTTCATTTAGACATTCTGCTAATGTGTTGTCAAACATTGAAATATTCATTTTGACATTTTGTGTTGTTGGACAGATTTCTGTGCACCTTTGGAAGTGGCTTAGTGAGTTGTTGTAAATGGTCAGACATAACGGTACCCTGCACAATGGTGATGGGTGTGAAAGGAATGACTTGGGCATTATGGGTTGGTTTATGGTGTTGGTGTGGGGTGGTGTCAATCTGGCACATCATGTGGCAGTCAGGGTGTACAGCATGAAGTGAAGTCAATCTGGCCATGGTGAGACCATCCCTGGGCTCACGGGCAGCAATGTGGTCCGGTGCTAATGCCCTGTGTCCTGTGCAGCATCAGGTGATTCCAGAGAAGGTTGGTGTTGTTGTTGGTGATGCTGGTGTGCCTGGTGATGTTGGTGTTGGGGCTGATTGTGGTGGGATTCTGAGGACCAAGGTGAAATTTTGACAAGAGCTACAATGTTGCTGGAATAGATGACAGGTGAGGTTGAAATGACAGAAGTGATCTGTCACTGGTGAGAGAGGTTGCTCCAAGGAGGTGACAGTGAAGAGGGAGTTCACTGCAAATAGTTCTGGATCTGTGTACAGCTCAAAGGTGTCTTTCAAATCCTGAAGGATTCATCTTCTGACATTGAAAAGTGAACAGCTGTGAAATGGTAGCTTTTATACCACTTCTTCAGGTGTCAACTTACCAAAGCATTAGAGGGTCACTGATCCTGATTCCATTTACCTGGTGAGTTCCCTGAGGGATGGCAGATTCATCAAAAAGTTGGAAAATTGTAAATGCCTGCTTTTAATCCTCTTAAATAGCACTAAACTACCAGTTCCTTAACGAAGTGGCCCGCCGTTTGGTGTCGGGTGTGTGATCCGCACACAGACCATACAGCTGAGAAAATGACATGGAGTGGGATCCTGTCCTGCTGTCAATCAGGGCCATTTTAACAGCGGGCCCGCCTCCAAACCCGCACACACAGGGCTGGGAAGATGCAGTATCTGAACCGACAATAGTTACTGATGGAGTATCTGAAGTGACAGTACTTACTGATGGAGTATCTGAACCCACAGTACTTACTGATGGAGTATCTGAAGCGACAGTACTTACTGATGGGGTATCTGAAGTGACAGTACTTACTGATGGAGTATCTGAAGCGACAGTACTTACTGATGGAGTATCTGAACCCACAGTACTTACTGATGGAGTATCTGAAGCAACATTACTTACTGATGGAGTATCTGAACCCACAGTACTTACTGATCGAGTATCTGAAGAGACAGTACTAACTGATGGAGTATCTGAACCCACAGTACTTACTGATGGAGTATCTGAACCCACAGTACTTACTGATGGAGTATCTGAAGAGACAGTGCTTACTGATGGAGTATCTGAAACGACAGTACTTGCTGATGGAATATCTGAAGCGACAGTACTTACTGATGGAGTATCTGAAGTGACAGTACTTACTGATGGAGTATCTGAACCCATAGTACTTACTGATGGATTATCTGATGTGACAGTACTAACTGATGGAGTATCAGAAGTGACAGTACTTACTGATGAAGTATCTGAACCCACAGTACTTACTGATGGAGTATCTGAAATGACAGTACTTACTGATGGAGTATCTGAACCCACAGTACTTTCTGATGGAGTATCTGAACCCACAGTACTTTCTGATGGAGTATCTGAAGTGACAGTACTTACTGATGGAGTATCTGAAGCGACAGTACTTACTGATGGAGTATCTCAACCCACAGTACTTACTGATGGAGTATCTGAACCACAGTACTTACTGATGGAGTATCTGAAGCGACAGTACTTACTGATGGAGTATCTGAAGCGACAGTACTTACTGATGGAGTATCTGAACCCTCAGTACTTACTGATGGAGTATCTGAACCCACAGTACTTACTGATGGAGTATCTGAAGCGACAGTATTACTGATGGAGTATCTGTACCCACAATACTTACTGATGGAGTATCTGAACCCACAGTACTTACTGATGGAGTATCTGAACACACATTACTTACTGATGGAGTATCTGAACCCACAGTACTTACTGATGGAGTATCTGAAGCGACAGTACTTACTGATGGAGTATCTGAAGCGACAGTACTTACTGATGGAGTATCTGAAGCGACAGTACTTACTGATGGAGTATCTGAACCCACAGTACTTTCTGATGGAGTATCTGAAGCGACAGTACTTACTGATGGAATATCTGAAGTGACAGTACTTACTGATGGAGTATCTGAAGTGACAGTACTTACTGATGGAGTATCTGAACCCACAGTACTTACTGATGGAGTATCTGAAGCGACAGTACTTACTGATGGAGTGTCTGAACCCACAGTACTTACTGATGGAATATCTGAAGTGACAGTACTTACTGATGGAGTATCTGAACCCACAGTACTTACTGATGGAGTATCTGAAGCGACAGTACTTACTGATGGAGTATATGAACCCACAGTACTTTCTGATGGAATATCTGAAGTGACAGTACTTATTGATGGAGTATCTGAACCCACAGTACTTACTGATGGAGTATCTGAAGCGACAGTACTTACTGATGGAGTATCTGAACCCACAATACTTACTGATGGGGTATCTGAAGTGACAGTACTTACTGATGGAGTATCTGTACCCACAGTACTTACTGATGGAGTATCTGAAGCGACAGTACTTACTGATGGAGTATCTGAAGTGACAGTACTTACTGATGGAGTATCTGAACCCACAATACTTACTCATGGAGTATCTGAACCCACAGTACTGACTGATGGAGTATCTGAAGCGACAGTACTTACTGATGGAATATCTGAAGTGACAGTACTTACTGATGGAGTATCTGAACCCACAGTACTTACTGATGGAGTATCTGAAGAGACAGTACTTACTGATGGAGTACCTGAAACGACAATACTTGCTGATGGAGTATCTGAAGTGACAGTACTTACTGATGGAGTATCTGAACGCACAGTACTTACTGATGGAGTATCTGAACCCACAGTACTTACTGATGGAGTATCTGAACCCACAGTACTTACTGATGGAGTATCTCAAGTGACAGTACTAACTGATGGAGTATCTGAACCCACAGTACTTACTGATGGAGTATCTGAACCCACAGTACTTACTGATGGAGTATCTGAAATGACAGTACTTACTGATGGAGTATCTGAACCAACAGTACTTTCTGATGGAGTATCTGAAGTGACAGTACTTACTGATGGAGTATCTGAAGCGACAGTACTTACTGATGGAGTATCTGAACCCACAGTACTTACTGATGGAATATCTGAAGTGACAGTACTTACTGATGGAGTATCTGAAGCGACAGTACTTACTGATGGAGTATCTGAACCCACAGTACTTACTGATGGAGTATCTGAACCCACAGTACTTACTGATGGAGTATCTGAAGACAGTGCTTACTGATGGAGTATCTGAACCCACAGTACTTACTGATGGAGTATCTGAACCCACAGTACTTACTGATGGAGTATCTGAACCCACAGTACTTACTGATGGAGTATCTGAAATGACAGTACTTACTGATGGAGTATCTAAACCCACAGTACTTTCTGATGGAGTATCTGAAGTGACAGTACTTACTGATGGAGTATCTGAAGCGACAGTACTTACTGATGGAGTATCTGAACCCACAGTACTTACTGATGGAATATCTGAAGTGACAGTACTTACTGATGGAGTATCTGAAGCGACAGTACTTACTGATGGAGTATCTGAACCCACAGTACTTACTGATGGAGTATCTGAACCCACAGTACTTACTGATGGAGTATCTGAAGAGACAGTGCTTACTGATGGAGTATCTGAACCCACAGTACTTACTGATGGAGTATCTGAACCCACAGTACTTACTGATGGAGTATCTGAAATGACAGTACTTACTGATGGAGTATCTGAACCCACAGTACTTTCTGATGGAGTATCTGAACCCACAGTACTTTCTGATGGAGTATCTGAAGTGACATTACTTACTGATGGAGTATCTGAAGCGACAGTACTTACTGATGGAGTATCTAAACCCACAGTACTTACTTACTGATGGAGTATCTGAACCCACAGTACTTACTGATGGAGTATCTGAACCCACAGTACTTACTGATGGAGTATCTGAACCCACAGTAGTTACTGATGGAGTATCTGAAGTGACAGTGCTTACTGATGGAGTATCTGAACCCATAGTACTTACTGATGGAGTATCTGAAGAGACAGTACTAACTGATGGAGTATCTGAACCCACAGTACTTACTGATGGAGTATCTGAACCCACAGTACTTACTGATGGAGTATCTGAAGAGTCAGTGCTTACTGATGGAGTATCTGAACCCACAGTACTTACTGATGGAGTATCTGAAGAGACAGTACTTACTGATGGAGTATCTGAAACGACAGTACTTGCTGATGGAATATCTGAAGCGACAGTACTTACTGATGGAGTATCTGAAGTGACAGTACTTACTGATGGAGTATCTGAACCCATAGTACTTACTGATGGATTATCTGAAGTGACAGTACTAACTGATGGAGTATCAGAAGTGACAGTACTTACTGATGAAGTATCTGAACCCACAGTACTTACTGATGGAGTATCTGAAATGACAGTACTTACTGATGGAGTATCTGAACCCACAGTACTTTCTGATGGAGTATCTGAACCCACAGTACTTTCTGATGGAGTATCTGAAGTGACAGTACTTACTGATGGAGTATCTGAAGCGACAGTACTTACTGATGGAGTATCTCAACCCACAGTACTTACTGATGGAGTATCTGAACCCACAGTAGTTACTGATGGAGTATCTGAAGTGACAGTACTTACTGATGGAGTATCTGAAGCGACAGTACTTACTGATGGAGTATCTGAACCCACAGTACTTACTGATGGAGTATCTGAACCCACAGTACTTACTGATGGAGTATCTGAACCCACAGTACTTACTGATGGTGTATCTGAAGTGTCAGTACTTACTGATGGATATCTGAAGTGACAGTACTTACTGATGGAGCATCTGAACCCACAGTACTTTGTGATGGAGTATCTGAAGTGACAGTACTTACTGATGGTGCACCCAAGTGGGGAAATTTGTCCCTGAGCATCCTGGCTCCTTAAATGCTGGTCTGAATTCCATAAGTATGAAGCATAAGAAGATATTGTGGATTATTTTCCTGCCTCAGGCTAATCCCTGGAAAGGGGGAAGTGCCCAAGTAGTCAAGGGCATGCCAGGTTGGGAAGCAAAAAATTCTTCTGTCCTCAAATGTTTAACAATAATTTATTATAATTCCGGAGGTTGTATTTTGCAAAGTATGTATATTGTTTTCTAATTCCCCGTTTTTCTTCCCTCCTCTCCTGAAGGGGTACAAGTCAACAGGCAGGTGCCCCCTGGTTCCTTGCCCCAGTGACCAAGGAACTGGTGAGCTTTGACAGAGCGGTTCAGAAGGCTACTCCACTGCAGGGGCATCACAGCTGAGGCTGATCCTAGTTTTCACCCATGTCTGCACACACGTGTATCATAGATACCAGGGTTCAGTCTGGTTAGTTCTTGTCCTCCCCAGCCCAGGAACATTGTGACCAATGTTAGAATCCCTGTTGCTACTATATGGAACGCACTGCCTGTGGGGGATGGTAGCAGCACATTCAGTCGTAACTTTCAAAAGGGAATTGAATAAATACTTGCAAAGGCTGTGGGGAAAAAGCAAGAGTGTGGGACTAATTGCATCACTCTTTCAAAGAGCCAGAACAGATACTGTGAGCTGAATGGCCTCCTTCTGTGCTGTGAGATTCTACGCTGCTGCTTGGACTGACATCAATTCACTTAGAATAGACAGTGGACCAAACCTGAGACCTTTCTGGGTCTGTGCAGTTCACAAATAGAGGCAGTAAGGTTCATAGGAACAGGAGTAGGTCATTCAGCTGCTCGAGCTTTGCTGCCATTCAATTAGATCCCGGCTGAACTTTATCTTAACTCCATCCGGAACTCCTTCATACCCTTGCTGAACAAAAATCTATCAATCTTGGTTTCTACATTTTCAATTGACTTTGCCTCAATAAGCTCTTGTGGAGAGAGTTCCGAATTCCCAGTACCCTCTTAGTGAAGAAGTGCTTCTGACAGCAGCCCTGAACGGCCTTTTCTAATTTTAAGTTTATGCCAACCTTGTTCTGGACACACCCACCAGAGGAAATCGCTTCTCTCTATACTTTTGTAATGTATTTGGTTCATGGGTTTCTTTGCTTAAGAATTCATAGCAACACATTTTAAAAACTATTAGCAAAGGTTTAACAATCACACTACACATTACCAGTTCATCCACCTGTCTCACAACCACCTGCCTCATCATGGATAACCTGAACCCAACTGACTGGGGTTTTATTGAGTCTTGTGAACATCACGTGACTGGGTAAGTCACTCACAACTCAACAGCTCTACAACAATTTTAGTGTAAAACCTTAACTCAAGTGCCCCCTTATTAACATGGTGCACTAAATCCGACAATTAAACCAATTAACGCTTTAACCAGAAACTTAAATCAAATTAAAATTTGGTTGCCGGGGGTGATGATGCACTCCAGTCCCTCCGGCGCCCACCTCTCGCGGAAGGCCGCGAGCATAGCGATGGACACCGCGTGCTCCATCTCCAGGGACACCCTGGCTCGGATGTAACCGTGGAAGAGAGGCAGGCTGAATGACTCCCTCGACCGCCTGCTGCCTGGACCGGTTGATGGCCACCTTGGCCATGCCCAGGAGCAGTCCTACGAGGAGGCCTTCCGACCTGCCCGCTCCCCTCCACACAGGGTGCCTAAAGATCAGGAGCGTGGGACTGAAGTGCAGCCAGAATTTGAGGAGCAGCCCCTTCAAATCAACAGCTCTACAAACCTGTGAGCATACTCACGGGTGCATACATTACACCTTTCAAATCCCTTAATCATCTTAAACACCGCAATTCCCCTTTATCTTCTATACTCAAGGGAGTACAAGCCTAGTCTATGCAGCTTGTCCTCATAATCGAACCCTTTTAGCCCTGGTATAATTCTGGTGAATCTGTACTGCACCCCCGCCAAGGTCAATATATCCTTCCTGAGGTGCAATGCCCAGAATTGAACACAGAGCTCCAGATGGGGTCTCAGCACAACTCTGTACAGCTGTAGCATCACTCCCACCCCTCTGTATTCCATCTCCCGAGATAAAGGCCAACATTCCATTAGTCTTTGCAATTGTTTTTTGTGGCTGTCCACCAGAGTTCAGTGATTTCTGTACTTGGACCCTTAAATCTCTCTGATCATCTGTGTTCCTAGCTTCTCACCATTTGGAAAATAATCTGATCTATAGTTCTAAGGTCCAAAGTGGATGGCTCCTGAGGTGTATGAAATGATACAATGAACTCCGTACTGTGAGCCAGTGACTAGGTGTAACCTGGTCAGTCTTTAATGGCTTCCAGAAGTGAAGATACAAAGGTGAAGTTCAGGTTATATACGGGCCCAGCACAAGTGTACCTGTGACCCTAGGATCTCCGACAGTAGTGCCTCCTGTTGGTGGGCAGACCTTATGTACATACATTATATCATTCCCCCCCAGTTCTTGGCACGTCCATATTACAAGTTCAGACGGTCCGGAGCCCTTCGCTCCCTGGTTGACCGTCTCAGTATAATCCCAGTGCTTTCCGAGTCTCTCACGACTTGGGGCTGGGCGTTGACTGCAGTGGGTTCTTCTGATGGCTGGACGTGAGTTCGTTGGTCGTCTAAGCTCGCAATGTCTTCTTCCAACTGTTTCGGTTCGTCAGTGTGTCTTAGCTTGATATGATCAATGTGTTTCCTGCACATCTGCCCATTCTTGAGCTTAACCATATATACCCGGTTACCCTCCTTATCCGTAACATTGCCCGGGAGCCACTTAGGCCCTTGACCATGGTTAAGTACATACACTGGGTCATTTACAGATATGTTGCGTAACACTGCGGCGCGATTGTGATACAACTGCTGGCATTGACGTCGGGTTTTGACATGATCGTTAAGGTCATCTATAGTTCCGCAGGCAGGACCCCGGTGAGCGTGTGTGGCCTTGGCCTGTAACTAAGCAATATGCATGACAGACATGTCTGCAAGGAACCGCGAGTTACGTGTTTCAGGCTCTGCTTGATGGTTTGAACTGCCCGCTCCGCTTGACCATTGGACGCGGGTTTGAACGGGGCTGACCTCATGTGTTTTATGCCATTGTGTTTCATGAACTCTTGAAACTCCAGGCTCGTGAAACGCGGTCCGTTGTCGCTAACAATGATGTCTGGCAGACCATGTGTGGCAAACATGGCTTTCAGGTTCTCAATGGTGGCAGTGGAAGTGCTGGATGACATGATCACATATTCTATCTATTTGGAGTATGCATCCACCACCACAAAAAACATTTTACTGAGGAAGGGGCCCACAAAGTCGGTGTGGATTCTAGACCATGGTTTAGATGGCCATGACCACAGATTCAGTGGAGCTTCCTTTGGGGCATTGCTTAACTGCATGCAAGTGCTGCACTGATGCACGCATGACTCTAAGTCCGAGTCAATGCCAGGCCACCAAACATGGGACCTGGTGATGGCCTTCATCATGACAATACCGGGATGCGTACTATGTAACTCCCGTACAAATCTCGCCCTGCCTTTCTTGGGCATTACAACACGATTACCCCACAGTAAACGGTCGGACTGGATGGAAAGCTCATCTTTGCGACAGCTGTACGGTTTGTTTTCATCACGCATTTCCTTGGGGATGGTCGACCAGTCCCCGTTAAGAACACAACGTTGTACAACCAATAGGGTCGGATCCTGGCTGGTCCAGACTTGTTGAGCAGTGACAGGCGACCTTTCATCTCAAAGGCATCCATGACCATGAATAGTTCTGCGGGCATTGGCGTTTCCACCTCTGGTGTATCAACGGTAACCGGCTCAATGCGTCAGCGCAGTTGTCGGTGCCTGATCTATGATGAATGACATAATCATAGGCAGATAATGTCAGCGCCCACCTCTGGATGCAGGGCGGTGCATTGGTATTGATACCTTTATGTTCCGAGAGCAACGATATAAGCGGCTTGTGATCAGTTTCCAACTCGAATCGAAGCCCAAACAGGTACTGGTGCATTTTTTTTTAGCCCGTAAACACATGCTAAAGCCTCTTTCTCTACCATGCCATAGGCTCTTTCTGCCTTGGACAGGCTTCGAGATGCGTATGCAACTGGTTGTACTTTGCCTGACTCATTCACTTGCTGGAGTATGCAGCTGACCCCATAGGATGACGCATCACAGGTCAAAACTAGACGCTTGCATGGGTCATACAGTACCAGTAGCTTGTGGGAACACAACAGATTTCTAGCCTTCTCAAAGGCTCTGTCTTGAAGTTCACCCCACACCCAGTTGTCTCCTTTCCTGAGCAGCTTGTGCAAAGGCTCTAATACTGTGCTCAATTTGGGTAAGAAGTTACTGAAGTAGTTGAGAAGACCCAGGAACGAACACAGCTCCATCACATTCTGGGGCCAGGGTGCATTTTTGATGGCCTCTATTTTAGCGTCTGTAGGCCTGATTCCATCTGTAGCAATCTTTCGTCCAAGGAATTCAACCTCTGGTGCCATGAAAACGCACTTCGAACATTTCAGCCTGAGTCCCACTTTGTCCAGACGATGCAGAACCTCTTCCAGATTGTGCAGGTGCTCGGCGGTGTCACGACCTGTGACTAGGATGTCGTCTTGCAATACCACGTTCCTGGGGACAGATTTCCATAGGCTCTCCATGTTTCTCTGAAATATGGCTACCACCGAACAAATGCCAAAAGGGCACCTGTTGTAAATAAACAATCCTTTGTGCGTGTTGATGCATGTAAGTTTCTTTGATGATTCAACCTGTTCCTGGGCATGTAGGCCGACGTTAGATCCAATTTGGTGAATGATTTTCCCCCGGCTAGCATTGCAAAGAGGTCACCAGCTTTCGGTAGCGGGTACTGATCTTGTTTCGAAACTCGGTTGATCGTGATCTTGTCATCTCCACAAATCCTGACCGTGCCATCGCTCTTTAACAACGGAATGATGGGGCTGGCCCATTCATTAAATTCGACCGGTGAGATGACTCCCTCGCAATGTAGCCTGTCCAATTTGAGCTTGACCTTTTCTCTCATCATGTGCGGGACCGCCCTGGCTTTATGATGGATGGGCCTTGCGTCTGGGCTTAGGTGAATCTGCACCTTGGCTCCCTTGAAGCTGCCAATTCCCGGTTCAAACAGTGAGGGAAATTTGCTCTGCACTTGAGCACACAAATCATCATCCGCTGATGACAAAGCTTTGATTTGTACCATTTCCATTTTATTTTCTCGAGCCAACTCCTGCCGAATAATGATGTGCCACTGCCCGGGATTATCCATAACGGTAGGTCATGAACCACTCCCTCATACGACACTCTTATTGCTGCACTACTGATCACTGATATGAGTTCTTTGGTGTAGGTACGCAACTTCGCATTTATCGGACTCAGCTTGGGTCTCTCTGCCTTGGTCCCTCATAGCTTTTCGAAAGTCCTCTGGCTCATTATCGATTGATTCGCACCCGTGTCTAATTCCATGGATACCGGCACGCCGTTTAATTTTAGCTCCATCATTACTGGTTGGCGCTTTGTTAGGAACGCACGTACGCTATACACTTCCTCCTCGAAGCTCTCAAATGCCCCGGGCTGCATCACCAGATCCACGCTGAATTGATCATCATCCACGTGGTGTGTCGCAGCTCGCTTGCTCTGCTGCGGACACGTCCACTGAAGATGCCCTGTCTTCGCACACCCTCTGCATACATACTGCCTGAAGCGGCACTGATGGGGTCGGTGATTACCTCCGCAACGCCAACACGTTGAGCTCGGATTTGCGCCCAATGGCGGGCTTTGAGCAGCTCCCGTTCTCGCATACGCAGTCGAGTAGGCCCTCGATGGTGAACTTTGAGTGGCTCCCGGTCTTGCAGACGCAGTCGAGTAGGCCCTGCCATGTGCAGCTCTGCCGGCCGTAGGTACAATTTGGTACACAATACTTGCCGTGGAGTTCCTGTTTTGTCGCGATATCTGCTTTTCTGCGTGGACATGCAAGCCTGGGCGATGGTGATGACCTTGCTGAGGTCCGGCGTCTCCGCAGCCAGCAGCTTACTTAAGATCGCCTCGTGGTTGACCCCGATCACGAAAAAGTCACAGCATGTCTTCCAACGCAGGCCCAAATTTGCAAGGCCCTACAAGACGTCTCAGGCCGGCAACAAATGCCGCTGCATCCTGGCTCATATGTGTGCAACAACAACTTGTATTTATATAGCACCTTTAACATAGTGAAACGTTAGTGCTTCACAGGAGCATTATGAGATAAAAAATTTTACACCGAGCCGCATTAGGGCAGGTGACCAAAAGCTTGGTTAAAGAGGAAGATTTTAAGGAGAGTCTTGAAAGAGGAAAGAGAGGTGGAGAGGCGGAGAGATTTAGGCAGGGAGTTCTAGAGCTTGGAGCCTAGGCAACAGAAGGCACGGCCACCAATGGTCAAGCGATTATAATCAGGGATGCTCAGGGGGGCAGAATTAGAGGAGTGCAGACATCCCGGGGGGGAGGGGGGGGTGGGGTTGTGGGGCTGGAGGAGATTACAGAGATAGGGAGTAACGAGACCTTGGAGGGATTTGAAAACAAGAATGATAATTTTGAAATCAAGGCATTCCTTACCCGGAAGCCAATGTAGGTCAGCAAGCACAGGGGTGATGGGTGAGCGGGACTTGGTGCGAGTTAGGGCACAGGGCAGCCGAGTTTTGGATGAGTTCAAGTTTATGTAGTCCAAGTGCTCAGTCATTCTGCCCCTAATAACAGATTCTAGTAATTTCCCCGCAACTGATGTTAGACTAATAGGCCTATAATTTCCTAGTTTATCTCTCCTGCTCTTCTTAAATAATGGAGTGACATTGGAAGTTTTCCCATCCAAGGGGGCAATTCCTGAGGTGGAAAGCATCAAGTCCTGGAGATTTGTCTTTCTTTAATCTCGTTAGATTCTCCATCACCATTTCATTTACTGATACTGAATCTAGTTAGTTCCTCCCCGTGATTTATTTGTAGTTTTCCTTGTATCTCTGGTACTTTCTCCTCATCCTCATCCTCATCCTATACTGTGAAGACCAATACAAAGTCGTTATTTAGTCAGTCTGCCATTTCCTGATTTCCAATGACTGTATCACCTGCACCTATCATTCAGGGGCCCATATCACTCTCAGCCTCCCGCATTCTCTTAGTATATTTGTAAAAACCTTAGTGATGTTCTTGATTTCCTTCGCAAGCTTTTTCTCTTATTCCTCGTTACAGCTCTTGCCTCTTCCTTTGTATGCCTTTGCTGTTCTTTATATCTTCCCAGTCTGCCTTTCATTTAGTTTTATACTATCTCTCACTTCCCTTGTGTACCAAGGTTGTTTCATTACTCCAGTCGAGCTCTTGCCCTTTAGGCCTTGTATTCTGCCAAATTCTTTCGTGAACTGTTCATCATAGTTTTACCCGTTGATAGTTCTGCCCAGTCTATTGTGGTCAATTCCTGCCTCACCCCTCCACAGTCAGGCCTTACCTAAATTTAAAACGTTCGATTTCTTACTAAGTTTGGAATCTCCGTTCTGTTGAGTGTATATCTACTGTTCGATGCACAGATATGCACCGATAAAACAGGCACCTGTATATTTGGCATGCACGATGGCTGAAAGAATTTAATCCACCACCTGGGGCAAGGTTGATGCAGATGAGGGAGATCCCAGGTTTCAATCCACAGTCTGTGCTCACGGTCTGGGTGATTAGGAAGTCTACAGTTGTCCTCAGTGTCCCCAAAACTTGAAATGGCGAAGCCAGGGTTTCTGCTCCTGATCACTATGCAGTGACGCCTACCGGAAATTCTGCATCTTTGGATGTTAGGAAATTATAGGATCAGGCTTTACTGCGATGCCCTGCACAGTTGAATAGCCTCTAAACAATCACTCCCGAGATTTACATAGAAATAATGGTCACTTGGCCGAGATGCTGGAGAACGACTGATGCCCATGGAACTGAGGCTTGGTAAGAGTCAGCACCTTCAGGAGAGGAGAAACCGGGGCAGTGGGAGAGGGACTGGCATGTACACAACAGCTGTGCTAGATTCCGTACACAGTCAGACCACAGGACGTCTCAAATGCCTGCTGACAGGAGGATATTGGATGACTTTGCCAAGGGCTGGTGCCATCTGTATCAGTCATACTCCAAGCTGCCACTATCACAGTTTCTCTCTGTCTCCGTCTCTAATTTTCTGTCATTCTCTCATTCTCTGTGTCCTTCTCACTGTCTTCCTTTCTCTTTCTCTCCCTCTTTCGTTCTCACTCCCTCTCTCACCCTTTTCACTCTCTGTCTCCTTACATTCTTTCTCTATTTCTCACTTTCACAACCTCTCTCTTCTCTTTCCCCTCTCATTTTCTTAGCCAAACTCTGCCTCAATTTTTCTCTCCCTTTCTTTCTCATTCCTTCTCTTCCCCCTCTTTCTCAGATCCTCTCTACCTCTCTAATTTTTCCTTTCGTCTCGTTCCCTCTGCCTGTTCCATTTTTTCTCTCCTGTGCTCTCATTCTCTTTCTCTCACTCTGCCTCGCACACAGAAGGTTGCGTTCACTGTGAGCAGCACAGCCTTGTGAGAGCTGATCGAATTTAAAGGGGCAGCACCTTCCCAGAAAACATGGCAGGTGTTCCCACGACGATGTTTAAACACACACAGTGTGCTGATGTAAGCGCCGTCAGAGGGCAATGTTCCATCAGTTGCATGAAAGAAAGAAAAGAAGGACTTGCATTTATATAGTGCCAGTCACAGCCTCAGGACGTCCCAATGCACTTTACAGCCATTGGAGTGTAGTCACTGTTGCATTGCAAGAAACAGAGCAGCCAATTTGCGCACAGCAAGCTCCCAAAAACATCAATGTGATAATGACCAGATAATCTGGTTTTGGTGATGTTGATTGAGGGATAGGTATTGGCCAGGGCACCGGGGATAATACGAAAAAGCTGACCGGAGTCTCGGTTAACGTCTCATCTGAAAGACGGCACCTCCAACAGAGCAGCACTCCCTCAGTACTGCACTGGAGTGTCGGCCTAGATTGTTGTGCTCAAGTCCTTGGAGTATGGATGACTCTTCATTTTTAGTGTTTCCAGAACCGAGCTTTATGCGCTGAGAGCACATAGCGGGAATTCAGGCACATGCTCAATTTACCATCCACTACTGTTACTGTGCACACCCAAACTCTCGTTCCCCCAGTGTACAAAGCCAAGAATGCTAAATGTACTCCCTGATGGGAGTGGCAGTTATAACGCATGGCTCCACAGGCTCCCCATACCACAAATTACAAACATTTCTCATGGATACAGTGTCACTTTAAGACGCACAGGAAGCCAACGAAATGAAATCTCAATGATTCTCAAAGGCACAAGAGGCATTCAGTGATGGTAAATAATCCATTCCCTTAATACGTTGCTAGGCTGTCATCACTGACCTTTGCAGTCCTCCTGCTCGATATCGATCTATGCCGGAGAGTGATTTCAGCACAGTATGATTTCATTTGCACTGAGTGATGCATTACCTACAGTATGCTGCCAAACAGTTACTTCACTGCTGATGGCCCAGTGAATGTGCAGGAGATGCAATAGTTTGTTGCTGATGAAGTGACTGATGCGGGTGTGCGGCTGCTCTCTGTGTATGGTCCCACTTAGTATCCAAAGGGGCTTGTGTGGGGACTGGGTGGGGCAGTGCGTTAGACCCTGGCTGTTTGGTTCCAGGAGATGGGTTCAAATCCAACTCCCACTGCTGTTGATGAAAGTTTCTGTTAATATTTACTCCCTGTTTTTGTGGTTCATGGTGAAGTGGTATCTTCTGTAAGCTGACTGAGTTTGTGCCTTTTTATGTGGGCCTAGGATTAACACCTGGCCCTAAATTACGGT
Organism: Pristiophorus japonicus; assembly: GCF_044704955.1. Taxonomy (NCBI): domain Eukaryota; kingdom Metazoa; phylum Chordata; class Chondrichthyes; family Pristiophoridae; genus Pristiophorus; species Pristiophorus japonicus. The sequence goes on along the minus strand of NC_091989.1, from coordinate 97,164,820 downwards.
CCCTATCTCTGTAACCTCCTCCAGCAGTACAACCCTCCATGAACTCTGCGTTCCTCCAATTCTGGCCATTTGTTCACCCCGATTTCTTTTGCTGTACCATTGGTAGCCATGCCTTTGGCTGCCTAGGCCTCAAACTCTGGAATTCCCTCCCTAACCCTCTCCGTCTTTCTATCCTACTTTAAGATGCTTCTTAAAACTTACCTCTCGGATCAAGCTTTTGGTCACCTGTCCTAATAACCTATTATGTAGCTCGGTGTCAGATTTTGTCTTATACCATTCCTGGAAAGTGCCTTGGGGCATTTTACTGCTACTACTAGACAGCCCCTCGTAACGAGGATGACATTCTTCACATCAAAAAAAGATGGGCTCACAGGTGTTACAATGAGTTACATCTTAAAGGGTGGAAGATGCCTGTGCGTGGATTTTTTTAACGTGTGGTGGCCGTTGCACACCAGCCACCACACAGGCTCGACAGAGCTAGGTCTTGGTCCAGTGGCGAGGATTACCCAAGACGACTGGAGATCAAGCTCTTTTGCGCCTCTCCTGGGTCACGGCCCCACTGCTTTTGTATGCTGCGCTACCCCTCGCTGGGCACAAACGCCGCGCCTGCTGGGCCCGGATCTCAACCCCCCACTATGTTCAAGGTGCTATATAAATGCATATTGGTGTTGTATATATGGATAGGTTTTACAAATTTGCAATCCCAGACAGAACTTCATGCGCTGAGAGTATATAGCAGTAATTTGGGAGCAGAAGCCAGCATAGTCAAAGTATTTCCCATCAAGTAATTTTAGGAGACAGAGGCCGAGAAATTGGCCTCCCGTTATGGCCTCCGGGGGGGCGCTAACGGGGCGCTAACCACTTACCGACCAGGCACGGCGAGACTCCCGCTAACTTGGTCGAGAGGTTTGTGGTGGCAGTAACACATTGCGCCACAATCTCCTTCACCCGGAGATCATGACATCATTGCCGTGCGCATCGCCCTGGTAACGCCCCAGACCCGAATTTTGGTTCTGCCCCCTGTAGTATCGCCGAGTGAAAACACCGACAGCTGCAGGAGGCGTTGATCGGGAGGGGGGAAGCTTCGGGGGTGAAAGTTAAAGGGGAGGTGGCCAAGGTAAGTGGAAACATTTCTACAATGCTGTTTTTCAATTTCTTTCCTTCCTCTTCGGCCGCGATCGATCGGCCCGGCCTGGCAATCTGCTACAGTGCACCAGGCTGATCGGGCTGGATCATAGCTGCCTTCGGGAACCAGCTCACTGGTCCCAATGCAGAGCCTACTGCGATGGCCCTTCCCTTTAAGGGAGGGAAGGAGCCTGGGAACACGGCAGTGATGCGCGGCCCATTACCGCCCCGCCTGCATCCTGTCGCACTCCAGGAAGGAAGAGGAGCGCTTGATTTAGCGCAAACATCGAATTTTTTAAAAAGCTGGGATTGATTAGCGCCCGGTGCTAATGATACCCAGCTGTCAAAAGTTAATGCCCCAAACGGGACATTCCTGAATTTCTCCCCCAGATACTCCTGTGGGGCCCAATGATTTCTGCACCCTAATTCCCCAAATCAGCTCTAGGCTCCTGAAGCACTGCCCTGGAATGTAAATCTATAAATCCTAATCTATACTCCACCGGCGATCACGTGGGATGTCCACTAAGACATCCTGTCTGCTTTGGAAGGAAGAAAACACCACACTGTCAGCACAAGACAGGCAGGCTAAAACTACTATTCAGATTTATTTACAGTTTGAATAATACATTGAAGCTATAAAGCACAACAAGATACTAATAGCACAACAGCAGACTTAGAGAATTTATAAACTGTTTCTAACTTTAAAATAAACAGTCCAAAATTCTGTCATTCTTGTCAGCAGCTTCTGATGGAGTCTTTGGGGCTGAAATTGACCTCCTGTGCGCCTGCTGTAAGTGCCTCTGGGAGGTGCTAATGGGCGCAAATGGTCGTGGCGAGAACAGCGCCCATCCCCCCCCCCCCACCGCACAGAACTGGGCGGAACTGAATTCCAGTAAATTACATCCCACTCCCCGGTTCCTCTGGATGTCCCCATCACCACATTAATTTGCCCTTCCATATCAAAGCCCCAAAACTGAAATGGGAGACAACAGCACGGCTGGTGGAAGGCTGCTGAGTGTCATGGCCAGAGACTACAGATGGCCGAGTAAGATGCCCTCAACCAACTCTGGGCCTGGAAGGCCCGACTGCAGACTGCACCACCTCAGGCTGGGCTGGCTGGGTGACAGGCAGCAACAAGTGTAATGGCGGAGTGGCAGTGGTGGGATCAGGAATGCTGTCATCCTGAGAGAGGTCAGCAGGTTACTGCTCCACTGACCCAATGCCACTCCCCCGGGGCAGCACCTCAGCATCCCCACCAATCTGCTGGAGCACAGATTGCTGGACTGCTGCGACACCGTGAGATCCCCGGTGGACTGTGGTGGACCGAGCAGCGATGGTGTAAAGTCCTGTCCCCTCAGTACAGATTCACACGAGGCATGTAGTGAAGTCAAGGTCACTCTGGACCTGCACCTTTATTTCACAGCTCTGGAATGCTGCACTTGCCTGAGACCTGTCCTTATATACCTGTCTCTTGCAAGTTCACCCCTGGTGGTAAGGTATGCTGGTGGTTACAGGTCATATCTTATTACAGTCATGTATAGCATGTTAGGATACAGTTATATATAATAATGTAAGATACATGACATCACCCTCCCCCAAGGTCTTATTGTCTTTATAGGTTCAGTCTCTCAGGTGGTCTACGCTCTCGCGTGGAACGTCTGAGTTGTCGTTCAGTTGTTTGCCTTGGTGTCTGTTTTTCTTTGGGTGTGGTTGCTGGTATCTTGCCTGGGCTGTCTGTTTCGATTGGTGTGATTGTTGTTGACTCACCTGGGCTGTCTGTTGGGATTGCCCTTTCCTCAGGTTGTTCCCTCTGTCTGTCTACCAGGTGTGGTGCGAGTTCCACATTGTAGTCTGCCTCTGGTTCCGCAGTGTTGTTGGTAAATCTGCTTTTGACTTGGGCTACATGCCTCCGGCAAGTTTTGCCATTGTCCATTTGTACTACCAGTAGCCTGTTTCCTTCCTTGCCCGTTACTGTCCCTGCAAGCCATTTGGGACCCCTGCCATAGTTTAGTACAAACACTTTGTCCCCTATCTCATTCCATCTCCCCCTCGAATTTCTGTTATGGTACTCAGTCAGCTTACGGCGCTTTGCCTCAACGATTTTGTGCATGTCTGGGATGATTAATGAGAGCCTTGTTTTTAAAGTCCTTTTCATCAACAGTTACGCGGTGGGGATCCCAGTCAATGAGTGCGGACAAGATCTGTATGCCAGCAGCAGTCGCGACAGGCGACCCTGCAGCATGGGACCTTGGATTTTAAGCATGCCTTGTTTAATGATTTGCACTGCTCTCTCCGCCTGGCCGTTAGAGGCCGGCATAAATGGTGCCATCTTGAAGTGATTTATGCCGTGGTCAATTATAAAGTCTTGGAATTCTGCGCTGGTGAAGCACGGACCATTGTCACTGACCAATATGTCAGGGATTCCATGTGTTGCAAGCATGGTTGCGAGGCTCTCCATAGTGGTGGAGGTTGTGCTCGAGTTTAAAATGGTGCATTCGATCCACTTTGAAAATGCATCTACAACTACGAGGAACATTTTGCCCATGAATGGGCCTGCATAGTCTACTGCACCCGTGACCACAGTTTGGTAGGCCAGGGCCAGGGGCCCAGGGGAGCCTCGCTGGGGGCATTGCTGAGTTGGATACAAATGGTGCACCTTCGAACGCAGAGCTCCAAGTCTGCGTCAATACCAGGCCACCAGACGTGGGATCTGGCTATGGCCTTCATGAGAAGAATCCCCGGGTGCTCGCGGTGGACAGGTATTTGGATTTCTTGACTCGTAGGCCTACCCGATCCAACCGCTTTAGTACTTCCTCCAAATTACAGAGATGGGAGTCGGTGTCCCTGCCCGTGATAAGTATGTCGTCTTGAAATACAACCGTCCCCGGGATGGACTTGAGCAGACTCTCCATGTTGCGCTGGAATATGGCAGCTGCCGACCTGATGCCGAATGGGCATCGATTGTACATGAAAAGGCCTCGATGTGTGTTGATGGTGGTGAGTAGCTTGGATTCCTCGGTCAATTCTTGCATCATATACGCAGATGTGAGGTCTAATTTTGAGAAAAGTTTACCACCAGCCAATGTGGCAAATAAATCCTCCGCTCTGAGCAGAGGGTACTGGTCCTGTAGGGAGACTCTGTTTATGGTAGATTTGTAGTCCCCACAGATTCGTACGGATCCATCAGGCTTCAAGACTGGGACGATGGGACTTGCCCAGTCGCTAAATTCCACAGGTGATATAATGCCTTCCCGCAGAAGCCTGTCTAGTTTGTGTTCAATCTTTTCCCTCATCACATAGGGTACAGCTCTGGCCTTGTGATGGACCGGTCTAGCATCCTGTGTGCTGTAGATTTTGACTTTGGCCCCTTTGAAAGTGCCCACACCTGGCTGAAAGAGATGTTCAAATCGCTTTATAACTGTTGAGCAGGAGGTCCGTTCCTCTAATGACATGGCATGGACATCATCCCATTTCCAGTTTAGTTTTGCCAGCCAGCTTCTCCCCAGCAGTGCTGGGGGATCTCCGGGGACAATCCACAGGGAAAGTCGGTTCACTGTCCCTTTGTGTGTGACAGAGAGCATGGCGCTGCCGAGGACTGGTACGATTTCTTTGGTATAGGTCCTTAGTGTGGTGTCGACCCTTGTGAGTTTTGGTCTGTCTCTTTTATGCGGCCACAGTTTTTCAAATTGTTGAGCGCCCATGAGAGATTGACTCACTCCCGTATCCAGCTTCATGTTGACAGGTATCCCATTGAGTAGGACCCTCATCATTATAGGAGGCGTCCTGTTGTAGGAGCAGCAGCCATTGATCGTGTTGACCCGCTGTACATCGGTGTCCCGGGTACTGTCCCCACCGTCTTCTGGTCTGCTTCCGACCCATTCGATTCGTATACCAGCCGAGCTGCTGTTCTTTTGCACATGCAGGCCAAATGCCCTGTATATTCACAGTTCCTGCAAACAGCCTGCTGAAATCGACATTCCCCTTGACGAGTGCCCACCCCCACACCTCCAGCACAGACTGCTTCCTCCATTGTTCCCAAAGAATGAGCTGCGTCTGGCTGATCTCTCTTGAGCTTCTCTCAGTTTGTAGTTGATTGCTCGCATTGTGGGTTGATGAGGTGTGAACGGCCGTTCCTGTGGCCCTTGATAGCTTCTGGCGCCACTGCCTGCTATCGAGTGCCTGTTCTCCCGGTTTTGTCTGTGTGTGGGGGTAGCAGCTTGTTTAATGCTGTGAACTTCTTGTTCCGATATTTCGTTAGTTGTCGTACCTGCATTGTAAATCAGCCTCGTTTCTTCTTCCCCTACCAAGAATGTCTGTGCAACCAGTGCTGCTGCCTCTAAGGTCATGTTCTTGGTCTCGATGCCTGCGTGGCCTATTCCTTCAATGACAAAGTCTCTCAGCATTTCTCTCTTCAGTTCATCGGAGAACTCACATAAACTAGCCAACCTCCGAAGTTCCGCCACGAAGTCGAGTATGCTCTGGCCCACACAGCGTCTGAACCTGTGTCTGGCCATGTGCAGGCTGCTCGCTGGCTTCAGGTGGTCTCTTACCAGTGTGCTCAATTCTTCAAACGACTTGCTTGCTGGTTTCTGGGGTGCCAGCAGATCCTTCATTGAAGCGTATGTTTTCGAGACACAGCTGGTCAAGAGATGGGCTCTTCTCTTGTTTGCTTTGTCGTCTCCTAACCAGTCTTTGGTTACAAAGCTTTGCTGGAGCCTTTCTATAAAGTCCTCCCAATTGTCTCCAGCATTGTACTTTTCATCTGATCCGTTGTTCGCCATTCTGTGGATTCTGTAATCCCGTAACTCGTCGCCACTGTAAAGTCCTGTCCCCTACAGATTCACACGAGGCAAGTAGTGAAGTCAAGGTCACTCTGGACCTGCACGTTTATTTCACAGCTCTGGAATGCTGCACTTGCCTGAGACCTGTCCTTATATACCTGTCTCTTGCAAGTGCACCCCTGGTGGTAAGGTATGCTGGTGGTTACAGGTCATTTCTTATTACAATCATGTATAGCATGTTAGGACACAGTTATATATAATAATGTAAGATACATGACAGATTGCAGCAGTCCGAGCTTGCGTGGCATCCAGTTGAGACTGCACGAGAGCAGTCTGAGACTGGTTGCCAGCTGTCATTGATTGCATTACAGCACTAAGACGTTGCGTGGCTTCCACCTGTGCTGCAATGGAAGCTGCCACATCGCCCATGACAAGCATCATGAGGTCTTGATCCGCACGGTCTCTCTGGAAGTCCACCATCCAGACTGGCAATGATGGGTTTCATGGTGTGCTCAGAGCTCTGTGCAATGTTGGAGGTGGACTCCTCCACATTCCTTACCACTACCGAGAGGCTCTCGAGCATCCTTGCCATTGCACCTATCATGTCAGAGTGCATGGCCATCACTCTTTGTGTGAACGCCTCCCCATCGACATCCTCATCTGAGTCCTGTGCAGCAGAACTTGCTCGCGAATCCTCCGCCCAGGGAGCTGGCTCCCGAGCTTCCCTTTCCCCCTGACCTTGCTGCAGCCCGCTAGGCCCTGGTGCATCACCTAATGCAGATCCCTCTACTAAGCTAACCTCTAACGAATGCGTAGTGGCAGTCTCTGAGCTGGTGCCTGAAGGTGAGACAAGCAACGATGCAGTGCTTGGCTCCTCCACTTCATGCTCGTCCTCCTCTTCCTCTCCTTCCAGAATCTCTTGGGGGGGGCTCAGGTGCAGGCTCCAAAGCTGCTGCCTGGTTAGCTGAAAGTATAAATGGCACAAGAGTCACATTAAGGTGAAGGCAGTGGGTCAGGAATGGAGCAAGGAATGCAGACAGTGTCAGGAGTTGGAAAGTGATAAAAACCTTCTAGTGTGTCGGGGGGGAAGTGGGATGAGGAAAGGAGAGGGGTAAAATTACCATTGTTGTCCCCAGTGGGGTCGACGACTCCGCCAGCCATGGTGCCCACCACCTGCGGGTGTATGAGCCGCAGCACTCGATCCGTAAGGTCACTCAGCTTCACAGTTCAGGTTCCCCTCCTCCAGTCCACAGCTACTCTCTTCTGTTATGTCCCATCTTGGCCTGCAAAAGAAAAGAACTCGTGTGAGTAACAGTCCAGCTATGTGTGTGAAAGATATGCCTGCCATGGTTGAATAACTGTGAATTTAGGCAAGGCGTGAGATGAGGATGTGAATGTGAGTAGCTGCAGATGCTTGGTGGGTGAGTGGTGGAGCAGTGGTGGTTTGCACAGTGTGCACAGACAGAGGATCAGAGGCTGGTATGTTGGAGAGGTGGAAGAATGTACTCACCTTCACCATCCGACTGAGGTCGTTGAATTTCTTTCTGCACTGGGTGACGGTTCTGTCCACCACCGTGTTGGCAACACCTCCAGGGCCACCTCTCTCCACATGGCCCTGAAAACCTGTGGAGATGGCCTCCTTCTCAACGGAGCGAATAGCGACTCCCTCCTTTTCTCCACTGCCCCCACCAATGTCTCCAGCACCAAATCATTAAACCGTGTGGCCCTCTCCCTTGTAGGGGGATGCGCAGCAGCCACTTCGCAAAAGGGCTCTGAGTTGCTGAGATGTACAGATGTCTGACTCAAGTGCAGCAATGTCGAAAATGAGCAGCAGCTGGTTGAAATGACCTCCCGTTTAAGAGCAAGGTCGCGCTGAGTCAAGGATTGAAGGATGATTGCTGAATGCAAGTCAGCTGAAGTTGGGTAACTCTCTATGAATAGCGCCCATGCAGTGCCCAGCAGAGGCCATTACAGCCTCATTTATCGCCTCCCTTCACTTCTGGGATGAAAACGCCGAATTTCACACAATTTGGCAAGGCATCTCGCCGTACGCTAAATTTTCCAAAAGTGAAAAATTACCGCCCCAAACGGGGCGCTATCGAATTTCGCCCCCTTTGAGTTAGCTGTGGCTCAGTGGGTAGCACTCTCACCTCTGAGTCAGCAGGTTGTGGGTTCAAGTCACACTCCAGAGACTTGAGCACAACAAAATCTCCAGTGCAGCACTGAGGGAATGCTGCACTGTTGGAGATGCCGTCTTTCGAATGAGACGTTAAACCGAGGCCCCGTCTGCTCTCTCAGGTGGACGCAAAAGATCCCATGGCACTATTTCGAAGAAGAGCAGGGGAGTTATCCCCAGTGTCTGGGCCAATATTTATCCCTCAATCAACATAACAAAAACAGATTTTCTGCTCATTATCACATCGCTGTTTGTGGGAGCTTGCTGTGCGCAAATAGCTGCTGCGTTTCCCACATTACATTCCAAAAGTACTTCATTGGCTGTAAAGCTCTTTGAGACGTGCTGTGGTCATGACAGGCGCTATATAAATGCACGTCTTTTTTCTTTACACGTGGGTGTATCCTCACAGAGCCTTTCTCAGCCCCCTCACCTCAGTACAGTGTGAAGCAGGGAACAGGGACCACAATGGTGTCCCTTAGCTAAAAGGCTATCATTACTTTAAGTTAAAGTGATGACGATCAACTGATTTCTCTTCAATGCTCAGACAATTGAGATATAAATGCATTTTTAATACTTAAGCAGTTAAGGGGATAGATTTTCCTGTTCACAGCCTTGGCGGTAACCTGGCAGTGCAGATCACCTGCCTCTTACAGAACCCATCTGGTTTTCATGGCGTTGAAATCAATAGAATGAAAAGCAGGTGAGTTCTATAATGGATGAGCGATCCACTCTGTCAGTTTACCGCCCAGGTCAACACCACAATCTACCCCAAGGTGTGAACTATGGTCGCTGGCCATTTCTTTGCGTTTCACATCTGAAGACAATTGAAGCCATAATGTTGCCTGACTGGCATGAGCTGGGGTTGACGACCAACAATTTGATTAGCTGAGGTTCACGGCCATTGAGACTTTGCCACTACACCCCTCATGCGGTCCTCGAAGTTGAACTTTGATAAGGGAAGGCAACGTTCACTATTTCAAAAACTGCTGGAAGTAACAACACGGATTTCCACATTCGCCAGAGGATGCAAGCTCTGCTTTTGCCGCAGTCACCTCTGACTGCCTCAGCAAGGATCCTACATGAAATGTGAGTCAACCCAGTTTCTACTGGGCCTGAAACCACAGCATAAAATTGTCCCAAATCAGTAGCAATCAGGGAGGACACAGGATGTGGGGAACAGGAAACTGTCACAGGATTGCAGTAAACTGTTCTGAGGTTAGAGGTTAGAGTTCAGGCATATTGTTAAGGTATCTAAACCGTGCTATATCTGACTTGGGATATACTTGATGCAGACAGTAATGGACCTGATATGTCTTTAATACTCTTATGAATGACTCCACGTGGTCTAGTATTGTACTTGTGCTGTTGTGACCTTAGTCCCATTTATTGTAAGTCCAGGGTGAGGCTCAAGCGTGGTGGGAAACCTTTATACTGGGCCCTGCACACCTATGCAGGTGACCATCAGGTCTCCCACTGCAGTGCCCTCTGGTGGCACACTTTATGTGACTATACAGTTAGTATACATGGTCTACATACATGCCAGGACCACAATAGCTTGGTGCACATATTACAACAACAACTTGTATTTATATAGCGCCTTTAATGTAGTGAAACATCCCAAGGCTCTTCACAGGAGTGTTACGAGATAAAATAAATTTTGACACCGAACCGCATAAGTAGAAATTAGCGCAGAAAAAGCTTGGACAAAGAGGTAGGTTTTAAGGAGTGTCTTGAAAGAGAGGTAAAGAGGTAGAGCGATGGAGAGGTTTAGGCAGGGAGTTCCAGAGCTTGGGGCTCAGGCAACAGAAGGCACGGCCACCAATGGTTGAGTGATTATAATCAGGAATGCTCAAGAGAGCAGAATTAGAGGAGCGCAGACATCTCCGGGGGGTGCGGGGGGGGGGGGTTTGTGCGGCTGGAAGGAGATTACAGAGATGCATAATACTGAAGTGAAACAGCGATTGGCGGAAGGAGGAGCCTGCAGTGGGGTGCAATGGGAATTCATTTATTCCCAGTGGTTTCGCTTGGAGTGCTAAGTAATGACTTTGAGACCATGTGCTTTTTTTTATCTTGCGGTGTTTGAATAATGGAGCTTGCTGCTGGGCGACAGCACTGAGTGCTCAGAAGATTGATGGTTTATGGAAATGTGAGCGTGTTTATTCCAGAGCCTCCACTTTCTCTAGATACAGTCCAGGATGTGGCGGTTGCTGGTGCTCAGGAGAAAGAATGTAAGCTGTGGTGCCCTCGCCCTCTATGGTCCAGCTCCTGTCACCGGCCGTGTTAAATTATCAGCCCCGCCTCTGGGCTACCGTTAAATATTCTCAGCAGCAACTACCAAGTGAGTCTGCCACATCAAAGCTCAGTTCTGAGGTCAAGGAAGGAAGAGGGTAAGTATTTACCTTGGACTCTATTTGGAGCTACCTGTAAGATTCAATGCGCTGATAATGGGAGTGCAGGTACCTGAAGGTGTGGTGTGCAGACGCCCTGTATTCCAAGGAGTGAGGCCTGAGGTCTACTGCGTGCCTGACCTCAACAGTGCACCAGTTTGGGTTGGCAATTCTGATTGGACATTTCCTGTAGGTTTCATCCAACTGCCCCGTCTAGTTAAACAACCTTTTTTTCCCCATCTCCAATATTGTTGTAACTAATAAACAAAAGTGTTCAAAAAATTTGTTTTTGGAAACACCATTTTTTTTAATGTCCCTGTGATTCTTTTCTCGGAATTGCTCGCAGCAGTGCCCAGGAGATGAATCCTTAGTTCCCGGTGTCTCCAGGACAACCCCTATGCCAATACAAGACGCAGAAGGGCCGTGAGCCCAAGGGGCGCTCCGGACTTGCAGCGCTCAACTGTAATTGACATTTTAAGGGAACCCCCCTCCCCTCCTCCCTCCCCCCCCCCGCAATAAAGACATCAGGGGAGAAATTCACTTGGTTTGCAACTCCCGTTAGGACCCTCTGGGGGGCATTAACGTGGCGCAAACGATTTCTCGTCCACATGAGGGTGGGCACTACCAGCTCCCTCGAAATTGCACAGGAGTTAGCAGCAATGACGTCATTGCCGCGCGCAGTGGCCCGTTTTCAGCAAGCGCCGGAAATTGGGCAACACCCCGTCAGGCCGCGCGCAGCAAGCGATGTCAGCGCCAGCCTCTCGGGTCGCGAACCAGCCCACACTCCACTTGTGGCGAGACATGTAAAGGGGAGGTGCGCAGTGCCATTTTGTCCTCTCGGCCAACTTGCCGTTTTTTTTTTGCAGAGCCGGTGCCACAACGGTGCAGGCACGGCACCCCGCATTCCCAGTGGCACGGTGGTGGGGGGGGGGCCCTTGCCCCATTGCACAACTCGCAGCGTGCCCACCTCTTTAATGGAAGAGGAGGGCCCTGTTCTCGCGCCAGTGCTAGGTGGAGAGGCCGCATAGCACTGCAACATTCCCGTGCTTACCGCCCTGCTCCCGTCCCCAGCATTGTGCTTCACTTCCTCTCGTGGGCGGTAAGCCCAATTTAGGTCACGGGGCTGGACTTCTGCGTCGGGCACAGGAAGACCTCACTCACAAAGGTTACCAACCGCAAACGGCGCGATATACAATTTCGCCCCCACTGTTTTTTTCCTTCTATGTGTCACCCTTCTTCCTGTAGGACCACTCCTCATTGTTGGCCCTCACTTCTTCGGCCTCCAAAAGTCACTCTTCCAATGGGGTCGCTGTGCCTCAAACCGCTTCTGATGTAAAAAACAAATATGGTGGGTGCACTAAAGGTAGACACTGACTCATGCCCCACTTTCCGGCTCCTGATGTCCTCTCATATACCAAGGTCCGGGACTGGGAGCACCCCAAGTTATCAGGCCAGGCTACTGCACCAATCGCTGCAGTCCCAGGGAGCCCATTTCCACTTGGCATCCATTTTGTATTATACCACAGGCTGTGAATGACATGAACCTCATTCAATATTCTTCCTATTTCACAGAGATTGAGCACAGGCAGTTCTGTGTGGGAAAGGTTTGAATTCACAGCAATAACCCTAGATCCCATCTAAAACTGAAAATCTATTCTCCACTTTTCTGGATGGGTGCAGCTCCTACAACACTTAAGAAGCTCAGCACCATCCAGGATATCATCATCAGCCCATCCACCTTAAATATGAATCTCCTCTACCACCGGTGCACCGTTGCTGTGGTGTGTACCATCTACACGATGCACTGCAGCAACTCACCAAGGCTTTTCAGCAGCATCTCCCAAACCCACGACCTCTACCGCCTAGAGAGACAAGGGCAGCAGGTGCTTGGGACCATCTCCACCTGCAAGTTCCCCTCCAATATCCTAACTTGAAAATATATCGCTGTTCCTACTTCGTCGCTGGGTCAAAATCCTGGAACTCCCTCCCTAACAGCACTGTAGGAGTACCTTCACCACACGGACTGCAGCTGTTCAAGAAGGAGGCTCACCTGCATCTGCTCAAGGAAAATTAGAGATGAACAATAAATGCCAGCCTTGCCAGCAATGCCCACATCCCAAGAATGATTAAATCTGTATCGAATATTTTTTCCCCCTTTTAATTTTTAAGGATTTAATTAAACCTTTTGGGCCTAAACTTGGTCAGAGTACTGCCCACAGCCGCCGAGGTACGTGCGGAAATGTTTTTTTTAAATTGCTCATGTACTGCCCATCTGCTGCCCAGGTCCCGCCCGGCAGGAGATTCCTCCGTGAAGTACTGCCGGCACAACTTACTGCCGCCTACCCGTGCCGGATTCTCCTCATACACAATCCTCTAAGATTGTGCTCCCGCCCGCCAGAACTGCTGGAAAAAAGGCAGGGAGAATCGCAGCCTGCTGCAGTGCTGCACATCCCGGGCAGCGTCCATATGCTGCACCATTATCACAGGCTCAGAATTAGTGCTCAGATCAACCTTAACCTACACAGAATGACTTCACAGATGTAAATGAAAAGTACTCCGTTGAAGGGCAGGAGTGGTATAGGAAGCGGCAGTGAGTTCCGAAACACAGTCAGGGCTCCATGGAGATTCGCTATAAGGGTTTTTAGACCATTGCAGGCAGATCAGAGTTATTGACAAAATGTGAGTGCACACATGGTATGAGCTTATGTCAAAGTATAGAAGCAATAATGAAATCCTGTATTGCTCTGTCAGGTGGCAGGATGTGATAGTGAGACCAGCATGAGCTCAAGTATATAAGACGGAAAAAGATATATAATGGACTGTAAGGTCACTGAGGAACATGTCATAGCATAGGCAGTCCCTCGAAATCGAGGAAGACTTGCTTCCACTCTAAAAGTGAGTTCTCAGGTGGCTGTACAGTCCAATACGGGAATTACAGTCTCTGTCACAGATGGATCAGACAGTAGTTGAAGGAAAGGGTGGGTGGGGAGTCTGGTTTGCCGCACGCTCCTTCCACTGCTTGCGCTTGTTTTCTGCATGCTCTCGGCGACGAGACTCAAGGTGCTCAGCGCCCTCCCGGATGCACTTCCTTCCCTTAGGGCGGTCTTTCGCCAGGGATTCCCAGGTGTCGGAGAGGATGTTGCAGTTTATCAAGGAAGTTTTGAAGGTGACATGTCGTATCAGGGGTGGGATTCCGCGATGTTGGACCTAAGAAAATGTGGACTGAAGAGCAAGCCTTAATGTGTGCCCTCCAAGTTGTGCAACTGTCTCTCATTCAATGGTAGCCTTCCTGCAATGATCACCCTTACTTGTCGTAGCGCAATCGCCTGATGACAGGACCCATTGAAGAGTCGCATCATATGTGGACGGCAAGATATTCCTCAGACAGCAGTACACCTGAAGGAGATTTGTCTGTTTCTCAGCAGGTACCCCAGATGATGCCCCTTTTGTTTAATAGCCTACCGATGCCCACTTGCTTGGCTTGCTTGTAAACATTGGCCACTCAGATGCGGTGTGGAGATTGGCCAGAGTCCTTGGAACACCCCCCCCCCCCCCGCCTCCTCCCCTCCCCCTCCCCTCCCGCAAGAGCAGCACCTTCGGAGTACGAGGGGACGAGGGGTAGAAACTCAGAGAAATAGAATCCTACCTGACAGACAAGTATTCCAGTTTGTGACCTATTGACTTTCTTGCATTTAGGGAGGAGATCCCACTTCCTTCAAGTCTTTGCATTGACCTCCACAGCCGTGGTTGGTTGTAACATTGTTTCCTGGTGTCTCTCTATCAATTTCTGCCATTGTTGAGTGAGGCATGGTCATTTCCCCCCTCCCCCCCCCCCCTCTCAGCTGATGCATCATATGGCTGTCATTGTTTCAACTTCAGCCAGATTACTGAGCAACACAAAACAAAGCTGAATGGTTTGATTATGTCCCAACAGACACGTGTCTGTTGCAAGCTCGGCTCGGGGAAAGCGGGCACCAAACATTCCCAGCCTGTGATGTAGAACCAGTCGAGGTCCCGTTTACAGCACCCACCCCCCACCCCTGCCCCCACCCCACCCCTCCCCCTCTCCACCACTCCCCCACCTCCACCACCACTCCCTCACTACACCACCATCTCCCTCTCCCCCCTCCCCCCTACCTCCACCAGCCCCCCTCCACCACCACTCCCTCCTCTCCCCCCCTCCACCAAGCCCCCACTCCCTCCCCCCTCCTCCACCACTCCCTCCCCCACCTCCACCACTCCCTCCCCTCCCCCACCTCCACAACCCCTCCCCCCACCAGTACACCACCACCTCCCTCTCCCCCCCCTCCCCCTACCTCCAACAGCTCCTAACCTCACCCCACCCCCATCTCCCCCTCCTCCTCTCCCTCCCACTCCCCCACCCCCCACCCCCTCCCCCACCTCCACCTCCCCTCCCCCACCTCTCCCCTCACCTCCCCCTCCCACTACATCACCACCCCCACCCCCACCTCACCCCATCCCTTCCCCACCATCCCTCTCCACCCCCTCACCCCCGCCACCACCACCTCCACATCCCCACCTCCCCCACTCAATGGCTTTGGTAGTCAGTGTGCTACTGAGCCACACAGAACGGGGACATTCTGATTCTTTAATCTGTGCTGAGATAGCGGAGCTTCAGCTAGAGCTGGTGTGGTGGGAGGAGGGCGGAGGGGACAATTGGCCTCATTATCCTAAGTTAAGGAGGGGAAACTCAGCTGGGGTTCCTGCTCCTGCTATCTCTGTGATGGCCCTCTGATGAAAGGGGCACGTCAGCCTCTGCTGTTGTGCCCGCCGTGGTCGGATAGACTGCGACACTCTGTGGGCTAACGCATGAAAATTGGTCATCAGTTCCCCAACAATTTCTGACACTGAAGCTTGGTGTCACTCCCTGCAGATTGGCCCCATCCTCTCTCCCTCTCTCCCTGCTCGGAGAGCGCTGGCCCCTTCAGATAGAGCACAATACAGTGACAGAAATGAGTCAGTGCCTTCAGGACAGGAAGGGCGGGAACTCGAAGGAAATCATTATAGGGGCAAAATAAATAAACTTGTCAGGTGTCACAAGTAAAGAGAAAAATGAAAGGATGTTACAATTAGTCAGAATTATTTTTAAACTGTTTTTGAGAAGGCAGATGCAAAGATTTCCTTTCTTTTGAGGTAGCTGTGGCTTGTGATCTATTGCCTGTGTCGCTCTTAAAGCATTTTATCAGCTATTTCATTTAAATCTTCAGATTGTTTTTTAGTTTGGGACCTGGGCCTCCCAAAGCTGTTGATTTTTACATTAATCACATTTTAACTCTGAGACTGTCAACAGGCCAAAGGACATTCCTCCCTCTGGGGAGTCGCATGGTGAAGAAATCTTATTTCTGCGTGTGTGTGTTAGCTTGTCCCAGTTATATCACTTTTTACCTCTGGATGGTTGTGGCACTAACAACAGCCTTTGAGCACCCAATCTAGACTCCATCTATTGTTGTCAGAAGTATCCATCATTCAGATAAGGCATTAAATCTGCACATTCGGGTGACTGGTAAAAATCACATGACACAGGGAGTTATCCTGGCAACCTGACTAGCAATGTTCTTTGCACCAGGACTTGTCAGTTATAGAACTACATAGAATGTACAGTTATCTCATCACTATTTATGGGAAGTTGCTGTGTGCAAAATAGCAATCGTGCTTACCTACATAACAACAGTCCACTGCACTCCAGAAAGTAATTGATTGTGTGAGGTGCTTTGAAATGCCCCAATTTTGAGTTAAGCTAATGTATACATTGGAGAAAATTATGCCCATGAGTATGGCTGCCTTCTGGTCCTGGTATTGGACTAACAAGCCAAACATTAAGAGTTACTACTGCAAGTTTTGAAATTGACTTTAATAAATCGGGAAATTTGTGGCCTGGCACCAGGCCAGAAAGGATCATGAAAGCTGCTGTTTTGTTGATTGGGTTCACAAATGTCCCTCATCCGTCTTTAGAATGTAATGTTAAACCGAGTGCCCGTCTTAGGTGGATAAAAGAGAGTCCATGGAGCTATTTTGAAGAAGAGCAGGGGAGCTCTCTCCAGTGTCCGGGCCAATATTTATCGCTCAATCAACATCACTAAAACAGATTATTTGGTCATTATCACATTGCTGTTTGTGGGATCTTGCTGTTGCTTTTCACTATATTACAACAGTGACTACATTTCAAAAATACTTTATTGGCTGTAAAGCATGTTGGGACACCCTGCGGTTGTAAAACCCGACCAGCTCTGGCCTATGTGCGAGGGACTGCCTATGATGATGATGATGTGTGTCTCCAGCCCCGTACGATGTGGTTGACCTTTAATGTCCACAAGGCAGCCAAGATTCGGCAATAAATGCCTTGCCAATGTTGTCAACACCCCAAGAAGAAAAAGAAAAAGACACAACCAAGTTCATTTTTGAAACATATTTGCGAGCCCAAACAGCTACTGGGCAAGTGGGCACAACCGAACTCGGATTTAAAATTAACAATTGATCAAGCATCAACTGCCTTTTGTGAGAGAGTTCCAGACATCTACCACCCTTTGGGCCAGATTTCCGGTTTTCAAACAATAGCTTTACACCAAAATTACCATTTTCACTGCGCTTCTCTTTTTAGGCCTAACTTTCGGCCTTTACGTCTGCGCCAGGGAAACCGGCGTTGCACGACAACGCACGGCACAAACCGCGAGTTTCAGCAACTTTAGTCCGGGGCCGGTAGCGCTGCGAGAGATGCCTTGGGAGGGGGAAAACCAATATTTAAAAACAAAATGTAAAAAACATTCACAAAACATTCACAAAACTCTTACCTACTAAATCGCTGAAAAATAATTTAAAAAATAAAAACTTTAACGTACCTTTTTTGCAGGTCTTCATACTTACCGCTGCCGGTATTCTGGGCGCGGCGTACGGGTAGGGAGAATGCTGAAAGTACGACGCAAACGCTATCCGCGTCGTTGCACGTCGGCGCACCTCTCCCCGGCGGCACGTGGAAGCGCCGCTGCAGAATGGTACCCGAGGATCCCGCCGGCCGGGTTTCCACCGCGGAGGGTCAAATCACGGCAAAATCCCAGTCGCAAACCTGCTGAAAATCTGGCCCAATGTAGAAGTGTTTCCTAATTTCACTCCTGAAAGGTCTGGCACTAATTTCTAGACAATGTCCCCTGGTCCTAGAATCCCCAACTAATGGAAGTAACTGTTCCCCTTAATATCTTGAAAACTTCGATCAGATCACTCCTTAACCTTCTAAATTTTAGGGAGTACAGCCCTAATTTGTGTAATCGCCCCTTGTAATTTTACCCAAGGAGTCCGGGATATCATTCTGGTACACCCCCTCTGAGGTTAATATAACCTCCCTAAGGTGTGGTGCCCAGAACTGCTCACAGTACTCCAGGTGTGGTCTAACCAGATTGTACTCATCAACTGACCTAGCGTGTGTCCGAAGGAGAAAGCTCGTCTGCGTGCGGCTCGCTGGAGGCGTTCAACCAATTTCACGTGGATTCGAAGCCTGTTTATTGTTCCCATTTACCTCATGGCAAACACGATCAGGTTGTCAAAGGGGGGGATGAAATTCAATGGGGCCATGGTGGATCGTTGCCCATTATACACCCCAGCTGATTTCCCTCCCATTGACCATTGGCCGAGGTGTAGAATGGGCGACCAATATGCTGTGCTCCGTTTGTGCCGCCGCCAAAGTTGAATTTCACGGCCAAAGAGTCCAGCTCCATGTAATCGTTTTTCTTTTCTTGTGCTTTCCTTTAATGTTCCCCTTCTTCCCCCATTGCCCGCAGTGTTTGCTCCTCGGTGCCATTCTCAGTTGGCTGCTGCCAAGCTAGCCAATCCCTCCCCTCCTACGGCATTCTGTTCTTGCACCCCTGTCTAGCTCAAGGTTGTCACGGGGATCTAAAGCTGAGTGGTTCTGCTCGAAGCCAAACTGAGCATCGCTGAGCAGGTTATCGGCGAGTAGGCATTGCTTGATGACACTTTTGATGATTTTGTTCGACACGTGCAAACGAGGAAAATATCAAAATGCAATCAGCTAATGGAACTCAAAAAAGGGTCCCATTTATTTATACAGAGTTTTAAGAAATGCAATTGTTCTTTGGTTACTTTACATTGTTATATTTTTGGTGCGCAGTACACAAGGTTCTGTGCACTTGGTACAGTGGGATGCCCACTCAGCTTTGCAGGACAGCTTGGTTTATGTTGACCTTGGAGACTGAAGATGTACTTGTTCTGCTTTTGTAGGAATGAAAGCGTTAGCTTCTGGTTCCTGTTATTCTGTTAAGCTGTCGAAGGGAAGGAATGTTTTGAAACCCCTGTCCACTCTGTTTTTTCAGATGCTATGTGGCCAGAGTTCGAGAAAGCTGAAAAGCTGGCCCGGGGAGCCGCGCTAAAATGGGCCTCGGGAATCTTTTACCGGCCAGATCAATTGGAAAGGCTGGGCCAGTATCGCAAGCGGGAAACGCAAAGAACGTCCTCGGTTCAGTCCCGGTTAAAGGCAAGTATTTACTCGGACCCTGAGAAAGTAAGGTTGTAGCTGAATGTCCAACCCATCCCAACGTGGGCTCCATAACCCAGGTCGTCTTTCTGAAAAATCATTCTCCCATTTCAAACAACGCTTTTAAATCAGGAGCTGCTCCAATTCCCTTCTGAACCTTTCACAGAGTCAGTGTTTGCTGAACGGGCTGGCAGTTAAATCCATGTTGCTGACTGCAAGCAGGGGAATTTAACCCTTGTGCTAAGTTTAGCTTGTGGTCTCGGCTTTATAATCGTGTCCTTGGGTTCTGTATCCTGGAGTTCCGCAAAGCACATCCACCTCAGCAATCCCGTTTCTATTTTTTAAAATTCCACCTTATGCTCTCTTACTCTTCCTTATTCCAACTTAAGGAAACAATGTTTGTGTCGTGCTGTGGATTCCAGTCCTGATTGCTATGCTGTGGCCCTGGGTGGGTGTGTGTGTGGAAATTGCCTGAGAACAGCATTAGCCTCGACTGTGATGCCCCAATGGTAGAATAGCCATATAGGACACCCAATACCTAAGCTAACACATGAAGAATGGCTACCTGGTTGAAAAAAAAATGAGAATGTTTGAAACAATGAATATTTCACAGTGAACCACAAGTTGAGGACTCCTGGGTACTTTCAGCCCCAGCTGGATAGTAAGCCATTCAAGCTCCCTGACGGTTCACTGAGTTTATCTAGTGATGAGCTGAACAATGCAGCCCAGGTACGTCTCGGGTCCAATCCCCGTTCTGTGGCCAGGTAACCGATCTCATCCAATAGGCTGATGGGGCTCACCAAACATGCGTCAGGGAGG
Source organism: Pristiophorus japonicus (assembly GCF_044704955.1). Taxonomy (NCBI): domain Eukaryota; kingdom Metazoa; phylum Chordata; class Chondrichthyes; family Pristiophoridae; genus Pristiophorus; species Pristiophorus japonicus. The sequence continues at coordinate 97,145,032 of NC_091989.1, read as the reverse complement.
GGGAATGTGGGACAAGGCTTCTACTCCTGATTGTGGCCCTTGCTGGAAAGTGCAGTCGGCTGGAGATCAGGTGAAGACAGGATTCTGCTTCCGTAAGCACGGAAATTGGGCAAAGCACTAGAGCCCAGTGAGGAATCGGTGCCTTTGGGAGGAGAGGAGGAAATTGGTTTTAAAATAAGTGTTAATATTCCAATTAAGGGAGAAACCACAGTGCCCTACAGTTACTGTATAATTGTGTTTTTTTCCCCCTCGGTGTATGGGTAGGAGCTGAAGAAACTGGTCTGAAAACTCAGTGATTGTAGAGACGTTCGGCCTTCACAGTATGGAGATCAGCTTGAGGAATGTTGGGTCTATGCCCTCACACTGTGACCTCTGACCTTTGGCCTGCTTTGCCGCCAATCATACAGCTAGAATCCAAGGTGTCAGGAATGCGAGCTTTCAAATCTCATATCAATAAGATTAATGTATTCTGCAAAAAGAACTTTTTTAAAAGATTGCCACTGGAAGGATGTTTTAGTGATCCACATCATGTATCTCCCACCTATACATTGGAAAAATGAGTTATATAACTTCACAATGTCACTATTTAACGATGGTTCTAACCAGCAATCCGATCACCATGCTGCCTGACCTGCTGAATATTTCCAGCATTTTCTGTTTTTATTTCCGATTCCAGCATCCGCAGTATGTTGCTTTTGTATTAGTGTTTAATTCACTGCCGCTTCTCTTCCAGGAATGCCCACCTTGAAGAAGTTCTGGTCTTCCCTCAGATGGGATTTCCGATTGTCTATTTTACCTTGCTCATCTTTGCTTTCTGTTTCCCTTCTCGTGTTTGATCAGGTGTCTGCCAAGACTCGCTTTCACAGCCACATCTCTTTCCTCAGTAACAGTCCGTCCTCGGCCTCCTGCATTGTTCCAATGAAGCACAACGTAAACTCGAGGAACAGCACTTCATCTTTCAGTTAGGCATTTTACAGCCTTCGAGACTCAACATCGAGTTCAACAACTTCAGACTATAACCTCTGCCCCTATTTTTTTGGTGGTGGGAGTGATTATCTGCACGAATATTTTTGTGTCATTCTGTGCATGTGCTCGGTCGGCCACACCCGTTCGTGCGCATGCACACTGTCACCGAGGTCCCCACAGGTGCGCAATACCCCACAGTTGCAGCTGTCGCACAATGTGGGCCAAGCTTTCCTCCACTCTGTAGGAGAAGAGCCCTCACTGGGCCTGGGGGGAGAAGGGCCCTCACTGGTCCCAGGGGGAGAAGGCCACTCACTGGGTCCCTGGGAGAGGGCCCTCACTAGGTCCCTGGGAGAGGGCCCCTCACTGGCCCCGGGGGGGAGAAGGGCCCTCACTGGGTCCAGGGGGGAGAAGGCCCCTCACTGGGTGCAAGGGGGAGAAGGTCCCTCAATGGATCTCTGGGAGAGAAGGCTCCTCGCTGGGTCCGTTGGAGAGAAGGCCCCTCACTGGGTCCCTGGGAGAGAAGGCCCCTCACTGGGTCCCTGGGAGAGAAGGCTCCTCACTGGGTCCCTGGGAAAAGGCCCCTCACTGGGCCCGGGGGGGAGAAAGCCCCTCACTGGATCCATTGGAGAGAAGGCCCCCTCACTGGGTCCCTGGGAGAAGGCCCCCTCACTGGGTCCCTGGGAGAAGGCCCCTCACTGGGTCCCTGGAAAAAGGCCCCTCACTGGGTCCATGGGAGAAGGCCCCTCACTGGGTCCGGTGGAGAAGGCCCTGGAGAAGATTGGATCGAAAAGAGAAAGAGGGAGTAGAGATATCAGAGGGAGGGAGGGAGAGAGGGAGAGGCGAGAGAGATCGGAGGGAGAGAATGGGGGAGGGAGAGAGAGAGGGGGAGAACAAGACGGGAGAGATTGTAGAGAGAGAGAGGGGCAAGAGAGGGGGGAGATTGGAGGGGGAAGGAGAGACTTAGGGAAGAGATCGGAGGGAGGGAAAGAGAGGTGGGAGAGAGAGGGAGAGAGAGAGGGGAGATATATGGGGGGGGGGAAAGAGATAGGGGGAGAGAGGGGGATCGGAGAGAGAGAGGGAGAGAGAGGAGACGAGATCGGACGGGGAGAGAGGGGGAGGAAGAGAGTGAGAGGGGAGAGATCAGAGAGGGGGGAGAGGGAGAGAGGGGGGATCAGAGAGAGAGAGGGGGAATCGGAGGGGTGGCAGGGACAGGAGGTCAGGAACTCGGTTTGGGAGCTGAAGACTACAGAGACAACAGTGGGGATGGCAGAAGAACATGACGCAGGTCAAAGGGTGTGGGGAGATGTTGAGAGCGATAACGTGATCCAGAGGGTAAGACTGGACGAAATCCGGAAGTCATGACACTGTCACTATTTATTTCATATCCAATAAACATGTTAACAATCTGTGCCGCACACACAATACACAATGCCCCATCTGTGGTGGGGGGGAGGGGGGGCGGGGGGAATGGGGAGAGTAGGTCAGGAACTTGGACTGGGGGGGGGGGGAGTGGGTCAGGAATTTGGGCTGGGGGGTGGGAATGGGTCAGATCAGAAACTTTGGCTGGGGCACAGTGGGTAGGTCAGGAACTTGTTTGGGGAGAGGTCTTCACCCATGATAGCGAGCCCTGTCTGTTCCAAGTGAGCTCTGTTGTGTCTGGAGTCGGTAATCACAATGGCTCGAATTACACTTTGCAAAGTCACTGATTACGTAGGCAGGCAGTTCTAATTGCACATTCCAGAGAAACTGCTGGGTGTGTCTTATCCTCCAAGGGGACCAATCAGCAATCAGGTCATGTGATCAAGGGGACCCAATCAGAGCTTTAGGTGCTGCAAACTAACACGTCCTTCTTTACACATGGCAGCTGTTGATAATTCTGCAATTCCCATTTACACCTCATCAAAACTCATCTTTCTTAACTTGTCCCAGTACCATCTCCTTTTGCCTTGAAGTATCATCCCTTTTTTTTTTTATCTCTCCTGCCTTCCACCCTATCACAGACCTTCCCCTTTCCCTACATTGCTGAAACATCTGTTACATCTCTAACATTTTCCAGTTCTGACTGTTTCTCTCTCCACAGATGCTGCCTGACCAGCTGAGGTTTCCGGCATGTTCTGTTTTTATTTCAGATATCCAGTATCTGCAGTATTTTGCTTTTTATGTTTAGTTGTCATTGAACGATTCCCATTGATGTTGATCAAATCTCCAAGAACAGAGCACTCGAGACTATTTGGCCTCGTGACTTTAGGAAGGATGTCCAGGCTTTGGAGCGGGTGCAGAGGAGATTTACCAGAATGGTACCTGGGATGAGGGACTTCAGTGATGTGGAGAGACTGGAGAAGCTGGGATTGTTCTCCTTGGAGCAGAGAAGGTTAAGGGGAGATTTAATGGAGGTGTTCAAAATTACGAGGGTTTTTGATAGAGTAGATAGGGAGAAACCATTTTCACTTGCAGGAGGGTTAGTAACCAGAGGACACAGATTTAAGATCATTGGTAAAAGAACCAGGGGGGGAGATGAGTAAGGTTTTTTTACGCAACAAGTGGTTATGATCAGGAATGAATTGCAACAGATTCACTTTCAAATTGGAATTGGGTATAGACTTGAAAAGGAACACATTGCAGAGCTGTGGGGAAAAAGCAGGGGAGTGGGACTAATTGGATAGCTCTTTCAAAGACCCAGCATAGGCACGATGGGCCAAAAGCCTTCCTTGTTTGCTGTAGGATTCTGTGCCATTGGGGAGGGTGTGTGGGTGCCACATGGTCTGAGAGCCACACAGAGTAGGTTACCGCTGCATTCTTATGATTCCCGATTTTAACTTTTCTTCTCTATTTGGCCACCGGGTAGCTCAGTTGCTGGTTGAGTACAGTCGGTGAGGCAGTTTGAATTCTAGCAAGAGGGGTTCCCTCAACTTTTCCACCCTTAAAGGCTCAGTGAAGTTTGAGGTAAACATGTCTCTATCTCTCTCTCTCTCTCTGCAGTCTGCTGTTCAATCCTATCTGGAAGGGGTTGGGACAGGTCTCGGGCAGCTAAGGTCATCTCTCAATGATGTCAGAACCGTGCACCGCACACTGGTTGAGGTCCGCGAGGACTGGCAGAACAAAATCAACGGCTTCGAAGGCATGAGGCAGCTGAGCGGCCTGGTTTCTGACCACGTCCAGTTGGCTACTGCTGTACATAATCTACAACAAGTGTTCTCAGGTAAGGAGGACCACAGCCTCTACAATCGCTGTGTTCCTCACTGTAACTAATTCATAAAATCATAGAAGTTTACAGCACGGAAGGAGACCATTCTGGCCCATCGTGTCCGCGCCGGCTGACAAAGAGGCATTGGAACCGGTTCTGGGTGAGGTGGGACCAGTACAAACCGGACGGTCTGCATCTGGGCAGGACCGGAACCAATGTTCTAGGGGGAGTGTTTGCTAGTGCTGTTGGGGAGGATTTAAACTAATATGGCAGGGGGATGGGAACCAATGCAGGGACACAGAGGGAAACAAAAAGGAGGCAAAAACAAAAGACAGAAAGGAGATGAGGAAAAGTGGAGGGCAGAGAAACCCAAGGCAAAGAACAAAAAGGGCCACTGTACAGCAAAATTCTAAAGGACAAAGGGTGTTAAAAAAACAAGCCTGAAGGCTTTGTGTCTTAATGCAAGGAGTATCCGATATAAGGTGGATGAATTAACTGTGCAAATAGATGTTAACAAATATGATGTGATTGGGATTACGGAGACGTGGCTCCAGGATGATCAGGGCTGGGAACTCAACATCCAGGGGTATTCAACATTCAGGAAAGATAGAATAAAAGGAAAAGGAGGTGGGGTAGCATTGCTGGTTAAGGAGCAAATTAAGGCAATAGTTCGGAAGGACATTAGCTTGGATGATGTGGAATCTATATGGGTAGAGCTGCAGAATACCAAAGGGCAAAAAACTTTAGTGGGAGTTGTGTACAGACGTCCAAACAGTAGTAGTGATGTTGGGGAGGGCATCAAACATGAAATTAGGGGTGCGTGCAATAAAGGTGCAGCAGTTATAATGGGTGACTTTAATATGCACATAGATTGGGTTAACCAAACTGGAAGCAATACGGTGGAGGAGGATTTCCTGGAATGCATAAGGGATGGTTTTTTAGACCAATATGTCGAGGAACCAACTATGGGGGAGGCCATCTTAGACTGGGTGTTGTGTAATGAGAGAGGATTAATTAGCAATCTCGTTGTGCGAGGCCCCTTGGGGAAGAGTGACCATAATATGGTGGAATTCTGCATTAGGATGGAGAATGAAACAGTTAATTCAGAGACCATGGTCCAGAACTTAAAGAAGGGTAACTTTGAAGGTATGAGGCATGAATTAGCTAGGATAGATTGGCGAATGATACTGAAGGGGTTGACTGTGGATGGGCAATGGCAGACATTTAGAGACCGCATGGATGAACTACAACAATTGTACATTCCTGTCTGTCGTAAAAATAAAAAAGGGAAGGTGGCTCAACCGTGGCTATCAAGGGAAATCAGGGATAGCATTAAAGCCAAGGAAGTGGCATACAAATTGGCCAGAAATAGCAGCGAATCCGGGGACTGGGAGAAATTTAGAACTCAGCAGAGGAGGACAAAGGGTTTGATTAGGGCAGGGTAAATGGAGTACGAGAAGAAGCTTGCAGGGAACATTAAGACGGATTGCAAAAGTTTCTATAGATATGTAAAGAGAAAAAGGTTAGTAAAGACAAACGTAGGTCCCCTGCAGTCAGAATCAGGGGAAGTCATAACTGGGAACAAAGAAATGGCGGACCAATTGAACAAGTACTTTGGTTCGGTATTCACTGAGGAGGACACAAACAACCTTCCGGATATAAAAGGGGTCGGAGGGTCTAGTAAGAAGGAGGAACTGAGGGAAATCCTTATTAGTCGGGAAATTGTGTTGGGGAAATTGATGGGATTGAAGGCCGATAAATCCCCAGGTCCTGATGGACTGCATCCCAGAGTACTTAAGGAGGTGGCCTTGGAAATAGTGAATGCATTGACAGTCATTTTCCAACATTCCATTGACTCTGGATCAGTTCCTATGGAGTGGAGGGTAACCAATGTAACCCCACTTTTTAAAAAAGGAGGGAGAGAGAAAACAGGGAATTATAGACCGGTCAGCCTGACATCGGTAGTGGGTAAAATGATGGAATCAATTATTAAGGATGTCATCGCAGTGCATTTGGAAAGAGGTAATATGATAGGTCCAAGTCAGCATGGATTTGTGAAAGGGAAATCATGCTTGACAAATCTTCTGGAATTTTTTGAGGCTGTTTCCAGTAGAGTGGACAAGGGAGAACCAGTTGATGTGGTATATTTGGACTTTCAGAAGGCTTTCGACAAGGTCCCACACAAGAGATTAATGTGCAAAGTTAAAGCACATGGGATTGGGGGTAGTGTGCTGACATGGATTGAGAAGTGGTTGTCAGACAGGAAGCAAAGAGTAGGAGTAAATGGGGACTTTTCAGAATGGCAGGCAGTGACTAATGGGGTACCACAAGGTTCTGTGCTGGGGCCCCAGCTGTTTACACTGTACATTAATGATTTAGACGAGGGGATTAAATGTAGTATCTCCAAATTTGCGGATGACACTAAGTTGGGTGGCAGTGTGAGCTGCGAGGAGGATGCTATAAGGCTGCAGAGCGACTTGGATAGGTTAGGTGAGTGGGCAAATGCATGGCAGATGAAGTATAATGTGGATAAATGTGAGGTTATCCACTTTGGTGGTAAAAACAGAGAGACAGACTATTATCTGAATGGTGACAGATTAGGAAAAGGGGAGGTGCAAAGAGACCTGGGTGTCATGGTACATCAGTCATTGAAGGTTGGCATGCAGGTACAGCAGGCGGTTAGGAAAGTAAATGGCATGCTGGCCTTCATAGCGAGGGGATTTGAGTACAGTGGCAGGGAGGTGTTGCTACAATTGTACAGGGCCTTGGTGAGGCCACACCTGGAGTATTGTGTACAGTTTTGGTCTCCTAACCTGAGGAAGGACATTCTTGCTATTGAGGGAGTGCAGCGAAGGTTCACCAGACTGATTCCCGGGATGGCGGGACTGACCTATCAAGAAAGACTGGATCAACTGGGCTTGTATTCACTGGAGTTCAGCAGAATGAGAGGGGACCTCATAGAAACGTTTAAAATTCTGATGGGTTTAGACAGGTTGGATGCAGGAAGAATGTTCCCAATGTTGGGGAAGTCCAGAACCAGGGGACACAGTCTAAGGATAAGGGGTAAGCCATTTAGGACCGAGATGAGGAGGAATTTCTTCACCCAGAGAGTGGTGAACCTGTGGAATTCTCTACCACAGAAAGTTGTTGAGGCCAATTCACTAAATATATTCAAAAAGGAGTTGGATGAAGTCCTTACTACTAGGGGAATCAAGGGGTATGGTGAGAAACCAGGAATGGGGTACTGAAGTTGCATGTTCAGCCATGAACTCATTGAATGGCGGTGCAGGCTAGAAGGGCCGAATGGCCTACTCCTGCACCTATTTTCTATGTTTCTATGTTTCTATGTTTCAACCCAATCCCACTTAGCTATCCAACCTAATCCCACTTTCCAGCTCTTAGTCCGTAGCTCTGTAGGTTACGGCACTTCAAGTGCACATCCAAGCACTTTTTAAATGGAGTGAGGGCTTCTGCCTCTACCACCCTTTCAGGCAGTGAGTTCCAGATCCCTACCACCCTCTTGTGAAGAAATTTCCCCTCAAATCCCCTGCTACCAATGACTTTAAATCTATGCCCCCTGATTGTTGACCTCTCTGCTAAGGGAAATAGTCCTTTCTATCCATTCTATCCAGGCCCCTCATAATTTTTGTACACCTCAATAAGGTCTCCCCTCAGCCTCCTCTGTTCCAAAGAAAACAGACCCAGCCTATCCAATCTTTCCAATTAGCTAAAATTCTTCAGTCCAGGCAACATCCTTGTAAATCTCCTCTGTACCCTCTCTAGTGCAATCACATCTTTCTTGTAATGTGGTGACCAGAACTGCATGCAGTACTCTAACTGTGGCCTAACCAGTGTTTTATACAGCACGAGCATAATCTCCCTTGTGTGAATGGGTATACGACGCGCTCAGTTCTCTGAGGGTGTCGATTTTAGCTAAACACTCTGATTGGCCTCACTGCCCCAGGCTAAAGGGGATAAATATTGCCCAGGACATTGGTAAGCTGCCCTGATCTTTCTCTAAATAGTGTGATGGAATCTTTTACTTGCACCTGAGAGTACAGCTTTAACATCTCATCCAAATGACGGCACAGCAGCACTCCCTCAGCACTGCACTGCAGTGTCAGCCTGGATTTTTGTGCTCACGTCTCTGAAGTGGGACTTAAATCCACAACCTTCTGACTCAGAGACGGGAGGGCGACCCATTGATCCACAGCTGACATATATTAGAAACTGGTACCTGTTCCTAGATGGCTTGGTGCTTTTAGACCATTGGAGTTTGAAAGAATGGAGTAATAGGAGAGAATCCAGCACCCCATCTCGGCACACCTTCAGTGACAGACAGCAAACTGGGCCCTGGCGGTTGGGCTGCAGTGCAGCACTCACAAAGGAAGGCTCGCAAGCCCCTTTCCGATCTTCTTGCCCGAGAAGGTTAGATAGCACGGGGAAGGTGTAAGAACTGCGGGGGTGGGGCATGGAATAGCTGGAATAAAGCTGATCCATCCAGCAAGTGATTACGCAGTGAAGCAGAGATACAACCATATCGAAATAGGAGGACATTCGGGACAAGAACGGGATTTGAAAGGGCGGTTTCTGATAACCTTAAACCAGATGGGTTTTCGGGATGAGAACCCGAATATGAGACACATTACTAAGGTAACTGGAGACCAATCAGCACCCTTTAACAATCCAAGTACAAGAGGAAGGAGAAGGAAAATCTCGTTATTGACCAATCACGATGGTTGTTATTCCAGGGTAGGTTGTTGTGATCGGCGGGGTGGAGCAGATCTCGTGTGGCCTGTGACAGGAGGATTGGAGCATGTTTTGGTCAGTAGTTAGGAACAGCAACTCTGACATTTTCTTTAAGGGAAAATTGGTTGATTATTTATAACTTTTGTTGACTGTACATAAGTAAAGTCGAGGTGATGGGAGGCGATTCCATCATTTCTTTTTTGGGGATAGCACTTGAGCACAAAAATCTAGGCTGACACTCCAGTGCAGTGCTGAGAGAGTTGCACTGCCTTTTTTCGGATGAGACCTTAAACCAAGGGGGAATGTAAAAATTCCCGCTATTTCGAAGAGCACGGGCATTATAACCAGTGTCCTGGCCAATATCTATCCCTCAATCAACATCACAAAAACAGATTATCTGGTCATTATCCCATTGCTGGTCGTGGGAGCTTGCTGTGCGCATAATGGATGCCGCGTTTCCAATGTTACAACAGTAGTACTTCATTGGCTGTGAAGCGCTTTAGAATGTCCGGTGGTCGTGAAAGGCGCTATATAAATGCAAGTCTGTTTTTATTATGCAGCAAGATGGTGATAGGATTGTGTGCAGCTGGCGTTTGTTCCCAGATCTAGCATGCCTGATTCATTGCCGAATGTCCGTCTGCTGCCATGCAGACTGTCCTCCCTTCTCACTTCCTGTTTAAAATACGGAAACAAATATTTCCCTGGAGCAGATTGTCCTGGTTGCAGACAAATCATTGTGTGTGAGACCCGAGTGACATATATTAAATTAAATCGCTTGTTTTTAACATTTTACAAAGGCATCAGCAATAACAACATCACTTTCTGTAAACATGGAAAGGGTCCACAACCGGAAACACAATCGTACAATCACTTCACATCAGCTCCACCTAACTGAGCCTAACTCACTCCCAATACCTGTTACTGTGTGTAACCTACCCCCAGTACCTGTTACTCTGTGTAACACACTCCCAGTAACAGCTACTCCGTGCAACTCACTCCCAGTAACTGTTACTCTGTGTAACTCACTCCCAGTACCTGTTACTCAGTGTGTAACTCACTCCCAGTATCTGTTACTCTGTGTAACTCACTCCCAGTAACTCTTACTCTGTGTAACTCACTCCCAGTAACCGTTACTCTGTGTAACTCACTCCCAGTACCTGTTACTCTGTGTAACTCACGCCCAGTAACTGTTACTCTGTGTATAACGCACTCCCAGTATCTGTTACTCTGTATAACTCACTCCCAGTACCTGTTACTCTGTGTGTAATTCACTCTCAGTACCTGTTACTCTGTGTAACTCACTCCCAGCATCTGTTACTCTGTGTAACTCAATCCCAGTACCTGTTACACCATATGTAACTCCTTCTTAGTACCTGTTACTCTGTGTGTAACTCACTCCCAGTACCTGTGACTCCGAATGTAACTCACCCTAGTACCTGTTACACCATGTGTAACTCACTCCCAGTTTCTGTTACCCTGTGTAACTCACTCCCAGCACCTATTACTCTGTGTGTAACTCACTCCCAGTACCTGTTACTCTGTGTAACTCATTCCCAGCACCTGTTACTTTGTGTAACTCACTCACAGTACCTGTTATTCTATGTGTAACTCACTCTCAGTACCTGTTATTCTGTGTGTAACTCACTCCCAGTACCTGTTACTTTGTGTAACTCGCTCCCAGTACCTTTTACTCTGTCTAACACACTCCGTACCTGTTACTCTGTGTAACTCGCTCCCAGTACCTGTTAATCTGTGTAACTTGCTCCCAGTACCTGTTTAACTGTGTAACTCACTCTCAGTGCCAGTTACTCTATGTGTAACTACTCCCAGTACCTGTTAATCTGTGTAACTCAGACAGTAACTATTGCTCTGTCTAACTCACTCCCAGTACCTGTTACTCTGTGTAACTCACTCCCAGTACCTGTTACTCCATGAGTAACTCACTCTCAGTACCTGTTAACTCTGTGTGTAACTCACTCTCTCTACCTGTTACTCTGTGCGTAACTCACCCTAGTAGCTGTTGCACCTTGTGTAACTCACACCCAGTACTGTTACTCTGTGCAACACATTTCCAGTAGCTGTTCCTCGGTGTAACACTCCCCCAGTGCCTGTTACTCTGTGCAACTCTCTCTCAGTACCTGTTACTCTGTGTTGCTCACGCCCAGTACCTGTTACTCTGTGAAACTCACTCACAGTACAAGTTACTGTGTGTAATTCACTCCCAGTATCAGTTACTCTGTCTATAATTCGCTTCCAGTACCTGTTACTCTGTGTAACTCACTCCCAGTACCTGTTACACTGTGTAAGTCACTCTCAGTACCTGTTGCTCAGTGTGTAACTCACTCCCAGTACCTGTAACTCTGTGTGTAACTCACGCCCAGTACCAGTTACTCTGTGTAACACACTCTCAGTACCTGTTATTCTGTGTAACTCACTCCCAGTACCAGTTACTCTGTGTAACTCACTCCCAGTACCTGTCACTCTGCATAAATCACTCAGTACCTGTTATTCTGTGTGTAACTCACCCCAAGTACCTGTTACTCTGTGTGTAACACACTCCCAGTACCTGTTACTCTGCATGTACCTCAAACCCAGCACATGTTACACTTTGTAACTCACTCCCAGTATCTCTTACTCTGTGTGCAACGCACTCCCAGTTCCTGTTGCTCAGTGTGTAACTCCCTACCAGCACCTATGACCAGTTATTCTGTGTAACTCACTCCCAGTACAAGTTACTCTGTCTGTAACTCACACCCAGCATCAGTTACTCTGTGAAACTCACTCCAAGTACCTGTCACTCTGTGTTACACTCTCAGTACCTGTTAGTCTGTGTGTAAATCACTCCCAGTACCTGTTGCTCAGTGTGTAACTCATTCCCAGTACCTGTAACTCTGTGTGCAACTCACTCCAGCACCTGTTATTCTGCTTAACACACTCCCAGTACCTGTTGCTCAGTATGTAACTCACTCCCAGCATCAGTTACTCTGTGAAACTCACTCCCAGTACCTGTCACTCTGTGTTAGTCAATCTCAGTACCTGTTAGTCTGTGTGTACATCACTTCCAGTACCTGTTGCTCAGTGTGTAACTCATTCCCAGTACCTGTAACTCACTCCCAGTACCTGTTATACTGTTTAACACACTCCCAGTACCTGTTACTCTGTGTAATTCACTCCAAGTAAAAGTTATTCTGTCTGTAACTCACTCCCAGCATCAGTTACTCTGTGTAAGTCACTCAGCACCTGTTACTCTATGTGTAAATCACTCCCAGTACCTGATACTTTGTGTTTAACTCACTCTCAGTACCTGTTACTCTGTGTGTAACTAATTCCAGTACCTGTTACTCTGTGCAACTCACTCCCAGTATCTGTTACTCCATGTGTAATGCACTCCAAGTACCTGTTACTCTGTGTGTAACTCACTCCCAGTACCTGTTACTCTTTGTAACTCACTCCCAGTACCGGTTACTCTGTGTAACTGACTCCCAGTACAAGTTACTCTGTCTGTAGCTCACTCCCAGTATCAGTTCCTTGTGTAACTCACTTCCAGGACCTGTCACTCTGTGTTAGTCACTCTCAGTACGTTTACTCTGTGTGCAAATCACACCCAGTACCTGTTGCTCAGTGTGTAACTCACTCCCACTACCTGTAACTCTGTGTGTAACTCACTCCCATTACTTGTTACTCCATGTAACTCACCCCCAGTACAAGTTACACTGTGAAACTCATTCCCAGTACCTGTTATTCTGTTTAATTCTCTCCCAGTAGCTGTTACTCTGTGTTACATACTTCCCGTACTTGTTAATCTACGTAACTTACTCCCAATACCTGTTACTCTGTGTGTAACTCACTCCCAGTACCTGTTACCCTGTGTGTAATTCAATCCCTGTACCTGTTACTCTGCCAATAATGCACTCCCAGTACCTGATACCCTGTGTGTAACTCAACTCCCAGTACCTCTTACGCCATGTGTAACACACACCACTACCTGTTACTCTTTGTGTTACTCACTCCCAGTACCTGTTACTCTGTGTAGCTCACTCACAGTATGTGTTAATCTGTGTAACTCACTCCCAGTACCTGTTACTCTGCTTAACTCGCTCACAATACCTGTTACTCTGTGTAACTCACTCTCAGTATCTGTTACTCTGTGTAACTCGCTCTCAGTACCTGTTGTTCTGTGTAATTCGCCCCCAATACCTATTACTCTGTGTGTAACTCATTCCCAGTACCTGTTACTCTGTGTAACTCACTCCCAGTACCTGTTACTCTGTGTAACTCACTCCCAGTACCTGTTATTCTGTGTAACTCACAGTACATTTTACTCTGTGTAACTCACTCCCAGTACCTGTTACTCTGTGCAACTCACTCCCAGTATCTGTTACTCCATGTGTAATGCACTCCAAGTACCTGTTACTCTGTGTGTAACTCACTCCCAGTACCTGTTACTCTTTGTAACTCACTCCCAGTACCGGTTACTCTGTGTAACTGACTCCCAGTACAAGTTACTCTGTCTGTAGCTCACTCCCAGTATCAGTTCCTTGTGTAACTCACTTCCAGGACGTGTCACTCTGTGTTAGTCACTCTCAGTACGTTTACTCTGTGTGCAAATCACACCCAGTACCTGTTGCTCAGTGTGTAACTCACTCCCACTACCTGTAACTCTGTGTGTAACTCACTCCCATTACTTGTTACTCCATGTAACTCACCCCCAGTACAAGTTACGCTGTGAAACTCATTCCCAGTACCTGTTATTCTGTTTAATTCTCTCCCAGTAGCTGTTACTCTGTGTTACATACTTCCCGTACTTGTTAATCTACGTAACTCACTCCCAATACCTGTTACTCTATGTGTAACTCACTCCCAGTACCTGTTACCCTGTGTGTAATTCAATCCCTGTACCTGTTACTCTGCCAATAATGCACTCCCAGTACCTGATACCCTGTGTGTAACTCAACTCCCAGTACCTCTTACGCCGTGTGTAACACACACCACTACCTGTTACTCTTTGTGTTACTCACTCCCAGTACCTGTTACTCTGTGTAGCTCACTCACAGTATGTGTTAATCTGTGTAACTCACTCCCAGTAACAGCTACTCCGTGCAACTCACTCCCAGTAACTGTTACTCTGTGTAACTCACTCCCAGTACCTGTTACTCAGTGTGTAACTCACTCCCAGTATCTGTTACTCTGTGTAACTCACTCCCAGTAACTCTTACTCTGTGTAACTCACTCCCAGTAACCGTTACTCTGTGTAACTCACTCCCAGTACCTGTTACTCTGTGTAACTCACGCCCAGTAACTGTTACTCTGTGTATAACGCACTCCCAGTATCTGTTACTCTGTATAACTCACTCCCAGTACCTGTTACTCTGTGTGTAATTCACTCTCAGTACCTGTTACTCTGTGTAACTCACTCCCAGCATCTGTTACTCTGTGTAACTCAATCCCAGTACCTGTTACACCATATGTAACTCCTTCTTAGTACCTGTTACTCTGTGTGTAACTCACTCCCAGTACCTGTGACTCCGAATGTAACTCACCCTAGTACCTGTTACACCATGTGTAACTCACTCCCAGTTTCTGTTACCCTGTGTAACTCACTCCCAGCACCTATTACTCTGTGTGTAACTCACTCCCAGTACCTGTTACTCTGTGTAACTCATTCCCAGCACCTGTTACTTTGTGTAACTCACTCACAGTACCTGTTATTCTATGTGTAACTCACTCTCAGTACCTGTTATTCTGTGTGTAACTCACTCCCAGTACCTGTTACTTTGTGTAACTCGCTCCCAGTACCTTTTACTCTGTCTAACACACTCCGTACCTGTTACTCTGTGTAACTCGCTCCCAGTACCTGTTAATCTGTGTAACTTGCTCCCAGTACCTGTTTAACTGTGTAACTCACTCTCAGTGCCAGTTACTCTATGTGTAACTACTCCCAGTACCTGTTAATCTGTGTAACTCAGACAGTAACTATTGCTCTGTCTAACTCACTCCCAGTACCTGTTACTCTGTGTAACTCACTCCCAGTACCTGTTACTCCATGAGTAACTCACTCTCAGTACCTGTTAACTCTGTGTGTAACTCACTCTCTCTACCTGTTACTCTGTGCGTAACTCACCCTAGTAGCTGTTGCACCTTGTGTAACTCACACCCAGTACTGTTACTCTGTGCAACACATTTCCAGTAGCTGTTCCTCGGTGTAACACTCCCCCAGTGCCTGTTACTCTGTGCAACTCTCTCTCAGTACCTGTTACTCTGTGTTGCTCACGCCCAGTACCTGTTACTCTGTGAAACTCACTCACAGTACAAGTTACTGTGTGTAATTCACTCCCAGTATCAGTTACTCTGTCTATAATTCGCTTCCAGTACCTGTTACTCTGTGTAACTCACTCCCAGTACCTGTTACACTGTGTAAGTCACTCTCAGTACCTGTTGCTCAGTGTGTAACTCACTCCCAGTACCTGTAACTCTGTGTGTAACTCACGCCCAGTACCAGTTACTCTGTGTAACACACTCTCAGTACCTGTTATTCTGTGTAACTCACTCCCAGTACCAGTTACTCTGTGTAACTCACTCCCAGTACCTGTCACTCTGCATAAATCACTCAGTACCTGTTATTCTGTGTGTAACTCACCCCAAGTACCTGTTACTCTGTGTGTAACACACTCCCAGTACCTGTTACTCTGCATGTACCTCAAACCCAGCACATGTTACACTTTGTAACTCACTCCCAGTATCTCTTACTCTGTGTGCAACGCACTCCCAGTTCCTGTTGCTCAGTGTGTAACTCCCTACCAGCACCTATGACCAGTTATTCTGTGTAACTCACTCCCAGTACAAGTTACTCTGTCTGTAACTCACACCCAGCATCAGTTACTCTGTGAAACTCACTCCAAGTACCTGTCACTCTGTGTTACACTCTCAGTACCTGTTAGTCTGTGTGTAAATCACTCCCAGTACCTGTTGCTCAGTGTGTAACTCATTCCCAGTACCTGTAACTCTGTGTGCAACTCACTCCAGCACCTGTTATTCTGCTTAACACACTCCCAGTACCTGTTGCTCAGTATGTAACTCACTCCCAGCATCAGTTACTCTGTGAAACTCACTCCCAGTACCTGTCACTCTGTGTTAGTCAATCTCAGTACCTGTTAGTCTGTGTGTACATCACTTCCAGTACCTGTTGCTCAGTGTGTAACTCATTCCCAGTACCTGTAACTCACTCCCAGTACCTGTTATACTGTTTAACACACTCCCAGTACCTGTTACTCTGTGTAATTCACTCCAAGTAAAAGTTATTCTGTCTGTAACTCACTCCCAGCATCAGTTACTCTGTGTAAGTCACTCAGCACCTGTTACTCTATGTGTAAATCACTCCCAGTACCTGATACTTTGTGTTTAACTCACTCTCAGTACCTGTTACTCTGTGTGTAACTAATTCCAGTACCTGTTACTCTGTGCAACTCACTCCCAGTATCTGTTACTCCATGTGTAATGCACTCCAAGTACCTGTTACTCTGTGTGTAACTCACTCCCAGTACCTGTTACTCTTTGTAACTCACTCCCAGTACCGGTTACTCTGTGTAACTGACTCCCAGTACAAGTTACTCTGTCTGTAGCTCACTCCCAGTATCAGTTCCTTGTGTAACTCACTTCCAGGACCTGTCACTCTGTGTTAGTCACTCTCAGTACGTTTACTCTGTGTGCAAATCACACCCAGTACCTGTTGCTCAGTGTGTAACTCACTCCCACTACCTGTAACTCTGTGTGTAACTCACTCCCATTACTTGTTACTCCATGTAACTCACCCCCAGTACAAGTTACGCTGTGAAACTCATTCCCAGTACCTGTTATTCTGTTTAATTCTCTCCCAGTAGCTGTTACTCTGTGTTACATACTTCCCGTACTTGTTAATCTACGTAACTTACTCCCAATACCTGTTACTCTGTGTGTAACTCACTCCCAGTACCTGTTACCCTGTGTGTAATTCAATCCCTGTACCTGTTACTCTGCCAATAATGCACTCCCAGTACCTGATACCCTGTGTGTAACTCAACTCCCAGTACCTCTTACGCCATGTGTAACACACACCACTACCTGTTACTCTTTGTGTTACTCACTCCCAGTACCTGTTACTCTGTGTAGCTCACTCACAGTATGTGTTAATCTGTGTAACTCACTCCCAGTACCTGTTACTCTGCTTAACTCGCTCACAATACCTGTTACTCTGTGTAACTCACTCTCAGTATCTGTTACTCTGTGTAACTCGCTCTCAGTACCTGTTGTTCTGTGTAATTCGCCCCCAATACCTATTACTCTGTGTGTAACTCATTCCCAGTACCTGTTACTCTGTGTAACTCACTCCCAGTACCTGTTACTCTGTGTAACTCACTCCCAGTACCTGTTATTCTGTGTAACTCACAGTACATTTTACTCTGTGTAACTCACTCCCAGTACCTGTTACTCTGTGCAACTCACTCCCAGTATCTGTTACTCCATGTGTAATGCACTCCAAGTACCTGTTACTCTGTGTGTAACTCACTCCCAGTACCTGTTACTCTTTGTAACTCACTCCCAGTACCGGTTACTCTGTGTAACTGACTCCCAGTACAAGTTACTCTGTCTGTAGCTCACTCCCAGTATCAGTTCCTTGTGTAACTCACTTCCAGGACCTGTCACTCTGTGTTAGTCACTCTCAGTACGTTTACTCTGTGTGCAAATCACACCCAGTACCTGTTGCTCAGTGTGTAACTCACTCCCACTACCTGTAACTCTGTGTGTAACTCACTCCCATTACTTGTTACTCCATGTAACTCACCCCCAGTACAAGTTACGCTGTGAAACTCATTCCCAGTACCTGTTATTCTGTTTAATTCTCTCCCAGTAGCTGTTACTCTGTGTTACATACTTCCCGTACTTGTTAATCTACGTAACTCACTCCCAATACCTGTTACTCTATGTGTAACTCACTCCCAGTACCTGTTACCCTGTGTGTAATTCAATCCCTGTACCTGTTACTCTGCCAATAATGCACTCCCAGTACCTGATACCCTGTGTGTAACTCAACTCCCAGTACCTCTTACGCCGTGTGTAACACACACCACTACCTGTTACTCTTTGTGTTACTCACTCCCAGTACCTGTTACTCTGTGTAGCTCACTCACAGTATGTGTTAATCTGTGTAACTCACTCCCAGTACCTGTTACTCTGCTTAACTCGCTCACAATACCTGTTACTCTGTGTAACTCACTCTCAGTATCTGTTACTCTGTGTAACTCGCTCTCAGTACCTGTTGTTCTGTGTAATTCGCCCCCAGTACCTGTTACTCTGTGTGTAACTCACTCCCAAGTACCTGTTACTCTGTGTAACTCACTCCCAGTACCTGTTACTCTGTGTAACTCACTCCCAGTACCTGTTATTCTGTGTAACTCACTTCATATACCTGTTACTCTGTGTAACTCACTCACAGTACCTGTTACTGTATGTAACTCACTCCCAGTACCTGTTATTCTGTGTAACTCACTTCATGTACCTGTTACTCTGTGTAACTCACTCCCAGTACCTGTTACTCTGTGTAACTCACTCCCAGTACCTGTTACTCTGTGTAACTCACTCCCAGTACCTGTTATTCTGTGTAACTCACAGTACATTTTACTCTGTGTAACTCACTCCCAGTACCTGTTACTCTGTTTAACTCAATCCCAGTACAAGTTGCTCTGTGTGTAACTCACTCCCAGTAGCTTTTACTTTATGTAACTCACTCCCAGTCCCTGTTCATCTGTGTACTTCAATGCCAGTGCATGTTAGTCTGTGTGTAACTCACTCCCAGTACCAGTTACTCTGTGTCACTCACTCCCAGTACCTGTTACTCTGTGTAACTCACTCCCAGTACCTGTTATTCTGTGTAACTCACTTCATATACCTGTTACTCTGTGTAACTCACTCACAGTACCTGTTACTGTATGTAACTCACTCCCAGTACCTGTTATTCTGTGTAACTCACTTCATGTACCTGTTACTCTGTGTAACTCACTCCCAGTACCTGTTACTCTGTGTAACTCACTCCCAGTACCTGTTACTCTGTGTAACTCACTCCCAGTACCTGTTATTCTGTGTAACTCACAGTACATTTTACTCTGTGTAACTCACTCCCAGTACCTGTTACTCTGTGCAACTCACTCCCAGTATCTGTTACTCCATGTGTAATGCACTCCAAGTACCTGTTACTCTGTGTGTAACTCACTCCCAGTACCTGTTACTCTTTGTAACTCACTCCCAGTACCGGTTACTCTGTGTAACTGACTCCCAGTACAAGTTACTCTGTCTGTAGCTCACTCCCAGTATCAGTTCCTTGTGTAACTCACTTCCAGGACCTGTCACTCTGTGTTAGTCACTCTCAGTACGTTTACTCTGTGTGCAAATCACACCCAGTACCTGTTGCTCAGTGTGTAACTCACTCCCACTACCTGTAACTCTGTGTGTAACTCACTCCCATTACTTGTTACTCCATGTAACTCACCCCCAGTACAAGTTACGCTGTGAAACTCATTCCCTGTACCTGTTATTCTGTTTAATTCTCTCCCAGTAGCTGTTACTCTGTGTTACATACTTCCCGTACTTGTTAATCTACGTAACTCACTCCCAATACCTGTTACTCTGTGTGTAACTCACTCCCAGTACCTGTTACCCTGTGTGTAATTCAATCCCTGTACCTGTTACTCTGCCAATAATGCACTCCCAGTACCTGATACCCTGTGTGTAACTCAACTCCCAGTACCTCTTACGCCATGTGTAACACACACCACTACCTGTTACTCTTTGTGTTACTCACTCCCAGTACCTGTTACTCTGTGTAGCTCACTCACAGTATGTGTTAATCTGTGTAACTCACTCCCAGTACCTGTTACTCTGCTTAACTCGCTCACAATACCTGTTACTCTGTGTAACTCACTCTCAGTATCTGTTACTCTGTGTAACTCGCTCTCAGTACCTGTTGTTCTGTGTAATTCGCCCCCAGTACCTGTTACTCTGTGTGTAACTCACTCCCAGTACCTGTTACTCTGTGTAACTCACTCCCAGTACCTGTTACTCTGTGTAACTCACTCCCAGTACCTGTTATTCTGTGTAACTCACTTCATATACCTGTTACTCTGTGTAACTCATTCACAGTACCTGTTACTGTATGTAACTCACTCCCAGTACCTGTTATTCTGTGTAACTCACTTCATGTACCTGTTACTCTGTGTAACTCACTCCCAGTACCTGTTACTCTGTGTAACTCACTCCCAGTACCTGTTACTCTGTGTAACTCACTCCCAGTACCTGTTATTCTGTGTAACTCACAGTACATTTTACTCTGTGTAACTCACTCCCAGTACCTGTTACTCTGTGCAACTCACTCCCAGTATCTGTTACTCCATGTGTAATGCACTCCAAGTACCTGTTACTCTGTGTGTAACTCACTCCCAGTACCTGTTACTCTTTGTAACTCACTCCCAGTACCGGTTACTCTGTGTAACTGACTCCCAGTACAAGTTACTCTGTCTGTAGCTCACTCCCAGTATCAGTTCCTTGTGTAACTCACTTCCAGGACCTGTCACTCTGTGTTAGTCACTCTCAGTACGTTTACTCTGTGTGCAAATCACACCCAGTACCTGTTGCTCAGTGTGTAACTCACTCCCACTACCTGTAACTCTGTGTGTAACTCACTCCCATTACTTGTTACTCCATGTAACTCACCCCCAGTACAAGTTACGCTGTGAAACTCATTCCCAGTACCTGTTATTCTGTTTAATTCTCTCCCAGTAGCTGTTACTCTGTGTTACATACTTCCCGTACTTGTTAATCTACGTAACTCACTCCCAATACCTGTTACTCTGTGTGTAACTCACTCCCAGTACCTGTTACCCTGTGTGTAATTCAATCCCTGTACCTGTTACTCTGCCAATAATGCACTCCCAGTACCTGATACCCTGTGTGTAACTCAACTCCCAGTACCTCTTACGCCATGTGTAACACACACCACTACCTGTTACTCTTTGTGTTACTCACTCCCAGTACCTGTTACTCTGTGTAGCTCACTCACAGTATGTGTTAATCTGTGTAACTCACTCCCAGTACCTGTTACTCTGCTTAACTCGCTCACAATACCTGTTACTCTGTGTAACTCACTCTCAGTATCTGTTACTCTGTGTAACTCGCTCTCAGTACCTGTTGTTCTGTGTAATTCGCCCCCAGTACCTGTTACTCTGTGTGTAACTCACTCCCAGTACCTGTTACTCTGTGTAACTCACTCCCAGTACCTGTTACTCTGTGTAACTCACTCCCAGTACCTGTTATTCTGTGTAACTCACTTCATATACCTGTTACTCTGTGTAACTCACTCACAGTACCTGTTACTGTATGTAACTCACTCCCAGTACCTGTTATTCTGTGTAACTCACTTCATGTACCTGTTACTCTGTGTAACTCACTCCCAGTACCTGTTACTCTGTGTAACTCACTCCCAGTACCTGTTACTCTGTGTAACTCACTCCCAGTACCTGTTATTCTGTGTAACTCACAGTACATTTTACTCTGTGTAACTCACTCCCAGTACCTGTTACTCTGTTTAACTCAATCCCAGTACAAGTTGCTCTGTGTGTAACTCACTCCCAGTAGCTTTTACTTTATGTAACTCACTCCCAGTCCCTGTTCATCTGTGTACTTCAATGCCAGTGCATGTTAGTCTGTGTGTAACTCACTCCCAGTACCAGTTACTCTGTGTCACTCACTCCCAATATCTGTTACTCTGTGTAACTCACTCCCAGTATCTGTAACACTGTGTAACTCATTCCCAGTAACTGTTACTCTGTGTATAACTCACTCCCAGTACCTGTTACTCTGTGTGTAACTCTCACCCGGTACCTGTAACACTGTGTAACTCACTCCCAGTACCAGTTACTCTGTGTAACTCACTCCCAGTACCTGTTACTCTGTGTAGCTCACTCACAGTATGTGTTAATCTGTGTAACTCACTCCCAGTACCTGTTACTCTGCTTAACTCGCTCCCAATACCTGTTACTCTGTGTAACTCACTCTCAGTATCTGTTACTCTGTGTAACTCACTCCCAGTACCTGTTACTCTGTGTGCAACTCGGTTCCAGAACCTGTTACTCTGTAACTCACTCCCAGTGCCTGTTACTCTGTGCGTAAATCTCTCCCAGTACATGTTACACCGTGTGTAATTCACTCCCTGTACCTGTTACTCTGTGTAACTCACTCACAGTACTTGTTACTCTGTGTAACTCACTCCCAGTTTCTGTTACTCTGTTTAACTCAATCCCAATATAAGTTACTCTGTGTGTAACTCACTCCCCGTACCTTTTACTCTGTGTAACTCACGCCCAGCACCTGTTCATCTGTGTACCTCAATGCTAGTGCTTGTTAGTCTGTGTGTAACTCATTCCCAGTACCTGTTACTCCGTGCATAATTCACTCTCCGTACCTGTAATACTGCGTAGCTCACTCCCAGTACCAGTTACTCTGTGTCACTCACTCCCATAACCTGTCACTTTGTGTAAGTCACTCAGTACCTGTTACTCTTTATGTAAATCACCCCAAGTACCTGTTACTCTGGTTGTAACTCACTCTCAGTACCTGTTATTGTGTGTGTAAATCACTCCCAGTACCTGTTACTCTGTATTTACCTCAACCCCAGTACATGTTACACTATTTAACTCACTCTCAGCATCTGTTACTCTGCCTGTAACACACTCCCAGTATCCTGTTATGCTGTGTGTAATTCACTCCCAATACCAGTTACTCTGTGTAACTCACTCCCAGTACCTGTTACTCTGTGTAACTCACGCCCAGTAACTGTTACTCTGTGTATAACGCACTCCCAGTATCTGTTACTCTGTATAACTCACTCCCAGTACCTGTTACTCTGTGTGCAACTCACTCCCAGTACCTGATACCCTGTGTGTAACTCAACCCCAGTACCTCTTACGCCGTGTGTAACACACACCACTAACTGTTACTCTGTGTGTTACTCACTCCCAGTACCTGTTACTCTGTGTAACTCGCTCCCAGTACCTGTTACTCTGTGTAACTCACTCTCAGTACCTGTTACTCTGTGTAACTCGCTCTCAGTACCTGTTGTTCTGTGTAATTCGGCCCCAGTACCTGTTACTCTGTGTAACTCACTCCCAGTACCTGTTACTCAGTATGTAACTCATTCCCAGTACCTGTTTCTCTGTGTAACTCACTCCCAGTACCTGTTACTCTGTGTAAATCTCTCCCAGTACCTGTTACTCTGTTTAACTCAATCCCAGTACAAGTTGCTCTGTGTGTAACTCACTCCCAGTACCTTTTACTCTGTGTAACTCACTCCCAGCACCTGTTCATCTGTGTACCTCAATGCCAGTGCATGTTAATCTGTGTGTAACTCATTCCCAGTACCTGTTACTCCATGCGTAACTCATTCTCAGTACCTGTAATACTGCGTAACTCACTCCCACTACCAGTTACTCTGTGTAACTCATTCCCAGTATCTGTTACTCTGTGTATAACTCACTCCCAGTACCTGTAACACTGTGTAACTCACTCCCGGTACCAGTTACTCTGTGTAACTCACTCCCAGTTCCTGTTAATCTGTGTGTAACACACTCCCAGAACCTGTTACTCTGTATGTAACTCACGCACAGTACCTGTTACACTCAGTGTGTAACTCACCCCAGTACCTGTTACTCCGTGTGTAACTCACTACCAGAACCTGTTACTCTGTGTATCACACTCCCAGTACCTCTTGCTCTGTGTAACTCACTCCCAGTACCTGTAACTCTGTGTAACTCACTCCCATTATTTGTTATTCTGTGTAACTCACTCCCAGTACCTGTTACTCTGTGTAAATCACTCCCAGTACCTTTTACTCTCAGTGTCTATTCTCTTGGATTCACCATCAGTAAGTGTGCCCCATATCTTTTATGTTCATAGAAACATAGAAAATAGATGCAGGAGTAGGCCATTCGGCACTTCGAGCCTTCACCACCATTCACTAAGATTATGGCTGATCATGCAACTTCAGTACCAAATTCCTGCTTTCTCTCCATACCCCTTGATTCCTTTAGCCGTAAGGGCCACATCTAACTCCCTTTTGAATATATCTAACGAAATGGCCTCAACAACTTTCTGTGGTAGAGAGTTCCACAGGTTCACAATTCTCTGAGTGAAGAAATTTTTCCTCATCTCGGTCCTAAATGGCTTACCCCGTATCCTTAGACTGTGACCCCTGGTTCTGGACTTCCCCAACATCGGGAACATTCTTCCTGCATCTAACCTGTCCAATCCCGTCAGAATGTTATATGTTTCTATGAGATCCCCTCTCATTCTTCTAAATTCCAGTGAATATAAGCCTAGTCGATCCAGTCTTTCTTCATATGTCAGTCCTGCCATCCCGGGAATCAGTCTGGTGAACCTTCACTGCGCACTCTCAATCGCAAGAATGTCCTTCCTCAGATTAGGAGAGTAAAACTGTACACAATACTCAAGGTGTAGCCTCACCAAGGCCCTGTACAACTGCAGTAGGACCTCCCTGCTCCTATATTCAAATCCTCTCGCTATGAAGGCCAACATGCCATTTGCCTTCTTCATCGCTGTACCTGCATGCCAACTTTCAATGACTGATGTATCATGACACCCAGGTCTCGTTGCATCTCCTCTTTTCCTAATCTGTCACCATTCAGATAATATTCTGTCTTCCTGTTTTTGCCACCAAAGTAGATAACCTCACATTTATTTACATTATACTGCGTCTGCCATGCATTTGCCCACTCACCTAACCTGTCCAAGTCACCCTGCAGCCTCTTAGCATCTATCTCACAGCTCACACTGCCACCCAGCTTAGTGTCATCTGCAAACTTGCAGATATTACATTCAATTCCTTTGTCTCAATCATTTATGTATATTGTAAATAACTGGGGTCCCAGCACTGAACCTTGCAGTACCCCACTAGTCACTGCCTGCCATTCTGAAAAGGGCCCATTTATTCCTACTCTTTGCTTTCTGTCTGCCAACCAGTTCTGTATCCAATCTCTATTACCCCCAATAACATGTACTTTAATTTTGCATACTAATCTCTTGTGTGGGACCTTGTCAAAAGCCTTTTGAAAGTCCAAATATACCACATCAACTGGTTCTCCCTTGTCCACTCTACTAGTTACATCCTCAAAAAATTCTAGATTTGTCAAGCATGATTTCGTTTTCATAAATCAATGCTGACTTGGACCGATCCTGTCACTGCTTTTCAAATGCGCTGCTATTACATCTTTAATAATTGATTCCAACAGTTTCCCCACTACTGATGTCAGGCTAACCGGTCTATAATTCCCAGTTTTCTCTATCCTTTTTTTAAAAAGTGTGGTTACATTAGCTAACCTCCAATCCATAGGAACTGATCCAGAGTCTATAGAATGTTGGAAAATGACCACCAATGCATCCACTATTTCTAGGGCCACTTCCTTAAGTACTCTCAGGCCCTGGGGATTTATCGGTCTTCAATCCTATCAATTTCCCTAACACAATTTCCTGACTAATAAGGATTTCCTTCAGTTCCTCCTTCTCGCTAGACCCTTGGTCCCCTAGTATTTCCAGAAGGTTATTTGTGTCTTCCTTACTGAAGTCAGAACCAAAGTACTTGTTCAATTGGTCTGCCATTTCTTTGTTCCCCATTATAAATTTGCCTGATTCTGACTGCAAGGGGCCTACATTTGTCTTCACTAATCTTTTTCTCTTCACATATCTATAGAAGCTTTTGCAGTCAGTTTTTGTGTTCCCTGCAAGCTTACTCTCATACTCTACTTTCCCCCTCCTAATTAAACCCTTTGTCCTCCTCTGCTGACTTCTAAATTTCTCCCAGTCCTCAGGTTTGATGCTTTTTCTGGCCAATTTATATGGCTCTTCCTTGGATTTAACACTATCCCTCAATTCCCTTGTTAGCCACGGTTGAGCCACCTTCCCCGTTTTATTTTTACGCCAGACAGGGATGTACAATTGTTGAAGTTCATCCATGTGATCTTTAAATATCTGCCATTGCCTATCCACCGTCAACCCTTTAAGTATCATTCGCCAGTCTATCCTAGCCAATTCACGGCTCATACCATCAAAGTTGCATTTCTTTAAGTTTAAAACCCTAGTCTCTGAATTAACTGTGTCACTCTCCATCTTAATGAAGAATTCTACCATATTATGGTCCCTCTTCCCCAAGGGCCTCACACAAAAAGATTGCTAATTAATCCTCTCTCATTACACAACACCCAGTCTAGGATGGCCAGCTCTCCAGTTGGCTCCTCAACATATTGGTCTAGAAAACCATCACTTATACACACCAGGAAATCCTCCTCCACCGTATTGCTACCAGTTTAGTTAGCCCAATATATATGTAGATTAAAGTCACCCATGATAACTGCTGTACCCTTATTGCACGCATCCCTAATCTCCTGTTTGATGCCATCCTCAACCTCACTACTACTGTTTGGTGGTCTGTACACAACTCCCACTAGCGTTTTCTGCCCTTTGGTATTCTGCAGCTTCACCCATACAGATTCCACATCATCCAAGCTAATGTCCTTCCTTACTATTGCGTTAATCTCCTCTTTAACCAGCATCGCTAACTCACCTCCTTTTCCTTTCTGTCTATCCTTCCTGAATATTGAATACCCCTGGATGTTGAGTTCCCAGCCTTGGTCACCCTGGAGCCATGTCTCCGTAATCCCAATTACATTATATCCGTTAACAGCTATCTGCGCAGTTAATTCATCCACCTTATTACAAATGCTCCTCGTATTGAGACACAGAGCCTTCAGGCTTGTTTTTTTGACACTCTGTCCTTTTAGAATTATGTTGCAATGTGGCCCTTTTTGATTTTTTACCTTTGATTTCTCTGCCCTCCACTTTTCCTTATTTCCTTTCTACCTTTTGCTTCTGCCCCCATTTTACTTCCCTATGTCTCCCTGCATAGATTCCCATCCCCCTGACATATTAGTTTAAACCCTCCCCAACAGCACTAGCAAACAAACACTCCCCCTGGGACATCGGTTCCGGTCCTGCCCAGGTGTAGACCGTCCGGTTTGTACTGGAATTTACCTTTACTGCCCGATATCCATTCAAAGAACAGTGCATCGCGAGTATTGTAACAATGAAACCTCTCATTGTCTGAACTGAATTGTGAGGTCTCGTATACACCCCTTGTGCATTTCTCCACAAGACAGACTGAAAAACACTCAAGTTGCTCCTCCGCTGCTGAAGCCCTTTGTTACCTCTAGACTTGACTATTCCAACGCACCTCTGCTTGGCCTACCACATACTACCCTAAGTAAACTTGAGATCATTCTAAACCCGACTGCCCATATCCTAACTCGCACCAAGTCCCGCTCACCCATCACCCCTGTGCTCACTGACCTACATTGGCTCCCGGTTAAACAACGCCTCGATTTCAAAATTCTCATCCTTGTTTTCAAATCCCTCCATGGCCTCGCCCCTCCCTATCTCTGTAATCTCTTCCAGCCCCACGACCCCCCGAGATGTCTGCGCTTTTCTAATTCTGCCCTCTTGAGCATCCCTGATTATAATTGCTCAAGCATCGGTGGCCGTGCCTTCTGTTGCCTAGGTCCTAAGTTCTGGAACTCCCTGCCTAAACCTCTCTACCTCTCTTTCCATCTTGAAGATGCTGCTTAAAACCTACCTCTTTGACCAAGCTTTTGGTCACCTGCACTAATTTCTCCTTATGTGGCTCAGTGTCAAATCTTTTGGCTTATAATACTCCTATGATGCACTTTGGGATGTTTCACTACGTTAAAGGTGCTATATAAAGTGAGACGAGGCCAATTGTAAACTAACAAGCCGGGTTATTTTACATGTAAGTTATGAACGAACGGAATATAATTTTTCAATGAATTTCAAATTATTTCATAACACTCCTTCTGACATAGAAAATAACAAAGCACCACACTATCCTCATGAGTGAGCTAAATTCACTTTACAGACTAGCTCATCTCTGAAACTAGTCGGCCCTAACCTTAGGAACAACTGCGCTCTCGCTCGTTCGCTCTTCCCCATGTGACTGTTTCCACTCCAAATCTCTGCAGGCTCATTTTTTCTTAGCTGAACAAAAACTTGATCTCTGGCCCTAACACAGCTTTCCATGCCCAGGGATTGGCCAGTTGAGCTGCCAATTGAACCTGCTGCTCTCTTTGTGGGGTCCTGGCTGCCATGCCATGCCAATGTATTAGCTGTGACTATCACAAGAATGTCTCAACAACCCCCATTGTCTTGAGCTGTTATGGTGTATGGGAAACACATTTCAACTGGATCTGATTAACATTCCCGCAAAGAGGGTGTGTTGTGTGGATTTAGTCGCTTGTGAGCTGAAATTAACTTAATAGCCTTAAGAGCCCCAGGTGGGCAGAGGAAATGTTTCACGGACACATTCAAAGCCTCCTTGGTAAAGTGCAATATCCCCACTAACACCTGGGAATCTCTGGCCAAAGACTGCCCAAAGTGGAGGAAGAGCATCCGAGAGGGTGCTGAGCACCTTGAGCTCGTTGCCGAGAGCATGCAGAAATCAAGCACAGACAGCGGAAGGAGCGTGCGACAAACCAGACTCCACCACCCACCCTTTCCTTCAACCACTGTCTGTCCCACCTGTTACAGAGACTGTAATTCCCGCTTTGAACTGTACAGTCATCTAAGAACTCACTTTAGAGTGGAAGCAAGTCTTCCTCGATTTTGAGGGACTGCCTATGATAATTATGAATAGCCTTATCTTAAGGAAAGAAACACTTGGATTTATACAGCACCTTTCTTGACCACCGGACATCTCAAAGCCAATGAAGTACTTTTGGAGTGTAGTCACTGTTGTAATGTAGGAAACATGGCAGCCAATTTGTGCACAGCAAGCTCCCACAAACAGCAATGTGATAATCTAAATCCCTCCAAGGCCAATAGTCAAAAGTTCTGAAACATGAGAATCTGTTACTCTCTGTGCAACTCGCTCGCTCATATATGTGATTTCCTTTGCCTCAGTTCTGTTTTCACAGCAAAGCAAAGGTGGTGGGGGTATCGAGACAGGTTTCTGTAGAGGGAAGGCCCTGATGCTTTCAGGTCCACTTGATGGACAGCTCGGTAGTCAGAAGTTGCTGTTCTGTGGTATAAAGTTTTCCCCAATCTCCAGCTCGACAATTCTTCTGGGTTCATCACAATATGGTCGAATATCTAAAGACACTGTTGGTTAAACAAAATCTAAAATAAAGAAAGACTGCCAACTATATAGTGTTTTCACAACCTCAAGATGTCCCAAAGTTCTTTACAGCCAATGAAGTACTTTTGAAGTGTAGTCACTGTTGTAATGAGGAAACACGGCAGCTAATTTTGTGCACAAGGTCCCACAAACAGCAATGTGATAATGACCAGATAATATGTTTTTCAGTGATGTTGATTGAGGGATAAATAGTGGTCAAAAAACTCCCTTGATTTTCTTTGAAATAGTACCATGGGTCTCATCCAAAAGGCAGCACCTCTGACAGTGCAGCACTCCCTCAGCACTGCACTGGAGTGTCAGCCTAGATTTATGCACTCAAGACCCTGGAGTGGGACTTGAACCCACAACCTTCTGACTCAGAGGTGAGAGTGCTATCCACTGAGCCATGGCTGACATGGCTCACCTAAGCACCAGAGACTTGAGTATATAATCTAGGCTGAAACTCCAGTGCAGTACTAAGTGTATACTGCCCTGCCGGAGGTGCCGTCTTTCAGATGAGACATTAAACCGCGGCACTATCTGCCCTCTCAGGTGTAAATAAAAGATGACCCATCATTATTGAAGGAAGTGCAGGGAAGTTCACTCCGGTGTCCTGACGAACATTTATCATGCAACCAAAAGCTAAAACAGATGAACTGGTCATTTATTTCATTGCTGCTTATGGGAGCTTGCTATCCACAAATTGGCAGCTGCGTTTCCACATTACAACAATGACTACACCTCAAAAGTACTTCATTGGTTGTAAAGCACTTTGGGACATCCTGAGCTTGCGAAGGCGCTATATAAATACAAGTCTTTCCTTTTTTCGATCAGTAAGTTTAATGTTACAGATGCTGCTCGAGGTTTAACGTTGCTAAGTCCGTAGCGAGGGGTTTTCATATTTTTCTTTGAAGAGGCATACGTTAGAAATTCTTAGCCTGAAATTTTGCGCAATTAACACCGGTTTGTTGCCATGGCTTCAGTAGGATACTCGGCAGAAACCCTGGTGAAACTGAGCTCACAGCTGTTTTCAGCCATTCCCATGGTTTCTCAGGCCTCTGTCAGCTCTCCTGCTAAAGCTATGGCAGGAGGCTGGTGATAGAATCGCAGAATTGCAGGGCTACTGTAACAAATGCAATCTGCTGTTTGAACTTCCGGCCACTGTTTAATCTTTGCTTTTAATAAAATCTGATTCATTGTTTACAACCTAGATCCCATGGTCTGAGACAATGTTTATTGTTCCTCCATTCAAAGACGAGGAGAACATGAGAGGGCTTTTGTCAGTTCAATTAACTAATTGCAGGAACAAATTTCTGCTCAATCCCTGGGCAACGCTGCATTAAAGAAATAATTTATACAGCATTCTCACACTCTCAGGACATCCCAAAGCATTTCACAGCCCATGACAGTTTTTGATGAGTAGTCACTGCTGTAAAGTAGAGGAAAGCAGCAGCCAATTCGAGCACAGTAAGGTCCTATAAATAGCAAACACGATGAATGACCAGTCATTCTGTTTTAATGATGTTGGCTGAGGGAAGAATGTTGACTGGGGCAAACATCTTACTCTTCGAATAGTACCATGGGATCTTTCTATTCCATTCAAGCAGACAGGCAGAATCTTGTTTCAACATCTCATCTGAAAGTGGCACATCTGGCAATGCGGCACTCCCTCTGTACTGCATTGGAGTGTCAGCCCAGATAGTGTGCTCTCAAATTATTGCAGGGGTATGGCGAAAGAGTTGGGACTAATTGGATAGCTCTTTCATGAGCTCAAAGGGATGAATGGCCTCCTGCTGCATTGTAAAGTTCTGTGAAATTCTCAAGTGGAGTTGAACTCAACATTTTCTGACTCAGAAGTAAGCATGGTTCCCACGGGTCAAAGTGACACTTTAGATATTGTGCATGTAAACTCGCACTCCGGTTCATAGGGCTTACGGGAGGGAATTATCAACTGAATCTCTAAAAATGTAACTCCTGTGGATTTGCTCCGTGATGGGGCCTATCTCATCATCATCATAGGCAGTCCCTCGAAACGAGGATGACTTGCTTCCACGCCACAAAAGGATGAGTTCACAGGTGTTTCAATGAAGGACCTAATATTCCAGGTCCCGAACTACATCCTAAAGGGCGGAAGATGCCTGTGCTTGGGTTTTTTTAACACGTGGTGGCCGTTGCACACTAGCCACCACACGGGCTTGATAGAGCTAGGTCTTGGTCCAGTGGCAAGGATTAACCAAGACACCTGGAGACCTGCTCTGCTGCACGGACCTAGTGCGCACACATATCGCAGTGTGGGCTGGCCCCGAACTCACGCCTCCCCTGGGCCCAGATCACATCCCCCCACAGTCTCTCGCCGCTCCTGCTGTACCTGCCCCATGCTCCAATCACCGACCTGGACCTTGATGACGTCACTCTTCGCTGCCGTCACCCTCCTGCACCAGCTCGCGCTGCTCCCAAGACAACCACACCGCTGGTGTTCTCACGCAGGTTCCAGAGTGAACGTGACCCGGGGAGTGGTCACTCCGACTGCCTGCCTCTGTTCCACTGCCCTGGAGAAGGAGCCTGTGGCATTGGCCGGGCCACTAATAGTGGGAACTGCTCACAATATTTTAATTTAAGTTTATAAGTTTTGTTTGGTTTTTTTTATAATTAAGTTGTTTATTAGTTGTGCCCCTCTAAAAAGGGGGGCACTTATGTTTGTTTTTTGGTTGATGACAGTGGGCCAACCTCTTTATTGATTATTTTAGAAAAGTGAAGGGTCCTTCAGAAGAGGAGATGAGGAAGAGATAAACAAAATCGATGGAAAGAGAGGGGGTGGAGGGATTAAATAAAGTTTGTTGCATTGACATCATTTAGATTAAGTTAAAAAGAACTTGCTCTTTGAAATGCAAAGTGATAATGAACTAACTGACCCTGCCCCATGTGTTGGATTGCAGTTCCTGAAGTTGTGACTGAGACACGGCGGCTGATTGAGGACAGAAGGCTGCTGGAGGCCCACACCAAGCTGATGGAGATGGAGTGTTGGCGGGATGACATTCTGTACCAGCTATACCGAGCCGGGCGGCACAACACGGAAGGGGAGCAGATCGTCCTGTCGTACTTTAGCAGCGTCGGTCAGCTCAACGAAGACCTTGCTAAGGAACTGTGGGACGTCGTGAGCTGCGGTCTGACCCTGGTCAAACAGGACCCCTCCCTGTTCGTCTCGGCGATTCGCATCATCGAGCGGGAAGAGAAGATCGACCAAATCACTGCAGACGGCCACGGTCAACACAAGTTTCTTCCTCCTGGCCGGCCCAAAAATCTGAGGCGCATGTTTTTCAAAGTGATTGAGCAGTCAGCCGCAGCACAATTCAGAGCCAGGCAAACTGACACCAAGGGACCAGGACTGGCCAATCACTTAGCAGCCTTGCAGAACAATATCCTCAATGATTTGAAAGTAGTAAAACACTTAATGGTGCAGTGCTGCCCGCCCCACTACAACATTCTTCAGACCTATTTGCTGCTACACCATAGTTGTCTCTCAGGGCACCTGCAGGATATAATATCTTGGGATCTGGAGAAGAGTGAGATCTATACAGTGCTGAATTGGATACACCATATATACCACAGGTAAGTGGCCGGGCACAGGGGTCTGAATCGAACTGGCATTTAGAAGTGCATCAGCCTGGCTAGTTTGGGGAACAATATTAATGTCGTGTTATTGGCTGCAGGGAAGAGCAAAGGGATAAGATCCAAACCCAAGGAGTTTTTGGCAAGATCTGCTGGAGGTACTCAAATTATATGGTGGTCAGCAATATTGTTAGCGGAGGCTTTTTGAGATGCAGGAAGGTTTTCATGTGCAAATTGGAATGTAAAATGGCAGAAACAATGACACTCACTTCAGGCAAGTGGACTTGTACATGGACCACAGTCCATTATTGTCACAGTCTTACCTCAGGATCTCATGTTCTGAGAGGATTAGGTATAAGGAAGGGCCTCACTTGTTCTGTCCCCACACTGACAACATTGAGCGTAAGGGCCCATGTACAAGTCCACTTTCTTGGAGTGAGTGTTATTGTTTCTGCCATCTTACGTTCCAATTTGTGCTCAACAGTCAAGGATGTGCAAGAGGATATTTAAAATGAAATCTAGGTTATTAGTCCAGGCATCTGAATCGCTTGCTTCCTGTTTCTTCATCCCTTGGACTACTAACAGCTTTGTGGATCTTTGCATCACCCTCAGTACTTGGTCCCTTGTATCTCAATGACCCAGAACTGGACGCAGTACTCAAGACGCAGCTGATCAGAGCACTGTGCAATCTGATCCCGACTCTCTCTGACTTCTATTCTATCGTTTCCCGATGTGGTTCAGCATCCTGTTAGCTTTGCTGGTTGCTGCTGTGCATTGGTTGGACATGTGGAGCGTTAGGACTGCGAGGTTGCTTTCCACTTCATTCTTGAACGCCATTCATGGCGTACACATGCCATCTGATTTCCGTTCCACGGGTAGTACATTTCATCTGCCACTGTTCTGCCCCCATTCACATTTTGTCCAACTCCTGCTGCTCAGAATCAACTGCTTCTCTTACTTTAGTATCATCTCCAAATTTGACCGATTTATATCCAAGTCATTGATGCCAATTAGAAACAGTTGTGGCCCCAGTACCCTACTCTGCTCATTTCTGATCCATCGCCCAGATTTACTCTGAATCCCACACTGTTGTGAACTTAATGACTAACCTTTGTGTGGAACTTTGTCAAAGCTTTGCTGGAGGTCTTTTCGGGATGTCATTCTCTCAAAGTGGTTGAGGAGTTGGCCAAGCGGGATCCTTCCCTTCTCAGTCCATGTTAACCGCTCTTAACTAGGATATTGTTACAGATAATCTTCAAATTTACTCCTGCTAGATTCCATTATTTACCGATATTGAAGTTGGATTAATGGGCCTGTACTTGTCTATGCTTTGTCGCCCTTTTAACAAGGTGTACACATTAGCACATTTAGAAAGAAAGAAGAAAGACTTGCATTTATATAGTGCCTTTCACGACCACCGGACGTCCCAAAGCGCTTTACAGCCAATGAAATACTTTTGGAGTGCAGTCACTGTTGTAATGTGGAAAACACGGCAGGCAAATTGTGCACAGCAAGCTCCCACAAACAGTAATGTGATAATGGCCAGATAATCTGGTTTTTTTTGTTATGTTGATTGAGGGATAAATATTGGCCAGGACACCGGGGATAACTCCCCTGCTCTTCTTTGAAATAGAGCCATGGGACCTGTGAGAGGGCAGACAGGGTTTAATGTCTCATCCGAAAGACGGATTACAATCTACTGGATCTCCCCGTCTTCACTGACTCCCTCATGATTGTCAATGCCTCACAAATCTCTCCTCCCTTGTCTCTCTTAATACTTCGGGATCAATACAATCTATCCCAGAGGGATTTCTTTGCTTTGAGCCCATTTACCTTGTCTAAAGACTTCCAACTCATTTATATTGAATTTATTAATGATCTTTAAACACTGCACACTCCGTACAATGTATCCCTACTACATTGTAGCTACAATCTCCTCCGTTTCCGGCATCGTATTCATAGTGCTTCCAGTTTTCATGTATGTACATCTTACTGTAAATTTACCCTTTCTTGGCTCCCAGTGACTGCCGACTCCTAGTATCTGGTTCCCGCATGTCTCGCTGAATTACTGCGAGTGCCTTTAATACAATTAAATGCCCCGATATGGTGAAAAGAAATCAGATACTGAGCCTGGACTCCTTAATTCAAGGTTACTGGTGTCAATGGACAGCGATCAGCACCAAGATTCTTGACTGGTTGTTTTTCCCTTCCCTGACACAGGAGCACCAGAACAATCCTGGTATCCCGACTGCCACCCTAATGCAGCACAGACTGGAAACATTTTGTATTCATTCCTGGGATATGGGTGTCGCTTTTACTACCCATCCCTAATTGCCCTTAAGAAGCTGCTGGTGAGCCGCCTTCTTAAACCGCCGCAGTCCATTTGGTGAAGGTGCTCCCATGTTGCCATTAAGGAGGGAGTTCCAGGATTTTGACCCAGCGACAATGAAGGAATGGAGATATACTTCCAAGTCAGGATGGTGTGTAACTTGGAGGAGAACTTGGAGGTGGTGATGTTCCCATGCACCTGCTGCCCCTGGTGGTATAGGTCGCGGGTTTGGGAGGTGCTGTTGAAGAAGCCTTGGCGAGTTGCTGCAGTGCATCTTGTAGATGGTACACACTGGCTGAGTTGAAACTTTACATTTGATGGCAAATACAAGCTGATCCTAGATTTGACTTACCGTCTGTGCTGAGTTAGCTGATCTCAGTGTCGGGATAGTGTTAGTGCCGGATACAATAGTGCAGTAGTTATATTACTGGACTAATAATCCTGAGAACGTGAGTTCCAATCCCACAATGGGATTTAAGTTATTTAAAATCTGGAAATAAAAAGTTGATTTCAGTAAAAAAAAATTACCACGAAGCTATCGGACTGTCATAAAATGTAGTTCCCAGGTCTGGCCGAGAAGTGACTCCAGTACCACATCAACATGAACTGCCCTCTGAAGTGGACCAGCAAACACTCAGCTGTATCAATACCCGCCACTTGTATCAGAGGAAAGGTTAGAAACACTTGGGGTTGGATTTTCGGTTCTGCTCATTTCAGGGCGGTAATGGCAGTAAAGTTCGTGCCCAGGAACAGTTTGCGTCTCAGTCAGAAAAATTCATCAGCTGTGCCCTGAGTGTGGGGCGGAGCGCCAAGGGAGGCATTACACACCTCTCTTAGGGCACTAGGCTGGTTGAGCAAGTGAAAATCCCGAGCTAAACAGCCGGCCCGGGAGCTCCCTAAGAGAGGCCTGGCGAGAAAAAAAAAACCCTGAAAAAAAAACACCAAAAACATTCCCAATAAATAACACATGCCACCACAAAATAAATCACTAAATAATAAGGTAAAAACAATCACGCTTACCTGAGGTCTACTTACCTCACTGCAGCCGTTGCAGGTCAGACCGCCCGCTTTCACAGGCGATCACAGCACACGCTCTACACTGTGCTACAGGTCGGGCGACAGCCAAATATCGAGCCGGTATCGCAAGCAGGGCTGTCGCACATCGGCTCGCCTCTTCCGAGCAGTAATGCTCTGCGCTCCATCAAAACCGGCCCCGAATATTCCGGCGGGGCGCTGGAAGTTGGCTGCCTGTCCAGAAGTGCTTACCGCCACCATTACTGCCCCTCCGGGGCGCTAACCAGGGTGGCAGAAGACTGAAAATCCAGCCCAAAGACTGTCCACCTTATCCATCAAGTAGATTAGAAGAGTTGAATCCTGAGCACTGTCTCAGGCTAACCGTGACTGCAGGACAAGGAGCTCGAGATACATATTGGTAAAAGGCCAAATCCAGAGCCATTCTTCACAGAGAGAGTGATTAAAGGGTCCACCAGACTGAGTAATAGAAATGCTAATCACTCAACAGGCGCTTCGCTGATGGAGGTGCATCATAGCTTTCTTTGAGTGAATGAATTTGATGGGCCCAATGGCCTCCCTTACCTGCACTTATCCTTATGTATTTTCCCATTGCAGGCCACTGGGCACTGAGGGGGAGGGTCCATGTGAAAGGGGCACTGTCTGGTCCAGTGCTTCGAATGGGAGAGCTCCTGTAGATGTTGAGGAAGGAGAGGGTTGTTCACACTAGTAGCCTGATAGAAAAAGGTCCAATGATTGATGGGGAACGTGACTTGCACTGTACTGTTTAGTTTGGCTAAACAAGTTCTCTGGCAGTCACCAGGAAGGACAGCTCCAGCTGCTTAGTGTTTGGCCGAAAGCTAAAAAAAGATTGATTCATTTGCCAAACCCCATTCCGTCTCCAGGATGTCTAAAGTTGTGTTATCTTTTCTAAAATATTATTCTTGCAAACACTCCCTTCTCAATGCTCGACCTTGCTGCCTGGTTTTGGTCGTTGAGGACCTTTCACTGCAGCGAATCCCAAGGTCATTTTGCACCAAGACGATCAAAACTTGAACATTCTTGAGCTGACCCGGGTCCACACCCTGTGGCAGTATAAGGCCCATACTCATGTTTTAAGGATCTGTAGCACGTAAAGCCAACTTTGAGCCCAGGTACTGGACTCAAGCTAGGAGTTGGGTTTCTATTGGTTAAAGGAGGTCCAAGTAGGCATATTGCCTGACGGTACTGATTGAACGGCCCACAAACTTGCTTTCAGACCCTGCTATGGAACAGTGAAAGTGCCAAGGGAATGTTGTCCCTACAAGCTGAGGCACTAAAGAGAAATTTTACAACTGCCAACTAGCAAAAAGGAGTACATTTCCACAGGGGTCCTTCTGATTACATAATAGAAGAACATAAGAAATAGAAGGAGTAGGCCATTCGGCCCCTCGGAGATACTTGCATTGGAGGCTGTTCAGAGAAGGTTCACTCTGTTGATTCCGGAGATGAGGTTCTTGACTTATAAAGATAGGTTGAGTAGGTTGGGCCTTTACTCATTGGAGTTCAGAAGAATGAGAGGGGATCTTATCTTTTGATTTAGATGAGGGGATTAAATGTAGTATCTCCAAATTTGCGGATGACACTAAGTTGGGTGGCAGTGTGAGCTGCGAGGAGGATGTTATGAGGCTGCAGAGTGACTTGGATAGGTTAGATGAGTGGGCAACTGCATGGCAGATGAAGTATAATGTGGATAAATGTGAGGTTATCTATTTTGGTGGTTAAAAACAGAGAGACAGATTATTATCTGAATGGTGACAGATTAGGAAACGGGGAGGTGCAACGAGACCTGGGTGTCATGGTACATCAGTCATTGAAGGGTGGCATGCAGGTACAGCAGGCGGTTAAGAAAGCAAATGGCATGTTGGCCTTCATAGCAAAGGGATTTGAGTACAGGGGCAGGGAGGTGTTGCTACAGTTGTACAGAGCCTTGGTGAGGCCACACCTGGAGTATTGTGTACAGTTTTGGTCTCCTAACTTGAGGAAGGACATTCTTGCTATTGAGGGAGTGCAGCGAAGGTTCACCAGACTGATTCCCGGGATGGCGGGACTGACATTTCAAGAAAGACTGGATCAACTGGGCTTGTATTCACTGGAGTTCAGAAGAATGAGAGGGGATCTCATAGAAACGTTTAAAATTCTGATGGGTTTAGACAGGTTAGATGCAAGAAGAATGTTCCCAATGTTGAGGAAGTCCAGAACCAGGGGTTACAGTCTAAGGATAAGGGGTAAGCCATTTAGGACCGAGATGAGGAGAAACTTCTTCACCCAGAGAGTGGTGAATCTGTGGAATTCTCTACCACAGAAAGTTGTTGAGGCCAATTCACTAAATATATTCAAAAAGGAGTTAGATGTAGTCCTTACTACTAGGGGGATCAAGGGGTATGGCGAGAAAGAGGAATGGGGTACTGAAGTTGCATGATCAGCCATGAACTCACTGAATGGCGGTGCAGGCTTGAAGGGCCGAATGGCCTACTCCTGCACCTATTTTCTATGTTTCTATGAAGCATATAAGATAATGAGGGGGCTTGACAAGGATCCAAGCATTGGCACCTGCTCGACTACGTCATCGTTCGAGTGAGGGACCGCAAGGATGTGTGCATCACCCGCGCCATGACAGGAGCCGACGACTGCTGGACAGACCACCACCTAATCCTAT
Organism: Pristiophorus japonicus; assembly: GCF_044704955.1. NCBI lineage: Eukaryota > Metazoa > Chordata > Chondrichthyes > Pristiophoridae > Pristiophorus > Pristiophorus japonicus. The sequence continues at coordinate 97,106,211 of NC_091989.1, read as the reverse complement.
TCGTCATCAACATTAATATAGCCCCAAAGCGACGACGGTAACAGAAGCAATGCCGAGAGCATGCAGAAAAAACGCGCAGGCAGCGGAAGGAGCGTGCTGCAAACCAGACTCCCCACCCACCTTTTCCTTCAACAACTGTCTGTCCCACCTGTGACAGAGATTGTAATTCTCACTTTTAGAATGGAAGCAGGTCTTCCTCGATTTCTAGGGACTGCCTAAGATGATGATGGATGCAGAGAGGATATTTCCATTCATAGGGGAAACTAAAACTAGGGGGGCATAGTCTCAGATTAAGGGGCCGCTCATTTAAAACTGGGATGAGGAGGAATTTCTTCTCTCAGAGGGTTGTAAATCTATGGAATTCTCTGCCTCAGAGAGCTGTGGAGGCTGGGTCATTGAATATATTTAAGACAGAGATGGACAGATTTTTGAATGATAATGGTTATGGGGAGTGGGCAGGGAAGTAGAGCTGAGTCCAGGATCAGATCAGCCATGATCTTATTAAATGGCAGGGCAGGCTCGAGGAGCCAAATGGCCTACTTCTGCTCTTATTTCTTATGTTCGAGCCTGCTCCGCCATTCAATAAGATCATGGTTGATCTTTTACCTCAATTCCACTTTCCTGCACTGTCCCCATTTCCCTTGATACCCTTAATATTCAAAAATGTATTGATATCTGTCTTGAATATGCTCAACGACTGAGCCACAGCCCTCTGAGGTAGGGAATTCCAGAGATTCAGTACCCTCTGAGTGAAAAAGTTTCTCCTCATCTCAGTTCTAAATGGCTGACCCCTTATTCTGAGACTGTGACCCCTGGTTCTAAACTCCTTTGCCAGAGGAAACATCCTCCCTGCATCTACCCTGTCAAGTCCTGTAAGAATATTTCATGTTTCAATGAGATCGCCTCTCATTCTCCTAAACTCAAGAGAATATAGGCCTAGTCTACTCAATCTCTCCTCACAGGACATGTCTTAACTTCAGCAGAAAAGCCATGGAAATCCCATAGCTCCAAGCCCTCGATGAATCATCAGCAACCAACAGAGTGGGCACTCCCAACATGAGTAGTCTTGGTGGCAAAGCCTGAAGCAATAAGCTAGCACCCAATATTTTCAGTGATGGCAATGTCCTTCGATCCGCCTGAGCTCTACCTTGTGTCAGGTTGGTTGGTCGCACTGTCGCCGCCGGGTCTGATGTCGAAGCGTTCATACCCCAAGGGATTTGGAGATCGGGCGGGAAAGTGGAGTTGAGGTCGATGACCAGCCATGATCTTATTGAATGGCGGAGCAGGCTTGAGGGGCCATAGAGCCTACTCCTGCTCCTATTTCTTATGTTCTTATACTATGACTTAATCGAGGCTGATACTCCGGTGTAAAACTGAGTGAGTGCTGCACTGTCGGAGGTGGCATCCTTTAGCCGAGGCATTAAACCATGATCATGTCTGCCTGTTTAGATGGATGTTAAAGAATCCAAAGAAGAACAGGATATCCTGATCAGCATTCCCCCCCTAATCCAACATCACCAAAAACAGGGTGACTGGCCAGGCATTCCATTGCTGCTCTTGGGATGTTGCTGGTGCAACAGTCACTGCACTCCAAAAGACAACAGCTCCTTGAGATGTTTTGATGCGATAACCTTTTAAATTAAAGTATTATTTTAATGCTACTCCATTGAAATGAAGCATCGTTCCCAAAATAAATTAGAAATGAAATTGCCACATTTTCTGCACTAACTGAAAGGGCGGTGGAAGTAGATTCAATAGTAACTTTCAAAAGGGCATGCTTGAAAAGGAAAAATCTGCAGGACTATGGGGAAAGTGCAGGCAAGTGGGTCTAATTGGATAGCTCTTTCCAAATGCTGGCACAAAGACGATGAGTGGAATGGCCTCCTTCTCTGCTGCAAGATTCTATCATTCTAGTTCACCCTTTCTATCACACGCCCAACTAAATAGTCTCCCTCCTTCATGTTACGCTTCTCACCATCAATGAATCTTGCTGACTGCTGACAGGAAGAGACCCACCTCAGAAAAAGTCAATGCTAGTAATACGTCCAGTAATTGTCCAGGAATGTTAATCCTTCCTGATGTTTTTCCTCTAATGGTGTTATCGCATCCTTGCTTCCTGTTTTCCTGTTTTGTTTCTTTCCCCCAGCAGTCCAGAAATGATAGCTCACCCTGACCTCTGTCCTGATGTTGACCTTGCCTCACCGGGCCCCCTGATTTCCCAAGATGCACTGGAGCAGCTGCAGAATAAATATGTTAATGCCGTCCGGGTGAGTTGCGACCTTTGAAGGAATTTAATCTTGGGAAGGCCCACTGAAACTTGTATTTGTGGGATTCCCTTTTGCAAACCTCAACTTTAAGCAAATATTACACCAATACTCTTAAGACTAAACAAAGCAATAGTTCATCATGTGCTGCTGGGCCGCACAGACCAGGAATGGCCGAGGTTCAATCTTCAGCTTGTACTAAATTAGCTAATCTTACCTGAGGTAATTGTCAGATGCCAAAATTGAGCAGAAGAACCGGTGGGGGGGGATGGAATCAGACAAGAGTTCTCACTCTTGATCACCAAGCAGTGACCCCTGCTGGAAAACCCACATGCGTCGGGGTCAAGGGAACAGAGTGATCAGTCTGGGTGGTGACGGCTCTTGTGGTCAAATAACTGCAGGCGCACTCATGCACGGCAGATACTGGGGCAGGGTAGGGTACCAGTACCCCTTGAACTGGTCAGCTGAATCTTCAGGATAGGAGTGGAAAAAAACTGAGAGGAAAACCAAACTGTTTAATAATGGGGAGCCAGTCCACGAATAGAACTACATAGGAATTACCAAAAGGAAACAGGGTTGGAATGTATACATCTCTGAGGATGATGCTCAGCCAGTTACGTGATGTTCACAAGACTCAATAAAACCCCAGCCAGTTGGGTTCGGGGATCCACGATGAGGCAGGTGGTTGTAAGCCTGGTGGATGAACTGGTAATGTGTAGTGTGATTGTTAAACCTTTGCTAATAAACCAACTAGTTATTAATAGCAATGTGTTGCTATGAATTCCTAAGTGAAGACCCCATGAAGCAAATTCATTACAAGGGTGTTGCGTCCAACCATTCCATGTTGGTGTTTATCCTCCACACGAGCAGTTATCCTAATCCTATTTGCCCGCCCTGTTCCCATATCCCTTTACTCATCTATCTATTCTTAAATGTTGATGTGATCGCAGCTTCAATCACTAACTCCCATAGTGCATGCCACAACCTCACAACCCTCTGTAAAAAGGTTTCTTCTGCTCTCTGTTCTAATCTCTTACATTTAATCTCCAACAAATAAGGAACAAATAAGAGAATTTGCCTGCCGGTTGTGTTTTGCTGGTTGTGTTCATATGTATACCCTGGTAACCAATGGTGACTAAGTGATGATATCACACTGGTAGCCAATGGTGACCAAGTGATGATATTACACTGGTAACCAATGGAAACCATGAGATAATATCAGACTGGCCTTCGTGCAATGGTGCAGAACTGGTTTAGCCACTGATCGCAAGATCTGGCTGGGACACATCAAGCACTATCAGGCCCAGCTCTCCTTTGCCAGAACTATTCACTACACTAGAATCATCCTGGAATGCAACGATAACCCCCACCTTTATGTCTCGACTACCAACCATCTCCTTAAACCTCCCTTCCCCTGCCTCCTCCACACTGAGCCTCAAAAAGTGTCTCCGCCACGTCCTTCCTTTCTCCTAGCCCACCGCGCCAAATTTCCCCCAAGGTTCTCCCCTGCCCGAGCCCAGAACTCGTAGCTTTCTCTAGTTTTTCTCCTATTTCCCCTCATTCCTTCTCTGATCTCATCCTGTCTATGAAACCCATCTCCTGCTCTTGCGACCTTATTCCTACTAAACTGCTGACCTCAAACAAACTTCCTTTCTTAACCCCCATTCTAAATGATAGTGTAAACAGTTTTCTCTCCTCAGGTATTATCCCCTGCCCTTTTAAATCTGCCCTGATTCCCCTCCTCAAAAAAACCACCCTTGACAGCTCTGTCCTTGCATATTACCGCCCCATCACCAACCTTTCTTTCCTCTACCAAGTCATTGAACCAGTTGTCAGCTCTCAAATCCATGCACATCTTTCCCGCAACTCCACGTTTGAACCCCTCCGATCAGGTTTCCGCCCCTGCCAAAGCACTGAACAAGTCCTAATCAAAGTCACAAATAACATCCTGTGACTGTCACTGTGGTATGCTATGCCAACCCATCCCTCTCGGCCTGACTGCAGCCTATGGCATAGTTGACCATACCATGCTCCTCCAATGCCTCTCCCCCAGGGAACAGCTGGGTGGGATTGCCTTCACCTGGTTACACTCATATCTATCAAGTCATAGCTAGAGAATCTCCTGCAATGGCTTCTCTTCCCTCCCCTGCACCGTTATCTCTGTCGCCCCCAAGGTTAGCACTCTGGCATACTTTTCTTGTTAGGTTTCGTTGAACAATAGCCACTTACCTACACATTATCGCAGACCTATTTCTCTCTATCCTGAGAGTTTGCCCCTAATCTAAAACATTGGGTTTATATAAACCCCGTTGCCTGTTTGTTTAATCAAGGAGACCTGATAACTTATCACATCGTACAATGGTATCACACTGGTAACCACTGGCAACCGTGGGACGATATCACACTAGTAATCATCAGAACATAAGAACATAAGAATTATGAGCAGGAGTAGGCCATTCGGCCCTTCGAGCCTGCTCTGCTAGTCAATAAGATTTCTACCTCAACTCCACTTTCCTGCACTATCCCCATATCCCTTGATTCTCTTAATATCCAAAAATCTATCGCTCTCTGTCTTGAATATATTCAATGATTGAGTCTCCACAGCCATCTGGGGTAGAGAATTCCAAAGATTTACACCATCCTCATCTCATTCCTAAATGGCCGATCCCTTTATTCTGAGATTGTGGCCCCTGATTCTAGACTCCCCAGCCAGAGGAAACATCCTCCCTACATCTACCTTGTCAAGCCCTGTCAGAATTTTGTATGTTTCAATGAGATCACTAGTTCTTCTCAACTCTAGGGAATATAGGCCTTGTCTACTCAATATCTCCTCATAGGACAATCCCCCCATCCCAGGAATCAGTCTGGTGAACCTTCGTTGCAAGGAGAGCAAAACTGCACACAATACGCCAGATGCGGTCTCACCATGGGCCTACATAATTGCAGTAAAACGTCTTTACTCTTATACTCAAATCCTCTTGTAATAAAGGCCAACATACCATTCACTTTCCTAATTGTTTCCTGAATGTTAACTTTCAGTGATGCGTGTGCAAGGACACCCAGGTTCCTCTGAACACCAACATTTCCCAATCTCTCACCATTTTAAAACATACTCTAATTTTCTATTTTTCCTACCAAAGTGGATAACTTCACATGTCTCCACATTATATTCCATTTGCTATGTTCTTGCCCATTCACTTAGCCTGTCTATATCCCCTTGAAGCCTCTTTGCATCCTCCTCACAACTTACATTCCCACCTAGCTTACCATCATCAGCAAACTTGGATATATTACATTTGATCCCCTCATCCAAATCATTGATATAAATTATGAATAGCTAAGGCCCAAGCACCGATCCTTACGGTACCCCATTAGTTATAGCCTGCCAACCTGAAAGTGACTCATTTATCTCGACTCTCTGTTTTCTGTCCTTTAACCAATCCTCAATCCAACTTAGTATATTACCGCCAATCCCATGCGCCCTAATTTTGTTTAATAACCTCTTGTGTGGCATCTTATCGAATGCCTTCTGAAAATCCAAATGCACCAGCCACTGGTTCCCCCTTATCTATTCTGCTAGTTACAACCTCAAAAAACTCTAACAGATTTATCAAACATGATTTCCCTTTCATAAATCTGTGTTGACTCTGCCTAATCGTACCGTGTGTGAGTGTGGACATGGAGTGAGAATGCGATTGAACCGGGACTGTGTGTGAGTGTGGACGTGGAATGAGAATGGGATTGGACTGGGACTGTGTGTGAGTGTGGACATGGAGTGAGAATGCGATTGGACTGGGACTGTGTGTGAGTGTGGACATGGAGTGAGAATGCGATTGGACTGGGACTGTGTGTGAGTGTGGACATGGAGTGAGAATGGAATTGGACTGGGAACGTGTGTGAGTGAAGACATGGAGTGTGAATGGAATTGGACTGGGACTGTGTGTGAGTGAAGACATGGAATGAGAATAGGATTGGACTGGGACCGTGTGTGAGTGAAGACATGGAGTGTGAACGGAATTGGACTGGGACTGTGTGAGAGTGAAGACATGGAGTGTGAATGGAATTGGACTGGGACCGTGTGTGAGTGAAGACATGGAGTGTGATTGGAATTGGACTGGGACTGTGTGTGAGTGTGGACATGGAATGAGAATGGGATTGGACTGGGACCGTGTGTGAGTGAAAACATGGAATGAGAATAGGATTGGACTGGGACCGTGTGTGAGTGAAGACATGGAGTGTGAACGGAATTGGACTGGGACTGTGTGTGAGTGAAGACATGGAGTGTGAATGGAATTGGACTGGGACCGTGTGTGAGTGAAGACATGGAGTGTGAATGGAATTGGACTGGAACTGTGTGTGAGTGTGGACATGGAATGAAAATGGGATTGGACTGGGACCGTGTGTGAGTGAAGACATGGAGTGTGAATGGAATTGGACTGGGACTGTGTGAGAGTGTGGACATGGAGTGAGAATGCGATTGGACTGGGACTGTGTGTGAGTGTGGACATGGAGTGAGAATGGGATTGGACTGGGACCGTGTGTGAGTGAAGACATGGAGTGAGAATGGGATTGGACTGGGACTGTGTGTGAGTGAAGAAGGAAAAAAGAAAGACTTGCATTTATATAGTGCCTTTCACAACCACCGGACGTCTCAAAGTGCTTTACAGCCAATGAAGTACTTTTGGAGTCTAGTCACTGTTGTGATGTGGGAAATGCTGCCCACACTGTTGATTTGGGGCATCGAGTGGGAATGAGATTGAACTTTGCTAAAACTGAGTTTTATCTTTATAATGGCTGACATCTTGTAAAACACTGCTTGACACATGCACAGGCTGTGGGTTCGAGAGAATACAGATGAACATTCACCGTAAATGAATAAATTAAATTCTGCATTAATTACATGAGATTCCAGGATTTTGGCCAGGGATTCATATTCCACAAAACAATCTGTTTCCTCCAGGACAAATTTGTGACCGTGCTGATAACTACCAGTTGGTGCCTTCCATGAAGACACTGTGTTAATACTTGAAGAAATGTGACATGTTACTCAAATTATTAACTTGAAATAAATCTGGTTCAATTCCCGGAATGGATTCAACGGATACAAGCCAAGCTGTACACAAGAAGGGTGAGCAAGGTGCTGGGGTCTCCATAGGAACCAGACCCCAGCAAGAGTCAGGAGAGGAGGGGAGAACATTGGGGGCAAATAAGTCTGTTGCCCACCCAGCACAGGTTATTTCACAAACTGCTGATACCCGCCTCAGCGAGCTGCCATCCACTTTACAGAGCAGCTGGCTACCACCATGTCAGTCCCATTGGCCTCCCAGCCACATGCTGCCATCGCACAGCGGTGAAGGAGGAGCTTGTAATGAGCTCCTGTCAGAAATCAGACCCCTGTTTGTCATTGACACTAGCATCAAAACTCGGGGACGACAGCGTTCAATGGGCGACAGCGTTCAATGGGCCGCAGCGATCAATGGGCCACAGCGATCAATGGGCCACAGCGTTCAATGGGTGACAGTGATCAATGGGCCATACTTCATGGACGATATTGGATCAGCCACCCGTTCGTTGTACACCTCTCCCAATTTTCATATTGACTAACTTCACTGAATACACTGCTTACAATGATCGCAGGACACCATTCACAACACATACTGAAAATTAAACTTTAGCATCAAATATTTTGCTTGTGTCAAAGGGGAAAGGAGTGGGATGGGAGAGGAGAGAAGAGGAGCAAAGGGCGAAGAGGAGAGGGAGATGATTGGAGGGAAGGGGATGGGGACCTCCACCACCTAGAAGGACAAGGGCAGCAGACGCACACATATCGCATTGTGGGCTGGCCCGTGCTGTCCCTGGGCCCACACCTCTTCTGGGCCCCAAACTCACGCCTCTCCTCGGCCCCGATCACGTCACTCCATGATCTTTCGCCGCTCCGGCGCCACAACCTTGCTGCTCCTGCTGTACCTGCCCACGCTCCCATCAGCGACCTGGACCTTGGTGACATCTAATCCAGTTGCCCTCTTTACAGCCTTTGCTCTCCAGCAAGCGCTGTACCTTGAAGTGGTATGCTCCTTTGAATGCCCCGACCTGCTGATGGTCCTTGTAGGTCGCGGCTGCTGCGCTGTCTTTAGTATGTCTGGTGATTACAAAATGATCAATTTTAGTTGCCAAATGTGCCAGTGCCAAGTATTGATCAGTATCTTACATTGACCGGCCATCCAATTTGGGGCACTTGTGATTCTGTCAGTGGTGTGGCGTCTAATTGAAATGTCATCCATTGAAGTGGCGAGGTCTACCAACAGTGCCTTGTAGTCCTCGTGAAGCGTGGCACAGGTTATTTCGGGGAGGACATTGCCACCTGAACGGAGACCAGGTGACCTGGTATCAAACAACCAGCCTCCTGGTGCGGGAGAAATGGGTTCAAAGCTTTGGCCTCCAACCTGCCACGTTAAACAGGCCATTGTATGAGCTAATTGAAATGAATCGAACCCTTGATCTCCACTGTTTCTTCATTCCAGATGGCTGTGTCGGACTGGATGCAGAAAGCGTTAGAAGCTGAGGTGAACGATTGGTCCAGTGAGGAGGAGCCCGAGTCAGACCATGAGGGCTACTATCACTCCAGCCTGCCGGTGATTGTGACCCAGGTCAGTGGGAGGCCTGCACATTGATATAGTTCAGTGCCATGCCCGGTGCATGGAGCTGACGTGCTGGGAGCACCACGGTGCATCGGGTGCCAGCAGCCAGTTAAGGGCTGCTGCTGCTCATGCCATTTCCTCTCTTTATATATATATTTATATCTTTGGGGACTTTACAAGGGCAGCAACAAGGGCGGCGCCCCAGCAAGGAGAAGGGCATTTCGGAGCACGATTCTCCGTCCCCCTCTCCCCAGCCCCACCCCCACCCCCCACAACCATCTTCAATCCATAGGCCACCCCGAAGCGATAAGGGAGTGAAGGGTTATGGGGAGCGGATAGGGAAGTGGAGTTGAGTCCAGGATCAGATCAGCTATGATCTTATTAAATGGCAGAGCAGGCTCGAGAGGCCAATGGCTTACTCCTGCTCCTATTTCTTATGTTCTTAAGCTCAGCTGTTCCCATAGAGGCCCTCTAATTGAAATAAATCCAGGGGCTTTAACGAATCGTTTGCACACAGGTAGCCACCAGCATAGTCAGCCAAGTTGTGGTGCAGACACATAGAAGACCTTCGACTGTCACGCCTGATCATTTTGGGCCCAGGCTCCCACTACCCCGCCCTACATACCCTTTATCATTCTTCAGGCTCCTCCTCTTCGGCCCCTCTGTGTCTTGGATGTGATCATTTACAATTAGCGTTGACACTGAGAACTCACAACCAGTTTTCCCCTCCTTAACCCAGGGCGCTGATGCTAATTATAATGTCTGTGGCTCAGTGGGTAGCACTCTCACCTCTGTGTCAGAAGGTTATGGTTTAAGCCCACTCCACAGATGTGATCATATAATCCAGGCTGACAGTACATTGCAGTACTGAGGGAGTGTTGCACTGTCGGAGGTGCCGTCTTAAACCGAGGCCACGTCTGCCCTCTCAAGTGGACATAAAAGATTCCACGGCACTATTTCAAAGAAGAGCAGGGGTGTCCAGGCCCAATATTTATCTCTCAATCAACATTATTAAACAGATTAACTGGCCATTACCACATTGCTGTTTGCTGTGCTCAAATTGGCTGCCACATTTCCTACATAGCAACAGTAATTACGCTTCAAAAGAACTTCATTGGCTGTAAAGGGCTTTGCGACGGCCTCACTTTGGCCCGAGCGCCATTAGTGTCCGTCATCCTTCTGTGCCCCGCCCAAGTGCCGATTGTCCATGGGTGAGGCTGGATGGTGAGAATAAATGGGCTATTTCGCCGTGATGGACAGCACAGGGGGCTGGGATCAGGAGCAGGAACCCTGACTGATTTTTTTCTCCCTCCGTAACCCAAGGACGTTGATACCAATTGTGGCAGCACAAGGTGTTTCAGATGATGAAAGGATTTGATAGGGTAAATAAGGAGCAACTGTTTCGGCTGGTGGTGGGGGGGGGGGGGGGGGAGTCCAAACAAGGGGGTATAACCTTAAAATTAGAGCCAGGCCGTTCAGGGGTGATGTCAGGAAGCACTCCTTCACACAAAGGGTAGTGGAAATCTGGAATTCTCTCCCCCAAAACGCTGTTGAGACTGTGGGGGGGGGTCAATTGAACATAGCAAAACTGAGATTGATCACATTTTGTTGGGCAAGGGTATTAAGAGTTACAGCACCAAGGAGGGTAGGTGGAGTTAAGATACAGATCAGCCATGATCTAATTGAATGGTGGAGCAGGCTCGCGAGGCTGAATGGCCTCCACATGTTCCTATGCCCCCCACCACTATCCCAACTGAGATCAGTGAACTGATGGAGAATAAACACCACCTCCCAAACCTGGAACCTCCACCACCTAGAAGGACAAGGGCAGCAGGCGCATGGGAACACCACCACTTCCAAGTTCCCCTCCAAGTCACACACCATCCTGACTTGGACATATATCGGCCGTTCCTTCATCGTCACTGGGTCAAAATCCTGGAACTCTCTATCGAAGAGCACTGTGGGAGCACCTTCACCACACGGACTGCAGCGATTCAAGAAGGTGGCTCACCACCACCTTCTCCAGGGCAATTAGGGATGGGCAATGAACGCTGGCTTTGCCAGCGATGCCTATATACCAAGAATGAATTAAAAAAAGATGGTGACTGACTGATCTGTATTGTCATTATCTCAACCTGTGATAGTTACACTCTAAGCTATTAGCTGGATCCTAAAGACTGAAGTGTACAAATATTTACGGACCGGATGAAAACAAACTCACCAGCCACAGTTCCACTAGTTTCTGCATAATTACAACACCCTAGTAAAAGGGGTAATGACTGGAGTTTTAAAGAGGATGAGCAGATTATCCCCACTCGCTGGGACCAATGGCACGGCTCCTAACAGAGGTCAAGTTATATGTCGTGTTGTGTTCTGTGTACAGCCACCTTGACCTCTGAACTTTGCCCTTTTCCATCCAGATGCTGGAAGAGAATGTCCAGGTGGCGATAGTGATCGGCGACTGTCTCAGGGACCAAGTGGTGGCAATGGCCTTGCAGGAGCTAGAGACCTTCCTATACAGGTAACGCACAAATATAGCCAAATGGAGTAACAGTCCACACCTTCTGCATGGCTGACAGCTGATACAGCGACGGTAAAATGGTGCCAGTTGTTTACGAGACTCTGTTAAGTGTGTCACTATTTCCAAACCCAGTATCTGGAGCTGTTGCATTGAATAACTGTGTTCTGAGCTGATCCAGGCGGGGGGTTTGAAAGGGGTGCTGCAGGCTGGTATAGCCAATCTCACCAAATTGGTTGAGTGCTCGGGCTGGTGGCCTGTTTCTTAAAGGAATTTGGGGTCGAAATTCCATTGGGGTTCTCCTGATCTCCCGAATTGCTTCGCCAGAAACCCTGGAAAAAGACAGCGGTTATCGCCATTTTTCCAGAATTGCTGCCACTGTTGCAACGAGAATCCTAACCTAGCAAATTCTACCCCACTGACACTGATTTATTTAATTTGGACTTTCAGGAAGAATTCGGTAAAAGTTCCACACAAAAGGCTTCTAATGGAACTGAAAGCCACAGGAGTACAGAGTAGAACATGGATTTAAAAGTAGATCACATGGAGCTATAAAAAATATTAAAAGGTTTGGCTACGGTAAACCCAGACTATTACATTAGAGTAAGTCAGGAAAGGGGACCAGAGGAAATAAAATTAAATTATTGAAAGGTGAATTTAGCAGCTCTAAGGCATTGGAGAGGTGAGCTTCTGTAGTCTGAATGTTCTTGTCCAGCTCAGCTATTTTAAGTTCTTCTGACTTAAAATGCTTCAATCAAACTGGATTTCCAATGGACCAAATCCCTTGCCAATATCCAAACTATTTCAGTTTTACATCCACTGAAACATTCCTGATTCAAGGATATGCTGCATAAAATTATCTTTCTTAACACACACAGGGGTGAATTCCCTGGACATTCTCCCAATCCTAGAATTACAGAATAGTACAGCACAGAAGGAGGCCATTCGGCCCATCAAGTCTGCACCCTCTTTGAAAGAGCAATCCAGTTAGTCGTACATTTACGCATTTTTAGCAGGGTCTCTTCGGATCTGCAGAAGAGGGCAAGTTTTCCCTCGGAAATTCAAACCCACGTTTTTTTTTTATATGTGACCACTGCAGAGAAACTCTTTTTGGAGTTTACCTGCAAAACATAAACATTAAAACCATGCCACCCACCTGGGTGACACAGCAGACATTTTCAAGGCCCCTTTTTTTTTTTCTTTTTTTTTTTGGTTTTTTTTTGGGGCGCTAAAATCAAATTTTTCCAGTGCCCCCTATAAAAGGGGAGGGGGACACTAAAAGCACCGGCAATGAAAACAAATTAAACTTTAAAACGTAAAATCAAATTAAAATTTGGTTGCCGGGCGTGATGATGCACTCCTGTGCCTCCGGTGCCCACCTCTCGCGGAAGGCCGCGAGCGTACCGGTGGACACCGCGTGCTCCATCTCCAAGGACACCCTGGACTGGATGTAAGAGCGGAAGAGAGGCAGGCAGTCAGGTTGAACGACCCCCTCGACCGCCCGCTGCCTGGACCGGCTGATGGCACCCTTGGCCGTGCCCAGGAGCAGTCCTACGAGGAGGCCTTCGGACCTACCCGCTCCCCTCCGCACAGGGTGCCCAAAGATCAGGAGAGTGGGACTGAAGTGCAGCCAGAATTTCAGGAGCAGCCCCTTCAAATAATAAAACAGGGGCTGCAACCTTGTGCATTCCATAAAAACATGGAACACGGACTCTTCCAGACCGCAGAAATTGCAGGCGGCCTGGGAGTCCGTGAACCGGCTTAAAAATTTGTTGCACGGCACTGCTCCGTGCACCACCCTCCAGGCCAAGTCCCCGATGAATAGTGGGAGGACCCCTGCGTAGAGTGCCCTCCATCGGGGACCCCCGCCTCCTCTGGACGGCAAGATGGTACGCCATGGCGTGTCCGGATGGCCGGCGAGGATGGCAAAGTTGAGAGTGTGCAGGAGCAGCCCGTACAGGAAACCCCTCCGCGCGGAACTGAAAGGCACGGAGGGGATTTCCCCGAGGCGGCTCAAGTTGTGAGGCGCCGGCCCCCGAGGGAGGTTCCGGGGTTTGGCGCCGATGAGGAATTCCGTCCGGACGGGGGTCAGTTCGGACGGGATCTCCCCACGTGCCTGAGCCTCCTCGATGCACCTAACGGAGTCAGGGCCCAGAGCTGTTTTTAGCGACTCGATGGCATCGGCCGCGTGGCGGACGTTGGCAGAATTTAGGCGCCGCGCCAGCGTGTCTGGCGCCATCCAGCCCGCTCCTCCGCCATCGAGCAGGTCCCTGACCCTGGTCACCTCACCAGCCACAGCCCTCTCTTCCGACCGCCACATAAAACCTCGGCCGTGGAGGTACGGATTCCCGAGCAGCGGTTCCTGCAGGACGGCCGCCACTCCAGCCGGCGGAGAGCTGCGCTTGGTGGAGACTTTGTTCCAGACCCTGATGAGTTCCCTGTAAAAGACAGGCAGCTCCCGGAGGGCGGTCCTGGCACCCCCCAAGTTCACAAACAGGAGCTGCATGTCATAATTGAGGTCGCGCTGCTGGCGGAAGAAATACCTCGCCAGAGCGCACCACCTAGGAGGGGGCTCGACGTAAAGGTATCTCTGCAGGGTCTGAAGACGGAAAGTCGCGAGCTGGGCGCTGACGCACACCAACGACTGACCGCCCTCCTCAAGCGGGAGACTCAAGACCGCGGCAGAGACCCAGTGCTTCCTGTTGTTCCAGAAGAAGTCCACCAGCTTCTTCTGTATCTTGGCGACAAACGCAGGGGGAGGGGTCAAAGTGACCAGCCGGTACCACAACATTGCGGCCACCAGCTGGTTTATGACTAGCGCTCGACACCTGTAGGACAGCACTCGGAGCAGTCCTGTCCAGCGCCCTAGGCGAGCGGTGACCTTGGCCTCCAGCTCCTGCCAGTTCGCCGGCCAGGCTCCCTCGTCGGGGCTAAGGTAGACTCCCAGATAGAGGAGATGGGTCGTGCTCCAGGCAAAAGGCCTGAGCTCCTCCGGCAGGGAGTCCACCCGCCACTGACCCACCAGGAGTCCGGAACATTTCTCCCAGTTGATCCTGGCGGAGGACGCGGCCGAGTAAATCTCCTGGCACTCACGCATCCTCCGCAGGTCAGCGGGATCCTCTACCGCGAGGAGCACGTCATCGGCGTAAGCCGAGAGGACGACCTCCACGCCCGGCCCTTGCAGAGCCAGTCCCGTCAACCTCGTCCGCAAGAGGCGCAGGAAAGGCTCCACGCAAACGGCGTATAACTGGCCGGACATGGGGCATCCCTGGCGCACCCCTCTCCTAAAGCGAAGGGGCGCCGTCAAGGACCCGTTAACCTTAATCAGACACTCCGCGGCGGCATACAAAAGTCGGATCCGGGCGACGAAATGCGTCCCGAACCCGAAAGCGCGCAGAGTTCCGAGCAGATAGTCGTGATCCACCCTGTCGAACGCCTTCTCTTGGTCGAGGGATAGGAAGGCGACCGACAGACCAGCCTCCTGGGAACAATGGATGAGGTCCCGGACCAGATGGATGTTATCGTGGATTGTCCGGCCCGGGACCGTGTAGGACTGGTCGGGGTGGATCATGTGGTCCAGCACGGTACCAAGGCGAGCAGACATCGCCCTGGCGAAGATTTTGTAGTCCGTGCTGAGGAGGGAGACCGGGCGCCAGTTCTTAAGGAGGCGGAGATCGCCCTTCTTAGGCAGCAGGACGATGACTGCCCTGCGCCAAGAGAGGGGCATCTCCCCGGTCGCCAGACTTTCCCCCAGGAACCACTGCAGAGAATCACCAACAAACAGCAAGCAGCTTCTGTTAATTACTACCTGTCAGACAGAGTCTGTGAATGATTAAAACCAGCAGATTGTCTGGGTTCTTTAGTATGCTAACCAATTCTTCTCTGCCCCAACCCCCCTCCCACACTCTCACTCACTCACTATCATTCTCACTCGCTATCACTCTCACATTCACACTCACTCACTATCACTCACACTCACTGTCCCTCAAATCATCATCATCATAGGCAGTCCCTCGAAACGAGGATGACTTGCTTCCACGCCAAAAAGGGATGAGTTCACAGGTGTTTCAATGAAGGACCTAATATTCCCAAAAAGTTCCGAACTACATCCTAAAGGTTGGAAGATGCCTGTGCGTGGATTTTTTTAACGTGTGGTGGCCGTTGCATACCAACCACCACATGGGCTTGACAGAGCTAGGTCTTGGTCCAGTGGCAAGGGTTAACCAAGATGACTGGAGACTTGCTCTGCTGCACGGACCTAGTGCGTACACATATCGCAGTGTGAGCTGGTCCATGCTGCCCCTGGGCCCCGAACTCACGCCTCTCCTGGGCCCCAATCATGTCCCTCTAGTCTCTCGCTGCTCCTTCGCCCTGACCTCGCCGCTGCTTCTGTGTCTGCCCACGCTCCAAACACCGACCTGGACCTTGATGACGTCATGCTTTGCTGCCGTCACCCTCTTGCACCAGCTCACGCTGCTCCCTAAAGTAGTATGCCTCCTTGCTGCTCCCGAAGCCTCCATGCAGCTCCTTTTATGGCCCCGACCTGCCGCTGATGTTCTCACGCCACTCACTCTCACTCACTATCACTCACTCTCACACACAAACGCACACATGCACAAAAACACTCAAGACACACACACACTTGTACACACACACACATACAAACACCCTGGCGTGCACACCCGCACATGCAGACACACTTTCCAGCAGAGTCGACAGTGAGCGGGACCAGGAGCCTGGCTGATTTACCTCACCCTAGCCCAGTGCTGACGGTAACCGCAGTTCCCCCACTGTTAATGTAGCGGAGGCCAGCTCACTCAGCACAGGCCTGGCCTGGCACCATGAGCTCTGCAGCAGTAACACATGAGGACAACACACACATACACACCCCGGGGAGTATTGGACTATTGTAATCTGCAGTTTATAGTAGGTCTGTCCTGAGTTAGATGATGTGCTGGAGAACTGGTTTAGCAAGCTTTTCACTCCGATTCCCAGTAAATTTCCAATGTGTGAGTTCAGGAGCGTGTTGCTAGCGACACGGTTTACCAGAAGGTGGTGAATCGTGAGAGGAATTTATTACTGAATTTTAACTACTGAAAATGCTTCTTTGTTATCTTTCCAGAATGTTAATATTTTCCCTGCGCTGTACAAATTCCGATCCTGTGAAACATACAGTGTCAGCTGTGGCTCGGTGGGTAGCACACTCGCCTATGAGTCAGAGGTTATAGGTTCAAGTCCTGACACTCCATTGCAGTGCTGAGGGGGTGCTGCACTGTCGGAGGTGGCATAGTTCGATATTTGTAAAAGATCCCTTGGTTGATGTCATGGCTGATATTTATCCCTCAATCAACATCACTAAAACAGATTACCTGGTCATTATCACATTGCTGTTTGTGGGATCTTGCTGTTCACAAATTGACTGTTGCAATTCCCACATTACAACAGTGATTACATTCCAAAAGTACTTAATTGGCTGTAAAGCTCTTCGGGACATCCGGAGGTCATGAAAGGCGCTATATAAATGCAAGTCTTTTTTTAAATATTAATATTTCCTTCTCTTTCTCTCCAGTCTGTGCAGTGTACAGGTCTCGGGAGTCTGCTGGAGAAGTACAAAATCTGAAAACAGCTGCCCAGAATAGCTGGGTGTTTAATGTGTTATAAACGGTGCCGATGTAATGGGCTCCCCTATTAAATGGCAAATGATTAGTGCCATTTGTCGGATGTGGGCGGCTGCCCTTGATCAGCGGGGACGGTGTAAGTGGTGGTCCTTGTCCAGCTCTACCTTCATGCTCTGATTTACCTTCCTTTAGGTTCCGAGAGGCTGTGATCAGTTATGGGAAGGAGCGACAGAAGGACGCCCAGCCCAAGTATTACCTGCTGTACCTGCTGGCTGTGGTCAACAACTGCATCGCATTCAGGTGTGCAGCCTCCGCGTAACAGCTTACATGTGGCTCAAAATACCTCGAAACAATGAGACTCAGCTCAATGTGTCAAACCCTAGGCAGCGGGTTGGTAAAAGCAGATTATACAGTGGTCCCCCTCCCCACCCAGGCCTCCGTGGGTAACGTCAGCACCGCCAGTGCGGTACCCGAGTCACACAACGAGGTAGGCCTCACGCCTAGGCCTCAGGCTCCACTGAGCTCAATGGTCACAGCCGGGCTGTAGGGCCTACCAGTCACACAACTGAGGTAGGCCTCACGCTGAAGCCTCAGGCTCCACTGAGCTCAATGGTCACACCCAGGGGTGTAGGGCCTACCAGTCATACAACTGAGGTAGGCCTCACGCCGAAGCCTCAGGCTCCACTGAGCTCAGTGATCACAGCCTGGGCCAGGGGTGTAGGGCTTACCAGTCACACAACCGAGGGTAGGCCTCACGCCTAAGCCTCAGGCTCCACTGAGCTCAATGGCCAGGGGTTTAGGGCCTATCAGTCACACAACTGAGGTAGGCCTCACGCCGAGACCTTAGGCTCCACTGAGCTCAATGTTCACAGCCAGGGCCAGGGGTGTCGGGCCTATCATTGAACGTCAGGGCCAGAGAAGGATGGGAGGGCTTAGGGGGAATAATGCAACAGGGTCCCTGCTCCTGTCCCCTTCCCAGTGAGCCCAGCTGCACCATGCATGTGTGTGGGTTGCCGGGTAACACCCACCATGGCCAAATAGGCCGCCAATGCCCAACCTCTTGCCTGACGTGCGAAGAATACGATGGCCATACGTCCCCATTTTCGGTGGACAGTCCCCGGATGAGGGACTGTTGGCCAGAAACCGCGCGGATTCAAATCAGCAACCGCCTGAGCTCGTGCAACCCTGCGGCCGGTCAATAAGGTGGGCGGGGCCTGTGCGGCGGGGCGGGGCGGGGAGGCTTCCGATTGGCGGGAGGGACGTCAATCTCCTGCTTTCAACCAGTGGAGAGGCGGTGGACTCGCTGAGGGACTTTAATTTATGCTGAGGGACTTTAATTTATGCAGAGATCGCGCTGTGTGGCCACACATTCTCTGTGGATTCAGCTAACATCAAACTAACGTTCTTGCCTGGCTACCTACACTTTCCTACTTTGCTGTGCTCCCTCCCGCCCTGTGTGTCCCCGGATTCGATTGGGGAAACATGGTCACCCCGGCGAAGGACAGCCAGTTGTGTGAGGAAGTGAGCAGGCAGCCCCGGAAGAGCAGAAAGATCCAGAACCATCGGGGAGAGGTCCTTTGGTAAATTAAAACTTTGAAGGGGCTGGATTTTCATTGGGCTTGTGACTCCGTTAGCGCCCCAGTGGATTTGGAAATGATTATCGCTCGGGCGGCCAGATTCCAGCGCCTTGCCGGGAAATTTGGTGTGCAACGCCTCCCAGTAGCGCCCTGATCTCAACATTTGTTTTGCGCTAGCCCCTTAGCGCCCCCTAGTGATACCGCCGGAGAAAGCTGGTGGTCTGAGCTGTCCTGGTGGCGGTGAGGGAAGGAATGACTGCCTGAGGTAAGTGTGATTGCTTTCTTTTTGTTTTCTTTTTGAGATTTATCGTTATTTGGGGTGAGTAATGTATTGGGAATGTTTTTTGTGCCGATTTCTTTTTGCAGGGAGGCCTCATTTAGGACACTCCGAAGCCAGCTCCTTAGCAACTGATATTCAGTTGCTCACCCGGCCTAGCGCCCCAAGATAAATGTGGAGCCTCCCCTAGCTCTCCGCCACACTCTCAGGGCCCAGATGCTGAGTTCTTTGGGCTGCCGACACAAACCATCTCCCGGTGCAAAATTTATCCACCGCCCGACATTACCGCCTCTCGAAACCCTCAACCAAAAATCCATCCCGTTAACTTTTAAAGTTGTCAGCCGTGGCTCAGTGGTCGCGCACTCGCCTCTGAGCCGGCAGGTCGTGAGTTCAAGTCCCACACCAGAGAACAAAACCTGGGGCCACACTTCAGTTCAGTGCTGTCGGAGGAGGAATCGTGCTGTATGCAAATTAGCTGCCGCATTTCCTGCACTTCTAACTTTCTTCATTGACTGTGAAGCTTTGGGATGGCCTGAGGTTGTGAAAGGCGCTATATAAATGCAGGTCCGTTGATCTTTAAATACGCGTACTGTGGGTTTCATCCTCCCCTGTGCGGCACTAAACCTCACCGATCAGAAAGATCAGCTCCAATTTCAGCCATGGGGCTGGGGCTCGGAATGAATTGAGGTGATCCTGCCCAGTTGCCACTGCTGGATGGTGCATTGGGTAAACGGATATTCGGGGAAGCAGAAAATCTAGTCTGTTATGATGCTGCTCTTGGTTGAAATGGCCAACTGATATGTTGTGAGCAGGATGCAGAGACTTCAAGGGGATATAGACAGGCTAAGTGAATGGGCAAGAACATGGCAAATAGAATATAATGTGGAGAAATGTGAAGTTATCCACTTTGGTAGGAAAAATAGAAAAGCAGAGTATTTTTTAAATGATGAAAGATGAGGAAGTGTTGGTGTTCAGGGGGACCTGTGTGTCCTTGTACATGAATCACTGAAAGTTAACATGCAGGTACAGCAAGCAATTAAGAAATCAAATGGCATGTTGGCCTTTATTACAAGAGGATTTGAGTATAAGAGTAAAGACGTCGTACTGCAATTATATAGGGCCCTGGTAAGAAGGAGGAACTGAGGGAAATCCTTATTAGTCGAGAATTTGTGTTGGGGAAATTGATGGGATTGAAGGCCGATAAATCCCCAGGGCCTGATGGTCTGCATCCCAGAGTATTCTAGGAGGTGGCCTTGGAAATAGCGGATGCATTGACAGTCATTTTCCAACATTCCATTGACTCTGGATCAGTTCCTATGGAGTGGAGGGTAGCCAATGTAACCCCACTTTTTAAAAATGGAGGGAGAGAGAAAACAAGGAATTATAGACCAGTCAGCCTGACATCAGTAGTGGGTAAAATGATGGAATCAATTATTAAGGATGTCATAGCAGCGCATTTGGAAAGAGATGACATGATAGGTCCAAGTCAGCATGGATTTGTGAAAGGGAAATCATGCTTGACAAATCTTCTGGAATTTTTTGAGGATGTTTCCAGTAGAGTGGACAAGGGAGAACTAGTTGATGTGGTGTATTTGGACTTTCAGAAGGCTTTCGACAAGAGATTAATGTGCAAAGTTAAAGCACATGGGATTGGGGGTACTGTGCTGACGTGGATTGAGAACTGGTTGGCAGACAGGAAGCAAAGATTAGGAGTAAATGGGTAGTTTTCAGAATGGCAGGCAGTGACTAGTGGGGTACCGCAAGGTTCTGTGCTGGGGCCCCAGCTGTTTACATTGTACATTAATGATTTAGACGAGGGGATTAAATGTAGTATCTCCAAATTTGTGGATGACACTAAGTTGGGTGGCAGTGTGAGCTGCGAGGAGGATGCTATGATGCTGCAGAGTGACTTGGATAGGTTAGGTGAGTGGGCAAATGCATGGCAGATGAAGTATAATGTGGATAAATGTGAGGTTATCCACTTTGGTTGTAAAAACAGAGAGACAGACTATTATCTGAATGGTGACAGATTAGGAAAAGGGCAGGTGCAAAGAGACCTGGGTGTCATGGTACATCAGTCATTGAAGGTTGGCATGCAGGTACAGCAGGCGGTTAAGAAAGCAAATGGCATGTTGGCCTTCATAGCGAGGGGATTTGAGTACAGGGGCAGGGAGGTGTTACTACAATTGTACAGGGCCTTGGTGAGGCCACACCTGGAATATTGTGTACAGTTCTGGTCTCCTAACCTGAGGAAGGACATTCTTGCTACTGAGGGAGTGCAGTGAAGGTTCACCAGACTGATTCCCGGGATGGCGGGACTGACATATCAAGAAAGACTGGATCAACTGGGCTTGTATTCACTGGAGTTCAGAAGAATGAGAGGGAATCTCATAGAAATGTTTAAAATTCTGACAGGTTTAGACAAGTTAGATGCAGGAAGAATGTTCACAATGTTGGGGAAGTCCAGAACCAGGGCTCACTGTCTAATGATAAAGGGTAAGCCATTTAGAACCGAGATGAGGAGAAACTTCTTCACCCAGAGAGTGGTGAACCTGTGGAATTCTCTACCACAGAAAGTTGTTGAGGCCAATTCACTAAATATATTCAAAAAGGAGTTAGATGTAGTCCTTACTACTAGGAGGATCAAGGGGTATGGCAAGAAAGCAGGAATGGATTACTGAAGTTGCATGTTCAGCCATGAACTCATTGAATGGCGGTGCAGGCTCGAAGGGCCGAATGGCCTACTCCTGCACCTATTTTCTATGTTTCTATGGTGAAACCTCACCTGGAGTATTGTGGTCAGTTTTGATCTCCTTACTGAAGGAAGGATACACTTACATAGAGGGAGTGCAACGAAGGTCCACCAGACTGATTCTTGGGATGGGGGGATTATCCTGTGAGGAGT
The DNA here is from genome assembly GCF_044704955.1 of Pristiophorus japonicus. Taxonomy (NCBI): domain Eukaryota; kingdom Metazoa; phylum Chordata; class Chondrichthyes; family Pristiophoridae; genus Pristiophorus; species Pristiophorus japonicus. The sequence continues at coordinate 97,084,414 of NC_091989.1, read as the reverse complement.
GATTGAGAAGACAAATGACATCCTTTGTGACACTGACAAAGGTAAACTATCCCTCCCCGTCCTTCTGGACCTGTCTGCAGCCTTTGACACGGTTGACCACTCCATCCTCCTCCAACGCCTCTTCACCGTGGTCCAGCTGGGTGGGACTACATACGCCTGGTTCCATTCTTATCTATCTAATCATAGCCAGAAAATCTCCTGCAATGGCTTCTCTTCCCACTCCCGCATCGTTGCCTCTGGTGTCCCCCAAGGATCTGTCCTTGGCCCCCTCCTATTTCTCAAGTACATGTTGCCCCTTGGCGATATCATCCGGAAACACAGCGTCAGTTTCCATAGGTACGCTGACGACACCCAGCTCTACCTCTCCCACTTCTCTCGATCCCTGCTTGGTATCTAAATTGTCAGATTGGATGAGCAGAAATGTTCCCCAATTAATATCAGGAAGACCAAAGCCATTATCTTTGGACCCCGTCACAAACTGCGTTCACTAACCACAGACTCCATCCCTCTCCCTAGCATCAATCTGAGGGTGAACAAGATTGTTCGCAACCTAGGTGTCGTATTTGACCCTGAAATGAGTTTCCAGCCACATATCCGCGGCATAACTAAAACCGCCATTTTCCACCTCCGTAACATTGCCCGCCTCTGCCCCTGCCTTAGCTCTTCTGCTGCTGAAACCCTCATCCATGCCTTTGTTACCTCTAGACTTGATTACTCCAACTCACTCCTGGCTGGCTTCCCACATTCCACACGACATAAACTTGAAGCCATCCAAAACTCAGCAGCCTGTGTACTAACCCGCACCAAATCAAGATCACCCATCACCCCTGTGCTCGCTGACCTACATTGGCTCCCAGTTGATTTAAAAATTCTCATCCTTGTTTACAAATCACTCCATGGCCTTGCCCCTCCCTATCTCTAATCTTTTTCAGTCTCACAACCCCACAAGATGTCTGCGCGCCTCAAATTCTGGCTCTTGAACATCCCTCATTATAACTGCTCAACCATCGCTGGCCGTGCCTTCAGTGCTTCAGACCTAAACTCTGGAACTCCCTCCCTAAACCTCTCCGCCTCTCTACCTCTCTTTCCTCCTTTAAGATGCTCCTTAAAACCTACCTCTTTAAACAAGCTTTTGGTCATCTGCCTTAATTTCTTCTGTGGATCAGTGTCAAATTTATCCGTTTGTCTGTAACACTGCTGTGAAGCGTCTTGGGATGTTTTGCTACATTAAAGGAGCTATATAAATAAAAGTTATTATTATGTTATAGAAACATAGAAAACATAGAAACATGTAAACATAGAAAATAGGTGCAGGAGTAGGTCATTTGGCCCTTCGAGCCTGCACCGCCATTCAATGAGTTCATGGCTGAACATGCAACCTCAGTACCCCATTCCTGCTTTCTCGCCATACCCCTTGATCCCCCTAGCAGTAATGTTCCCTAGAGTTTAGAAGAATGAGAGGTGATTTCAATGAAATTTACAAATTTCTTACAGGGCTTGACAGGGTAGATACAGGGAGGATGTTTCCTGGGGCTGGGGAGTCTAGAACCAGGGCTCACAGTCTCAGAATAAGGGGTTGGCCATTTAGGACTGAGATGAGGCGAAATTTCTTCACTCAGAGGGTGGTAAATCTCTGGAATTCTCTACCCCAGAGGGCTGTAGAAGCTCAGTCTTTGAGTATATTCAAGACAGAGATCGATAGATTTTTGGATATTAAAGGAATCAAGGGATATGGGAATAGTGCAGGAAAGTGGAGTTGAGGTAGAAGATCAGCCATGATCTTATTGAATGGCGGAGCAGGCTCGAGGGGCCGAATGGCCTACTCCTAATTCTGATGTTCTTATGTTGAGTCTCACACATGAAAGACGGCCACTTGGGCGGAGCACAGAGTGGGGAGCTGCAGCTCTGCATCAGGAGGAGTGGGGAACTAACTGTGTCTATATGGATGGACGATGCAGCGTTAATTGATGGCAACCCCGCTTTGTGTTTCAGGCAATCTGTCCAGTGGCTGCAGCAGCAGTGCGCCCAGGGTTACCACGGCGACAGCTGCACTAAATCACCGCACTCCATCGACACGGCGGTGGACAGAGCCATGAAGAAAGGCTGCAGGCTGCTGATGGACGAGATGCTTTCAGAGCTGCAGGTACATAGAAACATAGAAAATAGGTGCAGGCGTAGGCCATTCAGCCCTTCTAGCCTGCACCGCCATTCAAAGAGTTCATGGCTGAACATGCAACTTCAGTACCCCATTCCTGCTTTCTCGCCATACCCCTTGATCTCCCTAGTAGTAAGGACTTCATCTAACTCCTTTTTGAATATATTTAGTGAATTGGCCTCAACTACTTTCTGTGGTAGAGAATTCCACAGGTTCACCACACTCTGGGTGAAGAAGTTTCTCTTCATCTCGGTCCTAAATGGCTTACCCCTTATCCTTAGACTGTGACCCCTGGTTCTGGACTTCCCCAACATTGGGAACATTCTTCCTGCATCTAACCTGTCTAAACCCATCAGAATTTTAAATATTTCTATGAGGTCCCCTCTCATTCTTCTGAACTTCAGTGAATACAAGCCCAGTTGATCCAGTCTTTCTTGATGGGTCAGTCCCGCCATCCTGGGAATCAGTCTGGTGAATCTTCGCTGCACTCCCTCAATAGCAAGAATGTCCTTCCTCAAGTAAGGAGACCAAACCTGTACACAATACTCCAGGTGTGGCCTCACCAAGGCCCTGTACAACTGTAGCAACACCTCCCTGCCCCTGTACTCAAATCCCCTCGCTATGAAGGCCAACATGCCATTTGTTTTCTTAACCGCCTACTGTACCCAACGTGGAAGGATTCGTGTGGGCTGGAGCCCAGGAGCGGGAAGGCCAGTGTCTTATTAGTGGGTGCAGCCGCGTGCTGGTTGTGTTAGTGCATCAGTAATCCAGAGGCCTGGAATAATAATCCAGGGAACAGCAGGTTCAAATCCCTCCGTGGCAATTTGAGAATTTGAATTCAGTTTAAAAGAATCTGGTTTCGGTAAAAGTGACCATGAAGCTGTCAGATTGTTGTAAAACCAGTTCACTAATGTCCTCTAGGGAAGGAAGCCTGCCGTCCTTACCCGGTCTGTGACACCAGTCCCACAGAGACCTGGTTGACTGTTAGCTGTCCTCTGAAGTGGCCTAGCGAGCCACTCAGTTGTATCAATCTCGGCAACTGGGTCTGTGCACTAAATGCCAGCGATGCCCACATCTCCAGAATTCATTATTTTTAAACACCCAATCATTTGCAGACAAGCGTGATAATAACATCCCCCTCCCATTAGAGTGTTAGTGGCTCTCCCACTGCTCTGTAATACGCTTAAAACCATCAGAGTGATCAGAACATCGCCATCTGTTTGTTGGGAGTTAGTATACACCCTGGACACTGCGGGGTGTGATATAGTCTAACAACACTGACACAGACACACGCTCTACAAGATGGCCCTTAACAGAAACCCCTGTCATCATGTGACCTTGCCACATGATCCTTTATTATTTACATCAGTGGTTGCAGTACATCAGTAGTCCACTATGGGGAGCTCTATTACACGGAGCAGGGTGGGTTTTCACATCGATTCCTCCACCCGGACCTTTTGGAACAAACATCTCCCCTGTCTGCGGGTCCTTCAGGAAATCGGTTCGGGGCCGTCTCAGTCAAGTGCCTGATGGTCAAACTTTGCAACGAGTGGCACAAAATGGATTCTCACTGAGAGAGGCGTAATTAATCCACGGTGTAAGAATTGGTGTATTCAGGGGGATGTGTTCTTCTGAGATTGGTGCTAAGTCACATAGTTACGGCAGCTTAGAGAGAATTTTACTCTGTGTCTAACCCTTGGTGTACCTGTCCTGGGAGTGTTCGATTGGACAATTTGGAGTGAGCTGTTTTCTATATATAATCCATGCTGTACCCGACCTGGGAGTGTTTGATGAGACAGTGTAGCGGGAGCTTTACTCTGTATCTAACCCAGGCTGTACCTGCCCTGGGAGTTTGATGGGACAGTGTAGAGGGAGCTTTACTCTGCATCTAAAAAAAAGAAAGACTTGGATTTATATAGTGCCTTTCCCGCCAATTAAGTACTTTTGGAGTGCAGTCACTGTTGTAATGTAGGAAACGCGGCAGCCAATTTGCTCACAAGCAAACTCCCACAAACAGCAATGTGATAATGACCAGATAATCTGCCCTTTTTGTTATGTTGATTGAGGGATAAATATTGGCCAGGACATCAGGGATAACTCCCCTGCTCTTCTTTGAATTAGTGCCATGGGATCTTTTACATCCACCTGAGAAAGCAGACAGGGCCTCGGTTTAACGTCTCATCTGAAAGGCAGCACCTCGGACAGTGCAGCGCTCCCTCAGCGCTACACTAGAGTGTCAGTCTAGTGCTAACTAGTGCTGTACCTGCCCTGGGAATGTTTGATGGGATAGTGTAGAGGGAGCTTTACTCTGTACCTAACCTGTGCTGTACCTGCCCTGGGAGTGTTTGATGGGACAGTGTAGAGGGAGCTTTACTCTGTATCTAACCCATGCTGCACCTGTCCTGGGAGTATTTGATGGGACAGTGTAGAGGGAGCTTTACTCTGTACCTAACCTGTGCTGTACCTGCCCTGGGAGTGTTTGATGGGACAGTGTAGAGGGAGCTTTACTCTGTATCTAACCCGTGCTGTACCTGCCCTGGGAGTGTTTGATAGGACAGTGTACAGGGACACCCTCAAAGCCTCCTTGATAAAGTGCAACATTCCCACTGACACCTGGGAATCCCTGGCCAAAGACCGCCCAAAATGGAGGAAAAGCATCCGGGAGGACGCTGAGCACCTCGAGTCTCGTCGCCGAGAGCATGCAGAAAACAAGCACAGACAGCGGAAGGAGCGTGCGGCAAACCAGACTCCCCGCCCACCCTTTCCTTCAACCACTGTCTGTCCCACCTGTGACAGAGACTGTAATTCCCATATTGAACCGTACAGTCACCTGAGAACTCACTTTTAGAGTGGAAGCAAGTCTTCCTCGATTTCAAGGGACTGCCTATGATGATGATGATATAGAGAGAGCTTTACTGTGTATCTAACCCCGTGCTTTACCTGCCCTGGGAGTGTTTGATGGAACAGTGTTTTTTTTAATTTATTCTTGGGATGTGGGCGTCGCTGGCAAGGCCAGCATTTATTGCCCACCCCTAATTGCCCTTGAGAAGGTGGTGGTGAGCCGCCGCCTTGAGCCGCTACAGTCTGTGTGGTAAAGATGTGCGAGGACCATCAGTGGCAGGTCAGGGCCTTCAAAGGCGAGCAGCATGGAGCATATCACTCCAGGGAGCAGCGTGAGCTAGTGCAGGAGAGTGATGGCTGTGAAGACGGCAACTGGATTGGACATCACCATAACCCAGGTCGATGACTGGAGCGTGGGTAGGTACAGCAGGAGCAGCGAGGTTGGCGTGCACGAGAGGCGAGTGATCGTGGAGCGAATTGATTGTAATATCTCCAAGTTTGCAGATGACACTAAACTGGGTGGTGGTGTGAGCTGTGAGGAGGATGCTAAGAGGCTGCAGGGTGACTTTGACAGGTTAGGTGAGTGGGCACATGCACGGCAGATGCAGTATAATGTGGATAAATGTGAGGTTATCCATTTTGGGGGCAAAAACACGAAGGCAGAATATTATCTGAATGGCGACAGATGAGGAAAAGGGGAGGTGCAACGAGACCTGGGTATCATGGTTCATCAGACATTGAAAGTTGGCATGCAAGTACAGCAGGCGGTGGTGAAGAAGGCAAATGGTATGTTGGCCTTCATAGCTAGGGGATTTGAGTATAGGAGCAGGGAGGTCTTACTGCAGTTGTACAGGGCCTTGGTGAGGCCTCACCTGGAATATTGTGTTCAGTTTTGGTCTCCTAATCTGAGGAAGAATGTTCTTGCTATTGAGGGAGAGCAGCGAAGGTTCACCAGACTGATTCCCAGAATGGCAGGGCTGACATATGAGGAGAGACTGGATCAACTGGGCATTTATACACTGGAGTTTAGAAGGATGAGAGGGGATTTCATAGAAACATATAAGATTCTGATGGGACTGGACAGATTAGATGCGGGAAGAATGTTCCCGATGTTGGGGAAGTCCAGAACAGGGGACATAGTCTTAGGATAAGGGGTGGGCCATTTAGGACTGAGATGAGGAGAAACTTCTTCACTCAGAGAGTTGTTAACCTGTGGAATTCCATGCCGCAGAGAGTTGTTGATGCCAGTTCATTGGATATATTCAAGAGGGAGTTAGATATGGCCCTTATGGCTAAAGGGATCAAGGGATGTGGAGAGAAAGCAGGAAAGGGGTACTGAGGGAATGATCTTATTGAATGGTGGTGCAGGCTCGAAGGGCCGAATGGCCTACTCCTGCACCTATTTTCTATGTTTCTATGATTGGTGCCCAGGAGAGTCGAGGGCCCAGGGGCAGCACGGGCCAGCCCACACTGTGATATGTCTGTGCACTAGGTCCGTGCAGCAGAGCTGGTCTCCAGTCATCTTGGTTAATCCTTGCCACTGGACCAAGACCTAGCTCTGTCAAGCCCGTGTGGTGGCTGGTGTCACCTCATGTTAAAAAAAATCCACGCACTGGCATCTTCCACCCTTCAATATGTAGTACGGGAACTGGAATATTAGGTCCTTCATTGAAACACCTATGAACTCATCCTTTTTTGGCGTGGAAGCAAGTCATCCTCGATACAAGGGACCGTCTATGATGATGATGATGGTGCTCCCACAGTGCTATTAGGGAGGGGGGTTCCAGGATTTTGACCCAATGATGATGAAGGAATGGCAATATATTTTCAAGTCAGGATGGTGTGTGTCTTTGAGAAAAACTTGGAGGTGGTGGTGTTTCCATGTGCCTGCTGCCATTGTCCTTCTGGGTGGTAGAGGTTGTGGGTTTGAGAGGGGTTGTCGAGGAAGCCTTGGCGAGTTGCTGCAGTGCAGCTTGTAGATGGTACGCACTGCAGCCACAGTGTGTCGGTGGTGGGGCGAGTGAATGTTTAGGGTGGTGGATAAGGTGTCAATCAAGCAGCTTTGTCCTGGATTGTGTCTCAAATGACATCCTTTGTGACTGTGACGGTGGTAAACTATCCCTCCCCGTCGTTCTCGACTTGTCTGCAGCCTTTGACACGGTTCACCACTCTATCCTTCTCCAACGCCTCTCCACCGTCGTCCAGCTGGGTGGGACTGCACTCGCCTGGTTCCATTCTTATCGATCTAATCGTAGCCAGAGAATCACCTGCAACGGCTTCTCTTCCCACCCCGCATCGTTACCTCTGGTGTCCCCCAAGGATCTATCCCTGGCCCCCTCCTATTTCTCATCTACACGTTGCCCCTTGGCAACATCATCTGAAAACACAACGTCAGTTTCCACATGTACGCTGATGACGCCCAGCTCTACCTCACAACTACATCTTTCAATCCCTGCACTGTCTCCAAATTATCACACTGCTTGTCCAATACTGGATGAGCAAACATTTCCTCCAACTAAATATAGGGAAGACTATTAACTCCGTCATTATCTCCACCACAAACTCCATTCCCTAGCCACCAACTCCATCCCTCTCCCGGGCAACTGTCTGACACTGAACCACACTGTTTGCAACCTTGTTGTTATATTTGACCCCGCGATGAGCTTCTGACCACATATCCACTCCACCACCAAGACCTCCTCCTTCCACCTCCGTAACATCGCCTGACTCTATTGCCTGCATCAGTCCATCTGCTGCTGAAACGCTCGTCCGTACACCTTGTACTTCTAGACTTGACTATTCCAATGCTCTCATGGCTGGCTTCCCATCTTCCACTCTCCATAAACTTAAGGGCATCCAAGACTTGGTAGCCCGTGTCCTAACTCGCACTGAGTCCCGCTCACCCATCACCCTTGTGCTCCCTGACCTACATTGCCTCCTAGTTGAGCAATGCCTTGATTTTTTTAAATTCTCATCCTTGTTTTCAAATCCCTCGCCCCTCCCTATCTCTGTAATCTCCTCCAGCCCCACAGTCCCCGAGATGTCTGCGCTCCTCCAATTCTGGCCTCTTGAGTATCCCTGATTTTAATTGGCCGAGCCTTCAGCTGCCGAGACCCCAAGCTCTGGAATTCCCTGTCTAAACCTCTCTGTTTTCTGTCACACTCTCCTCTCCTCAAGCTTTTGGTCATCTGCCCTAATATCTCCTTATGTGGCTCGATGTCAAATTTGGTTTGATAACTCTCCTGTGAAGCACCTTGAGATGTTTTACTATGTTAAAGGCACTATATAAGTACAAGTTGTTGTTGTTGTATTTAACCCGTGGTGTACCTTCCCTGGGAGTGTTTGATGGGTCAGTTTACAGCGAACTTTAGTCTGTCTTTAACCCGTGGTGTACCTTCTCAGGGAGTGTTTGATCCAGTCAATCTATACAGAAAATGGGAAAATGTTCCATTTCCAGAATATCTTTCATCCCAATAAGTATCTGTAACCATCTTTATGAAGCTCTGTGCAATATTTAATATCAAACTCACTGTAAATCTTCCCTCCAGCCTCATTTCCTCCAACTGGTGTCCGGGTCCTGGCTCTGTGGCCCTGATTTCATCAATACCATCTGTACTGTCATGGACATGTACTACGGACACTTCAGCCACATCAGGGAGCCCATCTTTCAGGTGAGAGACAATCTCCTTATTTCACTCACTGTGCTGCCCACCTCCTCTGCCTAATTTGACTCGACAGGAAAATATCAAAGCTCCGTTTAAGAGATTAGAAGTGGGGCCCACAGCAGAGATGGCATCCAACTGTGCAAGCCAATGGCACTTATTGTTCTACCTAGTGCAACATCACCACCTGCTGGCAGAGATGTGCTATTACATCAACAACATTTACTATTTCCCCTTATCGTTCGTTCATAGGACTACAAATTGCACACCGTCTTGTTTGGAGCGCAAAAGTATTGCCGGGCGAAAAGGATTTGCAGCTGGCAGGAACTTCTGCTTTAGCGCTCCAAGAGGGATGTGGAGCGTTAAATCAAGCGTTACCACTTCCCCTTATAGCACTAAAGGGAGTGAGAGAGGTGGCATCAGCAGAGCGCTAAGCAGTGTTCTGTGCAGCGCTGCCATTTGTATAGGCGCCTTCCCTCGATTAAAGTGAAGGGCCAGTGCTGGGGGGAATGAGTTTTCATGCTGTCTGTGTTGGGCCACGGCACCTACGCTATGTCCATAGCAGCCCCAAGCACTCAGAGAGTGCAGGGCTGAGCAATCACGGGGGCTAAGGAAATCAGGAGGCACCAGACTGGGGAGATTAATAAATGTTGCCCTACCTGACCACCACTGACTTTAAGCAGCGTTCCCCAAGCGGCCAGCCGAGGTGACAGCGTCTCCTGCAGCTACCGTTGTTGACGCCCGGCGATGCTGCAGGGGAAGGGAGCGAATATCGCATCTGGTAATGAGGTGCTGCGCACCAGATGACGTCACGATCTCCGGGGCACAAAAGATCGAGGCGGTAAGTGTTAGCGCCAGCGCAAAACCGCCAGGGAAGTTCACAGGCGTCGGTGAATTCTTCGCACCCGGTCAGTAACCCCTTAGCACCTCATTACCGCCCCCCACAGGCACTAACAGGAGGCACAAACCAGGCCAATTTCTCCCCCATATTTCTTAAAGGTGTAGCAATGCTTAAACAGAAAGTATCATCATCAGTGCCTCTTGTCATGGCCCTGACGGAAACCTGGTTGAGCAGTGATGACACCTTACCCTTAAATGAAGCCTCCCCACCTGGCTATACCTTCCAGCACTTGCCGTGGTGGCGGTGTGGCTCTCATCACCAAATCACACCTCGGTCTGTCCCCCTACGCCTCCAGCACTTTCTCCTCCTTTGAGCATCTCACCTTATTCCATCCCTCTCACCCTTCATTTAAAATTCTCGTTCTCCACCACTCACTCAAGTACCATCACATTTTTACTACTGATATGTCTTCACTACTTACCGCCCTCAATCCTCGCTGATGTCAACCTCCATCTCAATTCATCATGCTCTCTCTCCTCTTGAGTTCACTAGCCTCCTGTCCTCCCTTAATCTCTCCTTCCACGCGAACACCCCAAGCCATATTCACGGCCACCCCCTCGACCTTGCCATTCTCTTGTGGCTTTGTTACTTCCATCATGTCAATTTCAGATAAGGCCATCTCTGACCACTTCCTCGTATCGCTCGCCACCCACATCCTCCTTCCAACCCCCCCTTCCCCAATCCCACCTCCTTCTGTGTCCGTCCCTGGAAAAAAAACTCTCCCGACTCTCTTACAACTACACTTATAAACTCCCAACTGTCCATCCTTTGGCCCTCCATTTACCGTGACATTTCTGCAGCTACCGATCTGCTCAGTCACACCCTCACCACCACCTTTGATGCCCTAGTCCATGTTAAAACAATTACTCTCTCACCCTGGCCGTTGCCCCTGGTACAGCCCTGATCTCCGCCCCCTTAAATCCAATGGGAAGCAGACTTGGCTGGATATGGCGGACAACTGGTTTAGCCATTCACCGCCAGATCTGGCTGGACCACATATCGGGACCTGCTATCGTCTGCCAAAATTGCTCACTATTCCAGAATCATTATGGAATGTAAAGATAAACCCCGGCTTCTATTGTCCACTGCTAACAGTCTTCATAAACCCCTCTCCCCGCTCCCCATAACCCTTGACATCCTTCTCGTTCAAAAATCTGTCTAACGCCACCTTAAATATATTCAATGACCCAGCCTCCACAGCTCTCTGGGGCAGAAAATTCCAAAGATTCATGACCCTCTGAGAGAACAAATTCCTCCCCATTTCCATTTTAAATGGGCGACCCCTTATTCTGAAACTATGCCCCCTAGTTCGAGAGTTCTACATTCCTCCACGAGGGGAAACATCCTCTTTGCATCTACCCTGTCCAGCCCCTTCAGAATCTTTTATGTTTCAATAAGATCCCCTCTCATTCCTCTAAACTCCAATGAGTACAGGCCCAACCTGCTCAACCTTTGCTCAAGGACTACTTTGACTCTATGATTGAGACCATCCATTCGGCCAGCTCTGCCTCTTTCCTTCCTTCTCGCCCACTGGGCCAAACTTCCTCTATGGATCCCCCGTGCCCTAGCCCTAACCTCACATCTTTTTCCAGTTTCTCTCATATCTCCCCTCTTGACCTTTCCGAGCTCATCCTGTCCATGAGACCCACTTCCTGCTCCCTTGACCCGATTCCCACCAAACTGCTGACCACCCAACTTCCTTTCCTGGCTCCCATGTTAGCTGCCATTGTTAATGGTTCTCTCTCCTCAGGGACTGTCCTACTCTCCCTCAAATCTGCTGTCATCACTCCTCGCCTCAAAAAACCAACCCTAAACCCCTCCGTCCTTACAAACTACTGCCCCATCTCCAACCTCACTTTTCTCTCCAAAGTCCTTGAATGTGTTGTCACCTCCCAAATCCGTGCCCATCTTTCCCGCACTTCCATGTTTGAATCCCTCCAATCCGGTTTCCATGCCTGCCACTGTACCGAAACGGCTCTGATCGAAGTCACAAATGACATCCTTTGTGACTGTGACAAAGTCAAACTATCTCTCCTCGTCCTTCTTGACTTGTCTGCAGCCTTTGACACGGTTCACCACTCTATCCTTCTCCAACGCCTCTCCACCGTCATCCAGCTGGGTGAGACTGCACTCGCCTGGTTCCATTCTTATCTATCTCATCGTAGCCAGAGAATCACCTGCAATGGCTTCTCTTCCCACCCCTGCATCGTTACCTCTGGTGTCCCCCAAGGATCTATCCCTGGCCCCCTCCTATTTCTCATCCACATGTTGCCGCTTGGCGACATCATCTGGAAACACAGCATCACTTTCCACATGCACGCTGATAACACTCAGCTCTACCTCACAACTACTTCTCTCGACCCTTCCACAGTCTCTAAATTGTCAGACTGCTTGCCCACCATCCAGTTCTGAACAAGCCATTGTTTTTGGTCCCCGCCACAAACTCCGTTCCCTACCCACTGACTCCATCCCTCTCCCCAACCTCTGTCTGAGGCTGAACCAGACTATTTGCAACCTTGGTGTCATATTTGATCCTGAAATTAACTTTCGATCACATAACTGAGACCGCCTATTTCCACCTCCGTAACATCGCCTGTCTCCGCCCCTGCCTCAGCTCATCCCCTGCCGAAGCCCTCATCCATGCCTTTGTTACCTCTAGACTTGACTATTCCAACGCACACCTGGCTGGCCTCACACATTCTGCCCTACGTAAACTAGGTGATTTGGCCACCTGGCCTCATTTCTCTTTTTGTGGCTCGGTGTCAAATTTTATGTTTCACAATACGCCTGTGAAGCGCCTTGTGACGTTTCACTACGTTAAAGGCACTATATAAATACAAGTTGTTGTTGTTGTTGTAAAGAACTAACACTTAAAACTTACCATTAATTCCATTTCTGTCTATTTAGCTGAGAGGATTTAGCAAAAATTGTAAAGGTACGTGGGGAGGTGGATTGTACTTAGAAATCAAGTTACTTCCCCACTAATACCCTTTCCTCACTTGTACCCCACAGGTTTGTGAGGGAAGTGATCTCAAGGCACTGCCATAGTTAGCCCACCCTGGCCAAGAATAATCTGACTCACAAATGCGTGCACACACTTGCGCGCGCGCACACACACACTTGAGACCACACACTGACACACACACTCTCACATGCACACTTTTACACACGCTCCCATGCACATATTTGCACGCACACTCGCTAACTCACACACACGCACACACACGCGCACATGCTCGCGCGCGCACGCAGACTCGCGCTCGCACACTCTCTCTCTCGCGCGCGCGCACACATTCCAGGGATCACTTGTCAGGAGCGGGAATCTTGGCTATTTTTGATCTTACTGTATTATTGCGTAGCCCAGGGGCAGAGGCCAGCATCCCCATTGCCACCCGCCTGCGATCAGCTGGCTCAGCGCAAACTGAGAATGAAATCTCGGGCCCTCCTGGTGTGAGCATCACACTGGGCAGTGCATTCACCCACCGAGCCATTTGGAGCTTCTTGACTTTTTTGTTGATGTGGAAGATTTTCTGAAAGCGCAGAAGGGGGAAAGTTACATAAGTGGCAACCAAACAATGGAAAGGGTGAATATCCCCGCTGGTGTTGAGCTGACTGTGGTCCCCATACCATGCCCGGGTGCAAGGTGTAATGTCTCTGTGGTGTGCTGACTCCACAGTTCATGCTGTTTGAAGGCCTGCGTCTGGTAATCATCGAGTACGTCCGCACACTGATGCTGAAGAAAATTGTTTGCAAAAGCTCCGCGGACCGAGAGAAGATGTCCAACAGGATGTCCTGTGATGCAGCGCGACTACTGGAACTCTTCAGTGATCTAGTGAGTGATCATTCACTTCATTTATTACTGACAGAACGTGGCCTTAAACGTCCTTGTAATGTATTTGCTTCATGGGTTCTTTGCTGACGAATTCATAGCAACACATTGATATTAAGAACTGGTTGGTTTATCAGCAAAAGGTTTAACAATCACACTACACATTATCAGTTCACCCACCAGGCTCACAACCACCTGCCTCATCGTGGATCCCCCGAACCCAACTGGCTGGGGTTTTATTGAGTCTTGTAAACATCACATGACTGGCTAAGCCACTCACAACTCAACAGCTCTACAAACGTGTGAGCATCCTCACAGATGCATACATTAGAACCCTAACCAACCACACAGTGCAATGCACATTAGCCTTGTGTCCAAAACTCAGGAGGATGGATATTAGCGAGGATCCGTGAAGGTGACATCTCGAAGCCTGTTCACCCATCAGATTCTCGAAGGCAGCAATGGTCTCTCTCTTTCCTAACTAAGGAAGACATGCTCTTTATACCATTTTCTTTTGTGATCCCATTCCTGGTTGTTCGAACCAATTTCCAGAGATGAGAGGTCCCATGCCTTTTCACACCAAACCGATACTTCATACCACTGCTTTTCCCCGAGCCATAGCTTTGTTGTAAACAATGTTTGATGCATGCTCTCAAAGCACCATAATAAAAAGAAAAACTTGCATTTATATAGCACCTTTCACGACCACCAGACATCCCAAAGTTATTTTACAGCCACTGAATCAAATTTGGATATGTAGTCACATTTGTCATGTAGGAAACACAACACCCACAAACAGCAAAATGATAATCTGTTTTTTCAGTAATGTTCTTTGAGAGATAAATATTGGCCAGGACACCAAGGAGAACTCCCCTGCTCTTCTTCAAAATAGTGCCATGGGATCACTTACGTCCATCTGAGAGCAGACAGGGCCTCGGTTTAACGTCTCATCTGAAAGACGGCACCTCTGACAATGCAGCACTCCCTCAGCACTGCACTGAAGGGTCAGCCTAGATTTTTGTGCTCAAGTCCCTGGAGTGGGACTTGAACCTACAACCCTCTGACCCAGAGGTGAGGGAGCTGACACATATTCCAGCAATCCCTGCCCTTACACCGCCCCCTGCTGTGACAAAAAGGCTGTGTTTTAGAAGCTTACATGTTTCAATCTTAATACTTCATGAAGCTCAATATTTCTCCAGCTAGCGTATTTATTTATATTTGCCTATCTTTACAGCACAGTATCCTGGGTCCTGAAATTCATCCTTCTCCAACATTAGCAGCATCATTGTGGGGAAAAGACAGGCTTTGCCAGCACGATTTAGACCAATTCTACATTCCTGATTGTCTTTGTCAGGAACAAGAATAAAGTGCAAATGTATTGATATTCTTACAATCCCTGCTTCAAAGCTCGACAATACTTTTTTTTGTGGCCTCGCAGACTTATTTTTCCCTCCGAGCTAATATTTCTATCGTATTATCTTAAACTGTTTCAGGGTTTATTTTAAATCCAGCAAACCATTACTGCTGTCAATCAGCACGAATAGCTGTGCTACCAACAGGAGGTGCCAGGAGCTACCCTGGAGTGCTCGATACCCCCACCCCCACCATTCCTGGTCACCCTGGGGTGCTCGATACCCCCACCCCCACCATTCCTGGTCACCCTGGGGTGCTCGATACCCCCACCCCCACCATTCCTGGTCACCCTGGGGTGCTCGATACCCCCACCCCCAACATTCCTGGTCGCCCTGGGGTGCTCTATACCACTCCCCCCATTCATGGTCATGCTGGGCAGCAATAGACTATTCAATGTCAGAATGCTGGTGCTGTATGACGATGATATTGTCCCTGAGAAGTGCTGCTGCATTGCAATATGGATTTAAAACTCCAGAAAGCAGCAGAATTGGATGGCCAAAATTCACAACTGCTCATAAGGCTTCTGTTAGGAGGGCAACGTTTGCTTGAATTTCTGCAACATGTGGGCCTAAACAGCCACCAATATTTTATACCCCAATTCAGTGTTTTTTGGGTTGGTGTAAGGCAAGATGTTGTCCACCAAACCATACATATGATTGCCCCCAAACGTGAGTTTTCTTTGGGTTCCATCGATTAACCTTGCAGTGAAGTTCGGGGATTCTCCATCCAGGGTGAAGCCACAATGACGATGAGCTCTCCAGCAGGGTTCTCCACCGCAGGTCCTCGAGAAGGTTCAAAGGGTCCGCCAGAATTGCCTGTTTTTTCTCGGGGCGGGGCCTATCCGGGAGCGGGCCCTTATTTGGGTTGAGGGACTGATCGCGGGGGAAGTAGCAGTCGGACAGGGACGGAGCAGCTCAGCGTCCTGTGGGGCAGCATCAGGTAGATGCAGGGGGACAGTGCGGGCTTGGCTAAGGTGCCAGGATCCCTGGCTGTCTTTGAGCAGCTGACTGGCTTCATTGGGCTGGGCCCTGGTTACTCAGTCTGGGCCCCAGGGCCCAGATCTTAGACCCCAAATCATTCCCCAGACCCTAAACCCTGTTCCCCAGGCCCTAAACCCCATTCCCCAGGCACTAAACCCCATTCCCCAGGCCCCAGGCCCCACCCCAGTCCCCGTTCCCTGCACCCCCCCCCCCCCCAGGCCCCAGCTTGGTAACCCTCTGAACCCATTACCGGGAGGCTTTGCACGGCAATGCAGCCACTCCTTGGCCTGCCCGGAGGTTCTGCGCCTGCAGCATTTCCAGAATATTCTGCTGTCATTAAAGCCCAGTAACTGAACGTGTGACTGGAACTCTGAACCGGCCCCCACAGACGTCTCCCTCCCCACAGACTGGGACAACAGGGAGTCCGTGGAATTTTTATAACGGGAGGGGGGTCCTCAGAAGCAAGAAGGTTGTGAGCCCCTGATCTACTGCACATCACAGCCACAGAGACAGGCACCACGTATTGTGCAACAGCAATAGGTATCTGGGGCTTTGCACACTCCCTCATTCCCTCTGACCAGTATCCATGGATAGCTTACAAACTCCTTGTGTATATCATCTTACAACAAGTCTGTCGAGTCCAATTTAAATCCTTTCATCGGTCTTGCATTAGATAACAATAACATTGCTCTTATCACAGGAATCAGTCCGGAATAATAGCTCTCTGCTTGCAGACTCCCTGTCAGATTTTCATTTGTTTGCCCAATGTAAAATTTGGTATCCAATTGTTTCCGATATCATATAACCCCTTTCTGGATCTGATGTAAGTAGAAAAACCCCCTATACCTATCGCCCCGAAAATTGCGATTGGAGGCTTCCTGCGGGCGGACACCTCGGACCAAAATTTGTTTCTCGAAAGTACCTGATGGTCCCGGAGGAAGGGTACACTTGCGCTCTGAGGCCTCCATTCACAGCCCAGAGTGTAGGCTCACACATCCTGGGAACGTAAGCGCAACCTGCGATCACATGGGCCTGGAACACCAATCACCATGGAGTATTCTTATTGATAATAGTGGGAGCTCCATTTGTACGAGCTCCCATTACTATCATAGAAACATAGAAAATAGGAGCAGGAGTAGGCCATTCGGCCCTTCGAGCTTGCACCACCATTCAATAAGATCATGGCTGATTATTCACCTCAGTACCCCTTTCCCGCTTTCTCTCCATACCCCTTGATCCCTTTAGCCGTAAGGGCCATATCTAACTCCCTTTTGAATATATCCAATGAACTGGCATTAACAACTCTCTGCGGCAGGGAATTCCACAGGTTAACAACTCTCTGAGTGAAGAAGTTTCTCCTCATCTCCGTCCTAAATGGCTTACCCCTTATCCTAAGACTGTGTCCCCTGGCTCTGGACTTCCCCAACATCGGAAACATTCTTCCTCCATCTAACCTGTCCAGTCCCGTCAAAATGTTATATGTTCCTATGAGATCCCCTCTCATCCTTCTAAACTCCAGTGAATAAAGGCCCAGTCGATCCAGTCTCTCCTCATATGTCAGTCCAGCCATCCTGGGAATCAGCCTGGTGAATCTTCGCTGCACAGCCTCAATAGCAAGAACGTCCTTCCTCAGATTAGGAGACCAAAACTGAACACAATATTCCAGTTGAGGCCTCACCAAGGCTCTGTACAACTGCAGTAAGACCTCCCTGCTCCTATATTCAAAACCCCTAGCTATAAGGCCAACATACCATTTGCCGCCTTCACCGCCTGCTGTACCTGCATGCCAACTTTCAATGACTGATGTACCATGACACCCAGGTCTCATTGCACCTCCCCTTTTCCTAATCTGCCGTCATTCAGATAATATTTTGCCTTCGTGTTTTTGCCTCCAAAGTGGATAACCTCACATTTATCCACATTATACTGCATCTGCCATGCATTTGCCCACTCACCTAACCTGTCCAAGTCACCCTGCAGCCTCTTAGCGTCCTCCTCACAGCTCACACCGCCACCCAGTTTAGTGTCATCTGCAAACTTGAAGATATTACACTCAATTCCTTCATCGAAATCATTGTATACTGTAAATAGCTGGGGTCCCAGCACTGAGCCCTGCAGCACCCCAACTAGTCACTGCCTGCCATCTGAAAAGGACCCGTTTATCCTGACTCTCTGCTTCCTGTCTGCCAACCAGTTCTCTATCCACGTCAGTACATTACCCCCAATACCATGTGCTTTAATTTTGAACACCAATCTCTTGTGTGGGACCTTGTCAAAAGCCTTTTGAAAATCCAAATACACCACATCCACTGGTTCTCCCTTGTCCACTCCACGAGTTACATCCTCAAAGAATTCTAGAAGATTTGTCAAGCATGATTTCCCATTCATAAATCCATGTTGACTTGGACCGATCCTGGCACAGCTTTCCAAATGTGCTGTTATTTCATCTTTAATAATTGATTCCAACATTTTCCCCACTACTGATGTCAGGCTAACCAGTCTATAATTCCCTGTTTTCTCTCTCCCTCCTTTTTTAAAAAGTGGTGTTACATTAGCTGCCCT
This sequence comes from Pristiophorus japonicus, assembly GCF_044704955.1. NCBI lineage: Eukaryota > Metazoa > Chordata > Chondrichthyes > Pristiophoridae > Pristiophorus > Pristiophorus japonicus. The sequence continues at coordinate 97,066,071 of NC_091989.1, read as the reverse complement.
CCAGTCCATAGGAACTGATCCAGAGTCGATAGACTGTTGGAAAATGATCACCAATGCATCCACTATTTCTAGGGCCATTTCCTTAAGTACTCTGGGATGCAGACTATCAGGCCCAGGGGATTTATCGGCCTTCAATCCCATCAATTTCCCTAACACAATTTTCCGCCTAATAAGGATATCCTTCAGTTCCTCCTTCTCACTAGACCCTCAGTCCCCTAGTACTTCCGGAAGGTTATTTGTGTCTTCCTTCGTGAAGACAGAACCAAAGTATTTGTTCAACTGGTCTGCCATTTCTTTGTTCCCCATTATAAATTCATCTGAATCTGACTGCAAGGGACCTACGTTTGTCTTCACTAATCTTTTTCTCTTCACATATCTATCGAAGCTTTTGCAGTCAGTTTTTATGTTCCCGGCAAGCTTCCTCTCATACTCTATTTTCCCCCTCTTAATTAAACCCTTTGTCCTCCTCTGCTGAATTCTAAATTTCTCCCAGTCCTCAGGTTTGCTGCTTTTTCTGGCCAATTTATATGCCTCTTCCTTGGATTGAACACTATCCTTAATTTTCCTTGTTAGTCACGGTTGAGCCACCTTCCCCGTTTTATTTTTACTCCAGACAGGGATGTACAATTGTTGAAGTTCATCCATGTGATCTTTAAATGTTTGCCATTGCCTATCCAATGATTTAAGTATCATTTGCCAATCTATCCTAGCCAATTCACGTTTCATACCATCGAAGTTACCTTTCCTTAAGTTCAGGACACCAGTCTCTGAATTAACTGTGTCACTCTCCATCTTAATGAAGAATTCTACCATATTATGGTCACTCTTCCCTAAGGGGCCTCGCAAAATAAGATTGCTAATTAGTCCTTTCTCATTACACATCACCCAGCCTAGGATGGCCAGCCCTCTAGTTGGTTCCTCGACATATTGGTCCAGAAAACCATCCCTAATACACTCCAGGAAATCCTCCTCTACCATATTATTACCAGTTTGGTTAGCCCAATCTATATGTAGATTAAAGTCACCCATGATAACTGCTGTACCTTTATTGCACGCATCCCTAATTTCTTGTTTGATGCTGTCCCCAACCTCACTACTACTATTTGGTGGTCTGTACACAACTCCCACTCGCGTTTTCTGCCCTTTGGTAATCCGCAGCTCCACCCATACAGATTCCACATCATCCAAGCTAATAGCCTTCCTTGCTATTGCGCTAGTTTCCTCTTTAACCAGCAACGCTACCCCACCTCCTTTTCCTTTCTGTCTATCCTTCCTGAATGTTGAATACCCCTGAATGTTGAGTTCCCAGCCTTGGTCACCCTGGAGCCATGTCTCCATGATCAATGAGAATACCCCCAAAAAACACAGAAACTCAACACAATAAATAAAAAACATACCTCACATGTTTAAAATTAATTGCAATTTAATTTAATTAAATGATTTAGAAAAAAAATTGAAATTTTTTAAAAATATGTTTTAATAGGGATAAAGATAAACTTACCCTAGTGCACAGGGTTTTTAATATAAAAATTAATTATAAAATTAAATTTTTCTATGTTTTAAAACTCTTACGCTGGTAAAAGTAAGCTATGCACCTGCTTTTACCAGGCGTAAGAGTTTGAAGCTCATTCGCTGGGCAGGAGTTGGGCAAATAGCCCAATCTCTCCCGCGAATGTCCTTCTCCCGGGGATCTAATAAATCAGCTGTTGCACACCAGAGCTGGGGGGACGATAACGAGTCATTGCGCATGCGCCGAGCTCCGATTCAGATCCCGGGAAATCCAGCCCTATGTCGTTATATTCAGCAATTCAATGTGACAAATAAAAATAAGGGAATAATTACTTGTTCATAGATCATAACAACTTGCTGCGTGAAAAGATGTTTCCTTATGTCACTTCTGGTTCTTTTCCCAATGACCTTAAATCTGTGTCCTCTAGTTACCAACCTGTCTGTCAGTGTAAGCAGTTTCTCCTTATTTACTCTATCATGATTTTGAGCAGCTTTATCAAATCTCCCCTCAACCTGCTCTGGTGGAAGGAGAACCACCCAGTTTCTCCAGTCTCTCCACATAACCAAAGTCCTTCATTATACATTTCAATCACTACTTCTTTAAGCTTAATATTTTGCTACCTGGCTTGTTTATTTGTATTTGCCTACCTTTGCAGCACAGTATCCTTGGTCCTGAAATTCATCCTTCTCAACATTAGCAGCATCATTGAGAGGAAAAGACAGGCTTTCTGAGAACACGATTTAGACCAATTCTGTCCATATTACTGTTTTATCTTTGTAAGAAACAAAAATAAAACATATCGATATTCTTACAACACACACATAAAGACTCACACATGTACACACAGACACATAGTCTTCAGATTCAGTTAGTACTTTTACTGAACCAACTTGTAAGAAATCTTACAAACTGTTCAGCCCTCCTCTGGTCCCAGCGAAGGGTTAAAAATGTTGGGGGGCTTACATGTGACATCGCACCGTACCTGCTCCTGTGAACTCATCTGTCCTTCTCCTGCCTGCAGGGATTGGTCGAACCCGATCGTCTGACCAATGTGATTTCCTCCGTGTCGGAGCTCATCAAGCTGAAGGACACCTCCCTCCTCAGCCTGGAGGTATCTTGCCTGGTGACCAATTATCCAGATATCAGGTAACTCTCCCCCCAGTATATGAACTGTGCCCCTCCTCCACACCTCCGCCTCCAACAGAGAAACTACCAGGAGCAATAATCTGCTGATTAGGAGGCTGATTTGGAACCTCACCCCCAGACCCTGTGGCTCATTGGCTAGGCGAACCACCTAAAGAAAGAAAGACTTGGATTTATACAGCGCCTTTCATGACGTCTCAAAGCGCCATACAGCCAATGCAATACTTTTGGAGTGGAGTCACTGTTGTAATGTGGGAAACGCGGCAACCAACTTGCGCACAGCAAGCTCCCAATAACAGCAAAGTGATAATGACCCAGATAATTTGTTTCAATGATGTTGATTGAGGGATAAATACTGGTCAGGACACTGAGGATAACTCCCCTGCTCTTCTTCAAAATAGTGCCATGGGATCTTTTACGTCCACCTGAGAGCAGACAGGGCCTCAGTTTCATCTGAAAGACGGCACCTCTGACAGTGCAGCGCTTTCTCAGCACTGTTAGGCACTGAAGGTACTCCCACAGTGCTGTTAGGGTGGGAGTTCCAGGATTTTGACCCAGCGACGATGAAGGGACAGCGATGTGGGGGTGATTTTAACTTTGGCCGACAATGTAAAACGGGCGCTATCGGATCAGCCGCCATTACACAACTCTCCTCAATTTAATTTCCATTGGCTTCAATGGAAACTAAAAATGAAAAAAATTTTCCCAAATTTTCAAGTCTTTCTTCCCATACATATTTCATAGAATTCAATGGAAATCACCAAGCAGGAACGAGCCGATTAGCCAACCAGTCCTCCGATCCACTGCAGCAGTAAGATTGAAATGGTGCCTTGTAACCTGCTGCCAACCCTCTGGTGCCTGCCTCCACTGCCTCCTTGTGTACAGTAGTGGTACTTAGCCTCCGCTACAAGGTTGCAATGAGGCTGATGCAGCGCCAAAGCCCTGCCTAGTGGCTGTCATTGAGCACCGCGATTCCATTGTCATATTGATGGCCCGAAAATTGAGGCCGAGAACCAGCATTTACCGCATCCCCGGGAGAAGGACATCTGCAGGCGAGATTGGGCTATTTGCCCAATTCCTGCCCAGCAAATGTCCTTCAAACTCTTTCACCTGGTAAAAGCCTACTTTTACCAGCGTAGGAGTTTTAAAACATAGAAAAATTAAATTTTATCACTAATTTTTATATTAAAAACTCTGTCCATTCAGGTAAGTTTATTTTTAACCCTATTGAAACATATTTTAAAACATTTCAACCAAATGTTTTTTTTCTAAAACATTTAATTAAATTCAATTTCAATTAATTTTAAATATGTACGGTGTTTTTTTAATTTATCATGTGTTGTGTTTCTGTGTTTTGGGAGGGTTATTCTCATTGATAGTAATGGGAGCTCGTACAATCGGAACTCGCCATTATTATCGATAAGAATATTACATTGTGATTGGTGTTCCAGGCCCACGTGATCCCAGGTTGTGCTTACGTTCCCGGGATGTGTGAGTCTAATGCTGGGCTGTGAATGGAGGCCTCAGAGCGCAAGTCTGCGTTCCTCCGGGACCACCAAGTACTTTGGGAATAAAACTTTTGGTCGGAGGCGTCCGCCTGCTGGAAGTCTCCAACTGCAATTTTCGGGCCGATATTTAAGGTCTGATTCTATAGTTGGGCGCCACTCACAGGGAGCATTGGCCAGGGAGTCACAGGTCTGTGGCAAATGATTTCACCAGACAGAAAATCAGGCTGTGTGGGCCAGTGATTTCCCAGTCAGCTCCCTGCGAGCACAGATCCATACTGGAAGCATCCGACTGTGGGACCATAACCATCCTCTAAAGGTCCAGGCACAGAACTGTTGAAAATGACCGCTGTGGCAGCACTGAAACAAAAACACAATACTGCGGTTGCTGGAAATCTGGAATAAAAACAGAACATGCTGGAAACACTTAGCAGGTCAGGCAGCATCTGTGGAGAGAAAAGAAAGAAAGACTTACATTTATATAGCGCCTTTCACAACCACCGGACATCCCGAAGCGCTTTATAGCCAATGAAGTACTTTTTGGAGTGTAGTCACATAGAAACATAGAAAATAGGTGCAGGAGTAGGCCATTCGGCCCTTCGAACCTGCACCGCCATTCAACAAGATCATGGCTGATCACCCACCGCAGCACCCCTCCCCCCACGCCCCCTCCGCACCCCCCGATCCCCCAGCAGCAAGGACCACATCCAATTCCTTCCCGAACACATCCAATGAACTGGCATCAACAACTCTCCGCGGCAGGGAACCCCACAGGCCAACAACTTCCCGAGTGAAGAAGTCTCTCCCAATCCCAGCCCCAAACAGCCCACCCCCCATCCCAAGAGCGTGCCCCGCCCGGCTCCGGACCCACCCAACACCAGGAACACTCACCCCGCACCCAACCCGCCCCGTCACTGTTGTAATTTGGGAAACGCGGCAGCCAACTTGAGCACAGCAAGCTCCCACAAACAGTAATGTGATAATGACCCGATAATCTGTTTATTTTTGTTATGTTGATTGAGGGATAAATATTGGCCAGGACACCGGGGAGAACTCCCCTGCTCTTACATGGTTGTGGTCTCAATCTTGATCAAGGGATCAGCTCCACACAGCACGGTGCTTTTACCCCTCTGAGCCACTTGGTGTGGGGGGGGGGGTGACAGGAAATAGATCTTATACCAGCCGCTAGGGTGGTTCATCTTACATAGGAACAGGAAATAGTGCCGTGGGATCTTTTACATCCACCTGAGAAGGCAGACGGGGCCTCGGTTTAACGTCTCATCTGAAAGACGGGAGGGAAACAGGGTTAAATTTTCAACTCGATGACCTTTCTTCAGAACCGGAAGATGTTAGAGATTTTTCATTTTTAAACAAATCCAGAGCCGGGGGGGAGGAGGGGGGTGAGGGGGAGGGGGAGGGGGAGGAAAGAACAAAGGGGAAGGGAAAGGGGAAGGAGTGATATGGGAAGCCTTCTGTTACAGCAGACTCAGAATAGTATAGAATCACACAGCACAGGAAGCCGCCATTTGGCCCATTATGCCTGTGCCAGCTCTTTGAAAGAATTATTCCCACTCCTCTAATCTGACCCCATTACCTTGCAGATTTCTCCTTGTCAAGTACATGGCCAGTTCCCTTTGGAAAGTGAATCTGCCTCCCCCACCCTTTCAGGCCGTGCATTCCAGATCACAACAACTCGCTGCATGAAAACATTCTCCTCGTTTCTCCTCTGGTTCTTTTGTCAATTATTTTAAACCTGTGTCCTCTGATCACCGACCCTCCTGCCAGTGGAAACAATCTATCCCCATCTACTCCAGTGAAACCGTTGATAGAAAGCACGATGTCGCTGATTCTCTCTCCACATCTGCCCGTGGAGACTAGCATGAAGCAGCGGAAGGATTTTCAGGCTGATTGACAGGCTGTGACATGGATGCTCCTTCCATGCCTGTACCCATCATTATACCATCCACTAGGCTGGTTCATCCTACACAGGAGGGTATTATGGGCTCCCACAACCCATGCAATGAGCCAGGACCACCCACACTCGGGATGCAAGTATCCAATTGGAATTCCACCCAGAATCCGGAGCCGCAGATCCGGTCTGTTGTGTATCTGTAAAGCATGCACTCCCATGTTCCGCCACCAGGGAGCGCATCCCCTGAAGTCCCAAGGGATCTCAGCATCCCTTGGGAGCACTGTATATAAGCCGGCCCCTCACTTTGGAGTGTCTTAATAAAGGCTGAGGTCACTGTTACTTTAACCTCCCTTTTTGCAGTCTCATCTGTGTTAGGAACACAATAACTGGCGACGAGGATACGAATCCAACACAAAGATGCAGCAAACTGTGGGCATCCTGGAGAAGTTCTCGGAGGGTGAGTACTGGGAAGCCTATGTCGAATGGCTAGACCAGTACTTTGTAGCCAACGAGCTGGATGGAGAAGGAAGCACTGCAAAAAGGAGAGCGGTCCTCCTCGCGGTCTGCGGGACACCGACCTACAGCCTCATGAAGACTCTTCTGACTCCGGTGAAACCCACAGATAAGTCATATGAGGAGCTGTGTACACTGGTTCAGGAGCATCTTAACCCGAGGGAGAGCGTGCTGATGGCGAGGAATCGGTTCTACACGTGCCAGCAATCTGAAGGTCAGGAAGTGGCTAGCTACGTCGCCGAGCTAAGGCGACTTGCAGGACAATGTGAGTTTGATGACTACCTGGAGCAGATGCTCAGAGGCTTTTTTGTACTGGGCATTGGCCACAAGACCATCCTACGAAAACTTTTGACTGTAAAGACACCGACCCTCAGTAAGGCCATTGCGATAGCACAGGCGTTTATGTCCACCAGTGATAACACCAAACAAATCTCTCAGCACACAAGTGCTAGCAATGTTCATAAATTAACTGGAACTGTGTTTGCGAGCAGAAATGTACAGGGCAGAACCCACGAGTCTGCAACTGCCAGCAGGCCTCAGGTGACCCAGATGACTCAAGGTCCACAACAAAGGATGAATGCAAGGCAATTCACATCTTGTTGGCGTTGTGGAGGCTTCCATTCAGCCTATTCATGCCGCTTCAAAGGATATGTTTGCAAGAGCTGTGGAACAATGGGGCGCCTCCAACGAGCTTGCAGACGGGCTGCAAGCTCTGCAAAACCTGATAACCACCACATGGCAGAGGAAGATCGGTCCATGGTGGATCAAAGCAATTTTGAGCCTCAGAGAAAGGAGGCAGATGCTGAAGTACATGGGTTGCACACATTTTCGACGAAATGTCCACCTATAATGCTAAATGTAAAATTGAATGGCTTACCCGTAGCCATGGAACTGGACATTAGCCAATCCATCATGAGTAAAAAGATGTTTGAGAGACTGTGGTATAACAAGGCACTCAGAGCAGCCCTGAGCCCCATCCACACGAAACTGAGAACGTACACCAAAGAGCTTATCACTGTCCTTGGCAACGCCATAGTCAAGGTCACCTACGAGGGCACGGTGCACGAACTGCCACTCTGGATTGTTCCGGGTGATGGCCCCATGCTTGGAAGGAGCTGGCTGGGTAAAATCCGCTGGGATAACATCCGAGCGCTATCACATGTCGATGAGGCCTCATGTACCCAGGTTCTTAACAAATTTCCTTCCCTTTTTGAGCCAGGCATTGGAAAGTTTTTCGGGTGAAGGTGCGGATCCACTTGGTCCCAGAGGCATGACCCATTCACCACAAGGCGCGAGCGGTACCTCACATGATGAGGGAGAGAGTGGAAATCGAGCTGGACAGGCTGCAATGCGAGGGCATCATCTCCCCGGTGGAATTCAGCGAGTGGGCCAGCCCGATTGTTCCAGTACTCAAAAGTGATGGCACGGTCAGGATTTGCGGCAGTTATAAAGTAACTATTTATCGTTTCTCGCTACAGGACCAATACCTGCTACCTAAGGCAGATGACCTATTTGCGACGCCGGCAGGAGGTAAGACGTTCACCAAGCTCGACTGACTTCGGCCTACATGACGCAGGAGCTGGAGGAGTCTTCGAAGGGCCTCACCTGCATCACCACGCACAAGAGACTGTTCATCTGCAACAGATGCCCATTTGGAATTCGGTTGGCAGCAGCAATATTCCAGCGAAATATGGAGCGCCTACTTAAATCGATACCACGCACGGTAGTTTTTCAGGACGACATATTGGTCACGGGTCGGGATACCGTCGAGTACCTACAAAACCTGGAGGAGGTCCTCCAGCAACTGGATCGCGGGGTGCTGCAGCTGAAGAGGTCGAAATGCATCTTCATGGCAACAGAAGTGGAGTTTTTGGGGAGAAAGATTGCGTCGGATGGCATTCGGCCCACAGACACCAAGACAGAGGCTATCAGGAACGCGCCCAGGCCACAGAATGCCACAGAGCTGCAGTCGTTCCTGGGACTCCTCAACTATTTTGGTAACTTCCTACCGGGTTTAAGCACCCTCTTAGAGCCCCTACATGTGTTATTGCGTAAAGGTGAGAACTGAGTGTGGGGAAAAAAACCAAGTAATTGCTTTTGAGAAAGCCAGAAACATTTTATGCTCCAACAAGCTGCTTGTATTGTATAACCAGTGTAAAAGACTTGTGCTAGCATGTGATGTGTCGTCGTACGGAGTCGGGTGTGAATTACAACAAGCTAACGTTGCAGAGAAGTTGCAACCTGTCGCCTATGCCTCCAGGAACTTGTCTAAGGCTGAGAGGGCCTACAGCATGATTGAGAAAGAGGCTTTAGCGTGTGTGTGTGTTCGGGGTAAAGAAAATTCATCAGTACCTGTTTGGCCTCAAATTTGAGCTGGAAATCGATCACAAGCCCCTCATATCCCCGTTTGCTGAAAACAAGGGGATAAATACTAATGCCTCAGCCCGCATACAAAGGTGGGCACTTGCACTATCAGCATATAACTATACCATCCGCCACAGGCCAGGCACCAAGAACTGTGCGGATGCTCTCAGTCGGCTACCATTGCCCACCACGGGAGTGGAAATGACACCGCCTGCAAACTTGTTGATGGTGGCGCAGCCCGCAGACTTGTTGATGGTCATGGAAGCATTTGAAAATGATAAATCACCTGTCACGGCCCGCCAGATTAGGACTTGGACCAGACAAGATCCTCTGCTGTCCCTAGTAAAAAAAACTGTGTACTGCATGGGAGCTGGGCCAGCATCCCCATTGAAATGCAAGAGTCAATCAAGCCGTTTCAGCGGCGAAAGGACGAGCTGTCCATTCAGGCAGACTACCTGTTGTGAGGTAACCGCGTAGAGCTACTCAAAAGGAGCAGGGAGACGTTCATCTCGGATCTCCACAGCACACACCCAGGTATAGTAATGATGAAAGCGATAGCCAGATCCCACGTGTGGTGGCCCGGTATCGACTCTGACTTTAGAGTCCGGTGTACGACAATGCAGCATGTGTGCTCAGTTGAGCAACGCTCCCAGAGAGGCACCACTAAGTTTGTGGTCCTGGCCCTCCAGACCATGGTCGAGGATCCATGTCGACTATGCAGGCCTGTTTCTCGGTAAAATGTTCCTGGTGGTGGTGGATGCTTTTTCAAAATGGATTGAATGTGAAATAATGTCGGGAAGCACCACCACCACCACCATTGAAATTTGCCACCCACGGCCTGCCTGACATACTGGTCAGTGACAACGGGCCATGTTTCACCAGTGCCGAATTTAAAGAATTCATGACCCACACTGAGAGCAAACATGTCACCTCGGCCCCGTTTAAACCAGCCTCCAATGGGCAGGCAGAGCGGGCAGCACAAACAATCAAACAGAGCCTTAAACGAGTCACAGAAGGCTCACTCCAAACCCGCCTGTCCAGAGTACTACTCAGCTACCGCACGAGACCCCACTTGCTCTCAGGGCTGCCCCCGGCTGAGCTACTTATGAAAAGGCTACTTATTAAAACCAGACTCTCGCTGGTTCACCCCAACCTGCATGATCAGGTGGAGAGCAGGCGGCAGCAACAAAAAGTAAAAAATGGTCGCGCCACTGTGTCACGGAAAATTGATCTGAATGACCCTGTGTATGTGCTAAACTATGGACATGGTCCCAAGTAGATCGCGGGCACGGTGATAGTTAAAGAATGGAGTACGGTGTTTGTAGTCAAACTAGACAATGGACAAATTTGCAGAAAGCACCTGGACCAAACAAGGCTGCGGTTCGCAGACTGCCCTGAACAATCCACCGCAGACACCATCTTTTTCGAGTCCACAACACACACCCAAAGGATCAACGACACCACCCCGGACCAGGAAATCAAACCCATCATGCCCAACAGCCCAGCAAGGGCAGGCTCACCCAGCAGCCCTGCAGGGTCAACAACACGCCAGCCCAGCGAGGGCACAGCCAACACACCAGAACAGACATTTGTACCGAGGCGGTCCACCAGGAAAGAAAGGCTCCCGACCGCCTCACCTTGTAAATAGTTTTCAATTTGACTTTGGGGCAAGAGTGATGTTGTGTATCTGTAAAGCATGCACTTCCATGTTCCGCCACCAGGGAGTGCATCCCCTGAAGTCCCAAGGGATCCCAGCATCCCTTGGGAGCACTGTATATAAGCCAGCCCCTAAGGCCTGTTCCTCACTCTGGAGTGTCTTATTAAAGCCTGAGATCACTGTTACTTTAACCTCCCTATGTGCAGCCTCATCTGTGTTAGGAACACAATACGGTCTGCACGCGCTGGGATGTCTGGAGCAGGGATCAAACCCTGCACTTTCTGACTCAGAGGCTGAAATGCTATCACTGAGCCAAAGGCTCCCTCCACAGCACGCAGTCGAGAAGTGACTAACCTCGGGCTGTGTGTGACTCAGCTTCAGCTCAGTCACTGTGTGGAAATGCAGCTTTAAAGTCATTACATGGTTGTGGTCTCAGTCTTGATCAAGGGATTGGGCCTGCACCTTCCTGTGACCTGTATGGTTCAACTCCACACAGCATAGAAACATAGAAAATCGGTGCAGGAATAGGCCATTCGGCCCTTCGAGCCTGCACCACCATTCAATAAGATCATGACTGTTCATTCACCTCAGTACCCCTTTCCTGCTTTCTCTCCATACCCCTTGATCCCTTTAGCCGTAAGGGCCATATCTAACTCTCTCTTGAATATATCTAACGAACTGGCATCAACAGCTCTCTGTGGTAGAGAATTCCATAGGTTAACAACTCTCTGAGTGAAGAAACTTCTCCTCATCCCGGTCCTAAATGGCTTACCCCTTTGGTGCATTTACCCCTCTGAGCCACTTGGTGTGGGGGGGGAGGTGCGGAGAGGGGGAGATGGGAAATAGATCTTATACCAGCCGCTAGGATGGTTCGTCTGACATAGGAACAGGAAATAGATCGTTTCTTTGTTTCAAATTGGACAGAACCAGTGAGGTGTGATCCAGATCATCAGATCGCTGACTCGGTATCCTGCTAAGTCATTGATGCAGTCAGGAGCAGCGGTCTGTGGCGGAGCGGAATTCCGACTCGCCCACACTTACACCAGAGCTGCGGCTCAAGGATTTTTGTGTCCCTCCCTCATTTTGAGTATCGCTGTCAGCAGACTGAGAGGAGAAAGGGCATCGGGAACAAACTGTCTAAAAAGTCTCCTGAGTAAATGTGACTGATGTGACATACCCCTCCCTCTTAGTGCTGGGTTCCTCCCGCGTGGACACTTAAGATTTTGGTCATGTTCCAGACAGTTTCCTGCACTTCCGATTCCTACACTCCCTGCCCCTCCCCCCACTCCCCACCCCCGCCCCCCAGCTCTGCTTCGCTGCCGATTACTCCGGGCCGGTCGGTGAAATCAGACGCCAGTGGGCGATGCCAGGAAGTGCGAAGTACGAAGCGTGACAGACAGGAAGTGTGAGCAGACATGCCGGGGCGGGGGAGGGAGGCGTGAAATGGGTCACGGGCAGCAGCACAAAACGGGTGATAGCCATTCGGCGGGCCCGCTTCACACCCTGACCGAGCTGTTTCTCCATTCCCGGCTCTGGACATCGGGCTGCTGATTCGCTGGCGCCCATTTTACGCGACCTCCCCAAGGCAGATTTCACCCCAGTCATTTTTACTTGTGAGCCTCCTGTGGTACTGCTCATTGCAAGTCACAGGACGCATGGTTTGATAATGGGGAATATTATACCTTGTAATCGAGCATACGGGCATGTGTCCCTTTAAGGCTACAAGGTTCGTGAGTGGTGGATTCACATCGAGCTCTGGTTACAGAGGAGAACCCTGGCATTGAATGATGGTGCAGGCTCGAAGGGCCGAATGGCCTATTCCTGCACCCATTTTCTATGTTTCTATGTTTGATTGGCAGGCTAATTAAATTGTCAGAGTTGTTTTGGCCTATTGTTGGAGAGAGGGAACTGAAAGCTGTAGGGCAGTTTGGGCTGGAAATTCGGTTGAGGGTTTCGAGAGGTGGTAATGTCAGGTGGTGGATAAATTTTGTGGTGGGAAATGGTTTGCGTCGGCAGCCAAAAAATTCAGCATGTGGGCCCTGAGAGTGGGGCAGGACGCTAAGGGAGGCTCCACACTTATCTTGGAGCGCTAGGCCGGGTGAGCAACTGAATATCCCGTGCTAAAGAGCCGGATTCGTCGCACCCTAAGAGCGGCCTCCCTGGAAAACAATTCGACACAAAAAACAAAAAACACTCCCTATATATTACTCACCCCAAATAAAGTTAAATCGCAAAAAGGATTTAAAAAACAATCACACTTCCCTCATGCAGTCATTCCTTCGCTCAGTGATGCCGGGACAGCTCTGTACACCAGCTTTCTCTGACGGGGTCACTAAGGGACGCTACGGGTTCAGCGCAAAACAAATTTTGAAAGCGGGTTGATATCGGGGGCGTTGTACACCGGCGTGATGCTCCCGGGCAATACTCCTCTACGCCGCCGGTACCGGTGCACTCAAATTGCCGAGCGGCGCAAATACTGCTGCTCGCAGTTGCCAACTCTTTAGCGCCCCTGTTCTGACCCTCGCGAGGGGCGGTATCCCAGAGAATTTCCAGCCCCTGAAGATTGTTTCCGGTAAGATAAAGAGCCGAGTGCAAGGGAGCAAAAAGTAGAAATTATCCCGGGAATCATTGTTAAAAAAGTTTAAATTGTCCTTGCACCTAACCGGGAGCTGCTGGGCAGATTTTTAATTTGACTCAGCCAGATGTGTTAGAATGCATGTTCCAAGGTTCGCATACATTTGAGTTGATTATAATAAATTTGGCTATGATTAAGAGTGACAGAAGGGTGACTGAACATTGCTGGTAGATCTCCCATTGGGTTAGGGTGTGGGTAGCAACGTACACTTTACATACAGAGAAGCCAACTGGCTGCCTTGATAACGTAAGAAATAGGAGCAGGAGTAGGCCATTTGGCCTCTCAAGCCTGCTCCACCATTCAATCTACTGGAACTGCCATTTAATGCTTCTGTGAAGATATGTTAAGCATAATTAATGATGAATAATAATGAATAAATCTAGTCAGGTAGATGACATCAGCAGACACTTGTGTAGACTGTTTCTGTTCCTTAATAAGGAAATTATTTCACGGTTTTCTCTTCCAGCGATGAGCATGTTTCAGTACTGCTGGATATCAGGGGAGACGTGTCACGAGAGATGCGCGGCACTGTGCTGGAGATGTTGGAGCAGAATTCACAGCCACCTCCCGAAGACTATCAGCCCATCTTCTCCGATATCCTGGTGCCAGCTCCCGTGCTGCCCTTCTGCCTTCCTGCTGTCAAATGCGGCTAGGTCCCCCAGCGCCATTGTGGACCCGGGGTGCACCTTTTCAAAGAATGCAGCGGAGGAAGAGGTCACCTGACGATGGCAGTCACCACGAGACAGTGTTTCACTGAGACTTGTGTCCACCTATGCCGTATATACTGGAGTCTTAACTGGGGGAAGGGTGTCCCAATACAGTGAAGCTATAATGGTTGGTAAAGCACTGGTGTTGGGCCATTAAATCTCCCGGCACGTACAGCAGTCTCTCCTATTTACAAAGCATGTTAAAGGTCGCTGGGGACATGTTCCCTCCATGGCTCAGTTGGTGAAGCCAAGACTATCCCATACATGCTGAAGGTCTCGGAGTCAGTGCTGAGTTACCTCAGCCAGGGTTCCCATGGCGGATCACTAGTCATTGCATTATCAACCGAAAGGGGGAAAGTGTGTGAACTGGCCCAGGACTGTTGCGGGGTTCAATTCTTGTCGAGCCAGGAGTGCTGGGTGGGGGGGTTTGTTGACAGTCTGGGCTTGTTTCCATGTCCCCCCACCCCCATTTTCCCACCCCACATCCCCTCCCAGGTGTGGTGTCTGTGCCGCCCAGTATTACCCCCGGCCCAGAATGGCCGAGCTGTAGTGGGATCCCCCTGCTCTGGGAATGCGGCTCACTGGCTAGAGTTCAGTGAGACCTGTGCTGAGAGTGGGCTGGGCCTTCTCGCCCCCCTGGGCAGCTGGACACTGCTCTCTCTCTAGTCCACCGCCCAACACTGAACCCAGCCCCCAGGATTTGAGGGCCCTCGCGTGAACGGCGATCCCGATGCTGAGTGAATGACTCCGGCTGTTGCCTGTAGTTTGAGGCCTCCGTCTATACCCAAGACCGGCTGATGTCAGCCCCCCTCACAGGGGCAATTGACCATCTGGGCCATGGAGTTAAAGGGGGAAGTTAATGACATGGATGCAGGCTGTCAAACAAAGTGTTATTTCAGAAAAAGACACCCAACAAGCGAATTTGCTTTTAAAATCGGGATATCTTTTCGTCAGACATTTTACGTTTAGATGAGTAGATCATCCCATGCATCGGGGCTCCTCAACCTGTTGAAGCAGGGGCTTGATCAAGGTGTCACCTAGAGTTGGGGGGTCACATATGATGGGACTCTTTGGGGTTGGATTGACTCTCCATTAAACTCCACGTCCAACACAATCACTTCCTTCTCACACGTGTTACTGGAGAAGCTTTCTCACACACTCCCGGTTTTATAATGTGAGATCGGGGCTTCGTATTTACATCAGCATCTTCCCTCTAATTGAACCATCTCATGGCTGCCCCATCGAACCTGGTTATGAGCATGTCCTCTGTAATACACTGCTTGCACACTGAAAATCTTACGCTGCTGTCAGAGCTAAGTCTTCGCACCTCACTGCTCTTAACCCCAGCGAGTTCTGCTTCCTGCTGGGTGCTCTATAGTTGCCGTCGCACGTCGTGGCACTTCAACGGCGCGCAAACATTGGGACCTGCAGGACAAAGGTCTTCGCTCGTGTGTCCGATATCTGCAGTCCATGAACCCGACCGGCCTCATCCCACTTTCCACGGTCCCAGGACTATCGTGTTTCCTGGGGCAACTGAGGAAAGCTTCTGGTTCCGACGCACTTTTGCTTGTGTCTAAGCCATGTTTATTACTGCCTGAAATAAAAGCACAATGGACTCGGACGCTGAGAGTATGGTTCCATTCTTCAACAAATCTAAAGGCACAGGCTCTGCCGACTAATCGAATGTTTCATACAGTCTGCAAAAGGGAACTCTGCAAAGTTGTAATGGTGTAATATTTTGTACACTTATAACTGTATCTGGCCATGGAATACCCACTCTTTAAATTGCATCAAAACTCCCGGCACAGCTCAGTGGTCCATGTAGGGCTACGTTTGCTTAGTCTGAGCTTGTTGCTTTTAGGAATGTATTTAACTTGCATGTTCAGCAATATCTTCTACTTGGGCAGTCCCCGGAGTCGAGGATGACGTGCTTCCACACTAGCATGGGTTCTCAGGTGACTGAGGAGACCAATGCAGGATCTAGTCTCTGTCACAGGTGGGGCAGACGGTGGTTGAAGAGGCGGGTGGGTAGGGTGCCTGATTTGTCGTACGCTCCTTCCACAGTTTGTACTTGACTTGCTCATGCTCCCGGCGAAGAGACTCAAAGTGTTTGGTGCCTTCCCGGATGCTTCTCCTCCATTTTGAGCGGTCTTGGGCCAGCTATATAGTATATAGTATTAGGCAGTCCCTCGAGTCGTGGATGACCTGCTTCCACACCAAAAAGGGATGAGTTCAAAGATGTTTCCATGAAGGACCTGACATTCCAGGTCCTGAACTACATCTGAAGGGTGGAAGATGCCTGTGCGTGGATATTTTTAACGTGTGGTGGCTGTTGCACACCAGCCACCACACGGGCTTGACAGAGCTAGGTCTTGGTCCAGTGGCAAGGATTAACCAGGACGACTGGAGACCTGCTCTGCTGCACAGAACTAGTGCGCGCACATATCGCAGTGTGGGCTGGTCAGTGCTGCCCCTGGCCCCATTATTGTTGTACGCTCCCCCCCACCCCCGTTCCTGGACCCGACCCCCGCTCCTCGAGCCCTTCCCCCCCCCGCTCCCCGATCCCCCTCCCCAAGTTCCATGACTCCAACACCCGTGCTCCTCGACCCCCCCCTCCTTGACCCCGACCTCCCCGACCCCCCCCCGCTCCTCGACCCCGACCCCCCTCACTCCTCGACCCCGGACCTCGACACCCCCCACCCACTCCTCGATCCCGAACCTCCCGCTCCTGGGCCATGACCCCGATGCGCCTCGGCCCCGAACTCGTCTCTCCTGGGCCCTGACCTTGCTGCTTCTCTACTGCTCACTGCCTCTCCTCCAGCACCTGGGTCCCGACCCCGCCGATGGTCCTGCCCACGCTCCAATCAGCGACCTGGATTTTGGTGACGTCAATCCAGTCACCCTCCTCGAAGCTGTTGCTCTTCTAGACCAGCGCGCACTGTTCCCTGCCATGGCAAGCTCCTCCTTTTATCTCTGATCTGCCATCGATAGTGTTCTCTCGCAGGTCGGGGGTTGCCAGGTATACACCTTCTGATGCATTACACTTTCCTGTACTGAAGTGTATGTGTGTGAGTGTCTGCCTGGGACCCCTACCCCAACAACAGGCGTCACCTTCAGGAGAGGAGGAGGAAATAAAAAAGGACCAAAAATGTATAAAGAAAGTCTTGCATTTATATAGCGCCTTTCATGACCTCAGGACATCCCAAAGAGCTTTACAGCCAAACAAATACTTTATAATTGTAACGAAAAGGTCATTTACCTGAAACATTAACTCTGTTTAACATCTGTAGTGGGGAAAATGCTTCAAACTGTCATTAAGGAAGAAATAGCGGGATATCTAGATAGGGATAGTGCAATCAAGCAGACGCAGCATGGATTCATGAAGGGGAAATCATGTTTAACTAATTTAATGGAATTTTTTGAGGATATAACGAGCATGGTGGATAGAGGTGTACCGATGGATGTGGTGTATTTAGATTTCCAAAAGGCATTCGATAAGGTGCCACACAAAAGGTTACTGCAGAAGATAGAGGTACGCGGAGTCAGAGGAAATGTATTAGCATGGATAGAGAATTGGCTGGCGAACAGAAAGCAGAGAGTTGGGATAAAATGGGTCCTTTTCGGGTTGGAAATTGGTGGTTAGTGGTGTGCCACAGGGATCGGTGCTGGGACCACAACTGTTTACAATATACATAGATGACCTGGAAGAGGGGACAGAGTGTAGTGTAACAAAATTTGCAGATGACACAAAGATTAGTGGGAAAGCGGGTTGTGTAGAGGACATAGGCTGCAAAGAGATTTAGATAGGTTAAGCGAATGGGCTAAGGTTTGGCAGATGGAATACAATGTCGGAAAGTGTGAGGTCATCCACCTTGGGGAAAAAAACAGTAAAAGGGAATATTATTTGAATGGGGAGAAATTACAACATGCTGAGGTGCAGAGGGACCTGGGGGTCCTTGTGCATGAATCCCAAAAAGTTAGTTTGCAGGTGCAGCAGGTAATCAGGAAGGCAAATGGAATGTTGGCCTTCATTGCAAGAGGGATGGAGTACAAAAGCAGGGAGGTCCTGCTGCAACTGTACAGGGTATTGGTAAGGCCGCACCTGGAGTACTGCGTGCAGTTTTGGTCACCTTACATAAGGAAGGATATACTGGCTTTGGAGGGGGTACAGAGACCATTCACTAGGCTGATTCTGGAGATGAGGGGGTTACCTTATGATGATAGATTGAGTAGACTGGGTCTTTACTCGGAGTTCAGAAGGATGAGGGATAATCTTATAGAAACATTTAAAATAATGAAAGGGATAGACAAGATAGAGGCAGAGAGGTTGTTTCCACTGGTCGGGGAGACTAGAACTAGGGGCACAGCCTCAAAATACGGGGGAGCCAATTTAAAACAGAGTTGAGAAGGAATTTCTTCTCCCAGAGGGTTGTGAATCTGTGGAATTCTATGCCCAAGGAAGCAGTTGAGGCTAGCTCATTGAATGTATTCAAGTCACAGAGAGATAGATTTTTAACCAATAAGGGAATTAAGGGTTATGGGGAGCGGGCGGGTAAGTGGAGCTGAGTCCACGGCCAGATCAGCCATGATCTTATTGAATGGCGGAGCAGGCTCGAGGGGCTAGATGGCCTACTCCTGTTCCTAATTCTTATGTTCTTATGTTTCTCTCCACAGGTGCTGTCTGACCTGCTGAGTGTTTCCAGCAAATTCTGTCATTATTTCAGATTTCCAGCCTCCGCAGTGTTCTGTTTCTGTGCTGTATAACTGTAGTCACTGTCGTAATCGAAGTCAGGGTTCCATTCCAGTGACCTCTCACCCTCGGCCCAATTTACACAACCATCACGTCACTGTAATTGGTAAGAGGGACATCTCCCCTGCCCACCCCAGATTCAACCAGAATTGAGCCCATTGTAACCCTCATACAAGCACTGTCCAGCAGGGTCACTGGATCGTGGCCAGGAACAGGAACCCTGCCTGACTCTTTCCCCTCCCTACCATGCAGTGTCCCTCTAACTCCGTATAGACCAGCTTCCCAATCTCAGCTTCACAAGAGCCTGAGGCGAGGGGGATTGGCTAATTTTACAACACTTGTGTCCATCCAGCCCTTGGAATTTTTAAGAAATAGGTGCAGGAGTCGGCCATTCGGCCCCTCGAGCCTACTCCACCATTTAATAAGATCATGGCTGATCCGATCTTGGACTCAGCTCCACCTCCCTGCCCGCTCCTTATAACCCTTGACTCCCTTATCATTCAAATATCTGTCAGTATCTCCACTTTAAATATATTCAATGATCCAGCCTCCATAGCTCACTGGGGCAGAGAATTCCACAGATTTACAACTCTCTGAGAGAAGAAATTCTACCTCATCTCTGTTTTAAATGGGCGGCCCCTTATTCTGAAACTATGCCCCCTAGTTCTAGATTCCCCCACGTGGGGAAACATCCTCTCTGTATCTACCCTGTCAAACCCCCTCAGAATCTTAAATGTTTCAATAAAATCACCTCTCATTCTTCTAAACTCCAATGAGTATAGACCCAACCTGCTCAATCTTTCGTCATAAGACAACCCCTTCTCAGGAATCAGCCTCGTGAACCTTCTCTGAACTGCCTCCAATGCAATTATAGCCCTCCTTAAATACGGAGACCAAAACTGTGTGCAGTACTCCAGGTGTGGTCTCACCAATACCCTGTGCAGTTGTAGCAGGACTTCTCTGCTTTTCTGCCTCTGGAACCCCCACTGCCAGAAATGAAGAGAGTGAAGTCCAGGGGGAAAGGAAGAGATAAAGATGGACAAGGTGAAGGTGAGAAATGGTTGAGAATTGGAAGCTCAGTCAATGATGTCCTCCCAAGTCAGAAAGCAGGAGACACCAGAACACAGTCATCAACGTAACAGAGGGAGGGGGTGTGGGGGAGCTGAGTAACATGAGAACAAAGAGCGCTCCAAGGTATCCAACAAAAAGACAAGACATAGCTGGGATCCAGGCAGATTCCCATAGCAACGCCTCTTATCTACGGAAGTGAGTGGAGATAAAAGAGTTGTTGAAGGTGAGGACATGTTGAGCCAGGCAGATGAGGGTGGTGGTAGGTGGGAAGGGGGTTGCTCGGGCCACTGATCTGGTTGTTGGGAGTTAAACATTGGTTCGTTTCCAGGGAAACGGGGCCTAGTTGCGAACTTTCTCCACGGATACCCTCCTGACTCATCACAGAGCGCCCAAGTGCTGATTATCCGAGCAAGGGTCGCCAGTTCTCCCAGAGTGCCCCACAGTCTCCAGTAATCGAACATTAATCTCCAGCATGCTGCTGCCAATAATTCAGGAGAAAAATCACAGGGGCATTAAAAAAATTGGTGCATATTTTTCATTAGTTATGAAAATATTGGAGAAGGTTGAAATAAATGGCTGTTTAATGGGGCAGGGTGATTGGAGACAGGAGGTCATGTGATCAAACCTCTAAAAACACAGCGGACTAGAGTTGGTAACCCTGCTCACTCACTCACTCAGTGCTGCAATCGGCCGCTCCCTCCTGCCTCAGCATACAATCAGGGAGCAGCCTTTCCTTCTCTTCCAGACCCAGGCCCGCATACTTACAAAACGGGTCAAGCCCACACCTCAAATGCTCGACACCCTTGCCCAATGCACACCACAACATAACCTGGGCCTTTCTACACATAGATAAAAGCAGCTCAAAGCCCCGCTTCGGGCTGAGGGCCGGTCGAGTGGGAAAACGGGCAGCGAGAGAAAGAGGGCGAGAGAGAGGGGGAGCGAGAGGGCAAGAGAGAGGGAGAGAGAGAGAGAGTGAGGGTGAGGGCGAGAGAAGGCGAGAGAGAGCACGAGAGGAAGGGCGAGAGAGGGGGAGGGAGAGAGAGGGTGAGGGCGGGAGAGAGGGCGAGAAAGAGGACGAGAGAGGGCGAGGGCAAGAGAGAGGGTGAAGGCGAGTTAGGGCGAGAGAGAGGGCGAGGGCGAGAGAGAGCACAAGGGTGAGAGAGAGGGGGAGAGAGAGGACGAGATTGAGGGTGAGAAAGAGGGGGAGAGAGAGTGCGAGAGAGAGGGCAAGTGAGAGGGGGAGAGAGTGAGGACGAGGGTGAAAGCGAGGGCGAGAGAGAGCGAGGGTGAGAGAGAGGGCGAGAACGAGGGCGAGTGAGAGGATGAGGGCGAGAACGAGGGCGAGTGAGAGGATGAGAGCAAGGACGAGGGCAAGAGCGAGGGCGAGGGTGAGAGAGAGAGCAAGAGCGAGAGAGCGGGCGAGAGAGAGAGTGAGGGACAGAGCGAGAGAGAGGGCGAGGACAAGAGAGAGGGCAAGGGCGAGAAAGCGAGGGCGAGAGAGAGAGCACGAGAGAGCAAAAGAGAGTGAGAGAGCGAGCACGAGAGAGTGAGAGAGCAAGAGAGAACGAGAGAGAGTGAGAGAGCAAGAGTGAGAGAGAAAGCGAGCAAGAGAGAGAGCGCAAGAGAGTGAGAGAGAGTGCAAAAGAGAGAGAGCGCGAGAGAGAGTGAGAGCACGAGAGAGAGCGCAAGAGAAAGCAATCATGAGAGAGCGAGAGAGAACGAGAGCGAGAGAGAACGAGACAGCATGAGAGAGAGAGAGCGAGTCAGAGAAAGAGCATGTGAGAGCGAGAGTGAGAAAGTGAGATAGAGCGAGCTTGAGAGTATGAGACTGAGTGAGAGCGAGAGAGAGAGTGCGAGAGAATGAGAGTGAGAGAGCAATCATGAGAGAGAGAGCGTGCACAAGAGAGTGAGAGAGCAAGAGAGAACTAGAGAGAGTGAGAGAGAGAGAGTGAGAGAAAGTGAGATAGAGCGAGCATGAAAGAGAGTGTGAGACTGAGAGCGAGCAAGAGAGTGAGAGCGAGAGAGAGTGATAGTGAGTGAGAGGGAGAGAGTGAGATAGTGAGAGAATGATAGAGAGCGAGAGAGTGAGTGAGAGGGAGAAAGTGAGAGAGAGGGACAGAGCGAGCATGAGAGAACGAGAGAGCGAGTGAGACAATGAGAGTGAAAGAGAGAGAGTGAGCAAGAGAGAGAGAGAGAGAGCAAGCGAGAATGTGAGAGTGAGCGAGAGAATGAGAGAGAAAGAGAACAAGAGAATGAGAGAGAGTGAAAGAGAGCGAGAGAGAGTGAGTGAGAGAGAGAAAGAGAATGAATTAGAGAGTGAAAGCGAGACCAAGTGAGAAAGTTAGAGAGAAAAAGAGTGAGTGAGAGTGAGAGGGTGAAAGCGAGAACAAGCAAGAGAGTGAGAGAGAGCACCAGAGAGACTGCGAACGAGAGAGTGAGAGAGACTGAGAGCGAGAGAGCGAGAGCGCGAGAGAGAGTGAGAAGAGCAAGAGAGAGAAAGAGAGTGAGTGAGAGAGCGAGAGAGTGAGTGAGAAAGAGAGTGAGTGAGAGAGAGCGAGAGAAAGTGAGAAGGTGAAAGAGAAAGCGTGAGACAGAGCACGAGAGAGACTGAGAGCGCAAGAGACTGAGAGCGTGCGAGAGTGTGAGAGCATGAGAGAGTGAGAGCGAGAGAGTGAGAGCACGAGAGAGTGAGAGCGTGTGGGAGAGCGAGAGAGTGCATGATAGAGCAAGAAAGTGTGAGAGAGTGAGAACGAAGGAGTGAGAGAGCGAGGGAGAACAAGAGAGTCAGAGAGCGAGAGATAGAGTGAAAGTGAGAGAAAGAGAGCACGAGAGAGAGCACGAGAGTGAGAGTGAGAGAAAGAGAGCACGAGAGAGAGCGCGAGAGTGAGGGAGAGAGCACAAGAGAGAGCGTGAGAGAGCGAGAACACGAGAGAGAGCGTGAGAGTGAGAGTGAAAGAGAGCGCGAGAGAGAATGAGAGAGAGAGAGAGCACGAGAGCATGAGAGAGTGAGAGGGAGCACGAGAGAGTGAGAAAGCAAGAGAGAGGGAGTGAAAGTAAGTGAGTGAGAGAGTGTGAGTGAGTGTGAATGAGATAGAGTGAGAGTGAGAGTGTGAGTGAGATAGAGTGAGCGTGAGAGAGCAAGTGAGAGAGTGAGAGCGCGTGAGATAGTGTGAGGGAGAGAGAGTGAGAGTGTAAGGGAGAGAGAGAGCAAGAGAGTGAGAGCACGCGAGAGAGTGTGAGGGAGAGAGAGTGAGAGAGAGAGTGAGTGAGAGTGAGAGAGCGAGCACGAGAGAGTGAGAGTGAGAGAGCAAGTGAGGAGAGAGAGTGTGAGCGAGCATGAGAGAGTGAGAGAGCGAGCATGAGTGAGAGTACGAGAGCGCAAGAGAGAGAGAGACACACAGTGAGAGGGTGAGAGAGAAGGCGAGAGCGTGATAGGGAGAGCACGAGGGAGCGAGAGAGAGAGAGCACGAGAGGGAGAGGGAGAGCGAGAGAGAGAGCACAAGAGAGATAACGCAAGAGAGAGCGAGAAAGAGTGAAAGAGAGACAGCGCAATGGAGAGAGAGAGCGCGAGAGAGAGCACGAGGGAGTGAGAGCAAATAAGAAAACACGAGAGAGAGAGAGAGTGAGAGTGAGAGAGAACGTGAAAGAGCATGAGAGAGAGAGCACGAGGGAGAGTGAGAGCGAGAGAAAGTGAAAGAGCGCGAGAGAGAGAAAGCACGAGAGAGTGAGAGCGAGAGAAAGACCGCTAGAGAGAGAGCACGAGAGAGTGAGAGAGAGCGCAAGAGAGTGGGTGAGAGTGAGAGCGAGAGAGAGAGAGCACAATGGAGAGTGAAAGTAAGCGAGAGAGAGTGAGCAAGAGGGAGTGAGTGAGAGAGTGCGAGAGAGTGAGAGCGAGATAGAGTGAGTGAGAAAGAGCAAGTGAGAGGGAGCAAGAGAGAGTGAGAGAGCAAGAGAGAGTGCGAGGGAGAGAGAGAGTGAGAGAGAGCACGAGAGAAATAGAGAGATAGAGAGTGAGAGCGAGAGAGGGTTAGCGAGCATGAGAGAGTGAGAGAGCGAGAGAGAACGAGAGTGAGAGTGATCGAGAGTGAGGGAGAGAGAGTGAGCGAGCGAGAGTGAAGAGGAAGAGTGAGAGTGAGAGTTCGAACATGAGAGACTGAGAGAGCAAGCACAAGAGAGTGAAAGCGCGAGAGTGAGCGAGAGAGCTAGCAAGAGAGAGAGCGCGAGAACGAGAGATTAAGAGCAAAAGAGTAAGAGAGAGAAAGTGGGAGATAGAGCGAGAGTGAGTGAGAGGGTGAAAGAGAGAGTGAGAGAGTGAGGGAGAGCGAATGATAGAGTGAGAGAATGAGAGAGGGTGAGAGCATGAGAGGGTGAGAGAGAGCAAGTGAGTGATAGTGAGAGAGAGAGAAAGAGAGTGAGAGATAGTGAGAGAAAGCAAGAGAGAGAGAATGAGAGTGAGAGAGCATGAGAGGGTGAGAGAGAGCAAGCGAAAGATAGTGAGAGAGCAAGAGAGAGAGTGAGAGAGAGAGAGCAAGAGAGAGAGTGAAAGAGAGTGAGAGAGACTGAGCAAGAATGAGAGCGAGCGAGAGAGTGAGAGAGAGAAAGAGAGTGAGAGAGAACGAGAGAGGGTGAGATGGTGAAAGAGAGAGTGAATGGGTGAGGGCGAGCAAATGATAGAGTGAGAGAATGAGAGAGGGTGAGAGAGAGCAAGCGAGAGATAGTGAGAGAGAGAGAGCAAGAGAGGGAGAGTGAGAGAGAGCGAGAGAGAGAGAGAGTTAGAGAGAGACAGAGAGCAAGAGAGAGAGAGAGTTAGAGAGAGAGAGAGAGACAAAGAGAACATAAGAGAGAGAGAAAGAGAGTGAGGGAGAGGGTAAAAGAGAGCGCGAAGGAGAGAGCGAGCGAGAGAGAGTAAGAAGGTGAAAGAGAGAGTGAGAGTGTGAGAAAGAGAGTGAGAAAGAGAAAGCAAGAGAGTGAGTGAGACAGAAAGAGAGTGAAAGAGAGAGAGAGAGTGAGTGGGAGAGACCGAGCAAGAACAAGCGAGTGAGTGAGAGAGAAAGAGAGTGAGTGAGAGAGCAAGAGAGTGAGAGAGCAAGAGAGAATGAGAGTGAGTGAGAGGGTGAAAGAGAGTGCGAGTGAAAGAGTGAGAGAGAACACGAGAGAGACTGAGAGCGAGAGAGAGAGAGCGCAAGAGAGTGTGAGAGAGAAATAGAGCGAGAGAGAGAAATAGAGCGAGAGTGAAAGAGTGAGAGAGAGAGTGAAAGAGAGAGCAAGAGAGTGAGAGCGTGCGAGAGAGTGAGAGAGAAATAGAGCGAGAGAGCGAGAGTGAGAGATAGAGAAAGAGTGAATGAGAGAATGAGAGAGAGAGCGAGAGATAGTGAGAGAGAGAGAGCAAGAGAGAGAGAGGGAGAGGGAGCGAGAGAGTGAGAGAGAGCTAATGAGAGAGAGAGAGAGTGAGGGTGAAAGAGAGAGCAAGTGAGAGAGTAAGGAAGAGCGAACGATAGAGTGAGAGAATGAGAGAGGGTGAGTGAGAGAGTGTGAGAGAGCAAGAGATTGAGGGAAAGAGAGTTAGAGAGAGAGAGTGAGAGCGAGAGACTGAGCGAGAGAGAGAGACCGAATGAGAGAAAGAGAGTGAGTGAGTGAGAGAGAAAGAATGAGTGAGAGAGAGAAAGAGAGTGAGTGAGAGTGAGAGAGAAAGCGTGAGAGTGTGAGAGAGAGAACGAGAGTGAGAGAAAGAGAGTGAGAGAGAGAAAGTGAGAGAGTGAACGAGAGAGTGAGAGAGAGAGACTGAGCGAGAGTGAGAGAGCGAGAGAGAGAGAAAGAGCACGAGAGAAAAAGCGAGTGAGACAGTGAGAGTGAGAGAGAGTGAAAGAGAGAAAGCAAGCGAGAGTGAGAGAGAGAGCATGAGAGAGAGAGAGAGAGAGAGAGAGACTGAGCAATGAGCAAGAGTGAGGGAGAGCGAGCGAGAGAGTGAGAGAGAGAAAGAGAGTGAGTGAGAGAGAGTGAGAGGGTGCAAGGGAGAGCGAGCGAGAGTGAGGGAGAGCGAACGATAGTTGAGAGAATGAGAATGAGAGAGTGAAAGAGTGAAAGAGAGTGAGAGCGTGAGAGGGTGAGAGAGAGTAAGCGAGAGATAGTGAGAGAGAAAGAGAGCGAGCGAGAGAGTGAGAGAGCGAACGATAGAGTGAGAGAATGAGTGAGGGTGAGAGAGTGAGAGTGCGTGAGAGAGAGCAAGCGAGAGATCGTGAGAGAGAGCAAGAGAGAGAGAGAGCGAGAGAGGGAGAGAGAGCGAGTGAGAGATAGTGAGAGAGAGAGAGAGAGTAGGGAAAGAGATTTAGAGAGAGAGTTAGAGAGAGAGAGTGAGCGAGAGAGACTGAGCGAGAGAGTGAGAGCGAGCGAGAGAGTGAGAGAGGGAAAGAGAGTGAGTGAGAGAGAGAGTGAGATGGTGAAAGAGAGAGCGAGCGAGAGAGTGAGGGAGAGCGAACGATAGAGTGAGAGAGTGAGAGAGCGTGAGAGGGTGAGAGAGAGCAAGCGAGAGATAGTGAGAGAGAGAGAGAGCAAGAGTGGGAAAGTGAGAGGGTGAAAGAGAGTGTGAGCAAGACAGAGAGAATGAAAGTGAGCGATTGTGAGAGAGTGAGAGAGAGAGACTGAGTGAGAGTGAGAGAGAGCGAGCGAGAGAGCAAGAGAGAGAGAGTGAGAGAGAGCGAGAGAAAGTGAGAGGGTGCAAGAGAGAGTGAGCGAGAGGGTGAGGGAGAGTGAACGATAGTGAGAGGAGAGCGAGCGAGAGAGTGAAAGAGTGAGAGCGCGTGAGAGGGTGAGAGAGAGCGAGTGAGAGAGAGAGAGAGAGCGCAAGAGAGAGAGAGTGAGAGAGAGCGAGGGAGAGGGAGCGAGAGAGAGTGAGGCAGAGAGAGTGAGAGAGACAGAGTGAGCAAGAGATAGTGAGAGAGAGAGTAAGAGAGAGAGCAACAGAGAGTGAGAGAGAGCAAGAGAGAGCAAGAGAGAATGAGGGAGAGAAGAGAGCGAGCGCGAGAGCTGAAGAAAGCGAGATAGAGTGAGCACGGGTGGGAGAGAGCGAGTGCACACAAGTAACCAGCTCTCAGACTGCCAATGTATGCAGTGTCAGTGTGCGGAGCAGTGAGCAGCCTGTGCTGGGTGGAGAGGCCCTAAGGCACTGGTATTCCCAGGGAGTCCCATTCAATTACTAACCAGGCCTGACTCCGAGATCAGGCAAGATCGGGCATGCTTTTTAAAAATGTATTTACTGAATGAATCCAACATTAAGCAGATTTACATTGTGATCATTCCTTTGTACCATACTGTTATGTATGTAATAACTCGATAGACTGAATACCGTAAACTCACTCAGGTGCGAACCTGGCTCAACTTTATTCGGGCCCAAAGTGCCCACATTACATGGCGGCTTGCTTTATATACCTGGCCCGCACACACGTGCGTACAGCCCAATAAGCTCTGACAGTGGCGCCCCCTGGTAGCTAGTAACCCCAAGCATACATACATGACAACATCCCCCTTCAAGATCTTAGTATCAGTCTTTTTACAAGTTAAGACGGTCCGGGGCTTTCCGCTCACGAATTGATCATCTCAGTTCAACTCCAGTTCTGGGCGAGCGTTCTGAGTCAGTTATGACTGGAGGCTGGGTAGCTGATCTGATGTGAGTGGCAATGACCATGTCAGAGATTGAAAGTCCAGATTCATTGATGATGACGGAGTCCTCTGATGAATGAATATAGGTTGGTTGGTCACTGATCGTATCTTCCTCAACTTGTTCCAATTCATCCGTGTGCCGCAGCTTTATCTGATCAACATGTTTCCTGCATGTTTGTCCATTCTTGAGCATGACAATAAACACTCTGTCACCCTCCTTGGGCGTAACAGTACCGGCGACCCACTTGGGACCTTGACCATAATTTAGCACATACACAGGATCATTAACAGAGATGTCGTGTGACACAGCAGCACGATCATGATACCACTGCTGATTTTGACGTCTGTTTTCAACATGATCGTTCAAGTCAGGATGGACGAGAGAGAGCTTGGTTTTAAGACCTCTCTTCATCAATAGTTCAGCAGGAGAGACCCTGGTAAGCTTGTAGGGTCTTGCCCTGTAACTAAGCAATATGCATGACAAGCAAGTCTGCAGTGAACCCTGAGTTACACGTTTCATAATCTGCTTGATTGTTTGGACAGCATGCTCTGCTTGACCATTAGAAGAAGGTTTGAATGGTGCTGACCTCACATGTTTAATACCATTGAGTTTTGTAAGTGGGGGGGTGTTTGTGGTGTGTTGTGGTCTCTATGAGGGGGTCATGTTCCCTTCTGACCAACTTGAGCGGTTTCGAATTGCTCCCCCTCCCTTGGGTTCTGTACTCTGGATTTATTTGGGAGGTGTGACAAAAGTGCAGAGGACACTGGTTTGATGAAAAGAACTTTGGTTTTATTACAGTCAAGGCAATACAGGTTTACTACTCTAGTAAGAAAATACACGGCCAAACTTACAATCACTCTAATAAAGAACAAGACAAGGAAAGGTACAAGGTCAAACTTAAAATCACTCTAATAAAGTACCATACACTACACATTCAAAGGGGGTTGCAGTAAAATTATACCTCCCACCTCCCAATACCTAATTCTAGCTAGGTTAGACTTCAGGGCAGGCAGGGACTTATGCTTACCAATCCTTTTGATAGTTAATGGTAGATGGTGATGTTCTTCCTTCCTTCAGGACTTCAAGACTTTGAGGCTGGAGAAGTTAGTTTATAACTGTCATGTTGGTTTCTCTCCTTGTCTTGATGAGGTAGTAGTGACCACCTCTCTCTCCCACTAACCTCTGTTGAAAACAGTGGCCAGTGTTCGAATCTTGCCACCAAATCTCTTCACAATCCTTTTGTATAATTTTGGCGGGCTTGGTTCTTCTTTGTAATATTTAGTCGGGCTCGTTAAAGTTGATATGTCTTGGGTGGGTTGATCTTCGAAAAACTGTTTCCTGATGGAAATATTCGTTTGGTAATTGCAATGTCCTTTTGTGCTTAGTCTTTTGCATACAGGCTGGTTTGGGCCTCTTTATGATGTATATGCTGAAAATGGTTTGTCCAGACCCATGTTAATGGGGAGCTATCTCTGGGTGATACTGTGATGGTAATGTCTCTTGTGGAGGAAGATTTCCAAATACTCATTCTTCCAGACAGGTTACCTCAGTCCTCACACCCAGACAGTCCCAATAATCAAGTGGGCTTCTTTTGTTCCCTAGGTCCGCCCACAGGCTTGAATTTGTCTTGTAAAAGTTCATAATTCTATTAAAGTTCGTAGTTTCTTCCATAAGCACTGTAGAGTTCCAAACTTTTCGGTAGCTAGTCCCAAATTAAATTTCCTTTCGAATGAGCCCAAACACAGTGGGGGTTCTGGTGAATTTTGCTCTCTGCAGTCCCCCCTGTTGACACTCTACACTCCTTGAGTGTCACACAAGGTAAGCAAAATTCCTGCTCCCGAGAGTCAACCTTCCCTGCATTTATACTAGCTAAACATTACCCTGCATCCCCCGTTGAAATGCATGTAATATACAGGCGAATACAGTCATTACAATTCGGTTATAACATGGAGGGGGTATGATGTCCCTCTTTTACTCGGTTTTCACAGTCACACACAACTTTAAGTAAAGCAAAATAAAAACACATAGTAACACATTCTCAAATAGCATAAACATTTTTTAAGTTCAGTAAAATAAAGGTACATAGTCAAAACATTTAAGTAACACTCTTACAACACTCGCGATGTTGCGGTTTACAGCAGGTAAAATCAAACACAAATTAAACATGGTGGTATGGTGTCACCCCTCCCTGCGCGATTCCCAAGTTCAGCCAAGGAGCGTATAGCATCATTTGGTGCCTTACCCAACGGCCTCTGCGTTTCACTCAGCAAGTGAGACACCATAAGTAAAGTATAATCGCGAGTTGACAAATAACTAAAGTGTGGGAAGCGATCGGATCCAGACTGGGACTTCTATATTTCTGAAAAGGTCACACCAAGGCGGAATGGTGATCTCAAGAATCTTTTTCCCTATCTCAATGGTTTTCTGTTCTAGAGAATAGAAGTGTTTTTGTGAGATAATTACGGCTTTTAGCAGAGCGGTAAGATGTTCGGGTAGAGGGGGAATTGCATAGCCAAAATGTACAACATAATCCTGCAGGTTTGTAATGTTTTCCTTCACAGTGAGGTGGACAGTGGAGGGTTCAGGAAATGGGACAATCCGTTCCTAAGCCACTTGAACGTCACAACGTCACTGTCTGTGCATGTTTTTCTAGCTCAGCCACTATTTCTTTTAAATGGACAGTCATAGCCTGGTCCTCGTGTAGTTCTGATCCTATTTCTCCTGTTTCTGTTTCAGGATTTTTCTCAATTGGGTCTTTAAACTGTTTATCTGTGTTTGCAGCTCTATGTCATCTAGGCTATTTATTACAGAGGATGCTGTATTGTAGGTAGTGAAAATGTCGTTTATAATTCCCCTTCTAGGTCTCTCTGAGCCCATGGTGTGCCTAGCGTTTAGGGTGTATAGGTCTGCTTTGTCTACATTTCCAAAGTGGAACTCATAAAATTTCTTGAACATGTCTCTAAATCGGGCCTGGTTTAGCAGTTCTGTTTCCTTCAGACACCATGCAGGCAGGTGTGCCTCGGTAAGATTTAAAATTACTGAAGCTACTGCATAATGTACCCCCTGGTATAAAACCTTCTCGATCGGTACCAATACTAATCTGTTCCCTTGATGGTGGTAGGACACCTCTCTATTACTGTGTGTATTGGCGGGGTTGTGGGCAGGGGTTTCTTAATGTGTGCTCTTAGTTCGGTGGCGTTAATTGGGAGTGGGGAGTGTGGGACCGCACTCCCGTGCAAGCTAGAGTCCCACCCCATCCCTTCCCCTTCATCTTGCCATTGCCTGGCGAAGGCGATTGATATGCCTGCGAGACAAATGCTCTCTGATCCCCACATGCAAACATAAATTCCTTGTTCAGATTCCCACCATTTTCCCAACACACTTTTACTCCTCCCCGTGTCCCCGTGATGGTGCGGTACGTGTTATTACCGAGTCTTTCCCAGTCCGATTCCTGGTCCCATGCGTCCTTGCTGAGTTTTCTGAGCCACCACCATCTTCCCAGGGGAATGTTCCCTTTGCAAGTCAAACACACACATTTTCCCTCTGTAACACTGACTCAGGCAGCGATGATCCGTATCCAGGGGCATGGAACTGAGGCCTCCCCATAGGTAAAACCTTCCAGGCTGGAGTAGCGGGTAGAATTAGATCCCAGCCACCCTGGCCATCTTCCCTCGTGGGCGTAATAGGCGAGTTCTTCCACACCTGGGGTGCCACCCCCGGCGGTTACGAATGGTGCTCTTTCTCCTGAACACCCATAAATAAGGGATTCTTCCACGTCTCCTCGGTCGCCGCTGCTCATCCTTAACAGGGCGAGCAGGAACAGGATCCTTTCCATACTGTTCTCTTTCTTGTAGGGGCACATAAAACAGGTTGTCAACTCTGAGAAAGCTCTCTGGCTTGACAAAGGTGACCGAGTTCCAAGTTGGGCTCATAGTCTTTAATTGACTGGCTATCTTATTCAGTTCCTTGTGGACTGATGTCTGCTTTTAACTTTTATCTCACAGCCATTTTGCTTGTTATCTCACCGGTGCTTTCTTAATAGCCATACCGGTAGATTCTTCTTACTCCCGGGGATTACCCAGCCTGTGCTTCTTTTAATAGCAGCACAGGTAGATTATTTTCCTTACCCCAATTAACGAATACATATATACTTATCATTACACAGATAAATCTTACACTATTCTAAACTTATTCACTAAACATACTTAAATTCACGTTACTATATATGTACAACTGCCACCCGTCTCCAGGTGGCCAAGTTAATTCCTGCCGTCTTTCTTTCTTCTTCTTCTGCTAGGTGTCCAGCGAGGTCGGTAATAGGTCGGCCTGCACCGCCGGACCTGGAGTGTCCAGAGGTGGGATTGAGTCCCACACTATCGGAGGAATGTCCCCTCCAGTGCTACAGCACACCGCTCCTTTGGGGGCGGCTGCCTGGTTCGTTTCTTCCCCTGGGGGTTCTGCCTGGTTGAGGGTTACGGGCTGGGGACTCTCACTTGGTGGCTTGTTCACCGCTATCTCTTCTGGGGGTCCGTTGTTGCCCAAGGCTACCGGCTGGGTATCCCTGCTCGCGGGCTGGTCTCTGACCTTAGATGTCCTTTTGCAGCTGGTCCCTCTCCCGGAGCTGAACCATTTAAATTGAGGCGCTGGTGACCATGGTGTCTTTGGCCGTGGTGTGCAAGGAATCCTTCATAAGGCTCCGGCTGCTGGGGGTGCGTCCGAGTCCCAAATGATTTGGGGGATAGCTCCTCCGGTAACACAGTTCACAGCCCCTCTAGGTGCAATCTGTGTGTCTGCCACATCCCCTGTGGGATTTCCACAGTCGGGGGCTGTTGCCTGGGGGTTCCTGTCTTTAGTACGGTTTACAGTTTTTGGCTGTCCCTTACGTTTAGCTGCTGCCCCTGGGTTGAAAAGTTTGCACTGATTTATGTGGAACCACTTTGTACGGCGGGGCAATTTTATGGCTTAGACCATGGGGCTTGCCTTGTTGACAATCTGGTACGGTCCCATGTACAGTGCCTCAAAGACCCCTACTCGAGTGCAGTTCCTTACCATGACATGGTCCCCTATCTCCCACTCGTGGTGTTTGTGGGATTCTAGCAGCTCCGATGCTGTTTGCCCATGTTGTTAGCAGCCTGCCAGTGAATCTGTTTAAGGTGTTCAAACAGATTCCTGACAAAGCTGTCCCGGTTCACTTCCCTAAGCTGACCTTCCGTGAATACCAGGGCTAACACATGGGTGGGGGTTCGCATGGCTCTGCTGGTCACGAGCTCATACGGGGAGTACCCCGTGCTCTTTGGCTGGCTGGCTCGGATCCCCATGAGGACCAGTGGTAGGACCTCTACCCACCCTTTGGGTGAGTCCTCTGTTTCTTTGCGCAGCCTTTCTTTGATGGTACGGTTTAAATGCTCCACAGGCCCAGATGCGGGTTGTGGGCGACATGCCATTTTCCTTTGATGCCGAGTACCTTGAGGGTCTCCTGCATCACCTGCCCGATGAAGTGACTCCCTTGGTCATACTCCACGTATTGTGGTGTCTCCATCGAGAGAACACTTCTCTGACCAGGATCCTAGCTGTTCACAGGGCATTGGCTGTTCGGCATGGGAAGGTTTCCACCCATTTTGTGAATACGTCCACCAATATTAAGCAGTACTTTTAACCTTCCTGGGCAGTGGGTAGGGGCCCGATGTAGTCGATTTGGATCGACTGCCAGGGTCCCTCTACCCCCCTGATATGTCCCATCGACACCTTTCTTTTCTGGGGGTCGGGCTTGTTGGCCGCGCACACCAGACAGCTAGCACAGAACTCGCGGACATCTTCCCTGAGTCCTGGCCACCACCCTGCCCGTTCCACTCGTTGCCAAGTGGTCTCAGGTCCAGGGTGTGTATCCGCGGCGGGACCAAATAGCCAGGTACTCCGTTCATGAATTGCATGTGAACATACTGTCTGAGCAAATCGTGTATGGGGTAGAGAATTCTTCGGGGTGTGTGACTACATACACCACCGCAAACAGTTCAACATGCTGGGTGCTCATAGTACTGGGGAGTTTAATCGCCAGGGCAATGCCTGCCTCGGGGTCATAAACTCCGCAGCCTGTGAGTCGTTCACCTGCAGATACCGTGCTTGAACCGTCCACATAGATCTCTCGGCCTGTGGGGTGTAACCCAGCCCGAAAGCCTATGTTAATTTCCCATACTCCTTCTATGGAACACCGGTGGGCTGTCCCTGGATAAATCATGTTGGCTGCGAGTCTTGGCTCGCCGCGGCCCTTTATATGTAGGTCCATTTGAGAGAGGAGCAGGGTCCAACGAGCAATGCGGGCACTGCTCACTGTCCTGTCCTTGATTCTCCCATCCAGGAGCATTTGGGTGGGCGTATGGTGGGTAAGGAGTGTGATAGGGGATCCCCCCTGTGAAGATCAGTGATCTTTTCACAGCCCAGTGAGTGGCTAGGAGGTGCCACTCACAGTTGGATTATCCCTTCTCCACATCCGTGAGTATCCTGGAGGAGTAGACCACTGGTCTCAGCCGGCTGTGCCGCCCTTGGAGCAGTACTGCACTCAGGCTGTCCCTACTGGCTGTTACCTCCAGGAAAAACTCTTTATCCCCATCTATAGCCCCTAGAGCTGGTGCGGTCTGTAGGTCTTTCTTGAGTTGGATAAATGCTGCCTCGCAACCTTTGTTCCATTCTCACACCACTCCCTTGTGTAGGAGTCGGAGCAGATGGGCTGCGGTGGCTGCATAATTCTCAATGAAGTCTCTGCAGTACCCGGTCAGCCCTAGAAAAGATCTTACTCCTGTCATTGTGTTGGGGCTTGGTTACTTCTGCACTGCTTCCCTTCTAGCTTTGTCAATGGCTCTTTCCCCAACGTGCACAGCCAGTACTAGGAATTTTACTTCCTTCAGGCCGATCTGTGCCTTCTTGGGGTTTACTTTAAATCCCTCTTCTTTCAGCAGCTCCAGCAGTTCAGCCATGCTCCTCCCCTTCATCGGTGAACAGGAGCAGGTCATCTAGATACTGTACTAGCTGCTGGGATCTGCTGAAGTTCTTTAAACAGTTGGCCATACACTGATGGAAAATACTGGGGCTGTTGTGGAAGCCCTGAGGGAAATAGTTCCAAGTGTATTGCTGTCCTTTAAAAGGTAAAAGCAAACTTGTACTGATCTTCCCTTCTTAAAGGTATGGACCAGAACCTGTTGGAAATATCCAGCACCATGAAGGTGGTCGCGGAGGCTGGGATACTTCCAATGAGGTCGGCGACAGCAGCAACGGTGGGTGCACAGGCGGGGATGTTACGGTTGAGTACTTGATAGTCCACCATGGCTCTCCAGGAGTTGTCCGTTTTCTTAACCGGCCACAATGGAGAGTTCACATGGGTAGCTATTGGTCTCAATACCCCCTGTTTAACCAGCGAACGCAAGACTGTTTCCATGTCTGCCTCTGCCTCCCTGGGGAAGTTGTACTGTTTCTGTGGTCGGGTCATGGGGTCCCCAACTATGCTAACATCGTCCCCGTTTATTCTCCCACAGTCGTGTTTGTGAGTGGCAAAAGCTGCAAGATTTTTCCTCACATACTCTTGATATTCTATCGG
This sequence comes from Pristiophorus japonicus, assembly GCF_044704955.1. Classification (NCBI taxonomy): domain Eukaryota; kingdom Metazoa; phylum Chordata; class Chondrichthyes; family Pristiophoridae; genus Pristiophorus; species Pristiophorus japonicus. The sequence continues at coordinate 97,031,059 of NC_091989.1, read as the reverse complement.
GGTGTTACTGACCAGTGATTCAAGATCGTAACCCTCCTTTGGTTTCATGGTGCACACCGTCCCTTTTCCCTGTTTTCCCGGGATAACCATCACCTCACTCTCCTGTCCCGTACAGACTGACCCCCAAAGACAGTGGTTTCTTAAATCCACTCGGATCCCGTGACGTAGGATGAAGTCAGCCCCCAGGATCCCTCTCCCTTCCTGCTCCCACTTCATCAGGACACAAGTCCACTTAGTGTGGAGTGTACCTAAATGAATGGAGAGCGGAACGGAGAATGAGCCCGTCTGTTCAGTGCCTGTGAAACCCACCAAGCTGTAGGGGACCCCGTTAGACAGAGGTGAGACGGCGGGGTTAGCTGCATAGACAAGGGTTCTTGAGGCACCGGTGTCCAGCAGCTAAGTCCCTTTCACCTTTTCCACTTCCATCTGTACGGCCGGTCTCCCCCACGCATCATACTCGAGTGATCACAGGTGGACAGGCTGTGCCTGTCCTAGTCACGGGTTTTGGTTGGGAGGGGGCAGATGGGATCTCCGTACCGGTGGCGGTGGCTACCTTTCCAGGGCCATCTAACATGGCTCGGAGCGCAGTTAAAAAGGTCTCAAATGAGTGGGGAGGGACTGGCTTATCTGTCTCGATCTTTTAGGCAGGGACTGGAGAATTCTTTCCTGCGCTATTCTTCCAAGGATTTTTACAATCCTTTCTCCAGTGCCCACTCTTTCCGCACCCAAAGCAGGTACGTTTTGTATTGAAGGAGTTACGCCCCTTGTGGTGCCATTCCCTCTTATCTTGGTTAGGTCGGATTTCGTGAACCCTTCCCTTTTGTGGGTGCTCTTCTGTCCCTCTGTCTGTTGCCTAAGCACTCCCTGTTCGGTGGCTTGGGGATCTCTGGGGTCGAACCAGGCCTCAGCCTTGGTTCTTATTCTGGGTAAACTGTTAGCTACTAGGCTTCAGAGCCAGTGTGCTAACTCGTCCGGGCTTAAGTGATCTCTGTCTATGTCCCCACTACAGGCGCTTTGGTACACAGGCCACAGTTGGTCTGCGAAAGCCTGTGGAGCTGCACCGTTTTCTCTAGAGAAGGGACCCCGTCATTGCAGCCCATAGCTTCTAAAATGTTTTTCTGGACGGCAGCAAATGTTTTCTGTCCTCTTTTGCTCTCAGTAGAGAGGGACTGGTACAGTTTGCTGTCTAGAGATAGGAAAAGCATCTATGCCATTTCTGCATCATCACACTCATTAATAACCCCTGCCTGTTCCACTTCCACAAAGTGAACCGAGGGGTCTCCCTTTGGAGTTAGTTTTCCAAGGTGGCTTATCATAGCCCTAAGCTGGCGGGGAGTGCGGGGGATCACAAACTGACTTTCCAGGGGCCCTTGACCCCCGCTAAGGGTGGGCGGGCCAAACTTCTGTTGCGGGACCGGGCACATTGGCCCTGGTTCTGGCTCTCCCTGTTCTGGCCTTCTCTTTCCTGCGGCCAAGCCGAGCTGAAACTCTGTGCCACAGGTGGTAGTGGTTCACTATCCCTGTCCGCTCCACAACTGATTTGCCCCTCCTGCTGCTGAATCGGTGTAGTCATCGGTGCCACAGGTGGTCGCTGGGTAGTTTCCTCCTTTTCTTCCAGGTTTACCTGGGCCTGGGCCGGGCTTATTAGGCATACCATGCCTTTTGCCTTAGACAGAGCAAGGTTTAAACTTTTAATTTGTTGCTGGCAGGGACTGTGGTCTCCCAATTCAAAACCATTAGTGCTAGCTAATTTATACGCTGCTTGCACATCTTTTAATGTTTCCTGGACGAATTAGCACACTGGCTCCGAAGTTGAAGAGGCGGCAGTCGGCGAGAGGCGGGAGCAGAGTTGGGAGGCCTACAAGAGGCCCAGAGTGGTGATTCGGAGAGGCGGCAGTCAGTGAGAGGCGGGAGCAGAGTCGGGAGGCCTACAAGAGGCCCAGAGTGGTGATTCGGAGAGGCGGCAGTCAGTGAGAGGCGGGAGCAGAGTCGGGAGGCCTACAAGAGGCCCAGAGTGGTGATTCGGAGAGGCGGCAGTCAGTGAGAGGCGGGAGCAGAGTCGGGAGGCCTACAAGAGGCCCAGAGTGGTGATTCGGAGAGGCGGCAGTCAGTGAGAGGCGGGAGCAGAGTCGGGAGGCCTACAAGAGGCCAGCATGAGTTGAAGAGGCGGCAGTCGGCGAGAGGCGGGAGCAGAGTCGGGAGGCCTACAAGAGGCCCAGAGTGGTGATTCGGAGAGGCGGCAGTCAGCGAGAGGCGGGAGCAGAGTTGGGAGGCCTATAAGAGGCCAGCGTGGTGAGTTGAAGAGGCCCAGCTTGTGCAGCTCCAGTCGGGAGAAAAAGCAAAAAAGAAGTAGAAAGAAATCAAAAGGTGACATCATAGCCAAAGGGGTAAGTGATTGGCTGGTGATTGGTGAGTAGCTTTTCTTTATATTTTTTATATCAGTAAGTAACCTGTTAACATTGTTGTCACCAAATGAAGTGTATCTAAGTGTTAAGTCATGGCAGGAGAGCTCGGTCATGTGATATGCTCCTCCTGTACCATGTGTGAACTCAGGGACACTTCCGGTGTCCCTGACCACTACGTGTGCGGGAAGTGTATCCGCCTCCAGCTCCTGACAGACCGCATTGCGGAATTGGAGCTGAGGGTGGATTCACTCTGGAGCATCCATGATACTGAGAATGACGTGAGTAGCACGTGTAGGCAAGTTGGTCTTACTGCAGGTGAAGGGTCCACTGCCAGCTAGGGAATGGAAGACCAGCAGGAAGAGCAGTGCAAGGAAGGTAGTGCAGGGGTCCCCTGCGGTCATCCCCCTACAAAACAGATACACTGCTTTGAGTACTGTTGAGGGGGATGACTCATCAGGGGAGGGCAGCAGCAGCCAAGTTCATGGCACTATGGCTGGCTCTGCTGCACAGGAGGGCAGGAAAAAGAGTGGGAGAGCAATAGTGATAGGGGATTCAATTGTAAGGGGGAATAGATAGGCGTTTCTGCGGCCACAACCGAGACACCAGGATGGTATGTTGCCTCCCTGGTGTAAGGGTCAAGGATGTCTCGGAGCGGGTGCAGGACATTCTGAAAAGGGAGGGTGAACAGCCAGTTGTCGTGGTGCACATTGGTACCAATGATATAGGTAAAAAAAGTGATGAGGTCCTACAAGACGAATTTAAGGAGCTAGGAGCTAAATTAAAAAGTAGGACTTCAAAAGTAGTAATCTCGGAATTGCTACCAGTGCCACGTGCTAGTCAGAGTAGGAATTGCAGGATAGCGCAGATGAATACGTGGTTTGAGCAGTGGTGCAGTAGGGAGGGATTCAAATTCCTGGGGCATTGGAACCAGTTCTGGGCGAGGTGGGACCAGTACAAACCGGACGGTCTGCACCTAGGCAGGACCGGAACCAAGGTCCTAGGGCGAGTGTTTGCCAGTGCTGTTGGGGAGGAGTTAACCTAATATGGCAGGGGGATGGGAACCTATGCAGGGAGACAGAGGGAAACAAAATGGAGACAGAAGCAAAAGACAGAAAGGAGATGAGTAAAAGTGGAGGGCAGAGAAACCCAAAGCAAAAAACAAAAAGGGCCACTGCACAGCAAAATTCTAAAGGGTCAAAGTGTAATAAAAAGGCAAGCCTGAAAGCTCGGTGCCTCAATGCGAGGCGTATTCGGAACCCAGGAGAGGGCTCTGAGCTAGTTAGAGTGGGTGAGAGCTCAGATGAGCAGGACCCCAAGAAAGAATGCAAAAGGCAGGAGGCAACAGAGCAGAGTAGCACTGGGGTAAGTGTAAACCACAAGGTGATAGGAAGGGACAATATGTATGAATATAAAGGGGCTGCAGGAGGGGTCAAAACTAAAAATCATGGTTTAAAAACTAGTATTAAAACACTCTATCTAAATGTACGCAGCATTCGAAATAAAGTAAATGAGTTGACGGCACAAATCATGACAAATGGGTATGATTTGGTGGCCATTACAGAAACGTGGTCGCAAGGTGGCCAAGACTGGAAATTAAACATACAGGGATATCTGACAATTCGGAAGGATAGACAAGAAGGGAAAGGAGGTGGGGTAGCTCTGTTAATAAAAGATGATATCGAGGCAGTTGTGAGAGATGATATTGGTTCTAATGAACAAAATGTTGAATCATTGTGAATGGAGATTAGAGATAGTAAGGGGGAAAAGTCACTGGTGGGCGTAGTATATAGGCCCCCAAATAATAACTTCATGGTGGGGCGGACAATAATCAAGGGAATAATGGAGGCATGTGAAAAAGGAACGGCAGCAATCATGGGGGATTTTAACCTACATATCGATTGGTCAAATCAAACCGCACGGGGTAGCCTTGAGGAGGAATTCATAGAATGCATACGGGATTGCTTCTTAGAACAGTATGTTACAGAACCTACAAGGGAGCAAGCTATCTTAGATCTGGTCCTGTGTAATGAGACAGGAATAATAAACGATCTCCTAGTAAAAGATCCTCTCGGAATGAGTGATCACAGTATGGTTGAATTTGTAATACAGATTGAGAGTGAGGAAGTAGTGTCTCAAACGAGCGTACTATGCTTAAACAAAGGGGACTACAGTGGGATGAGGGCAGAGTTGGCGAAAGTAGACTGGGTGCACAGACTAAATGGTGGCACAATTGAGGAACAGTGGAGGACTTTTAAGGAGCGCTTTCATAGTGCTCAACAAAAATATATTCCAGTGAAAAAGAAGGGCGGTAAGAGAAAGGATAACCAGCCGTGGATAACCAAGGAAATAAAGGAGAGTATCAAATTAAAAACCAATGTGTATATGGTGGCCAAGGTTAGTGGGAAACTAGAAGATTGGGAAAATTTTAAACGACAGCAAAGAATGACTAAGAAAGCAATAAAGAAAGGAAAGATAGATTACGAAAGTAAACTTGCGCAAAACATAAAAACAGATAGTAAAAGCTTTTACCGATATATAAAACGGAAGAGAGTGACTAAAGTAATGTTGGTCCCTTAGAAGATGACAAGGGGGATTTAATAATGGGAAATGTGGAAATGGCTGAGACCTTAAACAATTATTTTGCTTCGGTCTTCACAGTGGAAGACACAAAAACCATGCCAAAAATTGCTGGTCACGGGAATGTGGGAAGGGAGGACTTTGAGACAATCACTATCACTAGGGAGGTAGTGCTAGACAGGCTAATGGGACTCAAGGTAGACAAGTCCCCTGGTCCTGATGAAATGCATCCCAGGGTATTAAAAGAGAAGGCGGAAGTTGTAGCAGATGCATTCGTTATAATCTCCCAAAATTCTCTGGACTCTGGGGAGGTACCAGCAGATTGGAAAGCAGCTAATGTAACGCCTCTGTTTAAAAAAGGGGGCAGACAAAAGGCAGGTAACTATAGGCCGGTTAGTTTAAAATCTGCAGTGGGGAAAATGCTTGAAGCTATCATTAAGGAAGAAATAGCGGGACATCTAGATAGAAATAGTGCAATCAAGCAGACGCAACATGGATTCATGAAGGGGAAATCTTGTTTAACTAATTTAATGGAATTCTTTGAGGATATAACGAGCATGGTGGATAAAGGTGTACCAATGGATGTGGTGTATTTAGATTTCCAAAAGGCATTCGATAAGATGCCACACAAAATGTTACTGCAGAAGATAAAGGTACGCGGAGTCAGAGGAAATGTATTAGCATGGATAGAGAATTGGCTGGCTAACAGAAAGCAGAGAGTCGGGATAAAATGGGTCCTTTTCGGGTTGGAAATCGGTGGTTAGTGGTGTGCCACAGGGATCAGTGCTGGGACCACAACTGTTTACAATATACATAGATGACCTGGAAGAGGGGACAGAGTGTAGTGTAACAAAATTTGCAGATGACACAAAGATTAGTGGGAAAGCGGGTTGTGTAGAGGACACAGAGAGGCTGCAAAGAGATTTAGATAGGTTAAGCGAATGGGCTAAGGTTTGGCAGATGGAATACAATGTCGGAAAGTGTGAGGTCATCCACCTTGGGAAAAAAAACAGTAAAAGAGAATATTATTTGAATGGGGATAAATTACAACATGCTGCGGTACAGAGGGACCTGGGGGTCCTTGAGCATGAATCCCAAAAAGTTAGTTTGCAGGTGCAGCAGGTAATCAGGAAGGCGAATGGAATGTTGGCCTTCATTGCGAGAGGGATGGAGTACAAAAGCAGGGAGGTCCTGCTGCAACTGTACAGGGTATTGGTGAGGCCGCACCTGGAGTACTGCATGTAGTTTTGGTCACCTTACTTAAGGAAGGATATACTAGCCTTGGAAGGGGTAAAGAGACCATTCACTCGGCTGATTCCGGAGATGAGGGGGTTACCTTATGATGATAGATTGAGTAGACTGGGTCTTTACTCGTGGGAGTTCAGAAGGATGAGGGGTGATCTATAGAAACATTCAAAATAATGAAAGAGATAGACAAGATAGAGGCAGATAGGTTGTTTCCACTGGTCGGGGAGACTAGAACTAGGGGGCACAGCCTCAAAATACGAGGGAGCCAATTTAAAACCGAGATGAGAAGGAATTTCTTCTCCCAGAGGGTTGTGAATCTGTGGAATTCTCTGCCCAAGGAAGCAGTTGAGGCTAGCTCATTGAATATATTCAAATCACAGATAGACAGATTTTTAACCAATAAAACCCAGGTTATGGGGAGCGGGCGGGTAAGTGGAGCTAAGTCCATGGCCAGATCAGCCATGATCTTTTTGAATGGCGGAGCAGGCTCAAGGGGCTCGATGGCCTACTCCTGTTTCTAATTCTTATGTTCTTATGTTCTTATGTTCTTTTACTTGTAGGGTGAGGCAAGTGCTTTCCTCCCTCAGTGACTTTTGATTACTTTTGGCCTCGGTAACCTGACATTGAAAATAGTCCTGACTGTTTTTAAACCTTTCCATTATTTGGGTCCTTTCCTGTTTTAGCTTTCTTTCTTCTGACATAACCCTTTCCTGATAGTTCTCTGCGCATTCCCATAACTCTGCCTGTAATGTTTCATTCATTCTGTCTAGCAGCTGGACCTGTCGCTGTAGACTGACCAACCAAATTGCTTTCTCTACTGCTTCTTTGTGATCTTTACTTGCTGTCCACTGGGCTGCAGCGTCAGCCGGACGCTCAGCATGCAATAGACTAAGCACCCATTCCTTCGTTACATTCACTTTCTTATACACATAAGAGGAAATCCTCTCTTCCATTTTGGTTCTTTGCCCCAAACCAGCACTCTCTACATCACACCCCGTGTATCAGAGTCGTTCCTTCGTGGTCGCCATTTTGTCAGGGGAGGGGTGTTTGGGGTGTGTTGTGGTCTCTATGAGGGGGCCAGGTTCCCTTCTGACCAACTTGAGCGGTATCGAATCGTTCCCCCTCCCTTGGGTTCTGTACTCTGGATTTATTTGGCGGGTGTGACAAAAGTGCAGAGGACACTGGTTTGATGCAAAGAACTTTGGTTTTATTACAGTCAAGGCAATACAGGCTTATTACTCTAGGAAGAAAATACACAGCCAAACTTACAATCACTCTAATAAAGAACAAAACAAGGAAAGGTACAAGGTCAAACTTAAAATCACTCTAATAAAGTACCATACACTACACATTCAAAGGGGGTTGCAGTAAAATTATACCTCCCACCTCCCAATACCTAATTCTAGCTAGGTTAGACTCCAGGGCGGCAGGGACTTAGGCTTACCAATCCTTTTGATAGTTAATGGTAGATGGTAATGTTCTTCCTTCCTTCAGGACTTCAAGACTTTGAGGCTGGAGAAGTTAGTTTTACAACTGTCACGTTGGTTTCTCGCCTTGTCTTGATGAGGTAGTAGTGACCACCTCTCTCTCCCACTAACAGTGGCCAGTTATACGATTTCAGTGTTCTAATCTTGCCGCCCAATCTCTTCACAATCCTTTTGTATAATTTTGGCGGGCTTGGTTCTTCTTTGTAATATTTTGTCGGGCTCGTTAAAGTTGATATGTCTTGGGTGGGTTGATCTTCGAAAAACTGTTTCCTGATGGAAATATTAGTTTGGTAATTGCAATGTCCTTTTGTGCTTAGTCTTTCGCATACAGGCTGGATTGGGCCTCTTTGTGATGTATATGCTGAAAATGGTTTGTCCAGACCCATGTTGATGGGGAGCTATCTCTGGGTGATACTGTGATGGTAATGTCTCTTGTGGAGGAAGATTTCCAAATACTCATTCTTCCAGACAGGTTAACTCAGTCCTCACACCCAGACTGTCCCAATAATCAAGTGGGCTTCTTTTGTTCCCTAGGTCCGCCCACAAGCTTGAATTTGTCTTGTAAAAGTTCATAATTCTATTAAAGTTCGTAGTTTCTTCCATAAGCACTGTAGAGTTCCAAACTTTTCGGTAGCTAGTCCTAAATTAAATTTCCTTTCGAATGAGCCCAAACACTGGTGAATTTTGCTCTCTGCGTTTCATGAACTCTTGAACCTCCAGATTTGTGAAGTAAGATCCATTGTCGCTCACAATGATGTCAGGCAGATCGTAAGTAGCAAACATGACACGAAGGCTCTCAATGGTAGATTATACACTCTATCCACTTGGAATATGCATCCACCACAACAAAAAATATTTTTCCCAGGAAAGGAGCTGCAAAGTTGATGTGGATCCTGGACCATGTTGGCCACGACCACAGACTCAACGGAGATTCTGCTGGTACTTTGCTTAGCTGCATGCAAGTGTTGCACTGATGCACACATGATTCCAGATCAGAGTCAATTCCAGGCCACCATATGTGAGACTTGGCGATGGCTTTTGTCATGTATGTATGTTTGGGTTTACTAGCCACCAGGTGCGCCACTGTCAGAGGTCATTGGGCTGTGTGCGGCCCAGGTATAAAAGGCCAGCCATCTTGTAATGTAATCACTTTGGGCCCTAAGAAAATAGAGCCAGGTTTGTACCTGTTCAGAGCTTACAGTGTTCAATCTTTTGAGTTATTGCATACACAACATTTGGCGACGAGGTAACAAGAACCTTCGCATGCAAAAATGAGCACAGTTGGAATTCTGGAGCGATTTGTGGAGGGAGAAGATTGGGCAGACTTTGTAGCCCGCTTGAACCAGTACTTCGTGGCCAACAAAATGGTGAAAGAGGAAGATGCAGTTCGGCGGCGGAAGGTCCTCCTCATGGTTTGTGGTCTAAAAATCTATGGACTCATAAAGAATCTCCTCTCCCCCTTAAGTCCAACGGACAAGGACTATGAAACATTGTGTGCTCTGGTACATGACCATCTCAAACCAGATGAAGGCATCATCAGCTCAAGATATCGATTCTATATGCACGTTCGTTCTGAGGGCCAGGATGTTTCGGATTTTGTTGCCGACCTAAGACGTCTAGCTGGACCGTGTAAGTTCGAAACTGCATCGACAGACATGCTGCGGGACTTCTTTGTAATCGGCATCAACCACAAGGTGATCCTGCGTAAGCTACTGGTGCCGGAGACGCTGGATTTGAGCAAGGCCATCACGATTGGCCAATCATACATGACAACTGACAAAAGCTTAAAGCAGATATAATTGAAAAATCGGAACTCGGCAAGTATTGTAGACAAGATAGTATCGTCGTTTGGCAGAGCTGCTTATGGCAGGGCCTAACCGAATACGCAAAACCTGTGGCTGCTCAAAGTCCACCAACGGGAATGAATCCGATATCACCGTGTTGGCTTTGTGGGGGAAATCATCGGCATCATCAGTGTCAGTTTAAACAGTATATTTGTAAAGGCTGTTCAAGAGTGGGGCATCTCCAGCGCATGTGTCCGCAACTGAGCAAGCGTGCTGCGACACACCACATGGAGGATGATGACCAGTCTAGCGCGGATCCGGACATGCAATCCGAGATACCAGAGGAGGAAGTGTATGGACTGTATTCGTTCCTAACAAAGAGCCAACCGATAATGATTAATGTAAAATTTAATGGTGTGCCGGTATCGATGGAATTGGACATGGGTGCGAGTCAATCAATAATGAGCCAGGGGACATTCGACAGGCTGTGGGATACTAAGGCTGTGAAGCCTAAGCTGAGTCCAGTCAATGCCAAGCTGCATACGTACACTGAAGAACTCATAACGGTAATTGGCAGTGCAGTAGTAAAGGTGTCGTATGATGGTGCGGTTCATGATTTACCGTTATGGATTGTTCCAGGCAATGGTCCAACGCTGTTCGGCAGGAATTGGCTAGAAAAAATCAAATGGAACTGGAACGATATCAAAGTGTTGTCATCGGAGGAGGATACTCTATGTGCTCAAGTGCTGAGCAAGTTACCCTCGTTGTTTGAACCAGGCATCTGCAATTTCACAGGAGCCAAGGTGCAGATCCATGTGGACTCGGATGCAAGACCCGTCCATCATAAAGCTCGGGCAGTTCCGTACATGATGAGGGAGAAGGTCGAAATTGAACTGGACAGACTCCAGCATGAAGGGATTATATCACCGGTCGAATTTAACGAATGGGCCAGCCCCATTGTTCCCATGTTGAAAAGTGATGGCACTGTCAGGATTTGTGGAGACTACAAGGTTACGATCAACCGAGTTTCGAAACAGGATCAATACCCGTTACCGAAGGCCGATGACCTGTTTGTAACGCTAGCCGGGGGGAAATCATTCACAAAACTGGATCTGACATCGGCCTACATGACACAGGAGCTGGTCGACACATCGAAGAAATTTACGTGCATCAACACTCATAAAGGACTGTTTATCTACAACAGGTGCCCTTTTGGAATTCGCTCGGCTGCAGCCATATTTCAGAGGAACACGGAGAGTCTACTGAAGTCCGTCCCCAGAACCGCCGTGTTCCAAGATAACATACTGGTCACAGGTCGTGACTCTGCCGAACATCTGAACAACCTGGAAGAGGTTCTACATCGTTTGGACAAAGTGGGACTCAGACTGAAACGCTCGAAGTGCGTCTTCATGGCACCAGAAGTCAAATTCCTGGGGAGGAAAATTGCTGCTGATGGTATCAGGCCTACGGACTCAAAAACCAAGGCCATCAAAAAAGCACCCAAGGCTCAGAATGTGATGGAGCTGCATTCGTTCCTTGGTCTACTCAACTACTTTGGTAATTTCTTGCCTAGATTAAGTACCTTATTAGAGTCACTGCACATGCTGCTCAGAAAAGGCAACAACTAGGTTTGGGGTGCATCTCAAGATAGAGCTTTTGAGAAAGCTACTAATTTGCTTTGCTCAAACAAGCTGCTGGTACATTATGATCCGTGTAAGCATCTAGTATTGGCCTGTGATGCTTTGTCATATGGAGTTGGTTTGTGTGCTCCAACAAGTTAATGAGTCGGGCAAATTATAACCTCCTGCATATGCTTCGAAAAGTTTGTCAAAGAGGGAAAAAGCCTACAGCATGTCAGAGAAAGAAGCACTGGCCTGTGTGTATGGGGTTAAAAAGATGCGTCAGTACCTGTTTGGTCTTCGGTTTGAACTGGAAACAGATCACAAGCCACTCATTTCATTGTTTTCGGAAAACAAAGGTATCAATGTCAATGCATAGTCTCACAGGTGGGCGCTGACATTATCTGCCTATGATTAAGTCATTCGCCATAGACCTGGCACTGAGAATTGTGCCGATGCATTGAGCCGTCTGCCGTTGCCCACACCGGAGGTGGAAACGCCACAACCTGCAGACCTACTGTTAGTCATGGATGCTGTTGAAAGTGAAAGAACCCCTTTCATGGCCCAACAAGTTAAGACCTGGATCAGCCAGGACTCGATATTATCGTTTGTGAAACGTTGTATCCTTAGTGGTGATTGGTCTGCCATACCCAAGCAAATGTGTGAGGAGACGAACTATCCATTCAATCAGATTGTATACTGTGGGGTAATCGTGTTTTATGCCCAAGAAAGGCAGAGAGAAATTTGTGCATGATCTAAGCCATTGCCAGGTCTCATGTATGGTGGCTTGGAATTAACTCTGATCTGGAATCATGTGTGCATCAGTGCAACACTTGCATGCAGCTGAGTAAAGCACCAGCGGAATCGCCGCTGAGTCTGTGGTCATGGCCATCCAAACCATGGTCCAGGATCCACATCGACTTTGCAGGTCCCTTCCTGGGAAAGATGTTCTTAGTTGTGGTGGATGCTTATTCCAAGTGGATAGAGTGTATAATCATCTCATCCAGCACATCCACAGCTACCATTGAGAGCCTTCGTGTCCTGTTTGCTTCGCATGGTCTGCCTGACATCGTTGTAAGCGACAACGGACCTTGCTTCACTAGTCTGGAGTTTCAAGAGTTCATGAAACTCAATGGTATCAAACATGTGAGGTCAGCACCATTCAAACCCGCATCCAATGGACAATCAGAGCGTGTGGTCCAAACCATCAAGCAGAGTATGAAACATGTAACTCAAGGTTCACTGCAAACTCGCTTGTCACGCATATTGCTTAGTTACAGGACAAGACCCCACACGCTTACCGGGGTCTCCCTTGCTGAACTATTGATGAAGAGAGGTCTCAAGACCAAGCTCGCTCTTGTCCACCCTGTCTTGAATAATCGTGTCGAATACAGACGTCAAAGTCAGCAAGGATATCATGATCGCGCTACTGTGTCACGCAACATTTCTATCAATGATCCTGTGTATGTACGGAATTATGGTCAAGGTTCCAAATAGATCGCCGGTACTGTTGCGGCCAAGGAGGGTAACAGAATGTTTATCGTTAAGCTCAAGAATGGGCAGACATGCAGGAAACATGTCGATCAGATAAAGCTGCAGCACACGGAAGAACCGGAACAGTCTGAGGAAGACACAATCAGTGACCAACCAACCTACCCTCAGTCATCAGAGGACTCCGCTGTCATCAATGAATCTTGTCTTTCAATCCCTGATGTCACTCCCATCAGATCGGCTACCCAGCCCCTAGTCATAACAGACTCAGAACGCTCGCCCAAGGCTGGAGTTGAACTGAGACGATCAACTCGGGGGCGGAAAGCCCCGGACCGTCTCAATTTGTAAAAAGACTGTTACTAATATCTTAAAGGGGGATTGTCATGAATGTATGCTTGGGTTTACTAGCCATCTAGTGGCGCCACTGTCGGAGGTCATTGGGCTGTGCACATGTGTGTGAGGCCCAGGTATAAAAGGCCAGCCAGCCCTAATACAGTACAGCCAAGTTTGTGTCTGTTTGGAGTTTACAGTAGTCAGTCTTTTGAGTTATTGCATACACAACAGCTTCCATCATGACAATACCGGGATGAGTGCTGTGTAGGTCACGTATAAATTTCTCTCTGCCTTTCTTAGGCATAGCAACACGATTACCCCACAGTAAACAATGTGACTGAATGGATGTCTTTGCGATGGTTGTAAGGTTTGGTCTCATCACACATTTCCATAGGTATAGCAGACCACTACTAATTACCACTAAGGACACAACGTTTTACAACCGATAAAATCGGTCCTGTCTAGTCCAGGTCCTAACTTGTTGAGCAGTGACAGGGATTCCTTCACTTTCAAAAGCATCGATGACTAACAATAGGTCTGCAGGTTGTGGCGTCTCCACCTTTGGTGTGGGCAACGGCAGACTGCTCAGTGCATCGGCATAATTCTCGGTGCCAAGTCTATGGCGAATGACATAATCATAGGCAGATAATGTCAGCGCCCACCTCTGGATGCGGGACGATGCATTGGTATTGATACCTTTATTTTCCGAAAACAATGAAATGAATGGCTTGTGATCTGTTTCCAGTTCAAAAAGAAGACCAAACAGGTATGGATGCATCTTTTTAACCCCATACACACAGGCTAAAGCTTCTTTTTCTACCATGCTGTAGGCTCTTTCTGCCTTTGACAAACTCTTCGAAGCATACACAACAGGTTGTAGTTTACCCGACTCATTTGCTTGTTGGAGCACACAGCCAACCCCATATGATGAAGCAGCACAGGCCAATACTAGACGCTTACATGGGAGCAAAGAAGATTTGTAGCTTTCGCGAAAGACACACCCCAAAACCAATTGTCGCCTTTTCTGAGCAGCATGTGCAGTGGCTCTAATAAGGTGCTCAATCTAGGTAAGAAATTATCGAAGTAGTTGAATAGTCCAAGGAACGAACGCAGCTCCGTCACATTCTGAGGCCTGGGTACATTTTTGATGGCCTTGGTTTTCGAGTCTGTAGGCCTGATGCCATCAGCTGCAATCTTCCTCCCCAGAAATTTGACTTCCGGTGCCATGAAGACGCACTTCGAATGTTTCAGCCTGAGTCCCACTTTGTCCAGACGATGTAGAACCTCGTCAAGGTTGTTCAGGTGTTCGGCGGTGTCACAACCTGTAACCAGAATGTCATCTTGAAACACAACGATTCTAGGGACTGACTTCAGTAGACTCTCCATGTTCTTCTGAGATATGGCTGCAGCTGAGCGAATTCCAAAAGAACACCTGTTGTAGATAAACAGTCCTTTATGAGTGTTGATGAACGTAAGTTTCTTTGATGTGTTGACGAGCACCTGTATCATATAGGCCGACGTCAGATCCAGTTTTGTGAACAACTTCCCACCGGCTAGCATTGCAAACAGGTCATCAGCCTTCGGTAACGGGTACTGATCCTGTTTCGAAAATTGGTTGATCGTGACTTTGTAGTCTCCACTAATCCTGACAGTGCCATCACTCTTCAATACAGGAACGATGGGATTGGCCCATTCGTTAAATTTGGCCAGTGATATGACTCCTTCACGTTGGAGTCTGTCCAGCTCAATTTCGAACTTCTCTCTCATCATGTACGGAACAGCCCGAGCTTTATGATGGACGGGTCTTGCACCCGAGTCCAGGTGAATCTGCACTTTGGCTCCCATGAAATTGCCGATGCCTGGTTCAAACAGCGAGGGAAACTTGCTCAGCACTTGAGCACATGAAGTGTCATCCACCGATGACAACGCTTTGTTATCGTTCCAATTCCATTTGATTTTTTCGAGCCAATTCCTACCGAACAGCGTTGGACCATTTCCTGGAACGATCCATAACAGTAGATCATGAACCACACCATCATACGACACCTTGACTACTGCACTGCCAATTACCGATATGAGTTCTTTAGTGTAAGTATGCAACTTGGCATTGACTGGACTCAGCTTAGGCTTCACAGCCTTAATGTCCCACAGCTTGTCGAATGTCCTTTGGCTCATTATCGACTGACTCGCACCCGTGTCCAATTCCATCGATACTGGCATACCATTTAGTTTCACATTAACCATTATCGCTTGGCTCTTTGTCAGGAATGAACACAGTCCATACATTTCCTCCTAGGGTATCTCGGGTTGCATATCCAGGTCCGCGCTGGACAGGTCGTCATCATCCACGTGGTGAGTCGCAGCACGCTTGCTCAGTTGTGGACACATTTGCTGAAGGTGCCCCACTTTCGAACAGCCTTTACAGATGTACTGTTTAAAATGACACTGATGATGCCGATGTTTGCCCCCACAACACCAACAGGGTGAAATCAGATTCGTACCCATTGGCGGACTTTAAGCAGCTACAGATTTCGCATACGCAGTCAAGTAGGCCCTGCCTACGAAGCAGCTCTGCCATACGACGACACAATCTTGTTTACAGTATTTGCTGTGGAGCTCCGACTCTTCGATGATAACTGCCTTAAATGATCATCCGTCGTCATGCATGCCTGAGCAATTGCGATGGCCTTGCTCAAATCCAGCTTCTCCACAGTCAATAACTTCCAGAGGATCACCTCATGGTTGATTCCTCTTACGAAGAAATCTCGCAGCATGTCTCCTAGCGCGTCTTCGAACTTACATGGCCCAGCAAGACGTCTTAGGTCGGCAACGAATTCTGACACATCCTGGCCCTCAGAACGAACATGCGTGTAGAATCGATGGCGTGAGATGATGCCTTCTTTTGGTTTGAGATGGTCACGTACCAGAGCACACAATTCCTCATAGTCCTTGTCCATTGGACATGCAGGCGAGAGGAGATTCTTTATGAGGCCATAGATTTTCGGACCGCAAGCAGTGAGGAAAACCGCCCTGCGCCTAACTGCATCAGTAGCTTCCTCCATTTTGTTGGCCACGAAGTACTGGTCCAGGCGATCGATAAAATCCGACCAGTCCTCTCCCTCCACGAATCTCTCCAGAATTCCAATGGTGCTCATTTTGCATGCGAAGGTTCTTGAGTTCCCTCATCGCCAAATGTTATGTATGTAATAACTCGATAGACTGAATACTGTAAACTCACTCAGGTGCAAACCTGGCTCAAATTTATTTGGGCCCAAAGTGCCCACGTTACATGATGGCTTGCTTTATATACCTGGCCCGCGCACACGTGCGTACAGCCCAATGACCTCCGACAGTGGCGCCCCCTGGTGGCTAGTAACGCCAAGCATACATACATGAAACATACAGTCATTCCATTACTAGTAATTAGCTTCAGAAATTAATGTCATTAAAGACAATTACAACATTGTTAGTATTCCATTTTACAGTGCAAGTATTCCTTTAGCAGTTATTAGCTTCAGAAATTAAAGTGTATTTTGTCCCCACATATATTAATCCATTGAACTTGAAAAACTGGTTAAAATACCATATCCTTAAATTCCTTTCACAATGATAAATGCACAAAGACTGAAAGATGGGTCTCGGTCTGATTAAAGTGGCCCTAGGCATCAGCTGGCTGTCCCTCTACTGAAAGCTTTGCAGTCGTGGCACTCACTCGTTTGCCTTCCTTATATATTTTCCCCACCTTGCTCGTTTCCTCTCCTGGATCTCAGCCTCCCGCACACAGACTACAAGCCCCAGCCTTCCCTTGCCTCAATCTGGAAAACTCTGTTAGCTTCCCCATTCCTTACCTCACTCATACAATCACTCACACTACGAACTCCTTACCTCACTCACACAATCACTCACATTCCGAACTCCTTACCTCACTCACACAATCACTCACACTACGAACTCCTTACCTCACTCACACAATCACTCACACTCCGAATGATCTGGTTTAGAATCTGCTTTCAGTAGAATTGAGTCTGAAATAAATTGATAAGCCACTCAGTCTGGTCCGATTGATATTTATTATTTTCGATGAAAACTCAGGATTGCAACTTTGAAGGCAGACCTATCAAAAACCGACAGGGGCAGGGCACTATAAAAGAGGCTGTGTGAATATACTTAGAGGTGTTGCATATAAAAGGAAGTGATACTGAATTTGCTCAAAAACAACAACTTGCATTTATATAGTGCCTATAACCTCAGAAGCCTCCCCTTAATTGCATCTTTACCAGGGAGCAGCATGTGCTGGAGCAGGAGAGCGACGGCAGCGAAGAGGGACATCACCACGGTCCAGGTCGGTGATTGGAGTGTGGGCAGGTACAGCAGGAGCTGCGAGGTGGGGGCGAAGGAGCGGCGAGAGATTGTAGAGTGATGTGATCGGGACGGAGGAGAAGCGTGAGTTCGGGGCCTAGGGGCAGCACGGGCCAGCCCACACTGCGATATGTGTGCGCACTAGGTCCGTGCAGCAGAGCTGGTCTCCAGTCGTCTTGGATAACACTTGCCACTGGACCAAGACCTAGCTCTGTCAAGCCCGTGTGGTGGCTGGTGTGCAACAGTCACCACACGTTAAAAAAATCCACCCACAGGCATCTTCCACCCTTCAGGATTTAGTTCGGGACTATGGGCTAGAACTTCCACTTTTTTTGCATGCTTAACGCCCACTTAACGCCCATTTTACCATTGAAATGACGTATAAAGCCCATATATTGCCCATTCTGGTACAAAATGGAAACTGACGGACTTTTTTAGGAGGCTTCTCGCCGAATGGGCTTAATGCCAAGAAAAAATATCCTGGCCTTCCCACTTCTTTTGGGCGGAATCAGCAGAATGGGTGAATTCAACACCCATTATATGGCCCAGCGTTACTTTCCACACAGAATTGACGCCACGATTCAGTAATTTGCATTGCATTTTGTCGTAAAGAACATATTTACTCAAACTAGCGGCCATGGAGATCACCCATCTTCAATTTCAGCACCTCGCACACACATCGCCCACAATATCATTCACTCAAAAAAACGCCCACAAAAAGTGGAACTAACCGGGATGGACACCAACGTTATGGCTGGCATTTGTTAAATCTCACTCTTACGTGAGGAGCTGATATCGGAAAGATTTGCCTGAAAGAGCGCTGATGTGAGTGACAACGCTGACGCTGTGTGTGTGCAGCTCAGACATCAATGGTGCCCATCACCTTGGTGCCAGTTAAAGTTTACGTTGATTGATGTTAAGTTGTATTTAACCCTTTCACGGTGAGGAATCACCGGTGTGTAACGGTCCAGCTATCTGAGACAATGCGCAACAAGGTTATGTTCAATAACGAAAGTTTAATACCAACATTGGTCTGAAATCATTAGTATCACAGCCAATAACACCCAACCCCCATCCACACACCACTTTTTCCACCATTGACATAAATTGCATGTTCAATATGTCCAGCAACATAGAATACAAAGGCAAAGCAGGAGCGTGGTCCCCAGCCCCCATACATTGCAACAAATTGCATACACCCAGATGGAGATATAACACAGCCATCACCTGCGCACATGCACCTCACTGTCCTTCCCTCCTCTCCTTCTTCTCCCCACCTCTACCCCTTCCCCTCCTCGCTCCACGGCGCCTGGCCGAGTAGCTCCTCAGGCGGTGCCTCATTGGGGGAAATGAAAGTAGATGCGGTGGGTGCATGGGTATGGGAGCGGGGGGTGCTGAGGGGCAACATTCTGTGATGCAGAAGCAGGATCTTGGTCCTTGTTCTCATCTGTCATTCGCAGTGGTGGGGCGGAACCTAGGAGTGGAGTGCCGCGCTTGGGGGCCACTGGGAGCCCTCTGCCACCAGTGTTCCTGGCTACCAGTTCCAGGGCCTCCTCCATCCCTTCCATGTTATATCTTATTTGTTGGACAAAAACTCGGTGCCAACTATGTTCTTGGTGCTTAGTCGGCTTTTTGCTGCTGGTGTATCTCCGCCATACCTCCCACAACAGCCAGACAAGCACAAAACACACCCACACATGCTTTCAGTGCCTCTGAGCTCCCTCTCTCTCTGTCTCCTCTTCTGCGCATGTCATGATGACTCTTGTGCTCCTGAATCGCGGGAATCTAGTGTTGCCATGCCGTTGCTAAGGACGGCCACACTTTATGGCAGAAGGTCAAACAAATTTATCGCTAACGCCCATTTGATATCGCTCGTGGTAACGCCCATTTTCAAAAATGTAAATTAGGTGTTTTGAGAATAGGCGAGAAGCTGGCGATCTGAAAATCCTTTTTTACCGCCCATGCCAGAAATAACGCCCATTTTTGGGCGATAACCACAAAAGTGGAGGTTCTAGCCCCTGGAATTTTAGATCCTTCATTGAAACACCTATGAACTTTTTGACGTGGAAGCAAGTCATCCTCGATTCGAGGGACTACCTATGCTAATGATGATAGTGTAGTAATACATCCCAAGGCGCTTCACAGGAGCGTTGTCAAACAAATTCACAATAATGATGCAAGAAATGCGAGGGTTATAGTCAATGTTCGCTCTAACTTTTTCCTGGGCCACACGGACTCTTTAATGGGCTTAGCGTCCCATTCAGAATTTCACGCATGCACGTTTTTCATTTAAAAGCCTGCTGCGCAGGAACTCCAGAGCATCATCATCATAGGCAGTCCCTCAAAATCGAGGAAGATTTGCTTCCACTCTAAAAATGAGTCCTTAGGTGACAGAACAGTCCAATATGGGAATTACAGTCTCTGTCACAGGTGGGACAGATAGTCATTGAAGGAAAGGGTGGGTGGGGAGTATGGTTTGCCGCACGGTTCTTCCGCTGCCTGCGTTTGGTTTCTGCATACTCTCGGCGATGAGACTCGAGGTGCTCAGCGCTCTCCCGGATGTTCTTCCTCCACTTAGGGCGGTCTTTGGCCAGGGACTCGCAGGTGTCGGTGGTGATGTTGCATTTTATCAAGGAGGCTTTGAGGGTGTCCTTGAAACATTTCCTCTGCCCACCTTGGGGTCACTTGCCATGTAGGAGTTCCGAGTAGAGCGCTTGCTTTGGGAGTCTTGTATCAGGCATGCGAACAATGTAGCCCGCCCAACGGAGCTGGTCGAGTGTAGTCAGTGTTTCGATGCTGGGGATGATCAAGAACACTGACGTTGGTGCGTCTGTCCTCCCAGGGGATTAGCAGGATCTTGCAGAGACATCATTGGTGGTATTTCTCCAGCGATTTGAGATGTCTACTGTATACTGTCCACGTCTCTGAGCCATATAGGAGGGCGGGTATCACTATAGCCTAATAGACCATGAGCTTGGTGCCAGATTTGAGGGCCTGGTCTTCGAACACTCTCTTCCTCAGGTGGCCAAAGCTGCGCTGGCGCACTGGAGACGGTGTTGAACCTCGTCGTCGATGTCTGCCGAGGTATGGGAAATGGCCCACGTTGTCCAGGGCCACGCTGTGAATCTTGATGACTGGGGGGCAGTGCTGTGTGGTGGGGTCAGGTTGGTGGAGGACCTTTGTCTTATGGATGTTTAGTGTAAGGCCCATGCTTTTGTACGCCTCGGTGAAGATGTTGACTATGACTTGGAGCATCCTCCAGAGCACTGCGCAGCTTAAAGGGAACATTGATTATAGCTATGAAGAAAGACTCAGAAAATTGGGCTTGTTTTCAGAGGTTAAACGGTGAAAGATTAGCTGAGGATTTGACTCCAGCAGTTTTTACTCTGTTTTTTAGTGATGTTGATTGAGGGATAAAAATTGCCCAGGACACCAGGGAGAACTCCCCTGCACTTCTTCATGGGATCTTTTACATCCACCTGAGGGCCCTCAGTTTAACGTCTCACCCAAAGGACAGCACCTCTGACAGTGCAGCACTCTCTCAGTACTGCACTGGAGTGTCAGCTGAGATATTGTGCTCAAGTCTCTGGAGTGGGACACAGAGGCGAGAGTGCTACCCACTGAGCCAAACTGACATCTGGGGGCTAAGGTTAATCTAACCTGCGCATCAGGGTACTGCATACAGTTCTGGTCACTACATTACAGGAAAGATGTGATTGCACTGGAGAGGGTACAGAGGAGATTTACGCGGATGTTGCCTGGAATGGAAAATTTCAGCTATGAGGAAACATTGGATAGGCTGGGCTTATTTTCTTTAAAACAGAGGAGGCTGAGGGCAGACCTTATAGATGTGTATAAAATGATGAGGGGCCTAGATCATCATCATAGGCAGTCCCTTGAAATCGAGGAAGACTTGCTTCCACTCTAAAAGTGAGTTCTCAGGTGACTGAACAGTCCAATATGGGAATTACAGTCTCTGTCACAGGTGGGACAGAGTCGTTGAAGGAAAGGGTGGGTGGGGAGTCTGGTTTGCCGCACGTTGTCCAAGGCCGCACCGTGGATTTTGATGACCAGGGGGCAGTGCTACGTGGTGCGGTCAGGTTGGTGGAGGAACTTTGTGATATGTCCTTACTATACAATATAAATGCACATGAGGCCCATACTTGAGAGAAGGTCACTCTGTGACCAGTTACCTTTATTGCCAAGACCTCAAGTGATGAAGGTGGGTGGAGCTTCCCCTTTTATACCTGAAAGTCCAGATTAGGAGTGTCTCCCACAATGTTCCCAAGGTGTACAACTTAGCTCAGCTTACACATGGATTACAATGATAGTTGAAGACATGGCATCACCTTCCCCGCAAAGTCTTATTGGGATCAGAGGTTAAGTCTCTCTGGTGGTTTACACTCCCTTGTAGAGCACCTGAGTTGGGGCTCCGGTTGTTGGGCGCTGGCCTGAGTGTCTGCTGTGTGCGGTGCCTCAGGCCTGTCCGGACTGCCCACAGTGACTGGGCTCTCCTCCCTTTGGTTCCGGCGTTCGGTCACCTGTGGTAGAGTGAACTCTATATCGTGGTTTTCCTCTGCTTCTTCTATGGGGTTGCTGAACCTCCTTTTAGTTTGATCCACGTGTTTGTGGCAGATTTGTCCATTGGTAAGTTTAACTACCAAAACCCTATTCCCCTCTTTGGCAATCACAGTGCCTGCAAGCCATTTGGGCCCTGCAGCGTAATTAAGGACAAAAACAGGATCATTGACATCAATACATTGCGCCCTCGCATTCCTGTCATGGTAGTCACATTGTGACTGACGCCTGCTCTCAACAATTTATTTCATAGTGGGGTGTATAAGGGATAACCTGGTTTTGAGCGTCCTTTTCATTAGCAGCTCTGCGGGTGGAACTCCTGTGAGCGAGTGTGGTCGGGATCTATTGGCCAACTGGAGGTGTGATAAGTGGCTTTGTAGGGAACCCCCTTGGATTCTGAGCATTCCCTGTTTGATTATCTGCACTGCTCGTTCTGCCTGGCCGTTTGAGGCCGGCTTGAACGGTGCCGTTCTGTCATGGTTGATTCCATTGCCTGCCATGAAGTCCTGGAATTCAGTGCTTCTGAAGCATAGGCCATTGTCGCTGACCAAGACATCCGGTAGACCATGGGCGGCGAACATTGCCCGTAGACTTTCTACCATGGCAGAGGATGTGCTTGAATTTAAAATGGCACACTCAATCCATTTGGAGTAGGTGTCTACTACAACCAAAAACATTTTTCCCATGAAAGGACCTGCGTAGTCCACATGGATGTGTGACCATGGCTTGGTGGGTCAGGACTAGGAGCTAAGGGGGGCTTCCCTGGGTGCGTTGCCCAGCTGAGCACATGTGTTGCACCTGCAAACAAAGTTCCAGGTCTCCATCTATCCCTGGCCACCAAACGTGTGACCTGGCAATTGCCTTCATCATGACAATGCCCGGGTGCTCATCGTAAAGTTCTCTGATAAACACCTCTCTGCCCATCTAGGGCATGACTACTCGGTTTCCCCACAGTAGGCAATTGGCCTGAATCGAGAGTTCATCCTTGCGCCTATGAAACGGTTTAAATTCCTCAGGGCATGCCCCGTACGTGGCTGCCCAGTCCCCATTCAGGACACATTTCTTAACTAAAGACAGTAGCGGATCTTTATTCGTCCAGACTTTAATCTGACGGCTGTCACAGGTGAGCCTTCGCTTTCGAAAGCTTCAACAGCCATGACCATCTCAGCATCATGCTCAGTTGCCCCCTCAGTGGTGGCTAGTGGGAGCCTGCTGAGTACATCGGCGCAGTTTTCAGTGCCCGGTCTGTGCCGAATTGTGTAGTCATAGGCGGCTAACGTGAGTGCCCACCTCTGTATGCGGGCCGATGCGTTTGCATTTATGGCCTTGTTGTCAGCCAAAAGGGACTTTAGGGGTTTGTGATCTGTCTCCACCTCAAATTTCCTGCCAAACAGGTACTGGTGCATTTTTTTTACTGCATATACACATGCTAGCGCTTCCTTTTCTACCATCCCGTAGCCCCTTTCTGCCTGGGACAGACTTCTGGAGGCATAAGCTACCGGCTGTAACTGACCATTGGCATTCACATGCTGCAACACACACCCGACCCCGTAGGACAATGCATCGCACGTTAAAACAAGTTTCTTACACGGGTCATATAACATTAACAGTTTGTTGGAGCATAACAAATTGCATGCTCTATCAAAAGCCCTTTCCTGGCTGTCCCCCCAGACCCAATCGCGACCTTTGCGTAGGAGCACATGTAGCGGCTCTAACAGTGTGCTCAATTTGGGAAGAAAGTTACCAAAATAGTTCAGGAGCCCCAGGAACGAACGCAGCCCCATTGTGTTACGGGGTCTGGGTGCTCTCTGGATCAACTTCCGTTTTGGACGCAATAGGTCTGATCCCGTCTACTGCTACCCTCCTCCACAGGAATTCTACCTCTGGAGCTAAGAAGACGCACTTCGACTTTTTCAGTCGCAGACCTACCCGGTCCAGTTTGCGTAGCACCTCCTCCAGGTTGTGGAGGTGTTCTTCAGTATCGCGACCTGTGATGAGGATATCGTCTTGAAAAACCACCGTCCTTCGAATCGACTTCAGGAGGCTTTCCATATTTCGCTGAAAGATCGCGGCGGCCGAATGAATCCTGAATGGACATCTGTTATACTCAAACAACCCCTTGTGTGTTGTGATGGTGGTCAGCTTCTTCGACTCCTGGGTCATGTAAGCTGAGGTCAGGTCCAATTTTGAAAAAAGTTTGCGGATAGCGTCGCGAAGAGGTCCTCCGCTCTCGGTATCGGGTACGGGTCTTGGAGTGACACCCGATTGATGGTGGCCTTGTAATCACCACATATCCTGACCGACCCTTCCGCCTTGAGCACCGGCATGATCGGGCTCGCCCAGTCACTGAATTCGACTGGCGAGATGATGCCTTCCCTCAGCAGGCGGTCCAATTCGCATTCTATCTTTTCCCGCATCACGTACGGCACCGCTCTGGCCTTGTGGTGTACTGGCCTGGCGTCCGGGTTTATGTGAATCACTACCTTGGCCCCCATGAAAGTGCTGATTCCGGGTTGAAATAATGAGCCAAATTTGTCCAGGACCTGTGAGCATGATACTCGCTCCACAGAAGAAATTGCATTGACATCGCCCCATTTTCAGTTCATGACAGCAAGCCAACTCCTCCCCAGTAGTGCTGGACCGTCCCCGGGACAATCCAGAGTGGCAACCTGTTCTCCAAATCTTTGTGGGTCATGACCACAACCTTTCAAACTGTTTGATATTCATCAGGGACTGGCTGGCCCCCGTGTCTAGCTCCATTAATAGTGGGATGCCATTGAGGAGCACTTTCATCATTATCGGTGGCGTCCTGGATTATGAACAGTATATGTGCTCCACATGAACTCGCTGAACTTCAGCTTCCAGCGATTTCCCCCAGTATTCATTTGGCCTCGTAGGGCTTACATCGGGCCCGTCCTCCTCGTACATCAACCTGGCTGCAGGCTTCCTGCAAATACGCGCAAAGTGACCGCTGACGTTGCAGTTTCTGCAGGTATATTGCTGATACCTGCAAACTCTGGCTGGGTGTTTGCCTCCACACCTCCAGCATGAGCTGTTGTTGGAAACAAAAGGTCCATTCCCAGTCGATCGTCTCTGACTGTCTCTGTAACTGTCCTTAAGCGCACCATTAACAGGTGTTGATGGCCCCATTACTGGCCGCATTGTCCATTGCAATGGCATGAATCGCCGTTCAGCTAGATATTGTCTCTGTTGAATTCCCCCTTTGGGTTCGACTACATGCTGGGGCATGTCCGATTGCCCTTGTCTGCCTAGAGAACTGTGTGCCGTGTTAACAATGTTGACTCCCTCGTCGTTTGCCGCATTTGAGCCAAGATATTTGTCATACATCATTCTGGTCTCTTCCTCCCCTGAGATAAATGTCTGGGCTATCAGAGCCGCCGCTTCCAAGATCAAGTCTTTGGTCCCAATCAGTTTCCTGAAAACCCCAGCATGCCCAATGCACTCAATAAAAAAAGTCTCGCAGCATCTCCGCTCTTACATAGGTTCGCCAGTCGCCGGAGGTCTGCCACGACGTCTGGAACGCTTTGCCCTTCTCGCCGCCGGTGCGTGTAAAATCGGTGTCTCGTCATGTGCATGCTGCTCACCGGCTTAAGGTGTTCTCCGATCAACTTACTGAGCTCTTCGAACGTCTTGACCGCCGTCTTCTCTGGTGCTAGAAGGTCCTTCATCAGGGAGTACAGTCTGGATCCACAAACCGTCAGGAAATAAGCCCTGCATTTGTCGGCCGAATCCTGTCCCAACCATTCCTTAGTGACAAAACTTTGCTGTAGCCTCCCAATAAAGTCGTTCCAATCATCACCAACACAGTACCTCTCTTCTGTGCTGCTAGTGGCCATGCTCGCATGGTTTAAATCCCAGTTTCTCGTCGCTAATGATATGCCCTTACTATTCAGTATAAATGCACACGAGACCCATACTTGAGAGAAGGTCACTCTGTGACCAGTTACCTTTATTACCAAGACCTCAAGTGATGAAGGTGGGTGGAGCTTCCCCTTTTATAACTGAAAGTCCAGATTAGGAGTGTCTCCCACAATGTTCCCAAGGTGCACAACTTAGCTCAGCTTACACATGGATTACAATGATAGTTGAATACATGACATCACCTCCCCCCCAAAGTCTTATTGGGATCAGAGGTTAAGTCTCTCTGGTGGTTTACGCTCCCTTGTAGAGCACCTGAGTTGGGGCTCCGGTTGTTGGGCGCTGGCCTAAGTGTCTGCTGTTTATGGTGCCTCAGGCCTGTCCGGACTGCCCACAGTGACTGGGCTCTCCTCCCTTTGGTTCCGGTGTTCGGTCACCTGTGGTGGAGTGAACTCTATATCGTGTTTTTCCTCTGCTTCTTCTATGGGGTTGCTGAACCTCCTTTTAGTTTGATCCACGTGTTTGCGGCAGATTTGTCCATTGGTAAGTTTAACTACCAAAACCCTATTCCCCTCTTTGGCAATCACAGTGCCTGCAAGCCATTTGGGCCCTGCAGCGTAATTAAGGACAAAAACAGGGTCATTGACATCAATACATTGCGCCCTCGCATTCCTGTCATGATAGTCACATTGTGACTGACGCCTGCTCTCAACAATTTATTTCATCGTGGGGTGTATAAGGGATAACCTGGTTTTGAGCGTCGTTTTCATTAGCAGCTCTGCGGGTGGAACCCCTGTGAGTGAGTGTGGTCGGGATCTATTGGCCAACAGGAGGTGTGATAAGCGGCTTTGTAGGGAACCCCCTTGGATTCTGAGCATTCCCTGTTTGATTATCTGCACTGCTCGTTCCGCCTGGCCATTTGAGGCCGGCTTGAACGGTGCCGTTCTGACATGGTTGATTCCATTGCCTGCCATGAAGTCCTGGAATTCAGTGCTTCTGAAGCACAGGCCATTGTCGCTGAACAAGACATCCAGTAGACCATGGGCGGCGAACATTGCCCGTAGACTTTCTACCATGGCAGAGGATGTGCTTGAATTTACAATGGCACACTCAATCCATTTGGAGTAGGCGTCTACTACAACCAAAAACATTTTTCCCATGAAAGGGCCAGCGTAGTCCACATGGATGTGTGACCATGGCCTGGTGGGCCAGGACTAGGAGCTAAGGGGGACTTCCTTGGGTGCGTTGCCCAGCTGAGCACACGTGTTGCACCTGCAAACAAATTTCCAGGTCTCCATCTATCCCTGGCCACCAAATGTGTGACCTGGCAATTGCCTTCATCATGACAATGCCCAGGTGCTCATCGTAAAGTTCTCTGATAAACACCTCTCTGCGATCTAGGGCATGAATATTCGGTTTCCCCACAGTAGGCAATTGGCCTGAATCGAGAGTTCATCCTTGCGCCTATGAAACGGTTTAAATTCCTCAGGGCATGCCCCGTACGTGGCTGCCCAGTCCCCATTCAGGACACATTTCTTAACTAAAGACAGTAGCGGATCTTTATTCGTCCAGACTTTAATCTGACGGGCTGTCACAGGTGAGCCTTCGCTTTCGAAAGCTTCAACAGCCATGACCATCTCAGCATCATGCTCAGTTGCCCCCTCAGTGGTGGCTAGTGGGAGCCTGCTGAGTACATCGGCGCAGTTTTCAGTGCCCGGTCTGTGCCGAATTGTGTAGTCATAGGCGGCTAACGTGAGTGCCCACCTCTGTATGCGGGCCGATGCGTTTGCATTTATGGCCTTGTTGTCAGCCAAAAGGGACTTTAGGGGTTTGTGATCTGTCTCCACCTCAAATTTCCTGCCAAACAGATACTGGTGCATTTTTTTTACTGCATATACACATGCTAGCGCTTCCTTTTCTATCATCCCGTAGCCCCTTTCTGCCTGGGACAGACTTCTGGAGGCATAAGCTACCGGCTGTAACTGACCATTGGCATTCACATGCTGCAACACACACCCGACCCCGTAGGACAATGCATCGCACGTTAAAACAAGTTTCTTACACGGGTCATATAACGTTAACAGTTTGTTGGAGCATAACAAATTGCATGCTCTATCAAAAGCCCTTTCCTGGCTGTCCCCCCAGACCCAATCGCGACCTTTGCGTAGGAGCACATGTAGCGGCTCTAACAGTGTGCTCAATTTGGGAAGAAAGTTACCAAAATAGTTCAGGAGCCCCAGGAACGAACGCAGCTCCATTGTGTTACGGGGTCTGGGTGCTCTCTGGATCACTTCCGTTTTGGACGCAATAGGTCTGATCCCGTCTGCTGCTACCCTCCTCCACAGGAATTCTACCTCTGGAGCTAAGAAGACGCACTTCGACTTTTTCAGTCGCAGCCCTACCCGGTCCAGTCTGCGTAGCACCTCCTCCAGATTGTGGAGGTGTTCTTCAGTATCGCGACCCGTGATGAGGATATCGTCTTGAAAAACCACCGTCCTTGGAATCGACTTCAGGAGGCTTTCCATATTTCACTGAAAGATCGCGGCGGCCGAACGAATCCTGAACGGACATCTGTTGTACTCAAACAACCCCTTGTGTGTTGTGATGGTGGTCAGCTTCTTCGACTCCTGGGTCATGTAAGCTGAGGTCAGGTCCAATTTTGAAAAAAGTTTGCGGATAGCGTCGCGAAGAGGTCCTCCGCTCTCGGTATCGGGTACGGGTCTTATAGAAACATAGAAACATAGAAAATAGGTGCAGGAGCAGGCCACTCAGCCCTTCTAGCCTGCACCGCCATTCAATGAGTTCATGGCTGAACATGAAACTTCAGTACTCCCTTCCTGCTTTCTCGCCATACCCCTTGATCCCCCGAGTAGTAAGGACTTCATCTAACTCCCTTTTGAATATATTTAGTGAATTGGCCTCAACTACTTGCTGTGGTAGAGAATTCCACAGGGTCACCACTCTCTGGGTGAAGAAGTTTCTCCTCATCTCGGTCCTAAATGGCTTACCCCTTATCCTTAGACTGTGACCCCTGGTTCTGGACTTCCCTAACATCGGGAACATTCTTCCTCCATCTAACCTGTCTAAACCCATCAGAATTTTAAACGTTTCTATGAGGTCCCTTCTCATTCTTCTGAACTCCAGTGAATACAAGCCCAGTTGATCCAGTCTTTCTTGATAGGTCAGTCCCACCATCCCGGGAATCAGTCTGGTGAATCTTCGCTGCACTCCCTCAATAGCAAGAATGTCCTTTCCCAAGTTAGGAGACCAAAACTGTACACAATACTCCAGGTGTGGCCTCACCAAGGCTCTGTACAACTGTAGCAACACCTCCCTGCCCCTGTACTCAAATCCCCTCGCTATGAAGGCCAACATGCCATTTGCTTTCTTAACCGCCTGCTGTACCTGCATGCCAACCTTCAATGACTGATGTACCATGACACCCAAGTCTCGTTGCACCTTCCCTTTTCCTAATCTGTCACCATTCAGATAATAGTCTGTCTCTCTGTTTTTACAACCAAAGTGGATAACCTCACATTTATCCACATTATACTTCATCTGCCATGCATTTGCCCACTCACCTAACCTATCCAAGTCACTCTGCAGCCTCATAGCATCCTCCTCGCAGCTCACACTGCCACCCAACTTAGTGCCATCCGCAAATTTGGAGATACTACATTTAATCCCCTCGTCTAAATCATTAATGTACAATGTAAACAGCTGGGGCCCCAGCACAGAACCTTGCGGTACCCCACTAGTCACTGCCTGCCATTCTGAAAAATACCCATTTACTCCTACTCTTTGCTTCCTGTCTGACAACCAGTTCTCAATCCACGTCAGCACACTACCCCCAATCCCATGTGCTTTAACTTTGCACATTAATCTCTTGTGTGGGACCTTGTCGAAAGCCTTCTGAAAGTCCAAATATACCACATCAACTGGTTCTCCTTTGTCCACTTTACTGGAAACATCCTCAAAAAATTCCAGAAGATTTGTCAAGCATGATTTCCCTTTCACAAATCCATGCTGACTTGGACCATTTTCCAAATGCGCTGCTATGACATCCTTAATAATTGATTCCATCATTTTACCCACTACTGAGGTCAGGCTGACCGGTCTATAATTCCCTGTTTTCTCTCTCCCTCCTTTTTTAAAAAGTGGGGTTACATTGGCTACCCTCCACTCGATAGGAACTGATCCAGAGTCAATGGAATGTTGGAAAATGACTGTCAATGCATCCGCTATTTCCAAGGCCACCTCCTTAAGTACTCTGGGATGCAGTCCATCAGGCCTTCAATCCCATCAATTTCCCCAACACAATTTCCCGACTAATAAAGATTTCCCTCAGTTCCTCCTCCTTACTAGACCCTCTGACCCCTTTTATATCCGGAAGGTTGTTTGTGTCCTCCTTAGTGAATACTGAACCAAAGTACTTGTTCAATTGGTCTGCCATTTCTTTGTTCCCCGTTATGACTGCCCCTGATTCTGACTGCAGGGGACCTACGTTTGTCTTTACTAACCTTTTTCTCTTTACATACCTCTAGAAACTTTTGCAATCCGCCTTAATGTTCCCTGCAAGCTTCTTCTCGTACTCCATTTTCCCTGCCCTAATCAAACCCTTTGTCCTCCTCTGCTGAGTTCTAAATTTCTCCCAGTCCCCGGAACGCTGCTATTTCTGGCCAATTTGTATGCCACTTCCTTGGCTTTAATACTATCCCTGATTTCCCTAGATAGCCACGGTTGAGACACCTTTCCTTTTTTATTTTTACGCCAGACAGGAATGTACAATTGTTGTAATTCATCCATGCGGTCTCTAAATGTCTGCCATTGCCCATCAACAGTCAACCCCTTAAGTATCATTCGCCAATCTATCCTAGCCAATTCACGCCTCATACCTTCAAAGTTACCCTTCTTTAAGTTTTGGACCATGGTCTCTGAATTAACTGTATCATTCTCCATCCTAATGCAGAATTCCACCATATTATGGTCACTCTTCCCCAAGGGGCCTCGCACAATGAGATTGCTAATTAGTCCTCTCTCATTACACAATACCCAGTCTAAGATGGCCTCCCCCCTAGTTGGTTCCTCGACATATTGGTCTAGAAAAACATCCCTTATGCACTCCAGGAAATCCTCCTCCACCGTATTGCTTCCAGTTTGGCTAGCCCAATCTATGTGCATATTAAAGTCACCCATTATAACTGCTGCACCTTTATTGCATGCACCCCTAATTTCCTGTTTGATGCCCTCCCCAACATCACTACTACTGTTTGGAGGTCTGTACACAACTCCCACTAATGTTTTTTGCCCTTTGGTGTTCTGCAGCTCTACCCATATAGATTCCACATCATCCAAGCTAATGTCTTTCCTAACTATTGCATTAATCTCCTCTTTAACCAGCAATGCTACCCCACCTCCTTTTCCTTTTATTCTATCCTTCCTGAATGTTGAATACCCCTGGATGTTGAGTTCCCAGCCCTGAAAATCCTGAAGCCACGTCTCCGTAATCCCAATCACATCATATTTGTTAACATCTATTTGCACAGTTAATTCATCCACCTTATTACGGATACTCCTTGCATTAAGACACAAAGCCTTTAGGCTTGTTTTTTTAACACCCTTTGACCTTTTTGAATTTTGCTGTACAGTGGCCCTTTTTGTTCTTTGCCTTGGGTTTCTCTGCCCTCCACTTTTCCTCATCTCCTTTCTGTCTTTTGCTTTTGCCTCCTTTTTGTCTCCCTCTGTCTCCCTGCATTGGTTCCCATCCCCCTGCCATATTAGTTTAACTCCTCCCCAACAGCACTAGCAAACACTCCCCCTAGACATTGGTTCCGGTCCTGCCCAGGTGCAGACTGTCCGGTTTGTACTGGTCCCACCTCCCCCAGAACCGGTTCCAATGCCCCAGGAATTTGAATCCCTCCCTGCTGCACCACTGCTCAAGCCACGTATTCATCTGAGCTATCCTGCGATTCCTACTCTGACTAGCATGTGGCACTGGTAGCAATCCTGAGATTACCACTTTTGAGGTCCTACATTTTAATTTAGCTCCTAGCTCCTTAAATTCGTTTCGTAGGACCTCATCCCTTTTTTTACTTATGTCATTGGTACCAATGTGCACCACGACAACTGGCTGTTCTCCCTCCCATTTCAGAATGTCCTGCACCCGCTCCGAGACATCCTTGACCCTTGCACCAGGGAGGCAACATACCATCCTGGAGTCTCGGTTGCGGCCGCAGAAACGCCTATCTATTCCCCTCACCATTGAATCCCCTATCACTATCGCGCTCCCACTCTTTTTCCTGCCCTCCTGTGCAGCAGAGCCAGCCACGGTGCCATGAACTTGGCTGCTGCTGCGCTCCCCTGATGAGTCATCCCCCCCAACAGTACTCAAAGCGGTGTATCTGTTTTGCAGGGGGATGACCACAGGGGACCCCTGCACTACCTTCCTTGCACTGCTCTTCCTGCTGGTCTTCCATTCCCTATCTAGCTGTGGACCCTTCTCCTGCGGTAAGACCAACTCACTACACGTGATACTCACGTCATTCTCAGCATCGTGGATACTCCAGAGTGAATCCACCCTCAGCTCCAATTCCGCAACGCGGACCGTCAGGAGCTCGAGGCAGATACACTTCTCACACACGTAGTCGTCAGGGACACCGGAAGTGTCCCTGAGTTCCCACATGGTACAGGAGGAGCATATCACGTGACCGAGCTCTCCTGCCATGCCTTAACCCTTAGATGCCCTTAAATTGGTAATAACAATGTTACAGTTCACTTACTGATATAAAAAATAAAAAGAAAAGCTACTCACCAATCACCAGCCAATCACTTACCCCATTGGCTGTGACGTCACCTTTTGATTCCTTTCTACTTCTATTTTGCTTTCTCTCCCGCTGTAGCTGCACCGGTACGCCTTTTATAGGCCGCTCCCGCCTCTCACCAACTGCCGCTGGCTCTCGATCTCCCGCTGGGCCTTTTATAGGCCGCTCCCCTCTCACCAACTGCCGCTGGCTCTCGATCTCCCGCTGGGCCTTTTATAGGCCGCTCCCCTCTTATCAACTGCCGCTGGCTCTCGATCTAACGCTGGGCCTTTTATAGGCCGCTCCCCTCTCATCAACTGCCGCTCTTGGAGTGACACCCGATTGATGGTGGCCTTGTAATCACCACATATCCTGACCGACCCATCCGCCTTGAGCACCGGCACGATCGGGCTTGCCCAGTCACTGAATTCGACTGGCGAGATGATGCCTTCCCTCAGCAGGCGGTCCAATTCGCATTCTATCTTTTCCCGCATCACGTACGGCACCACTCTGGCCTTGTGATATACTCACCTGGCGTCCGGGTTTATGTGAATCACTACCTTGGCCCCCATGAAAGTGCTGATTCCGGGTTGAAATAATGAGCCAAATTTGTCCAGGACCTGTGAGCATGATACTCGCTCCACAGAAGAAATTGCATTGACATCGCCCCATTTCCAGTTCATGACAGCAAGCCAACTCCTCCCCAGTAGTGCTGGACCATCCCCGGGACAATCCAGAGTGGCAACCTGTTCTCCGAATCTTTGTGGGTCACGACAACCGTGGCGCTGCCTAGCACCGGAATAATCTCCTTTGTATATGTCTGTAGCCTTGGACACCCACAACCTTTCAAACTGTTTGATACTCATCAGGGACTGGCTGGCCCCCGTGTCTAGCTCCATTACTAGTGGGATGCCATTGAGGAGCACTTTCATCATTATCGGTGGCGTCCTGGTTTATGAACAGTATATGTGCTCCACATGAACTCGCTGAACTTCAGCTTGCAGCGATTTCCCCCAGTATTCATTTGGCCTCGTAGGGCTTACATCGGGCCCGTCCTCCTCGTACATCAACCTGGCTGCAGGCTTCCTGCAAATACGCGCAAAGTGACCGCTGACGTTGCAGTTTCTGCAGGTATATTGCTGATAACTGCAAACTCTGGCTAGGTGTTTGCCTCCACACCTCCAGCATGAGCTGTTGTTGGAAACAAAAGGTCCATTCCCTGTCGATCGTCTCTGACTGTCTCTGTAACTGTCCTTAAGCGCACCATTAACAGGTGTTGATGGCCCCATTACTGGCCGCATTGTCCATTGTGATGGCATGAATCGCCGTTCAGCTAGCCATTGTCTCTGTTGAATTCCCCCTTTGGGTTCGACTACATGCTGGGGCATGTCCGATTGCCCTTGTCTGCCTAGAGAACTGTGTGCCGCGTTAACAATGTTGACTCCCTCATCGTTTGCCGCATTTGAGCCAAGATATTTGTCATACATCATTCTGGTCTCTTCCTCCCCTGAGATAAATGTCTGGGCTATCAAAGCCGCCGCTTCCAAGGTCAAGTCTTTGGTCCCAATCAGTTTCCTGAAAACCCCAGCATGCCCAATGCCCTCAATAAAAAAAGTCTCGCAGCATCTCCGCTCTTACATAGGTTCGCCAGTCGCCGGAGGTCTGCCACGACGTCTGGAACGCTTTGCCCTTCTCGCCGCCGGTGCGTGTAAAATCGGTGTCTCGTCATGTGCATGCTGCTCGCCGGCTTAAGGTATTCCCCGATCAACTTACTGAGCTCTTCGAACGTCTTGACCGCCGGCTTCTCTGGCGCTAGAAGGTCCTTCATCAGGGAGTACAGTCTGGATCCACAAACCGTCAGGAGATAAGCCCTGCATTTGTCGGCCGAATCCTGTCCCAACCATTCCTTAGTGACAAAACTTTGCTGTAGCCTCCCAATAAAGTCATTCCAATCATCACCAACACAGTACCTCTCTTCTGTGCTGCTAGTGGCCATGCTCGCGTGGTTTAAATCCCAGTTTTTTGTCGCCAATGATATGCCCTTACTATACAGTTTCAATGCACACGAGACCCATACTTGAGAGAAGGTCACTCTGTGACCAGTTACCTTTATTATCAAGACCTCAAGTGATGAAGGTCGGTGGAGCTTCCCCTTTTATGCCTGAAAGTCCAGGTTAGAAGTGTCTCCCACAAGTTCACCCCCTTGTGGTCAATGTTCTCAAGGTGTATAACTTAGGTCAGCTTATACATGGGTTACAATGATAGTTGAATACATGACATCTTGTCTTACGGATGTTTAGTGTAAGGCCCATGCTGTCGTACACCTTGGTGAAGATATTGAGGATGGTTTGGGGTTCAGCTCTGAATGTGTACTGACGCAAGCGTTGTCCGCGTACTGTAGTTCGACAACAGAGGATGGGACAGTCTTGGATCTAGCCTAGAGGCAATGAAGGTTGACCAGTTTTCCACTGGTTCCATTCCAGCAGGGAGCTTGTTGAGCGTGAGATGGAGCATTGCAGCGAGGAAGATCGAGAAGAGGGTTGGCGCGATGACGCAGCCCTGCTTGACCCTGTTCCAGACATGGATTGTGTTATGTATTTAACCCCTTGTAACCTGTATCACACTACCACCAGAGGGCTTACCTGTTGGAGTCCCAAGGGATCCCAGCATATCTTGGCAGCACAGTACATAAGCAGGCCACCCACGAGGTATCTGCACTCTGGAATCTTATTAAAGGAGCTAAGGTCACATTTGCTCATTGTACACAGTACTCAGTTTCATTCTTTATTATCAACTTATCAATTGGCGACGAAGTAACGAACAACCGCGCGAAAATGCAAAGAACAGTTGGTATCCTGGAGAAGTTCTCAGAAGGGGACGATTGGGAGGTCTTCGTGGAGAGACTCGACCAAGACTTTGTGGCCAATGAGCTGGAAGGGGACAAGAATGCTGCCAAACGAAGGGCGATCCTCCTAACTGTCTGTGAGGCAACAACCTATGGCCTCATGAAGAATCTCCTAGCTCCGGCAAAACCAACAGCTAAATCCTATGAAGAATTGTGTACGCTAGTCCGAGAGCACCTAAATCCTAAGGAAAGTGATTTGATGGCGAGATATCGGTTCTACACATGTCAACGGTCGGAGGGCCAAGATGTGGTGAGCTATGTCGCCGAACTAAGGCGCCTCGCAGGACATTGCAAATTTGAGGGATTCCTAGAACAAATGCTTCGAGACTTTTTTGTACTGGGCATGAGTCACAAACTGTTGACTGTTGAAACTCCGAATCTAAGCAAAGCCATAATGATAGCCCAGGCATTTATGTCCACCAGCGACAACACCAAACAGATTTTGCAGAGTAAAGAAGTTTTGGCCAGTACTGTGCACAAAGTAACGTCGTTTTCGAGCAGGAATATACATGGCAGAACGTATACGCCGGCTGTTGCTGCCCGACCTCAGATGACCCAGAGTCCACCATCAATCGTTAATGTAAGGCAGTTAACACATTGTTGGCGCTGTGGAGGTGATCATCGGGCCCATCAATGCCGCTTCAAGCACTATGCGTGCAACGGTTGCAGAACAATGGGACACCTCCAGCGAAAATGCAGGCGAGCTGCAAACCCTGCAAACCACCACGTTGCAGAGGAAGATTGATCAACTGTGGATCAGGCTGAATTGGAGATTCGTACCGAGGAGGCAGAAGTGTACAGGGTACACACATTCACCACGAAATGTCCACCAATAATGTTGAAAGTTGAACTGAACGGAATTCCAGTATCTATGGAACTGGACACAGGTGCGAGTCAGTCCATAATGAGGAAAAAGGCCTTCGACAGGCTGTGGGGCAAAAAGACACACAGGCCCAAGCTCAGCCCCATTCACACCAAACTAAGGACTTACACCAAGGAACTAATCCCTGTAATTGGCAGTGCAGAAGTCAAAAGTCTCCTATGATGGAGCAGTACACAAACTCCCGCTGTGGATTGTGCCAGGGGATGGTCCCACATTGTTTGGCAGAAGCTGGCTGAGAAAAATCCGCTGGAACTGGGACGACATCCGAGCGCTTTCGTCCATCAACGATGCCTCATGTGCCCAGGTTCTGAGCAGGTTTCCATCATTGTTCGAGCTAGGCATTGGAAGCTTCTCGGGGGCGAAAGAGCAGATCTATTTAGTTCCCGATACGCGACCCATCCTCCACAAGGCATGGGCGATACCGTATATGATGCGTGAGAAAGTGGAAATTGAGATTGACAGGCTGCAGCGAGAAGGCAACATCGCACCGGTAGAATTCAACGAGTGGGCTAGTCTGATTGTCCCGGTACTTAAAGAGGATGGCATGGTCAGAATTTGTGGGGACTATAAAGTAACGATTAACCGTTTTTCACTACAGGACCAGTACCCGCTACCCAAAGCAGATGACCGATTTGCGACCCTGGCTGGAAGGAAGACGTTCACCAAGTTGGACCTGACCTCGGCCTACATGACGCAGGAGCTGGAGGAGCCTTCGAAAGGCCTCAGCTGCATCAACATGCACAAAGGTCTGTTCATTTATAACAGATGCCTTTTCGGGATTCGGTCGGCCACGGCAATCTTCCAACGGAACATGGAGAGCCTGCTAAAGTCAGTTCCTCGCACCGTGGTTTTCCAGGACTACATACTGGTTACAGGTCGGAACACAATTGAGCACTTGAAAAATCTGGAAGAGGTTCTTGGTCGGTTGGATCGTGTGGGGCTCAATTTTAAACGCTCGAAGTGTTTTCCTGGTGCAGGAAGTCGAATTCTTGGGAAGAAGAATTGCAGCAGATGGCATCAGACCTACCGACACCAAGAAGGAGGTCATCAAGAACACGCCGAGACCACAGAACGTGATGGAGTTGCGATTGTTCCTGGGACTCCATAACTATTTCAGTAATTTCCTACCTGGGTTAAGCACCCTGATAGTACCCCTACATGCGCTACTGCGCAAGGGAGACTACTGGGTATTGGGGAATTCACAAGAGGCTGCCTTTAAGAAAGCCAGAAATATGATGTGTTCAAACAAACTGCTTGTCCTGTATGACCCTTGTAAAAGATTAGTGCTAACTTGTGATGCGTCGTCATACGGGGTCGGGTGTGTGTTACAACAGGCTAATGAATCGGGGATTTTGCAATTGGTCGCTTATGCGCCCAGGAGTTTGTCCAAGGCTGAAAGGGCCTACAGCATGGTTGAAAAAGAGGCTCTGGCATGCGTTTACAGGTTAAAGAAAATGCACCAGTACTTATTTGGCCTCAAGTTTGAGCTGGAAACTGACCACAAGCCACTCATATCGCTGTTCTCTGAGAGCAAAGGGATTAACACCAATGCCTCTGCCCACATCCAAAGATGGGCACTCATGCTGTCGCCATACAACTATGTAATCCACCACAGATTGGGCACAGATGCTCTCAGTCGGCTACCATTGCCCATCACCGGGGTGGAAATGGCACAGCCAGCGGACTTGCTCATGGATATGGATGCATTCGAAAATGAAAAATCGCCCGTTACGGCCCGCCAGATCAGGACCTGGACCAGCCAGGATCCTTTACTGTTCTTGGTAAAAAAACTGTGTCCTCCATGGAAGCTGGTCCAACATCCCAGCGGAGATGCAGGAGGCGATTAAGCCGTTCCACAGGCGCAAAGACGAAATGTCCCTGCAGGCGGTTGTGGGGCAATCGCGTGGTCTTGCCTAAGAAAGGCAGAGATACGTTCATTTGTGAACTGCACAGCACCCACCCAGTCATTGTAATGATGAAAGCCATAGCAGGATCCCATGTGTGGTGGCCCGGCATCGACTCAGATTTAGAGTCATGCGTGCACCAGTGCAACACTTGCTCTCAGCTGACCAATACACCCAGAGAGGCACCACTAAGTTTGTGGTCGTGGACCTCCAAACCGTGGTGAGGATCCACGTGGACTATGCGGGCCCATTTCTAGGCAAAATGTTTTTGGTTGTCGTGGACGCTTGCTCAAAATGGATTGAATGTGCAATAATGTCTATAAGCACATCCACGGCCACTATTGAAAGCCTACAAACCATATTTGCCACACACGGCCTGCCTGATGTCCTAGTTGGCGACAATGGGCATGTTTCACCAGTGCTGAATTCAAGGAATTCATGACCGGCAGAGGGATCAAGCATGTCAATCTGCCCCGTTCAAGCCCGCATCCAACGGCCAGGCAGAATGGGCAGTTCAGGCCATCAAGTAAAGCCTGAAACATGTGTCGAAGGCTCCCTGCAGACCTGGTTGTCCCGAGTACTGCTCAGCTACTGCACCAGACCCCACTCACTCACCGGAGTTCGCCCAGCCGAGCTGCTCATGAAAAGGGCACTTACAGCAAGGCTCTCTCTTGCCCACCCTGATCTTTATGATCACGTGGAGGGAAAACGGCATCAACAAAGTGTGTACCATGACCACGCAAATTTGTTACACGATATTGAGGTCAATGACCCTGTGTTTGTACTCAATTATGGACATGGTCCCAAATGGCTCGCTGGCACAATCATAGCCAAAGACGGGAGTAGGGTGTTTCAAGTCAAATTGACCAATGGACTAACGTGCAGAAAACATTTGGACCAAATCAAATTGCGGTTCACCAACAGCTACGAACAACTCGAAGAAGACACCACCAACTTTGACCCTCTAACACACACTCAAGTGGCAACCGACATCATGATTGACCACGAAGCCGAACTCATCATCCCCAGCAGCCCGACAAAGCCGGCTACCCAACAGCCCAGTGAAGAACCAACCAACTCACCCACACCTGCATTTGTACCAAGACGATCGACAAGGGAGCGAAAAACCCCAGATCGTCTCACCTTGTAAATAAGTGTACTATTGACTTCACCGTAGAGTGATGTTATGTATTTAACCCCTTGTAACCAGTATTACACCACCACCAGAGGGCCTACCTGTTGGAGTCCCAAGGGATCCCAGCATCCCTTGGGAGCACAGTATATAAGCAGGCCACCTACGAGGTACCTGCACTCTGGAGTCTTATTAAAGGAGCTAAGGTCACACTTGCTCATTGTACACAGTATTTTATTATGAACGTACCAGATTGGGTCTGTGGTATATCTGTTGGTCAGGATCACGATTTGCATGTTATCGTGGAGCAGGCCGAGGATGGCGACAAACTTCTGGGGGCAGCCGAAACGGAGGAGGATGCTCCATAGTCCCTCAGGTTGACAGTGTCAAAGGCCTTTGTGAGGTCAAAGAAGGCCATGTACAAGGGTTGGTGATGTTCCCTGCATTTCTCTTGCAGTTGTCGCGCTGTGAAGATCATGTCCGTTGTACCCCGTAGCGGATGAAATCAACATTGTGACTCTGGGAGGAGCTCCTCAGCCACAGGGAGAAGACAGTTGAGGAGGATTCTAGCGATGACTTTCCCAGTGGCCGACAACAAGGAGATTCCTCTGTT
The DNA here is from genome assembly GCF_044704955.1 of Pristiophorus japonicus. NCBI lineage: Eukaryota > Metazoa > Chordata > Chondrichthyes > Pristiophoridae > Pristiophorus > Pristiophorus japonicus. The sequence continues at coordinate 96,991,062 of NC_091989.1, read as the reverse complement.
GTTGCCGCAGTCGGACTTGTCCCCTTTTTTAAAGTTGGTCACGATTACTGCATCTCGGATCTCCCGGCATGCTCTCCTCCTTCCAGATGAGAGAGATGAGGTCATGCATTCGAGCCGATAGTGCCTCTCTGCCATACTTTAGTGCCTTAGCGGGGATTCCATCTGCTCCCGATGCCTTGTTCTTGATGGCCTTTTCTACCTCATGCAGGACTGGTGTTTTGCTGAGATGGTGGCGGGTAGCATGCTGCGGGATGGAATCGAGGACACTTGTGTCAAAGGCAGAGTCTCGATTAAGGAGATCTTCGAAGTGCTCCTTCCAGTGGGCCCTGACTGCATCAGTGTCCTTGAAGAGTGTCTCCCCGTTCTTGGCCAGCAGTGGGGCCTTGGGTGCTTGGGCTGTAGGTGGACTTGACTGCGGTGAAGCATCCTCGCACATCATGTATGGCTGTCGGCCAGCTCTGAATCTCCTGTGCCTTCTCCACCCACCATCTATTCTTTAGGTCGCGGGTTTTTTGTTGGACCTCGGCCTTCAGCGGTCTGTAGAGCTGTTTTGCTGCTCCCAAGTTGAGTTGCTGCTTTAAGTTCAGAAATGCCCTGCGCTTGTGGTTTATTAGCTCTTGGATCTCCTGGTTATTCTCATCAAACCAGTTTTGGTGTTTCCTAGTTGAGTGACCGAGCGTCTCTTCGCAGGCACTGGTTATGGTGGCCTGGAGGGCAAACCAAGCGCTGTGGGCACTCTGTGTCTCGGGGTCATCGAGGGTCGCCAAGTTAGCAGTATAGGGCTCTCTTATCTGAGTCTTTGAGTCCCCTGGCATTGATTTTTCTGAGGCATTGTTTCTGTTGCCATCGTTGCTTTGGGGCTATATTGTTGATGACTGAGCGGATTAGGCGGTCGTCCTTCCAGCAGTCGTCGGCTCCTGTCATGGCGCGTCCTTGCACGTCCTTGCGATCCCTGGCTCGAACGTTGACGTAGTCGAGCAGGTGCCAGTGCTTGGAGCAGGTGCCACGATGCCTTGAAGTTGTCACTCTGGTGTTGGTGATGACAAGGTCGTGTTCTAGGCATTTTGTCAGGAGCAGGGTACTGCGGGAGTTGGTTTTCCCTATCCTCTCTGCCGATCACGCCTCCCCAGAGATTTGTCTCCTTGCCGACCCTGCTGTTGAAGTCGCCGAGGAGGATTTGTCGTCTGTAGGCAGCGGGACAGGGATCGTTTGAGGCTGGAATAAAAACCCTCTTTGGCCTCATCAGTTGCATCGAGTGTTGGAGCGTACGCGCTAGTTCTGGGATAGGGTGAGCCGGAGAGTCATGAGACGCTCGTTAATCCTGCAGGGGGAGTCTTTGAGGCAGTCGACTAGCTCATTTTTGATGGTGAAACCAACTCCATGGAGGCGCCGTTCTTCCTCTGGTTTCCCTTTCCAGAAGAAGGTGTAACCTCCACCTTATTCCTTGAGCTGGCCTTTCCCTGCTCACTGGGTCTTGCTTAGGATGGCGATGTTAACATCGAAATCCCGGGCAATATGTCGGTGCGATGTTCCGGTCTGTCGCTGTTGGCGTTGTCCATGAGGGTCCTGACGTTCCAGGTACCGAACTTCATTTAAAGGGTGGAGGATGCCTGTGTGTGAGTTCTTTTAATGTGGGGTGGTCGTTGATCACTGACTACCACACGGGCTTAGTTAAGCAAGGAGTTGGTCCAGTGGCAAGGGGATCCAAAATAACTGGAGACCAAATACTGCTGTATGGGCCTAGTTGCCTACGGCGGGATGCGAGCCGTAAGCTCGGTGCTGAGCAGCGTCCTTCGGTGAGGTGATGAGACAACCGATGCCTGGCTGAGGGCAGGTATTGGGATGGTCAGAGGTCCACTTCGTGGAAGGAGGAGAGGTCAGAGAGGTCAGAGTGACCACAGCCATTGTGCATAATACGTGCTCAGCAGAGACTCCGCCGTTGAGTGGGGCCAGAGGCCGGGGGGGAAGCCAGGACGCCGTCGGGGACACCATCGTGAAGGCCGCTGTCCACCCTTATCTTGAGTTGTGATATCCTGAGTGCAGCATCCTGCTTCTGCCATGCTAGTACCTCCCTGATAAAACGCAACATCCCCACCGACACGTGGGAGTCCCTGGCCAAAATGGTGGAAGTGCATCCGGGAGGGCGCTGTGCACCTCAGTCTCATCGCCGAGAGCATGCAGAAATCAAGCGCAGGCAGCGGAAGGAGCGTGCGGCAAACCTGTCCCACCCACCCAACCCTCAACTATCTGTCCCATCTGTGACAGGGACTGTAATTCCCGTATTGGAATGTTCAGTCACCTAAGGACTCACTTTTAGAGTGGGAGCAAGTCTTCCTCGATTTCAAGGGACTGCCTATGATGATGAGTATGACTACATGTTGTTTAGCACTATGTAGGATCTGTTCCTCCCCCCAACGGTAAAAATTGGACTATTGAATATAAAAACTCAGAACTGCATCACAGCTTGCAGAAAGTGCTGGGAAAGGGTTAATTCTTACATTGCAGCCAAACCATCCGATATCATGAGGGACATTTACCAGAAGAGAGACTTTCACACCTTCAGTGGTTTCCTGTCTGAAAAGATACAGGAATATTCATATGTTCATTTACCTTAAGGGGTTCCATTGTTTCTGGATTGTGGCTCCAGAAAGGCTGGTATCCGGCTTGGCCCAGACAATGGACGGACCGTGAGCCACGCGGATATGAAGCTACCAGGAAACCAACCATTGTCACCTTGGGAAGGTGATCATGGACAATGGCTCTAGATGCGGAACAATGCGCCATCAAGATTCGCAATTGATGCGGCCATCGTGTTAAATCGCTTCCAAGATTGCAAGTTGGTCTTTGGTATAAAGACGACCCATTTTTCGAAGGCAGCAGAACACAACAGAACAGAAACAGAAGGCAGCCAGTCTTTGGGACACAAGCTGCAACCAAGGAACAAGCCATGAGACCCAGCTCTACCTCACCACCATTTCTTTCGACCCCTCCATGGTCTCTAAATTGTCAGACTGCTTGTCCAACATCCAGTTCTGGTTGAGCAGACATTTCCTCCAACTAAATATTAGGAAGACCGAAGTCATTGTCTTTGGTCCCCACCACAAACTCCGTTCCCTAGCCACTGACTCTATCCCTCTCCCTAGCATTTGTGTGAGGCTGAACCAGACTGTTCGCAACCTTGGTGTCATATTTGACCCTGAAATTATTATCTGAATGGCGGCAGATTAGCAAAAGGGGAGGTGCAACGAGACCTGGGTGTCATGGTTCATCAGTCATTGAAAGTTGGCAAGCAGGTACAGCAGGCGGTGAAGAAGGCAAATGGTATGTTGGCCTTCATAGCTGGGAGATTTGAGTATAGGAGTAGGGAGGTCTCACTGCAGTTGTACAGGGCCTTGGTGAGGCCTCACCTGGAATATTGTGTTCAGTTTTGGTCTCCTAATCTGAGGAAGGACATTCTTGCTATTGAGAGAGTGCAGCGAAGGTTCACCAGACTGATTCCCAGGATGGCAGGACTGACATATGAAGAGAGACTGGGCCTTTATACACTGGAGTTTAGAAGGATGAAAGGGGATCTCGTAGAAATAAGATTCTGACGGGACTGGTCAGGTTAGATGCGGGAAGAATGTTCCCAATGTTGGGAAGTCCAGAACCAGGGGTCACAGTCTGAGGATAAGGGGTAAGCCATTTAGGACTGACATGAGAAGAATCTTCTTCACTCAGAGAGTTGTTAACCTGTGGATTCCGCTGCCGCAGAGAGTTGTTGATGCCAGTTCATTGGATATATTCAAGAGGGAGTTAGATATGGCCCTTACAGCTAAAGGGATCAAGGGGTGTGGAGAGAAAGCAGGAAAGGGGTACTGAGGGAATGATTAGCCCATGATCTTATTGAATGGTGGTACAGGCTTGAAGGGCCGAATGGCCTACTCCTGCACCTATTTTCTATGTTTCTATGTTTCACTCTCTGCCCTTTCTCCATAAACCTGCAAACATTTTTCCTTCAGGTACTTATCCTACTCCCATTTGTAAGCCACAATTGAGTCTTTCAGGCAGTGCATTCCAGATCCTAACTACTCGTTTTTCCTCATGTCACCTTTGGTTCCTCTGGCAATCATCTTAAATGTGTGTCCTCTGGTTCGCGACCCCAGCTTCTCCCGTCTATCCACATAACTGAAGTCCCTCATCCCTGGAACCATTCTCGTAGAGCACATCAACTGCATTGTCCTCATCAACCCGCTCTGTTACCTCATCAAAAAACTCGCCTCGTCGCCACCTCTCGACCGCTTTCTCCTCCTTTAAGACACTCCTGTGAAGTGCTTTGGGTTGCTAATGGCGCTATATAAATGTTTCTGGGAACTTGCTGTGTGCAAATGCCACGTTTCCCACAATACAACAGTGACTGCACTTCAAAAAGTACTTCATTGGCTGTAAAGCGCTTTGGGACATCCTGACATCGTGAAAGTCGCTATAGTGTTTGTTTTTTACTGCTTCTTGTTACCGTTTGGTGATACTGGGACTACTCAGTGACGAAGGGTCACGGATCGAAACATTATTTCTGTTCCTCTCTCTCTCAGATGCTCAGTATTCCCAGCAATGTCTGTCCATATTGCAGAGTTCCAACCTCCATTGACCTGGTGGTGAAGCAGTGTCAGTCCCCACATATGTCCCACACCAGGCCACAGCCCACAGGAGGAGGCCTCCTGGGACTGACAGCTCCCGAGGGGGCGGGGCCCTGGGGCTTCAGCCCCGCCCTCCTGGCTCATTTACATAGCTCCAACGTGGCCCCGCCCCCTGGCTCCAGCAGGCCCCGCCCTCGCCTCCTGGCGACAACAGCCCCGCCCTCCACATGACGTGGCCGGCGCGCCGAAAGTGGACCGCAGTGCTGAGCTGTCCTGTGAGGGAAGCCGCTAAGGACGCTGTGAGGTGGCCGGGCTGGGCCACCAATTCCCCGAGACCCAGTGACAGGCGCGGGGCAGCGTCTCCCCGAGCCAGGGGCACGAAGCGGCCCCTCATTCGCTCCCACTGGAGGCAGGCCGGGAGGAGCCGGGGCCCGAGCCATGGCGGTGAGTGAGTGAGTGAGTGAGTGAGCTGGGGCTGGGGCTGCTCACTGTTCATCACATCTCCACTGGCCGTCTCCCCCTCCCTCTACACCTCCCTCCCCCTCCCTCTACCCCTCCCTCCCCCCTCCCTCCCTCTCTCCCCCCTCCCTCCCTCCCTCTCTCCCCCCTCCCT